>NW_027526203.1:79418339-80153217 GCF_048455015.1 Haemaphysalis longicornis | reverse complement strand
GCGATGATTACGTCAGCTGTACGTAATGAAAGTGCCACACTACAATCACGGCTGGATGACTTTGAAGACAGGGCACGACGAGAAAATTTGGTATTCTATGGGATATCTGATTGTGCGGAAGAGGCGTGGGCTGAAGCAGAAAATTGATTGATTGATTGATTGATTGTAGGGTTTAACGCGCCGACGCAACGCAGGCGATCAGGCGCGCCGTAGTGGAGGGCTCCGGATTAATTTTGACCACCTGGGGATCTTTATCGTGCGCCGAAATCTCGCACACACGGGCGTTTTTGCTTTTCGCCTCCATCAGAAAAGCGACCGCCGCGGCAGGGAATCGAACCCGCGACCTCGTTCTCAGCAGCGCAACGCCTTAGCCACTGAGCCACCGCGGCGGGTTGAAGCAGAAAATAAAATTAGGGGAATTCTTTCTGGCTCGTTTAAACTGCAATTGTCCTAGGAAGCGATTAGCCGTGCACACAGACTAGGAGCGTTTGTCGAAAATAAGTGCAGGACAAACATCGTCCAATTTGCTTCTTTTAAAACGAAAGACTCCATTTTTTCACAAAAGTCTAAGCTACGCGACACAAACATTTCAGTTACTGGGGACTTTTGTAAGGCAACGCGCACCGTACGTAAAAAGTTGCTGGAATTCGCGAAGGCCACCGGCCAGCCATTTTATCTGAAGTACAACAAAGTTGTAATCGACAAAAAGAGCTATGTGTATTGCAGTATTACCCATCGTGTTGTTGAAATTGAACCACCGGATGGACGCTTTCAAAACTGCCGAAGTGATTATAATAGTCTAGGCCAAGCCGGATCGTGTTCCCCAAACAAAATCGAAGGTCAGTCTTCAACGTAAATAGATGTGCGCACACAAGCTGATGCTATTGAGCGGGAAATTTCCTTTCTCCTTTGTTAAGGAGCGTAATGAACAAGCGTGACGAATTATTATCCCTTGTTCATGCGTGCCTGGCAGATATAATCATACTAACGGAAACTTGGTTGTCAGCGAAAATTGATAGCAGGGAAATTTTGCACGGTGCAAAAAAACTACGTTCTTTATCGGTACGACCGGGGTAGCCGTTCAGGCGGAGGTGTCTTAATTGCTGTATCAAATGAATTTGTTTCTTTCAAAGTTAATATCACTTTTGAACTAGAATTATTTCGTGTGTGCATTCGCATGTACCACAGACTTCATTCTTTGTGCCCGCTATCTACATCCAAGTTCTTCTTCAGGCTTTCCGAGATATTTTATGATGTTTTAAATAAGATAGATATTAGATTTCCTGCTGCAATCTTCTTTGTTTTGGGAGACTTCAATCTTCCCGATATTTCTTGGTGTTTGCCCCAACCAAGTGCGAGCACCAGTACGTCTGAAAGCGCATTTTTTGTCAGTGTGTGCTCAGATTTCAATCTAATACAGCTTGTTAAATACCCGACCGGTGTTACTACTACAAGCTCAACTATTCTAGACTTGGTCCTCACAACTCACCCAGATCTTGTTACATCCCTTTCTGTGATACCTGGTCTCAGTGACCATTCAGCAATCCACTTCACTATTCCCAACAGGAATCCCAGACGACAGAAAACCTCGAAAGCATTGAGAGAATACAAACGAGCGGACAATGCTGCAATAAATAGGGAGCTGAAATTGTTCACCGAAGAGCTGTTTCATAATTTTGATCAGCGTTCTGTAGACGAAAATTGGCATTTGTTCAAAACCAAGGTGTCCGAGTTAATAGACCACTATGTGCCACTGCGTAGAATAACGAATACCGTTCAATCCGCGTGGTTCACACGGAGCCTAAAGCGACTACGCAATAAAAAGCAGCGCCTTTTTCGGAAAGCTAAGCGCTCGAGGTCAACTGACCGATGAGCTGCGTACAATGAACGAAACCATCAACGAAAAAAGTGAAAATAAAATTGAACTGATGTCTGAAGACGACTGTGTGATCCGTAGTGAAATGTGCTGTGAAGCCTTAAGTGCGGTATTTTCGTCGGTGTTTGTAAACTGTGTACCATACAGTTCGCCACCTTTCCCTGCCTACGGTTATTTACACATGGATCCATTAGTCATAGACTGGGTGGGTGTTGCCAAATTGATAAGAAATCTGTAACCTTCTTTCCCCGGAGATGATGGTATTAACCCCAAATTCTTAAAAAATACTGAAATATTATCCGCTGGAATTCTATCTAACATTTTTTCACAGTCTCTGGAAACTTCTGCAATACCACAGGATTGGAAGGTCGGGAAGGTGGTTCCTTTGCCCAAAACAGGTAACACTCACATTCCCATCAATTACAGACCCATATTGCTCATCAGTGTACCATGTAAAATTGTTGAGCACATTATCTACAGCCATTTAGTCCACTTTCTCGAAAACAATTCCTTTTTTAGCAAGTACCAACATGGTTTAAAAAAAATTATTCCTGTGAAACTCAGTTGCTTAGCCTTACTAACGACCTAGTTTTTGCGCTGACCGTTCTTCACTTATCTACTGCGTATTTATCGACTTCGAAAGGCATTCGATACCGTTTGTCATAAACAACTACTTTCTAAATTAAACTCAATCAATCTAGACGTAAATTTTCTCAAATGGTTGGAGTGTTTTTTAACTAACCGCACACAATACGTAGTTGCTAATGACTCTCTTTCCACGCACTGCTCTGTTACGTCTGGTGTGCCGCAAGGTTCTGTCCTACGTCCCCTATTATTCTTAATTTATATTAATGACTTGCCGAACACACTATCATCAACTATTACACTTTTCGCGGACGACTGCGTCATTTACAGGGAAATTTTGAATTCCGCCGACCAAAGTGCGCTACAATCTGACCTAAATAAGATTTCTACGTGGTGCGATACATGGTTAATGAAACTGAACAGAAATAAATGCAAAGTAATGCGAGTAACCCGTCAAAAAAGTAATACTACAGCGTGCACTTACAAACTCAACCACGACCCCCTAACCAAAGTGTCATGTTACAAATATCTTGGCGTGTACATCTCGGATAACCTATCTTGGCAAACGCACATCGAACATATGACAAGTGACGCTAACCGCATGCTCGGTTTTTTACGGCGAAATTTTGCTCATGATTCAACAGATGTAAAACTCGTTTTATATAAAACTTTAGTTCGGCCAAAGCTCGAGTATGCCTCGTCGATCTGGGACCCGCATATAAACTCGTTACTTCATGATATCGAAGCTATTCAGAATCGTTCCGTACGCTTCATATTATCAAACTAGTTTCGTACGGCTAGCGTCACTTCCATGAAATCTACCCTTAGCCTAGTTGATTTGTCTGTTCGCAGGAAAATATCATGACTTTGTCTTTTTTATCACGCCAATTTATCTCTCAAAGATTCGATGCTGTTTCCTCCCACTTATCATTCGACAAGCAACGACCATCAGTTCAAGGTTGGCGTACTGAGCAGCCGGACAAACTATTATTCCAACTCATTCATTCCTAAAACCTGCTCTGACTGGAACCACCTCCCAACCTGCATTGCTTCAATAATTAATCCAGTCAATTTCAAGGTGGCTATTAGTGGCCATATTATTTGAATTATCTTTCTTTCTCATACTGTTTTCCCGTGAATTCCGCGGTTTTGAGTAAATCCTGCTGTGTTGTTCCCGAGTGTGGAGAAGGTTTTATCAACCTTCTGATTTTTATTTTCCTGTTATTGTTTATATTACTAGTTGATGTGTGTATTTCAAATATGTAAATATGTTTCATATCTGTAACCACACTGCTGCTGCATTGCCTGTAGAGTGTTTGACCCCTCACTCCTCTCTGTAATGCCCATGTGCCTTGAGAGTAAAAAATAAATAAATAAATAAATCGACTGTTCGAGAACCACGCGCGCCGAAAGATAAAAGGCCTCCAGAGCAGACGCCGGGGTATTCCGATCGTCGACGCTCGCTCGCACACGTCATTTTGTTGACTGCTGCTTCGCCGCCTGTGTATTCTTTGAATTGTTAAGGGAGCACAAGTTCGCTACAAACACCGGGTTTTCCTTCAAGACAACTGCGTCGTCTCTGGCTTTGTGACATCTGGTGGAGGTGCTGGGTACATGAACCCTAAGCCCTCGTCAAGCCGACAAGCAAGCCCCACTCGTGTCAGCCGCCGACAGCAAGGTCTACAGCCAGAGTTTGAACTGCTTCTAGATATAGTGAAGAAAGAAGACGTCGTGAAAACAACCATGATCAACGCAGGCACCACGATCAGCGCTTCCAGTCCTGCCCTCGTTCTTCAGCAACCCAGGGAGCTCCCATCATTCCATGGGTCGCCTGCGGAGGACCCCGAAGACTGGTTGGAGCAGGTCGAACGGGTCAGGCTGTTTAACCGATGGGACGACGCGGAGACACTGAGGAGAATGTTCTTCTACCTTGAGGACTCAGCACGGTTCTAGTTCGAAGACCAAGAGAGTTCCCTAGAGTCTTGGAACGATTTCAGAACAAAATTTTTAACGACGTTCACCACGATTGTGCGGAAAGAGCGGGCCGAAGTATTGCTGCAGACGCGGACACAACAACCTAAGGAAAACATTGTTGTATTCGTCGAGGAGATGAAGAGGAACTTCAGGCGTACTGACCCTTGCATGGCGGAAGAAAAGAAGTTACGCCTCTTGATGCGCGGTGTGAAGGAGGAACTGTTTCTGGACTTGTCCGCAATCCACCCAAAACTGTCGCTGAATTCAGAAGGCCCTCGAAATGCGTGCTAAGTAGTATGATCGCAACTTTCTTAGCGCGGCCAATGCGAACTATTTCGACAGCACGCGGATTCCGGCCAACAGCCTACCCGAGACAATCCGCGCAATAGTGAAAGAGGAGTTGCGGAAACTTCTCCCAACGGCGCCGCAACCCCAAGTCGCTTCCCTTACCGACGTGATTAAGGAAGAAGTGCAGCTGGCGCTTGGAACTTCAACAACGCCAGAAGCACCCCGCGAGCCGCAAGCCATGGCCTACGCGGTTGCTGTCCGTCGACCTCACCCGCCTGCCCCCTATATTCCCGAGGCTCCATACCGTCGTCCCCTGTCGCCGGCCCGACCACCTGCGGTGCAAACCCCCGCCCCAAGGAAGACCGACATGTGGCGAACGCCAGATAATCGGCCACTGTGCTACCACTGCGGAGAGGCCGACCACATCTACCGTCGCTGCCCCTACGAGAGGCTCGGTTTGCGAGGGTTCTCCTTCGACGCACCACGCCCCACGCCTGGCCAGCGCCCTACTACTGATATCGAAGATTACCTTTCCAACCACAACCGAGGTCCAGCCCTTTCAACCGCCAACCGTCGCCCTACCCGTACCAATCGCCGAACCGCCGAAACAATGCTGACTTTGCCTCTGGAAGATCCCCGAGCCCACGCGGGGGAAACTAAAAGCAGCAACTTCTGGAGGTGAAGTTGCTCTACGGCGAAAACCCGGAATCCCTCCAATGACGCAAGGACGCACCGAAGACAGTGATTCACGACATGCCCTCATCCCGACGACCTGACCTAACCCTGACGAGACTCCCGAACATGACGACAGCTACACGGCGCGACGCCCACCAGACATGACCGAGACTGCCGCTGAGGAGGCGACGACGACGCACAGTGACCAACCGTCAATACGCACAAGCCGAGATGCGACGCCCCGACGCACTCGGAACTCGAGGAAGGCGGCATCCGATGTCAGGGTGTCCATCGACGGCTTTGAGGTAGTCGCCCTCATAGACACGGGAGCCGACTACTCAGTAATGAGCTGACCATTTGCGCCTAAGCTGAAGAAAGTTACAACCAGATGGGATGGTCCGCACATTCGCACAGCAGGAGGCCATCTCGTTACTCCAAGTGGAACGTGCACATCGCGCGTCACCATAGACGGCACAACGTACCCTGCGGCGTTCGTCGTTTTGCCTAACTGCTCCCGCGACGTAATTCTCAGAATGGACTTTTTGACGGACAACGGCGCAATAATTGATCTGCAGACCAAGTTTATAACTTTTTCCTCCGATCACTCCATGACGCCGGAACCGAACCCCGAACACCGTGAAGATGTAAGGATCGCCGATGATCATGTCACCCTGCCACCCCGCGCAAGCTTGATGATCACCGTCTACTGCGAAGATGCTGTTCCTGACGTCGACGCTATCGTAGAGAGTGAACAGAGGTTGCTCCTTGACCGCGGTGTCTCCGTCGCAAGAGGCATTGCACGCTTTACGCAACACCAATTTCAAGTTTTGGTCACTAATTTCCGTGAGGACTACCAGCATTTGAACGGGGGCGCTGCAATTCCGTTCTTCGAAGAAACAAAAGAAGCAAGTCACGTTATTGCGGGGGCCGACATTGAACGCGCACCTGAAGATACCTTCAAGCTTCCGAATCACTTCGACATGGATCCGGCGCTACCGCAAGAAGAAAGGAACAAGCTATTGACTTTGCTGCGTCGCTACAGCGAGTGGTTTTGTTGAACTCACAGTTACGCCAGGCACCTCTGGTAAAGCACCGGATAACAACGAAAGATGGAGCCCCACCTACCCGACAATCACCGTACCGCGTCTCTACACACGAGCGCGACGCCATCCGGACGACATGCTCAGCGACGACATTACACAGCCATCGAAAAGTCCGTCGGCTGCGCCGGTCGTACTCGTGAAGAAGAAAGACGGCACGCTGAGGTTCTGCGTTGACTACCAGCGATATAACAAGATCAACAAAAAGGACGGGTACCCCCTGGCACGAATCGACGGCGCCCTCAACCACCTCTGCCACGCGAAGTACTTCTCAACGATGGATCTGAGGACAGGGTACTGGCAAATTGAAGTGGAGGAGAGAGATCGAGACAAGACTGCATTCATAACCCCGGACGGCCTATACGAATTAAAGGTGATGCCGTTTGGGCTATGCACAGCGCCAGCAACGTTTCAAAGAGTTATGGACACTGTGCTAGCTAGCCGGAAGTGGCACACTTGCCTCGTATACCTCGACGACATTGTGGTATTCTCCCGGACCTTCGGCGAACACCTTGCAAGGTTGCAGTCTGTACTCGAGGCCATTTTTACGTCGGGGTTAACGCTGAAGCCTCAAAAGGGCCGTTTCGCGTACGTGGAACTGAAGTTTTAAATGCAGAGCATTTCAGTAACTCACGATGTCACCCGCGTTGGCGTCCGTAATCCGCACCGTCGTTGTCCCTACTATATAAAAAAAGAAGAAACATCCCCCTCGCGAGGGGTACGATCAAATGCAGAGCATTTCTGCGGGGGGGCGCGCCTGCAAGTCGTATGGATTACGTATTGGTTGTTGTTGTTGTAATTGTTGTCTTCCAGCGTAGACATTGTCGATGAAGTCGATGGTGAAACGTGCCGTGAACCTCCTGCCACGGCTATGACGCAACGTGGAGCGGCTATGACGCAACGTGGCGCGGCTATGACGCAACACAATCCAACACAATCCACTCTAATACAATCCAATTCAAATCCAAGCCAATCCAAGCCAATCCAATCGAATCCAATCCAATGCCTCTCGCGAAAGAGTGTTATAGCGCCAAAATCACCACCACGCGAATGCGTGATGCTGACGTCACGATCACGCCACAGATGTTAGCGACCGCAGCGCGCGCGAACGACATATGTGGTTTAAGCGCGAACCGACCGCGGCGAGAGAGCGCGATGCGAGCGCCCCACCTGTTCTTGCGCGCGAACCTAACGCGGCGAGAGAGGGTGTTGCGCACGTCCCCACCTGTTGTGCGCCCGAACCGAACGCGGCGAGAGAGGGCGTTGCGAGCGGAGAGAAGGCGAGGAGGACGCCGGGGAGAGGGCGCACCTCTGGCCGATGGTTGAATGAGTCAAGGATATAAGGCACGTTCGTAACCTTCCGTTCTGCGTCGGCTTTGTGGCCCAGTTGGTAGAGTACCGTGCACCTTGCGTTCCGCCCGCAGAGTCGTAGGATCGAAACCTGGCGCTGGCAAGTATTTATATAGTGTAGGGGGAGTGATGCGGACGCGAACTACGGACGCCAACGCGGGTGACATCGTGAGTTACTGAAAGCTCTGCATTTAAAAGAAAATACTATCCGACGCCAGGTTTCGATCCCTCGACCCTGCAGGCGGAACGCTATGTACATTGTGCTGTAACCACTGCGCCACAAAGCCGACACAGAATCGGACGCTATATACGCGCCTTATATCGTTGACGCATTCAAATTACTGCTGACGAGCGCTCTCTCGTCAGCAGTCGCCACAAGTGCAACAACATTAACGTAACGCAAACTTCTTAACGTCGTGCGCCCCCGGAAATGCTCTGCATTTGATCGTGCCCCTCGCGAGGGGCATGTTTTACTGCGGCTCCCTACTGGCCAGTACACTCGTCGCCATCTGTCGGATGTTGTGCCAACCCTTTGCGGCTGATGGCGCGTGATTTGAAATTTATGTACACTTTTTTTAAAATGGCCGCCGTCTCGGTTTCGGCACGACTTCCGGTTCTTGTCTGACTAACGCGTGTGGGTGCTATATGGAGTCGACATACTAAGTATCTATTTCATAGACCGGCTCGTATGACGCCATTGTTCACGTCACGAAATGTGCAATTTTAGCGGGAGATTTAAAATTTTGGCTTAAATTGCCTTATTTCTCAGTGAATAAAGCATCATTTGCTTCCGGGAAAGCGCTTGGGGTACTATGAAACACCTAATCTTTCGAATAAAACAAACTTTTGTTTTCTCTTCATGGCTCCTTTAAGGCCTCGAGTTGTTGGCGTCTCATGTCGTCGTCGTCGTAATCGTCATCTCATGTAGTCACGGTACAAAACAACGGGAAACTCGTTTACGTCCCGCTCTAGAGAGCTTCGTGCTTCAAGGACAAGATACTTTTTGGGCCATGTCGTCAACGCCGCGGGAGTTCTGCCTGACCCGGCGACAACTTTAGCCACAGCCAACTTCCCAAGACCTAAAGATACGAAGGGCGTGCGCATATTTCTCTGACTGTGCGCATACTGCCGGCGTTTCGTCGCAAACTTCGCACGCATTGCAGAGCCACTCACGCGGCCGACGAAAGATAGCACCCCTTTTAGCTGGGAAAACGCCCAAGAAAAAGCATTCTGCGAGCCGCAACAATGCCTTCAAAGCCCGCCCGTGCTCGCGCATTTCGACGAAAACGCCGAAAAGGAAATGCACACGGACCCGAGTGATATAGGTTTGGGTGCCGTCCTCGTCCAAAAGCAAAGCGGTTGCGAAAAAGTAATCACCTATGCCAGCCGTGGTCTGCCCAAGGAAGAAAAAATCTGCTCAGCCTCTGAAAAAGAGTGCCTCGCGATTATATGGGCCATTTAGAAATTTCGCCCATACGTGTATGGAAGACCGTTCAAGGTTGTGACAGACCACCATGCGCTGTGTTGGCTCGCCAATTTGAAGGACCCTGTGGCCGTGTTGGGCGGTGGCGCTTGTGCCTGCAAGAGTTCAACGTTCAATCGTCTACGAATCCGGCAGGAAACACTCCGACGCCGACTGCCTGTCCCGCGCCCCCGTCGACCCACCACCACAGGACTCAGATGAAGAGAGCGCGTTCTTCGGAGTCGTGACATCCGTAAATTCATACACAGACACACGCAAGGTATGGACACGAATACGTAAACTTAAAGGATAATATACACATAGCCTGCCCTTGGTCAGCACGACTGGGGACACCCTAGAAGATCAGGCTAGCACACTTGCACAACACTTTCAACAAGTGTCAAGCTCTGCACACTACACAAACACTTTCCTGAAACGTAAAGCCTGTTGTGAAAAGAAGTCCCTACGTGACAACAACCAATCACAGACTTCTTACAACTCCCTGTTTTCACTACATGAGCTGAGGGCAGCTCTAAGCACGTGTAAACCCTCAGCTCCAGGACCAGACAAGATTACATATACAATGATACAGCAGTTACACACAAACACTCTTGTAACACTTCTTCACCTTTACAACAAGATATTTCTTTCGGGGCACATTCCAAAGTCTTGGAGGGAGGCCATAGTTGTAGCATTCTTGAAAGAAGGGAAGGACCCTTCCTCTCCTGCTAGCTATCGACCCATTGTCCTGACCAGCTGCCCATGCAAGCTTCTCGAGAAGATGATAAATCGCAGGCTCGTGTACTTCCTTCAGTACAACGGTCTTCTCGAGAGCTGCCAGGCAGGTTTCAGGGCGGGGCGATCAACGAACGATCAACTTGTAGCTCTTGAAACATATATAAAGGATGCCTTTGTGCATAAACAATTTTGTCTTACGGTGTTTTTCGACATAGAGAAAGCCTATGACACCGCTTGGCGGTACGGTGTCCTCAGTGACCTAAAGTCAATCGGTGTTGCGGGCAACATGTTGAACATCCTTTGTAGTTATATGTCGGAGAGAACCTTTCGCGTCAGAGTTGGTTGTGCACTGTCAAATGTTCACGTGCAAGAAAATGGCGTGCCGCAAGGTGGAGTGTTGAGCTGCACCCTCTTCATAGTAAAAATGAACTCTCTTGGAAAGGCACTACCACCTACGATCTCTTATTCTATGTATGTAGATGACGTGCAGATATCCTTTAAATCGTGTAACCTGTCCATCTGCGAACGTCAAGTCCAGCTCGGCGTCAAGAAACTTGCCAGCTGGGCTGACAAGAATGGCTTTAACCTTGATCCCGCGAAGAGCTCTTGTGTTCTGTTCTCCAGGAGGCGTGGCGTCCACCCGGACCCAGACATAATGTACCAATTCTTGTGAACAAGGAGCACAAGTTTTTAGGTATTTTATTCGACGAAAAACTTACATTCATCCCACATATCAGACAGCTCAAATGCAAATGCTTAAAAACAATGAATATTCTAAGGTCCTCTCACATCAATCTTATATGGCCGACAAACAACTCCGGCTGCGCCTGTACACAGCGTTGGTGGGGTCTCGGCTCGACTACGGCAGTGTCGTGTATGGGTCGTCTACAAAAACAGCACTGAAAATGCTCGACCCAGTGCTGCATCTTGGCCTTCGCCTCTCATGTGGCGCATTCCGCACTAGCCCTGTTGAAAGTCTTTATGTCGAGTGCGACAAACGGTGCCTAGGGCATCAGCGGGAGTATGTTGACCTGTTGTATGCATCCAAGATCGTGTCTCTGACCAACCATCCTTTTATTCCCATCATGAACGATACATCAAATTTACAACTCGTTTTAAACAGGCCATCTATTCCCTTACCGTTCTCTCTCAGAGTTAGGGAGGAGGCTTCTGCACTCCATGTCCCCCTTTCAGACACGCACAAGACACCCATTCATAATTTCATCGCACCATGGCATCTTCGTCCTGTAACATGCGACCTGTTATTCATTCGGGTATAAAAATAGGGTACCCAGGAATGCAATTCTGCAGCACTTCCTGTTCCTGCAGGACAAGTACAGGTGAGGAGAATTCTATAGCGATGCGTTCAAAACTAATTCTACTGTCTCCTGTGCAGCGCATGGACGAAATTTTAGAGTTATCAAAACAATAAATTTTCAAAGCAGTATTTACACGGCAGAAGCGTATAGCATTTTACTCGTGTCAAATCACATCCTCAAACGTAAGATTCCAAAGTCCATCGTCTACACAGATTCTCTAAGCGTTGTGCAGGCATTGTCATCAGGAAGGTTGTCAAAAACTATGTAATCAATGTTCTTTTAAAGGTCATAATGACTGCATATGCTTCAGATTTAGAAATAACCATATGCTGGGTACCAGGTCACTGTGGGATCCCTGGCAATGAGACCGCTGATAAAATGGCTAGTGCTGCTGCTCTCATGACCACAGTTGACATAACAACAGTACCTTACACCGACCTAAAGACACACATCAGACGACAGCTTCGTAACACATGGCAACTACACTGGAGTCAACAAACAGACAACAAACTACACGTAATAAAACCACAACTGGGACGCTACATAACTGACTCACACAACAGATACACTGAGGTCGCCCTGGCTAGGCTGCGGATAGGCCACACACATGCGACGCACTCCCACCTGCTCACTGGAACTTCGGGACCCACGTGTAGCAGGTGTGGAAAGGGCCTATCTGAAGTCCACATACTAATCACATGCAAAGCACTTGACACAACACGACACAAACATTTCCCTGAATTATACAGACGACACATTCCTTTGCACCCATCATATTTTTTAGCCGACGAACCAATGTTTTCTATTCAGCGTGTTTTTAAGTTTTTAGCTGAGGTGAACTTTCTGCAGCTCTTGTCATATCACGGGTAATCATCCTGGCCCTATACACCAGCCATCTCCATTGTCTTGTTTTGCATCACTTTATTGTCTTTTAGTCACATGTTCTAGTATTTACGGTCTCATCACAATTCAGTAACTTCTTTTTGGCGCTCTTTGCCCATAGTCGGCCTTGCGCCAATAAAACCCAATTATCATCAATAGCCTCAAGGCTTAGTACACACCAAGTGGGTCCGATCTATATCTAGGAAACTAGGTTGGCCTCCCGGGTATAGTCCAGTAGGGAACGGTAGGCAGGATCATGGAGCCACCGATGGTAATGCGTGTCTTGCTGCAAATTTAGGCCTGCTGCCATCAAACATTTTTTCGAATGTCCTTAGTTCCAGGGCATGTCCTTAGTAGGTGGTGAAGGTCTGCCGGAACCGTTTCCTCACAGCAGGTTGGACATTTCACATGTCCTCGGTAGTCCCCTTTCCATCCACTCGTGCGGGCAGGAGTAAGAGCCACGCCCAGTCGGATGCTTCGTAGTACAACCTCCTCCATCCTGGTAAGATTGAGGGGGAGGAGAACCGAACACGGAGATATGAGAGCACGCGTTCGGCGTCGAACGTCCTCCTTTGCAGCCATTCTTGTGGCCCATGGGTCACTTGGGAGCTGGGCGGGGGATGATGGGGCCGGGCAGTTGTGTGACAGGAAGTCAGCCCGTTCATTTCCTGCAATACTGGTGTGACCAGGAATCCATGACACAACCACTTTGGATGGCATTTTGCTGTGGAGCTGGTGGATGCGTTGGCAGATGATGGGGGTCTGCGCAACCTGTTTCAAATAGTGTATCACTTGCGTAGAGTCAGTAGGAAGATTGATGGTATTCAAGTCTTCATTGGAAGCGGCAGCACATACTAGGCCGTCGTGGATAGCCTGCAATTCTAGCAGGATTGGGGTGCATGTGGCAGAGGCGTAGGGAATACTGGCTTCGATGCTGGGATGAGTGGGGCTGGTCCACGCAGTGACTCCATGCGTTCCTGTGCATGAAGCGTCGGCGTAGAGGAGGCATTGATCGTCTGGTCCGGGGTGATTTGGGAGGGGAGAGAGCTGCGCTTTACCCTCCTTGGTCCGCCTTCTCTGCAGATGGCTTGTTTTGTTGGAGGTTATAATTGTATAACCCCAGGTTGGAAGCTCATCCTGACTTTCTGGAGGTGCCAAGTTGCCCGGGTTGAAGTGGTCGTAAAGTGCATGGCCGTTCTGCAGACATGCATACTTTGACAGTCGCACAGCTCGGCGTTGATTTATGAGCTCGTCAATTGTGTTGAGCTGATCTTGTTCCTGAAGGACCGGTATCGGGGTGATTCGAGGGAGACCGGTGATGGCTCGCATGGCTTCCCTACTAATAGCTTCCAGTTTAGCATGTTGGGATACGGTTAGACGCTGAAACTGGGCTTCATAAAACAATCGTGGTTGGAGCACAGCACACGCCAGCCTACGAGCGACCTCAGTTCTTGCACCACCTGCTTTTGGCGCAATGCGGCGGATCAGGCGAATGGTACTTGCCGCCGTTTGCCTCACTGCTTTCAGCCATGCTGTTGCGGTACCAGCCTGGTGAATATGCATGCCCAGAATACGGAGCTCTGTAGCTCCAGCAAGCTGATGAGCGCCTATGCGTATAGATGGAAGGTGGACGGCGAGCTTCTTGCGGCCAGCTTTGTTAGCGACTGACATGTACTTCGTCTTCTCGACGGATACAGTTAGACCAACCTTCGCTGCAAATGCCTGGATAACTTCAAGAGCCTTCTGCAGCGCTGTATACTGCATCTGTACGTTTTTGTGCGTCGACTATACTGTGACATCATCCGCGTAGATGAGGAAGCGTGTGTGCTGCACAGTGTCGAGCTGCCACGCTAAGTGAATAAACACAATTTTAAAGAGTATTGGTGACAGCACAGCTCCCTGGGGGACACCACGCACTGAGTGAAACAGTCCTACTGGCTTCCCTTCTACACGGACAGCGAATGTACGGTTTTTTAAAAAGGCAGCCACGTAATCAACCACACGACGTGGCAGGCCCAACTCAAGCATAGCACGTATGATAGCGTCGTGGGATAGATTATCATACGCCTTCGAAATATCGGTTGCCAGTATTGTACGAGTGGCGTGGCTGTAGGAGGACACAGTCAAGATGTCTTCGGACATCATCGCCAAACCATCTTCCGTGCCAAGACCAGGAAGAAACCCTATTTGTGCTGGGTGATATTTGCGATGCTTCTCCAGCCACCAAGAAAGATGTGTCGCCAGCATTCGTTCTGCTAGTTTGCAGATGGTGAGTGTCAAGGAGATTGGGCGGAGATTTTCTAATCGCTTAGGAGGTTTTCCAGGTTTAGCTAAAGGGATAACTATTGAGTGCTTCCATTCGGCCGGGATTCTTGAGGTTGTCCAGGTTTCATTAATTATAGCCAGAATAGTATTGTGGATATCTCCCTCCAGGTTTTGGTAAACCTCGTACGGTATACCATCCGGGCCTGGGGTGGTACGCTTTTTGGAACATTCAATAGCGGCGAGTAGTTCCGGAAGTGTAAACGGAGTCTCCAGGCCGTCCGTGTCTGCCGCAGGAGGAGGGGGATCTTGGGAGAGCTTGTGTGGCACATCGTGTAGAGGCAAGAATTGTCGAGCTGCCCATTCGGCAAATTCTTCTGGAGTCTCCTGCGCCGCAAGGCGGGAGCTTGCCGCCGGATTGGGTGGTCGACGACCGTTTTCCATTGCTCGGAATGTGCTCTAAAGTGTGCGATTTGATGTATGGCCATTCATACCGTCGCACCACCGTAGCCACCTTTCACGGGAAAGAACCTTTTGGTATTGTCGGGCTTCGGCTGTAACGCGGTTAACCCTGATCCTGTCCGGGAGGGAGTCCGGATTTCTCCGAGCAGCGATATCTGCTCTTTTCCGCGCCGCCCACAAATTAAGGAGGTGCATGTCAGGGTTCGGTTTGGACTCCTATACCCACGTTTCAATCATAGCCTCCTTCAGCTTTGCAGTTAGTGTGCTGTGTAATGTAGATCCCGATAGTGGCACGTCCGCAGTAAGTGAACGGAATTTGTCCCAGTTGGTAATACAGGCCTTCCGCTTGACTTTGGAGGTAGTGTGCGGGCGTAGATGAATAAGTATGGGGAGGTGATCACTGCCCCAGGCGTCTGGCTGTACCTGCCAGTAGGGCGTCCGATTTCCCATCTACCACGTCAGATCGGGAGAATTTGTAGTAGTCGTGCGGGTAGGCGTGAAAGGAGCGTTGAGAAGCTGACACGCCGCGTCGAAAAAGGTCTCGTAAATTTTTGTGCCACGGCGGGAGGTCATTGCGTATCCCCATTCCATGTGTGGTGCATTAAAGTCACCCGCGACCAGGATTGGGACGCCCGGGTACGCTCTTCGTAAATGAGCAAACCAGCCAAGACGTATACGGGCCGATGGCGCAGGGCGTATATACATCGAGACGAGTATAACCGTACCGCGCGGAAGACGTACGTGGACAGCAACTACTTCCTGGTTGGTGTTACACCAAGCATTAAGGTCTATCTGCGTATGTGGGTATTGAGCAGATACATACACGGCAGCCTTGCCAGGATGGGCATCCGTGGAATTCTTGCGCCCATCTGGTATGGTAGGAAAATGATATCCCAAAAAGCCAGGTAAAAGGTGCAATGCATTATGTTCCTGCAAGAGCTGTGCCCATATCCGTAGCTTACCGTATTGCACACGGAATTTAAGTTCTGCGATTTTGTTTGCGAGGCCCCGGCTTCACACTCTCACTCACACTCACACTCACTCACACTCACACACACACACTGATACTCACACTCACACTCTCCCTCACACTCTCACTCTCACTCCACTCACACTCGATGATGATGATGGTTGGGTTTTTTGGCGCAAGGCCAGCTGGGGCAAAGAGCGCCAAGCAAAATTATATAAGAGAAAACAGTGGCTACTAAAATGTCTAAGCCAGAATAACAGTAAATTCAAATAAAACCAGTGGAGATGGCTGGTGTATAGGGCCAGTGTTGATTACGCATGATAGGATATGAGGTTTAAAAATTTAACATCACACAAATATTTAAAGAGGCGTTGCACAGAGACGATGGCATTGTCACCCAAAAACAAGGAAGGGTGTTGCGGAATGTTTTGTCTGTATGGTTCCTTGAAGTGTCTGTGTCTTGTTGTGTCGAGTGCCTTGCATGTAATTAGGATGTGGACTACAGATAGGCCCTCCCCACACCTGCTACACATGGGTCTTGGAGAGCCAGTGAGCAGGTGTGAGTGTGTGGCATGTGTATGGCCTATCCGCAACCTAGCTAAAGTAACTTCAATGTGTCTGTTGTGTGATTCATTAGTGTGTACTCCCAAGTGTGGTTTTATTACGTGTAACTTGTTGTCTGTCTGTTCACTCCAGTGTGTTTGCCATGCGTTGCGAAGTTGGTGTCTAATGTGTGGCTTCATGTCTGTGTACGGCACTGTTGCTATGTCCACTGCATTCAAGAGTGTACCAGCAGTGGCCATTTGATCTGCGGTTTCATTCCCGGCTATTCCACAGTGGCCAGGAACCCAGCATATTGTTATTCCAAGACTTGAGGCGTATGCCGACATGAGGGCCTTAAAAACAAGATTGATTACATAATTTTTTGAGCGTTTTCTTGACAAAAGTGCACATACAACACTAAGAGAATCTGTAAACACTATGACTTTGAAATTTGATGTTGAACAATGCGATGTTAAACAAGTAAAATGCCGTGTGCTTCAGCCGTAAAAATGCTGTTGTAAAAGTTCATTCTTTTACACACGTTGAGGTTCGGCCCATGCGCAGCACAAGACTCAGCCGAAGCTGTCTTTGATGCGTCGCAGTAATACTCTGCGCATTGATACTTCTCCTTCAGGAAGAGGAAATGCTGAATAGTGCCTACCCTTGGTGCCCTGTTTTTGTCAAATTGCAGAAAGGACGAGTCACAACAGACTGCCCGGAGTTGCCACAGCGCAATAAAATCAGTGATGCGTGTGTTGTGGATATGTGAAAATGACACAGCCAACTCAGAAGCTTCTGCTCTCATTCTGAGAGGGAACGGCATGGAAATAGATGGATGATTTGCAAAGAGCGGCTCTGATGACGCATCATGAATGGTTGAATTAAAAGGATTATTTGTTATAGACATGATTTTAGAGGCATACAACAAGTTAGTGTATGTCCTGTGGTAATACAGGGACCATTTGTGACACTCCGCTTAGAGGCTTTCAACGGGGCTAGTGCGAAAGGCACCACAGGTAAGACGAAGCGCCGAATGAAGCACTGGGTCAAGCATTTTTAGCGCCGTCTTCGTCGCGGACCCATAAACAACACTGCCATAATCCAAGCGAGATCCTACCACTGCAGTATAAGGCCGCAGGAGGAGCTGCTTGTCAGCACCATAAGATTGGTGTGACAGGACTTTAGGAATGTTCATTGTTTTTAGGCATTTGTGTTTAAGGTGTTTCAAGTGAGGGATAAATGTGAGTTAACTGTCGAATATTATTCCCAAAAACTTCTGTTCCCCTCTGACAGGGATTACTACACCATTAATAGAGATATCAGGGTCCGCATGAATTCCACGCTTCCGCGAGAACACAACACAAGTACTTTTTACAGGGTTCAGTTTAAAACCGTTTGTGTCCGCCCAGCCAGCAAGTTTGTTCACCCCAAGCTGGACTTGGCGTTCACAAATTGAAAAGTTACACGACTTAAAAGATATTTGGACGTCATCTACATATACAGAACAGGAAATGGTTGTTGGCAATGCCTTCCGGAGCGAGTTCATCTTAAGAATCAATAGTGTGCAGCTCAGGACACCGCCTTGAAGAACGCCATTTTCCTGCACATATACATTGGAAAGTGCACGGCCAGCCCTCACTCGAAAGGTCCTTTCCGACATGTAGCTAGCGAGGGTGTTCAGCATGTTGCCGGAGACACCAAACGACTTGAGGTCACTCAACATGCCATACCGCCAGGTAGTGTCATAGGCCTTTTCCAAATCAAAGAAGACTGTTATGCAAAACTGATTATGGATAAAGGTATCTTTTACGTATGATTCCAACGGAACCAGTTGATCGTTGGTGGATCTCCCATCCCTGAAGCCAGCGTGGCAGCTGTCGAGAAGACCATTGTACTCTAAGAAGTACATGAGTCTCCTATTGATCATCTCGAACAGCTTACACAGGCAGCTTGTGAGGGTGATGGTACGATAACTTGAAGGACAGGAAGGGTCCTTCCCCTCTTTCAGAAGGGCCACTACGATGGCTTCCCTTCATGACCATGGGAGGTGCCCCGAAAGAAATATTTTGTTGTAGAGGTGAAGGGGGGTTTCAAGTGTGTCTGTGTGCAGGTGTTGAATCATAGTGTATGTAATGTTGTCTCCGCCTGGAGCGGAAGGTTTACATGTACTAAGTGCGATCTTCAGCTGATGCGGTGAGAAGGGGGTGTTATAAGATGACGTCGACTTATTATTGTCTCACAAGGACTTCTTCTCACAGGATGTTTTGTGTTTTATGAAAGTGTTGGTGTAGTGCGCTGAACTGGACACATGTAGAAAGTGTTGTGCGAGTGTGTTAGCCTGGTCGTCCAGTGTGTCCCCTGTTGTACTAACTAGGGGCAGGCTGTGTGTGTGTTGTCCTTTTAGTTTACGTATTCGTGTCCATACATTTCGCCTGTCTGTGTATGAGTTGATGGAAGTGAGGAAAGTGCGCCAACTTTCCCTTTTCGCCTCACGACGCACTCGCTTCCCAAAAGCCTCTGCCCGTTTAAAAGAAATGAGGTTATCTGACGTGGGGTACCGGCGAAGGACACCCCACGCCTTATTATGGGCCTCTCGCGCCCGCCTACATTCCTCATTCCACCATGGCCTCCTTTGGTTACGCGGAGCGCTGGAGGCGTGGGGAATGGACTTTTCGGCAGCGTCGAGGATGTGCGCCGTGACGAGTTGGGCTGCTTCCTCCAGGTGTAGGTGTTTTATGGATGTGTGGTGTAGTTGAGATGTTTGTGTGAATGTGCTCCAGTTTGCTTTTGATTCATTAAACCTTTTATGGGAAGATGGACTGCATGGGCCTTTACCTATATATGTTAGGGAAGTGGGGAAGTGGTCACTACCATATGGGTCAGTGCCCACGCCCAGCTCAAGACATGGAACGAGAATTGCAAAACCAATAGCCAAGTCGAGATGTGAGTATGTATTATGTCCTAAGTTATGGTATGTAGGCTGCTTTTTGTTGAAAAGGCATGCTCCTGGAGATGTAAGAAATTTCTCTATCAGGCGACCTCGGGCATCCGTTCTAGAGGAGCCCCAAAGAGAGTTGTGTGCATTAAGGTCGCCTGTTAGTATGTACGGTTCGGGCAGCTGGTCGACCAGCGCCTCGAAGTCAGAGCTCGAAAGTGTATAATTAGGACTAATGTAAATGTAGCATTCCGTTATCAACCTATTAAAAATTATTGTGCGTATTGCTACAGCCTCAAGAACGGTGTTGAGAGCGATAGGCTGGCATGCTAGGGATTTCCGGGCTATTATGGCTACACCGCCCAAAGAGTGTGTGCCGCCAACCCTATCCTTTCTGGATACCATGTACCTATTTAAGAAATTTGTGTGATTGGGATTCAAATGCGTCTCCTGAAGACACATCACACTTGGCTGGTTCGAATGCAATATCTCATGGACATCATCAAAATTTTTATGAGGTCTCTACATTTCCATTGAGTAATAGTTTCTCTTCCCATTATGGAGATTTAGGAGCTACTGAAGTCTGTGTGTATGTGTGTTCATGTGTCTTTCGGGGCTCTTACTCTAGGATTTGGCTTTCTGGGCCTTTCTGCTGCTGGCTTGGGCGTCGGAGGCCGCTCCTTGCCCTGCGTTGCAGGCAGGAACGGCCCGACATCCATCTCGTCGTCGGATGTCCGAGGCGTGCCCGACGGACCGCGCCCCCAGGACTTGGCCCCACTTCGGGAGCCCTTCGTTTGAGCCGTCATCGCCGAGGGCGTCGGGGACGCCAAAATTGGCACGGGCGGTGCGGTGGCGGTGGGAGCCGATGCGGGGCCCGTGGTGTCCATCACCTCGGTACCCTCCAACGCACTGGAGGACTGGGGGGCGGCGGCGGAAGCGGCACCGGTCCCAACAGAAGTGGTTTGCACCACCACCGCAGCTGCCTCAGCAAGCGGCGTGGTGCCGGGTTGGGCTGCGTGAGGCAACCCAGCGGGGGGCGGAGCCGGACCAAGTCAGACCCGCTGAACTGGTTCCCTGTGGACACCAGACGCCGCTCTGCCCCGGCGAGCCGTGTCAGCGTACCTCCCCAGGGGGAAAGAGCCGAACCTCTTTTGCGCCTCCGGGAAGGTGATGTTCTCAGTTACCTTGATGTTGATTATCTTTTTCTCCAGTTGGAACTTTTCACACTTGCGGGAGTACGCTGCATGCGGCCCGCCGCAGTTCACACAAGACAGGGTATCGGATGGACAATTGTCGCTTGGATGATCATGCGCCGCGCATTTCGCACGCGTCGTTCGGCCACGGCAAGAGTTTGTACCATGCCCGAACCGCTGGCACTTAAAACAGCGCCGCGGGTTCGGGATGTACGAACGGATGGAGCAACGGATAAAACCTGCATTTATCTGTTGTGGGAGTACTGCGCGGCCAAAAGTCAAGATAATGTGCTTGGTGGGAATCTCCTTGTCGTCTCTGCGGATAGTGAGGCGTCTCACAGCAGTGACGCCCTGATCATTCAATCCGTTTCGTTCAAGAGATCTGTCTCGGATATCACACCCTGCGAGCTGTTGAGGCTCCGATGGCGTGTGACCCTGATGTCGAGATCAGCCAGTTTAGTCTGAGCTAGAAGCTTTGCAGACTGCTGCTTGTCATTTATTTCGATTAGGAGTTCACCAGACCTTTGTTTTTTGCACTTATACGATTTTCCTATTATGGCTTCAAGATACTTGGCGATCAAGAAGACTGAATGAGATGCAAGAGGGTGGGTTGGATTGAGCGATTCCATCACAAGAAAACGAGAAAAATTATGTGGTTCAGGGTATGTCAAAGATGGCAATGGGGAAACGATACTTCGGTGCGGCCCCTTTTGGGGGCCCATCACGGTTGGAGGGGGGGTTTAGACAATACCATAAAGCATAGTATAAAAGGAGGGAGACGGGGGTACTTTCTCCTTTGACCTTACCCTGGTAGTCAAAGAGGTCCCGGAGCTCCCTGCCTGGTAGACAGGCAGGGAGCCCATCGGCCGGACCTTGACCAAGGGTCCGACGGCCACCGTTTACGGCTTCTACACTTCACCTTTAAACACCTCGCCATGGTTGGACACGGCTTATGTTGGGAGCTCGGGGTCCGCGGTGTCGCTGCTCACCGTCACCATGAATACTCAAGGTGCCCCGTGCGGGGCTCCACTAACACTCACACTCACCCTCTCACTCACAATCTCATTCTCACTCACACTCACACTCTCACTCTCACTCTCACTCTCACTCTTACTCACACTCACACTCACACTCACACTAAACTCACACTCAACTCACACTCTCACTCTCACTCACACTCACACTCACACTCACACTCTCACTCTCACTCACACTCACACTCTCACTCTCACTCTCACTCTCACTCTCACTCTCACTCTCACTCACACTCACACTCACACTCACACTCACACTCACACTCTCACTCTCACTCTCACTCACACTCTCACTCTCGCTCTCACACTCTAACTCTCACTCACACTCTCACTCTCACTCTCACCCTTACTCTCACTCACACTCTCACTATCAATCTCACTCTCACTCCCACTCTCACACTCACACTCTCACTCTCACTCACACTCACACTCACCCTCACACTCTCACTCACACTCTCACTCTCGCTCTCACACTCTAACTCTCACTCACGCTCTCACTCTCACTCTCACACTCTCACTCTCACACTCACTCTCACTCTCACTCTCACTCACACTCTCACTCTCACTCTCACTCTCACTCACACTCTCCCTCCACTATCACTCACACTCACACTCTCACACTCTCACTCACACTCACACTCACACTCTCACTCTCACTCTCAGTCACACTCACACTCAACTCACACTCTCACTCTCACACTCACACTCTCACTCACAGGCACACTCATACTCTCACTGTCACTCACACTCTCATTCTCACTCCACTCACGCTCACACCCTCACTCTCACTCACACTCTCACTCACACTCACACTCACACTCACACTCTCACTCTCACTCACACCCACACTCACACTCTCACTCTCACTCACACTCTCACTCTCAGTCACACACTCACACTCTCACTCACACTCACACTCTCACTCACTCTCACTCACTCTCACTCACACTCTTACTCACACTCACTCACAGTCTCACTCACACTCTCACTCACACTCTCACTCTCACACTCACACTCTCACACTCACTCTCACTCTCACACTCTTACTCTCACACTCTCACTCTCACTCTCTCACTGTCTCAATCTCTGTGAGGCCATTTGAGTTCTGAATTCATTTTGAGTTCTCAGCCCATTTTGAGTTCTGAGTTCATTTTGAGTTTTGAGTACATTTTGAGTTTTGAGTCCATTTTGAGTTTGGAGTACATTTTGAGTTTGAGTACGTTTTGAGTTTTGATTACATTTTGTGTTTGAGTACATTTTGACTTCTGAGTACATTTTGAGTTCTGAGTCCAAGTGAGTTCTGAGTTTTGCGGCCAATGTGAGTTTGAGTTTGAGTGAGCGCAGATGGGCGGCTCAGCAGTGAGTCTGAGTTTGAGTGAGTGGTGATTCGAAAAAACAAATTGTGAGTGAGTTTGAGTGAGCCGCGCCAACTTTGCCGAGGTATGGAGCCTGTGAGTGACTACGCAAGGAAGTGCGGGCTTTCCTGCTAACCACGCAAGTCCCAACTTCTTATAGTCGGAAAGAGAAGAAGAAAAAAGTCCAAGATCCGGGCATCGAGATCATCCTCGACGGCCATACCATCATTCCGTCACCTTACATCAAAGTCCTCGGTATGACTTTTGAAGGCGACGGTTCAAACACCATTCTTCTCAACCGGCTCAGTCACACAATGGGACAAATTATCCACATGCTCTGAAGAATAACCACCAAAGTGAAGGGAATTAAGGAAGCTGACACCCTTCGTCATATCACGCATTACCTACGCCATTCCCTATGCTATATTAACCAAGGGCGACTTGGCCACGATTTACAACATGATCCAGAAAGCCTATAAGCATGCTCTGAGGCTCCCTATTAGTACCTCGACCGACAGGCTTCTGAAATTGGGCCTACATAGCACGGCCGCCAAACTAGTCGAGGACCACCTCGCCAGCCAGCGTCTGCGACAAAGCACAACACCCTGCGTGAGGAGTCTCCTCACCAGACTGGGAATGGCATCCCCCGGGGAAAAATTCCACAAATTAAGCGACGTACCTCCAAAAATAAGAATAAACATTGACGTTCCCCCTATACCCCGTAAGATGGACCCTACTCACAACGCAGGGAGAAGAGAATCAAGAGCATGTACTCTCAACAAAGAACACAGGGACCGAGACCGCGCGGTTTACACCGACGCCGCCGACTATGCCGGAAGACGAGCAATGACTGCCGTGGTTACTTCAACGTTGAACCACCTCACTAGCATCACCTTGACCTTCACAACCACTACCCAGGCAGAAGGGGTCATTACTCTGGCCATCTCCCAGACAAATGCGGATACCATTATCACGGACTCGCAACAGGCTTGCCGAAACTTCTTTCGCCGTAGAATTTCCAAGACGGCTCTGGAAATCCTGCTGCAAGAGCCACCCGAACGACAAGTGGAGATTGTTTGGACTCCAGCACACTCAACCCTCCAGGGCAACACGACCGCCCACGACATCGCCCGAGATCTATCTCGCCAGGTGACACGAGGGTGTAGGTTAGAGACTGCGTGTCCTTTGGTTACATATCAAGACAAAACAGGATACTATAAGTGCCAAAGAATGATCTAAACCCCCACTCAATATTCTCTGACCAAAGAGCAGGAGCACTGCCTCCGGCTCCTCCAAACAAATACCTTTCCTCATCCGACAAAACTTCACTTGCTTCACCCAACGCAGTACTTCCCGCTGTGAATTTTGCGCTGTCCCATGCACCCTGTACGATATGGTATGGGAGTGTTCCGCAAACCCCAAAATTCAATGAATTGCGCATCCATCCCGTGAGCAGTGGGAGGAGGACCTGTCAGGCTCCGGTCTCGATTCCCAGCTTAGGCTGGTACTAAGGGCCATGCCGGCAGGGATCTACACTGGATGCCTGGACTGAGGGCCGCACACGATATTACGATGTTGTCAATAAAGTTTATCCTCCTCCTGCTCCTAACGTATGGTCCCTCTCGAATGAGAAAATGTTAACAGTAATACAAGAGGACCTTAGAGACTTAGAAGAACAGAGACTTAGAAGAACAGGAGGTGAGAAGAAAAATACAAGGCTCTATGGAGCTAAGCAGGAAGCATATTCTGGGCTACAGAGGCCCTCAAGAAAAGAGGGAGCACGTGGTGACATTTTGATCCACAGAGAGGTTTCGGGAAACGAGCAGTTGTTTTTCAGCATTAAGGAAACAGTCGCAGTCCTTGTGATCCAAATATTCAAGCGATATAGGGTAGACAGTCCACACTCATGCACCATTATCCAGTTACGATAGACGGTATCTACGAGGATGTAGAATCAGCAGTGAACATGGGAACACCATGGTTCCCGATTCTGACTGGAAAGTTTAACACAAAAACAGGGGAAGCTAACAGGAGGAACGTAAGTGGTCATCATTGGGATAGCAGTAGCCGTAGCCTACGAGATGCAGTGGTTTGGTTTTCGGTGGGAAACTTTATGAGAATAATAATAGCAGTCTCTTGTAAACTAAGAAATACGAAAAGTGCCGATAGGATCGCCTAAGTGACTTTCAAGATAGTGTGAAAGACGCTCAGACTCTAGAAAAGGTTAAACGAGGTTAAGGTGCCGGATAAGATAAGATGTCAACAGGGAAATACAGATAGAGTCAGAGTCAGGACGCAGAAATTCAAATTAACCCTTCGGAGCACATTCGCTCTGTTAACCAAAAAGAACGAGGACCACCTGGACATACTAAATGACATCCTAACGATGGTAATCACAAGGTCAGCTGAATAGCTGTAGTATTAGCACAACAAGGTAACGAATCTGGTTAACTAAGTACGAACGGAAAGGAACATATGAAGGACAAGTGGCAACATGAAGCTGCTGCGGATGGTGGATCAAATCGATCTCGCGGAGCCATTAAAATTGATTAACCCATGACAAATTCTTGGATACCTTGTTTCGTATAATTTTCCTCTGTGAGGGATTCGAACCACTGTAATGCGGAGTCCAGAAACAGCACGAAACTCCGGGACCACCACACCTCAATGCGACACCATTATGCTGTAGTGAATGTGAATGCATAATGGTTGAAGTGTGGAACGGATGTGCCGGTATTGTCTGCGCCAGCATGTTTCATGTCTTGGGCCGTTTTAGACTTTTCAGAGTCTGTCGCCGCATAGACTGCAGTGATAAACTATGTGTAGCAAGTATCACGTAGAAAGCAGCGTGTTAATTCTATGCACGCTAATCACGTGCAGCCTAGTGTGACACGAATCCAGTGGCAAGCACTTGTCCTACCATTAGCATCATCTTTTTTGCAGGGTTACCTTCCTGCTTCAGTTACTGTGGCCGAGAGGCTTTGTCAATAGCCCTTGTCAGTACTTCATATGCACTACTCGCAGGATCGTACTCGCTGTCACCTAACCGCTGCGTGTATAATTAAATTTTCGAATTTCTCTGGTGGTAGTGAGTACATGATCCTAACATTCTCCAAAAATCAGATTGTCCTTAATGTACATGCTTTGCATCTTCAATCTCTTTAGACGAATCATGAAATACCACGACAGCGGCTCCCTACCCATAGCAGAATAACTGGAAACGTGAAGGCGGACTCTGCAGCATCTTCAGAGCATAACCAATGTGGCCCACAAGTACCGGTACGATTTTCTCGGAAAGACGCTTCAGCACTTGCATCCAAAGGTGCATGAAGCATGCACTGATTGATTCGAGCAAACTGATTCAATCATTACGCGTCCCTCTGCTCTCTCGACCCGCACTGTAATTTTAGCATGCCATCTGGAATATCTAAGCAAGATGACTCCGGGGTATGAGGTTGAATGTCGCCTACACACGATACTACTGCTACAAAACCAAACAGTCCACCTCACGACTTTGCCCACAGTGTGATGTGCCTGCAGATCTGAAACACGTAATCTGTGACTGGGCGCAATTAAGTACGCAAGGAGTGTGTCTCGCAGTGTCTCTGAGCCAGAGGCTCACCGTAAGACTAGAGCTGAGGGACGTATTAGGTCGCTGGCATTGTTCCAAACGTGCCTGTCATGCTACAAAAGCTTTATTGGCCTATCTAAAATCCACAAGTCTTGATAAAACTTTGTAAATAGTTAAAATCATATGTGGTCCTCTTCATCATTATAAACATCATTGTCACCACATTTACCTAGCGTGGCAAGCCAGGCGGCGTAGCTCGGTTCAAATCGCCACACTCATTAAAGATTTCTCTTTCTCTCTCTAACACAATTTTCTAAGTCGAAGACCACTACCCATTTGATGGGTTAGCCTTTATTCAGATTTAATTATCCGGGTGTGGTAGTCCAGGGATTGTGTCGAGGTTTTGTTTGTTAAGGAATCAGGATAATCCCTTCTACGGACTTCAATTCTATGCCTCAATTTGCGTCAATTATATGCCTACATTTGTTGTACTTATGGTAGTGGACGAACCAGTCTTCGTGATTTCCAGCGGGAAGTCGTATTTACGTTCGAACTGATTAGAGGACACTTGTAATGGAATACTTGAATGATGTAACACGTAAAAAGCAGTATAAGAACCTCATTGTGCGCGAATAATTGAAAGCCAAATTCATCCACCAAACGCTCCGGCACGCCGGAACAATACTCGTAACATCTCGATTCCTTACTTCCTTACCACCCGAAATCATTGAGGCAAGCTGTGGGAATCAGTAAAAAATACTGCCATTTCGAGAACTTTTACATTATAGCTGAACTTCCAAGTTGAGCGTGAATGACCACGAACTTCAATAGATATCCGATGAATCTTCTGGCATTCGTTGAGGCGAGCATCCTATGATCAGTTCCACTCGCAGTGTGTACCACTCTAGAAACGGCCATCTTATACCCCGCGATAACACAGAGCTTTTGCAGAACTAGCCACTTTGCGATGCACACGCATCAAGACCCCTGTTGCTTTGACGGGTAGGCGACTGTGAAAATGAGTTCGCGCAAAGAAAATTCGAATTTTAAAGACGACAGTCTTTCTTCGGCTACTATAACGCGAAAATTTAGGTCTTTCTGCATGTCTCTATGTCTGTAACTCTATCCAGCCACCCTGCCACAGTAAAACACAAGTTGCATAATGAGTTTGTATACCCACAGCCAAATCTAAACGTCTAAGTTCGGTGGCAATGTTTATATTTGACAACGTTGTTGAACAAGCGCGAAACATTACGCAAATGTAAGGCAGGAAATCAATACATAAGTAATATTTGCAGTGTTCCTTCATAAAAAGTCCATGTATGCTTGATTTTTAAAAGCAAATAAAATTTTACACGCACTGCAGAAAAAAATTGCACCCCGTCACCTGCAGTCGCCCGCGTCACTATAGCTTCTGGCAGCATTTTTATTGATTGATTGATTGCAGGGTTTAACGCGCCGACGCAACGCAGGCGATGAGACGCGCCGTAGTGGAGGGCGCCGGATTAATTTTGACCACCTGGGAATCTTCAACGTGCGCCGAAATCTCGTGCAGAGAGAACGAGAAGCCGCAAAACGTTCCCCACTACTCGATAAATAAAGAAGCCATTTAATGTCCTGGTGGCTCCGGATCAACCACGCCCGCATCGGCATCGACGTCAACGCAACTGCCCTTTATAAGGGCTGAACATCTTCCACAACGGTTCAGTGGGCATGGGAACGTTGCCAGAATGAAGCTGACAAACTTGTTCGACTTCTGCGTATTTCAGTTCTTCGCCGTGTTCAGCGCATGCGCCGACGGGGTTCCTTATCTTCGTTCCTGCGGTATCCTGTCTTCTACAAGGCACGAGTTCGTTCAAGCCAGGAACGTCACCCGCCCCATCGCCCCTTCGGAAGCCACACTGACGCATGTCCTGGTGGCTCCGGATCAACCACGCCCCGCATCGGCATCGACGTCAACGCAACTGCCCTTTATAAGGGCTGAACATCTTCCACAACGGTTCAGTGGGCATGGGAACGTTGCCAGAATGAAGCTGACAAACTTGTTCGACTTCTGCGTATTTCAGGTTAGTTACGCACATTCAAAACGCTCGGATGACTTGTTTCTTGTTGTGTTCCCATGCCCACAAGTGCTCTTTGAAAATGTGCATGAGTGTATAAGCGTGATCAAAGTGTTGTTGTCAGGAGACGTTGAACTAAATCCAGGCCCTCCTACAACACGTAACAACTCGCAGACCCAACACGCAGGCAGGGAGGAGACACCAGGCAACAACGATAGCGAGTCTGTAATGGCAATACTTCGGGACCTAAAAGAACGCTCTTCGAAAATTGAAGAAGGTCAACTCCGCATCCTGAATTCGATTCAAAGCCTCACCATTACCCAGGAAAAACTAAGTGAAAAGGTTACTAGCATATCTGAACGCCTTGTCAGTGTTGAAACTAAAGTCGAATCTCTGGAATCACTTCGTGATGACGTGGCCTTAGAAAATGACAAAACTAGAAGTATAATAAAAGAAAACGAAGCCATCCGAGCCCGCTTGAGCGATCTTGAGGATAGAACTCGCAGGGATAATCTTCTTTTTTTCAATATTGCTGACTCACCAGATGAGAAATGGGAATAATCGGAAGAAAAGGTTTTGAACGTAATTCGCGGGAAAATGGCGTTAACCATTTCGGGCGCGGATATTTCACGTGCTCATAGGATAGGCGCAGCACACCCGGGAAAAATAAGGCCTATAATCGTAAAGTTTTCCAATTTCAAAGCTAAAGAAAAGGTTCTGCATGCCAAATCGCAACTTAAGGAATCAGACATAACCGTCAGTGAAGATTTTTCACTACCAGGCGTGCACGTAAGAAACTGGTCGAATTCGCAAAACAAACCTCGCCGGACGAACAGTTCAGCCTTCGTTACAATAAACTCGTCCTCAAAAAGAAATGTTACATGTATTGTCCAGTGACTGATACTGTTTATGAACAAACAAAGTCAAAACTCGTTACTAACTCTTCGCTGCAGCAATTCCAATCAAAAACCGTTGATGGCCCAGCTGACGCTGGCCTTTCATCGTCGCCATAGGTATCCGGCCGTGGTCACCGGCGCGCTCAGGCAGCCGATAATATATCAATTCTTTTTACTAATATACGCAGTGTCGTCCGCAATAGTGATTCCATATCTAGCGCCGCCGATACTACGGCAGCTGATATAATAGTTCTAACTGAAACATGGCTCAACGACTCTGTCCATAATCATGAAATCTTTTCTTCACAAAAGAACTACTGCATATTCCGCCATGACCGGTCCTCAAGGCGCGGTGGTGGCGTTTTGATTGCTATAGCAGATGGGTTACCTTGTTTTCAAGTAAATATTGTCAGTGCTTTGGAGTTTATTTGTGTGGAAATAACAGTTAACTTCACGAAGCTTATCTTCTGTGTGTGCTATCGTGCACCTTCCACACCAGTGGGATTTTGTACTGACCTCCACGACACTTTAAGCGCCATTCATACCAAATTCCCTCATAATCCTATCTTTCTTTTGGGGGACTTCAATTTCCCTGATATTACTTGGTCCTGCCCCTCCATCACTAGCGACAAATCCTGTGAATCGACTAATTTCTCAGAACTTTGCTCGAATTTTTCATTAACGCAAGTTATTACAAAGCCAACAAGAGTAACATCTTCTACGTCCAATATTTTAGACCTGCTACTAACTACCGCCCCAGATTTTGTTTCAGACGTAACTTACCTACCGGGTATCAGCGATCACATCCTACTTAATATTTCATTGAACTTACCATGCCGTAAGTTCCCTAATAAAACTAAGGTTATCTATAATTATGCTAAAGCAAATTTCCGCGCTATTAACGATGGCTTAGAACAGTTCCTGGATACTTTTCTTGTTGACTTCGATAAACGGTCGGTTAATGATAATTGGTGCATGTATCGAAATGTCCTCCACAGACTAATTGAATCGCATGTTCCACGCAAAGTTATTACAACTAACCGCCAGTTTCCTTGGTATACTCGCGCTTTAAAACGGCTTGCCCAAAAGAAAAGACGGCTATTTAAAAAAGCCAAGCTTTCTGGAAGACCCGAGCACTGGTTAGCCCTACGGACGGCCAGTGAGTCGTACAAAAACGCTTTAAAAGATGCGAAGAAAAAATTCATGAATGTCACGTTACCGTCGCTTTTATCAAACGATCCCAAAAGATTTTGGAACACTGTGAACGAGACGGACCGCTCAAGTTTATCTCTTTTTGATTCCCAATCGAACCCAATCGCTGAAAATTCTTGCGCTGAAGCGCTAAACGATGTATTTATAAAGGCGTTTTCTAGCGTTTCTAACCGGTCATTCCCCAAGTACAGTAGTGATGCAAGATTTCCAATGGATCCTATTAGTTTTGAATTTGATGGCATAGTACGTATTATTGATGATCTAAAATTATCCTCTTCGAGTGGTCCGGACAATATTAATGCTAAAATTCTTAAAAACACGAAGGCCAATTCAGCTATCATATTAACTAAAATATTTAACCAATCATTGGAACAGGGAAATCTGCCTGACGACTGGAAGATCGGTAAGGTGGTTCCACTCCATAAATCCGGTGACCGTCATTCATTAGGAAATTACCGCCCAATTTCATTGACCAGCATCTGCTGTAAGATCATGGAACATGTCATATTTTCACACTTAGCAAACTTTCTTGAATCATTCTGTTTTTTCACTCCTGTTCAACATGGGTTTCGAAAAGGCTTTTCCTGCGAAACGCAACTCGTAGCATTTACAAATGACATTCATTGTGTGCTTGATCGGGCTTCTGAAGTAGATTGTATATTTTTAGATTTTTGCAAGGCATTCGACACAGTGTCTCACCAATTGCTTTTGTACAAATTGCGTTGTCTTAATATTGACCCTAATGTATTAATGTGGATTGAGTGTTTTTTGACTAATCGTTTCCAATATGTGCATGTTAACGGTCATAACTCTTCAACAGTTCCTGTTACCTCCGGTGTTCCCCAAGGCTCTGTGCTTGGCCCGTTGCTCTTTCTTATTTTTATTAATGATTTGCCTGCAAATCTAACATCTCCAATAAAACTTTTTGCGGATGATTGTGTCCTATACCACGAAATAAAAGGCCCTAACGATGTTCTGTTGCTGCAGAAAGACCTTGATGCCGTGTCTAACTGGTGCTCGCAGTGGCAAATGACCCTAAATTTGAGTAAATGTAAATTAATGCGCTTTTCTCGCCGTGAATCCTCTTGCCGTTCTTCCTTTAGTATTAACAATTTTCTTTTACCATCGGTAACGTCATATAAATATCTCGGCGTCATTCTCACATCAAACTTGTCATGGAATATGCACGTCACTAGTATTACGGCTAGCGCTAACCGCATGCTCGGGTATATCAAAAGAAAATTTTCCAAAACTTCTGCATCCATTAAACTTCTTTTGTACACGTCACTAATCCGTACCAAACTCGAATACGCTGCTTCAGTTTGGGACCCTTTTTCTAAATTGCTCATCGACACACTTGAAGCAGTGCAAAACCGGTCAGCCCGTTTTATTCTTTCGAACTACGACCGGTCTTCCAGCGTAACACTCATGAAAAACTCCTTATCACTTCCGCCCCTTTCTTTGCGCAGAAAGATTTCGCGCATGTGCCTTTTCTTTAAAATATATGAACTTGATACTTCACCTAAAAACGCATTATTCACGCCACCAAGTTACATCTCATCCCGCATAGATCATTTGCGAAAAGTTGGCGTGCCTCAATGTCGTACTGTTTCCTACTTGAATTCATTCATCCCTAAAACATCAGCGGAGTGGAACCAACTGCCGTCTTTCTTAATGCTTGCAACCAAGGTTGAACAGTTTAAGAAACAACTGATTGACTTCTACACGCCGCGCTAAGTTACAAATGTTTTGCCTTCTGTTTTGTTCGAAATGTTGTGTATTTCGTTAGGTTTGTTTAATGAAGCCAATTTTTGTTTGTACCAAAGTGCTACGTCTTACACGTGCGAATGAATACGCCGTGAACGTTTTTTTTTCTTTTTTTTGTGTGTGTGCCAACTTCCTTCTGCAATTCATCGCAAATGTTTCCGTGCTTTTTGTATTTTTGTTTTTTCATTGATGTATTCATTTTGTACCACTCCCCTCAATAATGCCCATTGGGCCATGAGGGTATCTGAAATAAATAAATACGCTAATACACGTGCCTTTACTAACAACCAATTACACGTTACTACTTTACGGATTTGCATCCCCTCAGAGTTCGCACGTGGGAAGATGGTATAGTTTTTATATTTTTCTTGTTTTTTAGTTTTTCAAAATTCTGTTCGGCCAATTGTCTCCATCTATGCTATGATAATGATTACAAGTGGAGTTAACGCAAAGTCTACATTAATGTGGAAATGCAGAGCGTTATCGGTTCGCCATTTTCCGTCATTTTTTATATTTTTTATTTATTTTTTATTTATTTATTTATACAAACTGCAGCCCCTATTAGGGCTATTGCAGGACATACAAATGATCCGGTGATAACAAGCACGAACAAAAACACCAGCGTATGGCACAAATTTGTGGTTCACAATACTACACTAGATACAGAATGAACTGAGGCAAGACCAGAGAAAGCAAGAGAACATGAAAATCTACTTAACACGCATGTGATATTGCACTCAGAAACCGCTCTAAAGGGAGCCCGCGGGTGTCGCCGGGTAGCAAGTTCCAGAGCTCAATAGTGAAAGAAAAAAAACTATACTTAAACAAATCAGTTTTGGGGTGAAATACCGTAATATTTAGCGCATGTTGACTCCTGGTGTGAACAGAGGGTGTGTGGCAAACTGCAGATACCTGTGAAGCGACGGCAAGCGCCGCGAATTAAATAGTTAAATCCAAAGGTGCTAAGTTGGATGTAGGCGAGAAATCGCGGTCAAATCATCGGCAGATAAAACAGACTCCTTTTTTTTTGTGTGGATTCTAATTTTGCGATGTCGGACGCTTTGTGTGGATTCCACACGACAGAACCGTATTCGAGTAATGGCCGTACTCAAGTTTTAAATGTTAAGAGCTTGGTTTCTTTTGGCGCTACACGGAGAACGCGCTGTAAGTAACCTAATCTCTTCAGGGCTTTATTATATGTGATATCAATCTGCTTGGACCAGGACATGTTATGAAAGAAATGAAGGCCGAGGTACTTATATTCCATTTTTTTTCTAAATAACAACCATCGAATGAGTAGAGAAATAGATGAGCGTATGATAGAGTAGAAAATGTCATGCACACAGTTTTTTGCAAATTTACATTCATTTGCCAGGTTTAGCACCAAGTCAAAAACTAGAAAATGAATTTTTCAGTTTTGCGTGATCCTCAGCAGAAGAAATTTTTTGATAAATCACGCAGTCATCGGCGTATAGCCTAATCTGAGACGTTATGTTATGGGATATGTCATTAATAAACAATAAGAAAAGAAGGGGTCGAAGTACCGAGCCCTGCGGAACACCTGAAGTTACATCAGCGGTACTGGATGCCGTTGAGTTAAAAAGTACATACTGCGAGCGGTGCGAGAGAAAACTAGATATCCAATCTACGAGCAGCGGGTTTTAATATGTTGTTAAGTTTAAGTAAAAGTTTGGAATAGAGAACTGTATCGAACCTTTCGATAAGTCAATAAAAATAGCATCTACCTGATAACCCGAGTCAATGGATTAAATAACATCATGACTAAATTCGGTAAGTAGAGTGATTGCACTAAAACCACTTCTCAAGCCGTGTTGAAACTCGTTTAGAATAATATTAGCATCCAGAAATTCTACTATGTGTTTGTACATGACGTGCTCTAATAATATGCATGAGTGAGATGTCAAGGAAATAGGCCTGTAATTAGAGGGCGAGGTTTTGTATCCGGTTTTAAAAAAGGAAAGCACTTTAGCAAGTTTCCATGATAATGGAACTGTTGCTGGTGCTAGAGATTTTTTGTATATTACCGTAAGGTAGCGGCTTGTGCATGAAGCACATCGTGCTAAAAGTTGTTGGGAATATTATCAGGGTCAGGGCTTTTTTAGTGTCTAAGTTAAGTATCAAATTTAGAATGCCTTCTTCAGATAAACATACGTAACCGATTGAGGGTGCAGGGTTGGTCAGTGAAAAGGTAGGTGTTTGCAAATTATCAATGGTGAAAACAGAGTTAAAATAAGAAATAAATGCATTGGCTATTGTGACAGGGTCGCTTGTGGAAGCTCCATGAAAGTCCATCGCATTTGGTTCCGTTGAACTCGCCAAGATGGAGTTCCAAAATTTTCTTGGATTTGTTACCATCAGGTTTTGCATTGTGACTAGGCAATAGAAATCTTTGGCGGCTTTAGTTTTGGCTCTTAGTTCCTCCTTAAGTTTATTGAACTCATTTAGTGACGGGGAGATCTGACGTCTAGTCGAACGAAGTAACCTTTTGCGCGACGTGTCAGTTGTAACAACTAACTCGCCATCCTTGGCAACCGGATTTTTTTTCTTAGTTGTATCGGAATAACGCGGGTGATACAAGAATGCACAAGATTTTCAAAGAAAGAAACCAAATCGTTCACGTCGCTAGATTCGCTAAGCTGTTCGAAATTTTCAAATGAATCCTCTAGAACTGTTTGGATACTGACGTCATGTGCGCGGTTAAAGTCATGATGAGTTGAATACACAATATTCGGTGTGGGTACATGGCATGAGAATGAGACGAAAACGGCTTTATGATCGGAAATTCTTTCAGTGACCAGTGACAAACGTGCTTTCTAAGAATGTTGGGCTAAGACAGACTAAGTCGGGAACTGCAGACTCTTGTAAATTATCGAACAACTTGGGTTAGGCCGAGAAACAGAGAACATTTCAGCAGCTCTGTGTCTGTTAGAGAGGGCGGATCGCTTAAAGACAGGGTCGACCATCGAATTCCTGGCGCGTTAAAGTCTCCCATAATGACTAGCTTTTCGCTACTGCAGTTATGCTCACTAATAAAATTTCTCAAAGTGATCAAAGAATCCGCTGACGATCCCGGAGGTCGGTAAGAAACGCGTATTGAGATAGTGATGTGCTCAAACTAAAATTTGCATTACAATGACTCTATTCCGATTGGCCCTTGAATTGCACGAAACTTCAAGTCTGAACGAAAAAAAAATGTGCCATCCCGCCTCCTCGCCCACTATTCCTGTCCGACCGAAGTACGGTAACCCCAGGGGGAGTGATTTCACTATCATGTATTACCTCATGCAACGAGGTCTCAGTGACGCCCACAACGTGTGCTCCATGTGCTGAAATTATTGATAAGAAATCAGGAAACTTGTTTACTATACTTCTAGCATTGATGTTCAAGAGGTGTGAGTTAGCGTTCTTCTGTTGTGGTAGTCATCGAGGACCGGGAGGAGGGAGTGTAGTTGTAATGCCTTTTGTGGGACTGCTGGACCGAATAAGGCAGTTACAAGCATTGTCCCAGTCGTGACGAACATTGTCAATGACAACATGATCGTAGGTAATGCGACGTTTCTGCCAGCGTCTCGCAATGACTTTGTTGCTTCCCACAATATCTTACATATTATGCGTACCCGAGCTGTAAAATCCTTAGTAACGCGAACATTTGGGTCCTCGATGTTCTTGGCACTTTTCATAATTGCAACTTTGTCGTTGAAATCCAGGAGTTTAATGATAGTAGGAGGAGGACGGCCTTCGCTACCTCTCCCTAAGCGATGGCATCTTTCGATTCGCGGGCAGTGCATTTCAACTTATTCTGTAATAAATTGTGACACTTTTGAAAGCAGTGGCGCATTTGTTTCCTCGGGTTTTTTCGAAATGCCATGAAAAATTACGTAATTTCTCCGGGATTGGTTTTCTAGGTCATCATTTTTTGCGGTAAGTTGTTCTACAGTGTGTTTGACTGAGTTAAGTTCTTGTTTTAGGGAACATGTCGGCTCAGAAACAGCCGCTGATGCGGAGGTTGATTCAAGAGAAGCCACTCGAGATTCGAGGGCATCAAATCCAGAATTTACGGATTGATAAAATTGCTTGATTTCAGCTATGTCATCTCCCAGTTTTTTTGGTCCTGATAGTAGCTCACTCAACAGGCTATTAACAGAAGCAATGCTGTCTGTCTCCTCAAGCTTCTCGTTGTTATCCATTGCCGAAAGGTTATAGGCAGAACTGCTACCTCAAACATTATTGCTGCCTTTGTTGGCCGAACTAGACTTTGGCTGTCTCTGAGGGCCTGGGTTTGTTGTATATCCCCGCTCTGAAGCAGTGTGCAAATGCAATGGAACAGCTGTGAAAGCAATGAAAAGCACTTCATAGCAAGACCATCACAACAGTCACATGGGCAAGAAAACAGCAGCAGGAAGCAATTATTAGAGCGATAGCAGTAAGCATTTTGGAGGTAGTTTACCTGCGCAAAAACACGATGGATGAGCATCGTCGAAGCTTCGTCGTTTCCTTGCCCAATGACGTGCAGATGCGGCGGTGGTGCTTTTATATCCGCGGCCGGTGACACTACGGAATGAAACTTGTCGAATGATGGACGGTGTAGCGAGGCGTTATCGGTGCAGGGAGTGGGTGCCTTCACCGACAGGCCGTCACCATTGTCTACTGGGACTGTGGGGCAGTCTGTGAGCACGCAAACTGTAGCGTCCACGTGCTGTTCCAACGGTAGAATTTGTATTCCGGAAACTGGTGTTGGGAAGTCAGACACGGTAGTAGCGTGGAAAATTGAAGCACCCAGGCTGGCGTAGAAGAACTACGCAAAGAAAACACGATGGATGAGCATCGTCGAAGCTCCGCTGTTTCCTTGCCCACTGACGTGCCGATGCGGTGGTGGTGCTTTTATATCCGCGGCCGGTGACGTCACGGAATGGAACTGGTCGAACGGTGGACGGTGTAGCCAGTCGTTATCAGTGCAGCGGGTGGGTGCCTTCACCGACAGGCCGTCACCATCGTCTACTGGGACGGTGGGGCAGTCTGTGAGCACGCAAACTGTAGCGTCCACGTGCTATTCCAACGGTAGAAGTTGTATTTTAGCTTGTAGTTGTAGTTTTAGCTTCTCAAAATTTTGTTTGACCAATGATCTCCAGTTACAATATTATAAAGAATAAACGTGGAAGTTCCACGAAACCTGCATTTTTCTGGAAATGCAGGGCGTTACAATTTACAGTACCGAGCGCCCATCCGGTCTCCGCGAGAAAACGCTAAGATATTCGTTGTGTGCTCGCGATTCATAAAAGAATGCAGTATTTACAGGGCCATCGGACGTCTCTTTACCTGGGTGTTGGATTGCCGTCAACGCAACAATTCTGCAGGCGTCGCGACACAATGTTATATAGAGTGGGCACGGCGAAAGCGCTCGGCGCACATCGCTGACCATGCGTCTTGTTCTTCTTGTACAGGCTTTGCTCCTGCCATGCGCCAACTCCATTGTTGCGCCTTCAGTCACGCGCTTGGTGCCAACGACAAGCGACAACAACGGTGATGCAGCGTACGTCATTTCCGCAGCGGATGATGCGGTGCTTTCAAGTCACGGTTTACTGACGTCAGCGGCTTCAACTCCTATAAAGCCAGCACCGCACGATGGACTTACCAGTGGGCACGGCGAAAGCGCTCGGCGCACATCGCTGACCATGCGTCTTGTTCTTCTTGTACAGGCTTTGCTCCTGCCATGCGCCAACTCCATTGTTGCGCCTTCAGTCACGCGCTTGGTGCCAACGACAAGCGACAACAACGGTGATGCAGCGTACGTCATTTCCGCAGCGGATGATGCGGTGCTTTCAAGTCACGGTTTCCTGACGTCAGCGGCTTCAACTCCTATAAAGCCAGCACCGCACGATGGACTTACCAGTGGGCACGGCGAAAGCGCTCGGCGCACATCGCTGACCATGCGTCTTGTCCTTCTTGTACAGGTCAGTTACAATACTACAATACGTAGTGACGACAGATTTCTGGTTGTATTGCCGTGCCCACATGTGTGTAGAAGTATTGCGTACGAGTGTTTGAATGCTTGTAAGCTTCTCATTTGTGGTGACGTTGAAGAGAACCCGGGTCCTACCGTTGAAGAAATGTTCCAGGAATTAATAAAGGGTCAACAGGCAATTAGAGACGACATTAGTTGTTTGAAAGAACGGCTCGAGTCCACGGAGAAAGCGGTACACTGTTTCGAAAAACGTATAAATAACTTGGAAGGCAGTATGATTGAACTAAGAGCAAACAGCCACGAGAACGAGGAGCTAAACATCGCGTTAACTTCAGTGCAGAAAATGCTCAAAATTCACCAAGACAAGGTTACTGACTTGGAAAACCGTAGCCGCCGTTCAAATTTGGTAGTTTTTGGAATCCCTGAGGGTCCGAATGAAACAGAAAAGACGCTAAGGGAAAAAGTGGTCCGGGATGTCTTTCAAGCTAAGTTGAAAATAAACTGCACATCAGTGGCGCGAATTCACAGACTAGGAAAAGCAACCACAGGAAGGCCAGTTATAACCTTTTTCCAGGATTATTGTGAAAAAGAAGCCGTCTTGAAAAATGCACAAAAATTGAAGGGAACCGGAATATCGTTGCAAAATGACTACTGCGCAGAAACACTGCGCAAGCGTCGGCTGCTCTGGAGCAGTGCGAAAGAAGATAAAGACAATGGCAAAAAAGTCAAGCTCATTCACGATAAGATTAGCATTGACGACGACTTGTACTTCTGGGATGATGCACAAAATACGCGAAAACTGATTCCAAAAAGAAAAGTGAACGCCGAAATACAATCAGAACATGCGGATTAGCAATCACGGTCTCGCCAATTTCGTCTGCTCTGTTTGAACGCCCAAAGTGTGGTCAATAAAATAAAGAAACTGCAAGACCTTTTACTAGTATATGATCCACATGTATGTGTTATATCTGAAACTTGGTTGCACGAAGGGATTCAGGATGATGAAATTGTTTCACCCAACCACCAGCTGTTTAGAAGAGATAGGTGCACGCGAGGCGGTGGCGTCGCGGTTATTGTAAAAAATGGTGTTGATGTGAGGGAGCTAGATCAGATTGATAACCACGAAAGTTTGTTTTTGAATGTCTCTGTTTGGGGTGTGTCTTTCATATTATGTTCAGTGTATCGGACACCAAATGCCGATGACCAATTTATGCAGCACTTATACGATCACCTTTTGAAGTTCAGGGGAAAAAATTTAATAATTACTGGTGATTTTAATTTACCACAAATCGATTGGACAAATTGGAGTTATGGGCACAGTGTTTCTTGTGACCTACTTGTTGATATTATGCTAACTTTCAGTCTACAGCAGGTTGTCCGTGTATGTACTAGAGGAGAAAACATTCTTGACCTCCTATTGCTCAGTGAAATGTTCAGTGAAGGGATGGCTGAAATTGAACCTGGCATCTCAGATCACAAATTGATTTCCTTTACGTTAACAATGGAAGTGAATGCCAGACGACCTCGACAAAAATCTCAGATTAGGGATTATGCAAACGCAGATGATGAATCAATTATTGATCACTTGGACCTACACCTCAATATTGTCCATGATGACGTTGAGCTATCATGGCGAAAGTTCAGGGACACTGTTACTTATTGTATCGAAAGGTTTATTCCTTTGAAGGGGGTCAAGAAACCTCGATCCAACCCATGGATAAATAGAGATATCATCCAAACTAAGCGAAAACTCAAAAGAATGAAAAAGAAACATAAAGGAGAGAGTTCGTGTCTCAAAGAATTAAAAATTGAATTATTAAAAAAACTGAAAGCCGCCCGAGAAAAATATTTCAGTCATAGCCTTGCTGATTTCATTAAGAACGCTCCTGAGAAGTTCTGGCGGTATTTAAGTAAATCAAAAAACGTTATTCATAAAATAAAAGTTAACGGTGAAATTGTAGAAGACGCCACTAGTATGGCTGAGCAGTTTAATGATTACTTTTGCAGTGTGTTCTCTGACATGGACGAATTTGAACAATGTAATTCAACTAGGTCTTTTGTACACGATATTACAATTTCTCGAGAAGGTGTTTTGGATATGCTCCTGAATATTGACGTTAGGAAGTCAGCAGGCCCTGATCAGATTCCGAACGCTTTTTTGAGAAGGTATGCGGAACAGATATGTGCATTTCTAACTGAGTTCTTCAAATTATCCTTACAATTAGCAGAGATACCGTCCGACTGGCGTAAGGCAAGAGTTGCTCCCATTCATAAAAAGGGCGATCATTTCACTGTGTCAAATTATCGTCCAGTTTCTATTACAAGCACTTGCAGTAAATTATTAGAACATATTGTAGCAGGCTTCATTCGTCAGTACTTGTCAGATCACAACATCTTGTCTCCAATACAGCACGGGTTCAGAAAGGGCCTGTCTACTTCAACTCAGCTTGTGTCAGTTGTTCATGAAATTTCGGAAGTGCTCGATTTATCTGGTCAAGTCGATATGCTGTTTTTTGATTTTAGTAAAGCGTTCGATAAGGTTCCCCACGGAAAGTTAATTCATAAGCTCGAGTGCATTGGACTCCCTTCAAATATCATATCATGGATTAAGGCTTACCTCCGACAAAGACAACAGTTTGTAGAAATTAACAAATGTTCCTCTAGTGTCCGTCAAGTAACTTCGGGTGTACCGCAAGGGAGAGTACTAGGACCGCTTTTATTTCTGATATATGTAAATGACATAACTAACAAAATCCCTGATAATGTGCATATTAACCTATTTGCAGATGACTGTGTCATTTTTAAACAAATAGCGTCACCAAACGATCACTCATGTTTGCAAAATTCAGTTATCGCAATTTCCGATTGGTGTAAACTTTGGGGTATGGAAATAAACATTCAAAAAACTGTCTTGCTTCGGGTAACACGGAAAAAAGAACCTAGTGTATTTTCTTATGTTCTAAATGACACCGTCATAACTGAAGTTAAAAAATACAAATATTTAGGTGTTACATTTAGTAACAAATTATCTTGGTCAGACCATATTTCCCTTACGTGTTCAGCAGCTTTGCGCAAATTGTGGTTTTTGAAGAGAAAACTTAGAAAGGCGCCGGCACAAACCAAACTGTTAGCTTATAACACTTTCGTACGATCGAAACTCGAATACGCGGCGGTTGTTTGGGACCCTCATACTAAAAAGGACACTATGAATTTGGAACGTGTACAAAGAAAGGCTGTGAGATTCATCTTTGGAAAATATAAAAGACAGGATTCCCCAACCTTACTAATGCTTAGAAATAAAATCAGTTCGCTAGAACGCAGGCGCAAAGTTTGTTGTCTCCAGTTTTTGCATAGCATCATAAGTGGAAAAATCGGACTCAAACTACCTCGTTACGTCACTTTTCTTCAAGCCCGAAAAACAAGACACAGACATAACCTCTCTATTACGCCAATATTTTCAAAAACAAATTCTCACATGAATAGTTTTTTTGTGCGCACCATTAACGAATGGAATTCCCTCCCCCTTGAGGTTTTACAATCAAGAAACTTCTTACAAAAACTGGAAAACTACTTGCCTCATGAATTAGAATAATCTAAACCTAGGCTTGTGACCACTTGTACGTTATAAGAAAATTTACCTGCTGTTGTGTTATATTGGTGCTGTATTTTTGGGGCAAGGCGTTTTGCCCCACTGCGATTTATTGTGTTGATCTTATGTCGCGGTTGTGCTTAGTCAAGCTTTTGTGACATGGTATAGGTAGCATCCTGTTCATGCGTTCTTTGAATTTTTGCTATGTACTGCCCTCCCTGCATGGGCCAGCATCTTGGCCTGCAGTATGAATAAATGAAATGAAATGAAATGAGTGAGTGATTTAATACTGGTTTATTACATTACCAAATCCAAAATGTACTAAAAATAAAGGTCAAGGCATGTAACCGCACCATCAGAAGAGCTACGACGAGCAGAAAAAATTAAGTACACCATTTCATGCTTGGTATACTTGCCACTCGTGACGAGACAGCTGTTATTTTCTGCACGACAGTGTGCCTTACGTACTAGTTATTTGCAAGCATTATCATAGGGGGCACGTTCCGCCAATGTCCAAGTATACTTAGGTAACAAGGCGGAAGAACTGTTATCAATTCCGTATCCATCCATAGAATAAATCCCCTGTGACGCATTATACTGTTCGAACGGGCACACAACATCACAAAAGGTATCCGCGCGTACCAATGTACATAAATTCCCGTAAACCGTAGTATTATGCGTCTTCGGTTGAGCGATTAAAAAAACAGTGGTCTCTAAAGAAAGTCACTCGCCGCCGAATGTGTTATTTAAGACTCCTGCTTGATGCGCTACACCATGCAGAATGATGTCCATGATGTCCAGAATGAAGCCCATGTTTGCGCTCCCCAGCATCCCGCGGGTCGCGTCGCAGTGGTTTTGATACCCGCATCTTGATGTGTTGTAGTAGACCCAAGTTTGATTCTCCGTAGGGCTGCGTGTATGTGTTTATGTGCGCCTTGTGTGTCTTGTACGATGTAACATTGGTTAGAGCATATGTTACGGAGTGCTGGCGTTGGCCTGGCAATGCGAGCGAAAAAAATACGGACAAACTCAATTCCGGCCGAGTGACTTTTTTTCTTTTTTGCTGAAAAGCAACAAAGGCGCTTATTTGAGTTGGCCTATGATTTTAGGGCCGCTTCGTAAGCGGGAATAGGTTAGCATAACGGGCTGCGTAGAAAAATAACGGCCAACGGCCCACCGAACACAGGGCGCAGTGTTTGGGTGGCCCTCTGGTTGGCCGGCCCTCAAGACGGCCGCTTATACGCCGGGCCACGTGTTCGTTGGGCCGCGTGTTTGGCGGGCCGCTTTCGCTCGAGGCCGCCTGATCCGGCGCTTTATAAGCGGCTTTACACTGACGCAGCAGCCCGCCTGCATGCGGGTCGGATACCCACGAATTGACTAAGAGTGTACCGTGAGTACATCCCCTCTTACTCAGAAATGGTCCTTCCGTTGACCGAGTTGACTAACCGCCGAGTGACAAATGTTATCCCGTGGAGCAATGAGGCAGAGAAGGCATTCAGAGCGGTCAAACTGGCTCTGAGTACTTTGCCAGCTCTAACGGTACCCGACGTCGGTAAGGAGTTTATTTTGACCACTGACGCGTCTGAGAAAGCTGTAGGGGCATGCCTAGCGCAGGAGAGTGATGGAGAAGAAAAACCCATTGCTTTTCTGAGTAAAGTTGACTCCCCAGCACGCAAAACGGTCATTCATTGAGCGAGAGGCGTTTGCTTGTATAAACAGGTGTACCTGCTATCAGGGACTTGCATAAGGCGCTATGTCGTTTCCGGTGTGGACTCAGGAGAAAGAACAGAAGACCTCCGGTCTTGCATTCGGTGCGCCACGCACCAGGTGCTCCTTGTTCGGTACATGGGCTCTAGCCGTATGTGCCTTGTTACTCTACGAGGCCCGCTGGAGCCACCTGACCATTTCCTGTACAACGGGTGTGTACTTCGCCCACGTCCATACAAAGTCAGAGAGGTGCACTGCTGTCGGGGCTTTCGTCAGGGACACATGAGAAAGTCGTGCCATTCCCTGCACCAACCCTAGCGGCTACCGATGCATAAGAACCACCAGCTACGTAGTCGGCTGCATCGCCACAGACCGAGTTTCCGTGTGGTTTGTGCCATACAAATGATCATGCCATCACGGATAAAAATGTCCCACTAAATGCAAAGCTATTCGTGCCAAGCGACGCTTGTGGCGACGCCAGTCTGGTCCCCGCGGAATCCCCACGTCTAACCTGTTTGGTTTGCTTCGAGGATAAGGAGGAGGACACAATGGAGGAAGACAGTGTGGACACTCCAGAGAGCGCCCAGTCTGCCAATACAAAATTGTTACGGCCGACGTACCGCGTCGTGCTCCGCCGCTCCCGCCGCCAGCGGAAAAGCAAAGCCGACATGGAAAGGAACCGCCTGATTTGGACGAGCTGGTTGAGGTAGACCATCAGTTGGCTCTCCTGCAAGCTGAGCTCACGAAGCTCACCCAGCGCCGTGCTCGGCTAATTAGTCGCCCACATCGTCAGCAGCCTCCGCAACAACAAGGTTATTCCAACCAGACCCGTCTCGCGTACTACAGCCTGATCCCGTCAAAGCCTGTGTCCTCGGCCCTTAACCACAAGAACTCCTTCACTTTGTGGAGCACCAGTTATAGCAGTTGGTGTCGGGGTTAGCAGCCCAACTCCATTATGCCTAAACCACAATACTTAGTGCAGTGAAACGGTCGCGGGCTCACAACGAAAATTGGAGAGCTTCGGGAACGTCTTCGCCTGGGAAAGCATAGTGCTCTGGCCTGCCTCTTACAAGAGACCAATTGCTTGCCTCGCCTTCTTAATTTCACGGCTTACGCTAACCCATCAATACGAGATCGGCGCTGTGGTCCCACCAGCTCTCGGCCAGGCAGAACCGCCATTTATGCACTCACGTCTTTACCACAAACCCCGATCCTCTTACACACGTGGTGCACGGCATGGCAAGAAGTGGTTGCGGTGACCATGCAAATGCCCCGGTGCGCTGTGATTCTTGTGTCGTGTTATGTGCGCCCACACAGCGGACGTGCACCTCGGCTGCGATTAGGCTGGCTATCCTCTCTGCGACGTTCGGACTCAGCCTGTCCCATACTTGTGACTGGCGACATTAATGCCCCTCATTGTGACTGGGAGTATACCCCAACTGAAGTGAATGCGGGCGTGTGCTACTAGACCACTTCAGTGATGCTAATTTTAGATTTTGTAATGATATTTCGTGCCCTACGCGCCGATGTATTCATCCTCGGATGCTACCGTACTCACCTGACTTAATATGGCGGTTTGGGGGTGATACGGTATCATCGCAGCGAGAAGCGGACTGCTGGGGCAGTGACCATCACCCCATTAGGATTGGCACTACCCCGATCTCGACACGTCGCCTTCGGCGTAGCTGCACTGTTGTGAATTGGAATGACTTTTGGGGTAAAACCAACACAAGCGTCACTGCACGCAGCCCAGGTCCCATGGCTGTTATTAGGCATGCTCTGAATGACGCCTCTCAGAAAACTTCGGTAGAGGAGTCGCACTCAAAACCTGATCTCTGACTTTTGTAGTTATGGGCCCAGCGCAAGCAAGCTGAAATGGCTACCTCACGAGATCCCTCCTCTGTGGAGCTCGAATACGCTTGGAACATCCGAATGTTGCTGCCCGGAGTCATGAGCAGCGTCTGTCAAGGCAGCAATGGCTGAGCTGGTGTGACTCGCTCCGCCCATCGGCGCCTACATCATCCATCTGGCGCACCTTTCGGGCAATGGAAAGTGGAAGCCGCACTCTGGATGCGGCAGCCAGTGCATGTCTGGCATTGGGCAAGATTTCACATCATTTTGCACCGATGTTGTCCGCGCCTTGTACCCTGCCTAATGCATCCTTGCAACCAGTAACCCGTGCCCGTTTCCTTTATCACACCAGGTTGGTTCACCGCCATCTGATGACGCTGCTCATAGAAGTTAATCAGCTTTCACCATGGCTGAGTTCCTAGCTGCGATTGAACACGCAAACCTTCGTACGAGTCCCGGACCGGACGGGATTACATATGAGGTGTACAAGAACCTCGATGAGCCAGCGCTTAGCCATCTCCTCAACTACATCAATGAGGGTTGGCTCTCTGCCCAAATACCAGAGCCATGGCTTCACGAAGATATTGTGCCTATACCGAATCCAGGGAAGCCACCCGACACCTTCCCAATTTGCTCCCAGTCGCCTTGACATCCACGCTTTGCAAGCTTTTGGAGCGCATGCTGGCAGTCCGCCTTCAATGGTGGTTGGACACTTTCCTATGGTGCCACCCGCCCCAGATTGGTTTAGACCTCCTCTGGGTACGGATGATGTCCTTGGCCATTTGTCGTCAATGGTATTACTAGGTGGTCGTTCACACAAAGTGCGGACAATCCTTGCCATGGACATCCACAAGGTCTGCAATAATATCAGCCACGGGGCTATCTTGGAAACTCTCCGAAGCCTCTGCCTCCCAGACAAGCTGTTCTCTTTCATCCAGTACTTTCTTACTAAAACTTCTTTTTCTATACGGATTGTCGGGGCAACCTATAGCCGCTTCACACCAGTTCGCGGAGTACCTCAGGGGTCAGTGATTTAAACCCCTCCTTTGAATAATATGATGTTGCACTTGCCTGGCATCTGGGCTCCATACCTAACCTGCATTTCCTCGTCTACGCGGGCGACATACCAGTATGGACCACCTACCCAGACCTGCATCGCGAAAACGTGTGGCTTCAACAAGCCTTGATATACACGCATATATGGTGTCAATACGCTTGCCTGAAACTCTCAGCTGACGAAACAGCCGTTCTGCATGTGGCCAGTGCTTGGGGCTGTCGCAAACTAGCGATTTCTCCCCTCATATTGCAGCTTTCCAGCCAAGTCGTAGGCACTGCCACATATCTTCGCGTGCTAGGGTTCGAAATGTATGCGTCTGGGTCGGCTGCCATGTGGCTTCGATTTGCCCGAGAAAAAGCAGGACAGATGCTTCACCTGATTTGCCCCATCTCGCAAAAGTCTGGTGGTTCCTGCTCTAAGATGGCTCGCCTCCTGGTGAGGTGAGTACTGCAGCCTCGACTGGTTTATCAGGCCCACTTCCAGTACATGACTCAGACGGAGTGGGCTCGACTTGAGGCTATTAACAGAGCCGCAATGCGCACCATCACCTGCCTCCCTGCAATGACCCCTATACCATCGCTCCAAGCTGAGGCTCAGCTGAACACGCTTGACGAACTAGTCGAACAACGTCGCTCAGCCCGTATACACAAACGTACTTTTGTTGCGGAAGCAACGGCCTTACCTAGTTATATGGGCTGTTCCCTACCTGCTTCAACAGATCACCCTGTAACCAGGCCGCCATGGCTGTATCACGAGGTGACCAACAATCGACCACTGACGCGACTTCACACTCGATCTACTGGAAAAGCATGTGCGAGAAGATCCCTACTGACGGCTGCGACCAAGTACGAGGCGCTAGAGGCCTCTGTGGATGCTAGGGCCCAGGATGGCGTTTTATCTACTGCGATACAGTGTCCCGTCTATTGTGACGCCTCTCAAATCTGTGTGCACCAAACCATCCGCACCCTGCCACCTCTACTGGCGGAGCTCACAGCCATCCGGGATGGACTACACGCCCTAACACTGGCACTACAGCACGCCCCCCTTTGTGCAATCCTACATCTTTATACGGACTGCATGACGGCAATACGGGATTTACACCAAGTGTCCAACAATTCTACTATTTCAAGGGACATCCATACACTACTAGACACGTACCCCTGCCCTCTGAGGCTGTTGTGGTTAGCGAAATACGCTCCCCGCTCACATTCCAACGGATATGGCTTGTCACCCTGCGTATATTCCTCGGCCGTTGCCTATGTCAACACCTGGTACGATAGAAAAGTTACTCCAACGGAAGGACGATCTGCGTCGCTCCACACGTGCCCTCATCCCACCATCTGTAACGGACCTCTCCGTTAGACGTGCTCGCTGGGAAGAGGTTTGCTGCGCAGACTTCGCGTTGTAGTGGCGCTTTCACCGGCTGTGACCCGGGCATGGCCGCCACGCTACCATGCCCCGTTCGATGACACTGCGCTTTCTGCACAGCTCCTGCCGAACAAGCTGATGCGGACCACCTAATATGGGCGTGTCCTTCACTTGACTGAGCCAGAAAGCGACACTTGAGGGGTAGAGCCTTCCATCCTGGAAGACCCCCTGACCTCCAGTGGTGTGGTGGCTCTGGCGGCACCACCACCGCTCCCTTCTTGACTTCCTTCGAGAAACGGGTGCCGATCTATACTTGTAAATAAGTTATTTTATGCCAACGGGCATTCTATCGCAAATAAAAAAAATTAAAAAATATGCGTTTGCGGTCGTGTGGCTGCTTGGACGTCTTGATACATGGCTTTTCGGTGCGAGGATGAAGGTGGCTACGGACCACGTTCTACCAACGTACTTGACTCGAGCTTTGTCTTCTAGCGCTCGCCTAACCCGCTGAAGCCTGGCCCTGAAGAAATACGACTTACAGTTCTCACACATCAAAGGTGCATTAAATAAATGTGCTGATACCCTGTCACGGTTGGAAAGTTGTAACTAAATTCCGCCAGGAGGTAAGGCGAGTTTGGTTCTGTCCACCGAAAGGGGGGAATCTCAAACGTTAGCCTAGGGCCGACAATACGTGTCGGCAGTACATGAAGGTGTTGGCTGCTATCATGGGGCATGGAATGTACAAACTTTGCCCATGCACACTGTGGATGTCGGTGCCTAAGCCAGGTGTAGTGTAGAACTGAAGTAAGCACCGTATGTACTCGTGAGTGCGGTTTGTGCTTTGTTATGAATTCTTTACTACTCTGAGGGGGCAAAGCTTAGTGTAACCCAAGTAGCTATTTATGTTGTAGGTACAACTAGTGTACAGTGCTCACGAATTGAAACGCGACACTGCGAGCGCGTCGCCGCCGGTACATGCAGCGCCGCCCGTGGACGCCCATGGAAGCTAGGTGTTGCATTGTGGTATACCGCGAGGATGAGAGTGTGTTGACCATAGGCTTACTGCTTCCGGTTGCAAATAAGCCGGGCTGTGGTTCCCCGCAGCGACAGCGGTGCGCTGCGAGCCCAGAGCGCTGGAACGTGTTTGTGCGCCGACGGTAGTAACCCGGCTGTGCGCGCAGCCGAGTTCGCTTCATCGTGTGCACGCACTCTTGTTACGCATGCCCTTCCAATGCGGCACAGTAATGTTGATGCAATGCACAGCCACGCTCATCTGAATAAAAGAAAGTTCTGTACGAAGGAACAGCAAACTTTATTCCAGGATGTAAGGTAAAAAAAATTGGCGCGTATCTGCTCCTTTCCTTGCAAATGTCGTCAAAAGACGATAGTGTTTGTAGACATTTCCCAAGGAAATGCCCCCCTTTGCTTTCCCGCTCACCTCTCATGCTGTCCCTGCTCTGTCGCGGTCATCCCAAAGTAAACACACTAAAGGTTTGCTCAAGACGGTTTCAATTAACCGCGTTCCACTGCTACAGGCCGGATTCCTCGATACCAGCGCTGCAGTACGGTGGAGACGCGCATCAATCGAGGCGGCCGACTTCAAGGGTTATATAACCACGTTGTCGTGCTTCACGTGCGTTCCAAGCAGAACATGGAACTGAGCTAGTGGAACCTTTCGTTGCTGTTACCGCGTGATTTCTCAAATGCCACCCGGAGGTAACGCGGGCAACAGCAGACGGCGGTTTTCTGCAGTAGACGTAGATTTTTATTTGCTATCGAAAAACCATGCATCCATGATTTTTTTTAAATAAAACAACACTGTAAATATTCCTTGTGTAATAATTGTCGGTCCTATATTTCCTTGTTCATGTTCAGCAAAGTTGACAAGTATGAACATATAAACCGGTTTAAGACGCTCACATTTTGCTGTGAGTATATAAGACTATTGCGCAGTATGCATTTCACTTTGGCCGGGTGGCTGAATCGAGTCACAGACAGACAGATGGACAGACAGACAGACATACAGACATACCAAAATTTCTGGGTTTAAGTAGCCCAAGAAAGACTATCGTCTTTAAAAAGGAAAGACGCCTTTGCAGGCACGTTCACGTATGGTGGGGTGCATTAGTACTTCGTCGGCTCCCCTCTTTTTTTAGCTTATATCATGGAGTAAAGTTGGTTGTTCCTTCATGCAGACGCTCGCTTTATTCAGATAAGCGTGACCGTGCCTTACATGCACATTATCTGTGTCGCATCGGAACGGCACGCGTAAGAAGAGCGCCCGTGCAGATGATGTCGCGAAATTGGCTGAGCGGACGACCGGGCGGCTACCACCGGCGCAGAAACGCGCTCCAGGCTCGCAGCGCACCGCTGTCACTGCGGCGAACCACAGCCCCGCTTATTGGCAACCGGAAGCAGCAAGCCTGCGGTTAAAACGCTCTCACCCTCGTGGTATACCACAATGCAACACCTAGCTTCCACGTGCGTCCACGGGCGGCACTTCATGTACCGCAGGCCACGCGCTCGCAGTGTCGCGTTTCAATCCGTGAGCACTGTACATACAACATTCTTAGTAGGGAGGTGTTAAGATCGAGGGGTTGCATCGACTGGTTGCGAGGGCTTGCCGGCGAGGTTTCTTTCTGTTTGGTTGTTTTGACTATGAGAGCCGGGTGTTGCGGCATCCTTTCGATTGCCGTTTTCTTTTTTGTTATTCTCTCGTGCTCGGGGGCCGCGGACCCCGCTCAACGCTTCGGCAGCGCAAAGGAATTGTATTCCGCTAATTCTCGGAAGCAGGAGAGGCGCGATGCCGTGCAGTGCATTGCTCGCACCAGGCGCGTCGGGTGTCAAGCTGGGGCGCGGACCGGAAGCGGCCGGTAGTAAATCGCTGGGCAGACTCGACGCAAAGACGGGAAATTCCAAAGTGGCAGCGGCCACTTTCTTTAAACAAATTGCGACACTGTGCCGGTCTGTTTTGAAATGGGGAATTCAGGGAATGACCGAGAGCAGCTGCTGGTGGCCGCTGGGTAGCAGGGATGAAGATATGGTGGCGATCCCCTGCAAACAAACTGCGCCAGCACGATAAATATGTATTGGAACGATGGTTCGAGATTTATTGCTTTCGGGCCTTGTGAGGCTACTCCTAAATCAGTGTAACAACGTGTCAGACTTGGGTAGGTTGTTGCTTTTAGTGCCGCGGCTGTCGGTGCGAATACTTTCTGACTATTGACGTGTAGTTTTCGTGGGAATGGGAAAAGCGTTTGAGACAAGGGGTGGGCCAATTGCCTAATTATGAGCTCCGTCTTTGGGTGGCTGTGCAGCCTATAAGCGGCCAGAACTGTTAATTATGTGTCCTCCTCTGTTTCTTGGGTTCCGTTCTCTGTGTGGGCGGGTTTTTCTCAATAAAATCAAGGTTTTTGGGGGTGTTGGCGGGATGTTTAGCGGACAACCAGGAGTCCGCTAGCTAACTTGTCATGCCTTGTAAACTGCAACTGTTATAAATTGTAAAACGTCGTGTGGTAGAGTGTTTGCCTCTGATCATCGAGCCATCTTCAACATCTTTCATCCATCAACCGATCCTCCGCTAGCGTATATACTAGCGGGAATCTTAACCGTACCCGTAGCCTGGAAAATACCAACATAATTGTGATTCACACACCTCTGGAACCTTAGGTGCTTAAAGAAAAACTCTAGTGATTTGTAAATATTGCGGGATTACCATCGCAAATTGTAGTCTGTCATTTCTAGGCCATGTTTCGTCCACTCTCGCTGTGTTTACGCAACTTTATTCATCAGAAAAATCAATTCGAAAGTGGTATCCCCATCTCTGTATCTTCTTTGCCGATTTCTATGGCGTTTATTATGATTTCAAAACCAGATGGCTTGGCTTGACGGCACTGCTGCACGGCTGCTGACCGAATCAGTCGGCCCATTGTTTATAAAGGTACTAAAAAATCAATCAAAACTTTCTCTTTTTTTTCAATAAACGTGTGTTCGTTCATTCATTAATTTATTTACAGCGTAAAACCAAAGTGCGGAAATCACGTTTTGCGCTGGGTGAACTAGCACACCGGCCAGCAGGACGACAAGATCGCTTTTCTGCCTGCGGAATCCAGTGTCTACAGATGATTGGATTGGATTGGGAAAACTTCTTTGGGGCCTGCGAATGAAGTCCTATAGCTAGGTCTTCATGACTTGGCCGGAATCGTCACCGCAGATGTAGCCAACCCGGCTAGGGGTCCTCCGCTCCCCGTCACCGGGTCGCCGGGGTCCACCTGCCTGGCCAGCGCCACGATGACCCGCTGGACAGCCTGGAGTTGAAGATTTTGGTCTTCAGTCCGCACCGCCTCCTCGAAGGCAGGTGGCATCGTTCTTGTGTTTGATTTGTCCGGGTACGCGAGGCAATCCCAGACGATGTGCTCGAGTCTTGCTGGAGCTTTGCGACACACCCGACAGGTGGCATCAGGGTATGTCTCCGGGTACATCTTGTGCTTTAGGTAGGGGCTCGGGACTGTCTTTGATTGGAGTTGCCTATAGATGACCGCCTGCTCCCTGCTCAATCCTTTGCAGGGCGGCGGGTGCTTGCGTCTGGTAAGTCGATAGGCCTGAGTAATTTCTGTGCAGGTAGTCATTCCATCTCGTGTGCTGTGCCACAAATGCTCTCGCCACTTTACCCGGCGCGGTTAGTGAGTTCGCGCGCACGAGCGTGTGCGGTTTCATTATGGTTCTGAGCACGTGCCGACACCATACCTGCGTGTAGAACCACTTGCTTCTCGTCTTCCCCATGAGACTTGGTTGTCTTCGCAGTAGTTTCTCCGTTATGGGGGAAACCCTGCCTTTGGAAAAGTTTTTGACAACTTGCCTGGAATCACTCAGGAACGTTGTGCCCCCTGGATCGTGAGGGCCAGCGCGATCGCCACCTCCTCTGCTTCATCGGGTCACCCGCTTGAAACGCTGGCCGACGCTCGGAGGTTGCCCTCGGCGTCGACCACCGTCACCACGAAGCCCCGTTCGTTGCAGTATTCTGCTGCATCGACGTAGCGGGCTCCAGCGTCCCCGGTGTGGAGCTCCGTCAGCGCCTCGTTGTACTCCGGGTGCATGTTGCGCGGGACTGCATCCACCTGGATTTTGTCCCTGGTGTCACCTCGTAGCTGCGTCTTGGTTCCCTGCTGTTCATGGTAGTTGTATCCCAGCTTGTCCAGGATTCTTCTGCCCGCTTTGGTTATGGTTAGCCTCTCTAGCTGCGCCACCCGTTGGGCCTCGATGACTTCGTCGAAGGTGTTGTGTACGCCCAGGATTAGCAGTCGCTCGGTACTTGTAGACTCGGGTAGTCCGATGGCCGTCTTATACGCCCTTCGAATGAGCGATTCCAGCTTTTTCTTCTCATTGGTTTTCCACTTGTGAAACGCCGCCACGTATGTTATGTGGCTCATTACGAATGACCGCACTAGTCGTATGAGGTTCTCCTCGCGCAGCCCCCTCTTCCTGTTGGAAACTCGTTTCATGAGCCGAATGGCGCTGGCCGCCTGGCCGGCGATCTTCGCCATTGTTCCCCCATTGTTGCCCTTCTCGTTGAGTAGGATACCCAGTAATCTGGTGTCGGATACCCTGGAGATCGCCGACCCGTCCCAGATGTAGATCTTAATCTCGTCTCGTTCTTTTCGCTGTTCACACTGACTGTCTGTGGGCTTGTACAAAAGCAGCTCAGACTTACTCGGCGAGCATCTCAGGCCAGTGCCCTCGAGGCTCCCCTCGACGGTCCTCACTGCTTTCTGCAGTACCTCTTCCACATGGGCGTCGCTACCTCCCTTGACCCACAGGGTGATATCGTCGGCATATATCGTATGCTCGACGTTCTCCACCTCTGCGAGCTGGTGGGCGACCCTGATCATTACCAGGTTGAACAGGAGCGGCGAGATCACTGACCCTGGAGGCGTGCCTCGGCTTCAGATCTTCTTGGCTTTCGTCTCGACCTCTCCGGCGATGAGCACCGCCATTCGCCCCGTGAGGAAGCTCTTGATATAGTCGTGACACCTTTTACCCATGTTTAACTTCGAAACTTGCTCGAGTATTGCCGAGTGGTTAAAGTTATCAAAAGCTCGTTGTAGGTCGAGCCCCAATACAGCCCTGGTGTCTCGGGTGTCCCTGTCGATGGTTAGGTGTCTCAACTGCAGCATGGTGTCTTGTGTGCAGAGATGCCGTCGGAATCCAATCATTGTTGCGGGGCAGAGGTCGTTGTCTTGGAAGTAATCTTGCCACCGTGCCATCAGGACTTGCTCGAACACCTTGCCCACACAGGACGTCAGTGAGATTGGTTGGAGGTTGTCTATATTTGGTGATTTGCCCGGCTTGGGGATCAGGATCATCCGTGAGCTCTTCCATTCTTTCGGCACGATTCCCGTACTCCAACACTCATTGTAATATTTGGTCAGCGCTACTATCGACGCTTCGTCCAGGTTCCGGAGCGCCCTATTGGGCACCCTGTCTGGTCCCGGCGCCGACCTGCTGTTAAGCTCTTGCACTGCCACTCGTACTTCCGCCACACTGATTTCTGTCTAATTTGTCGTTCGTTCTGCCTCGATAGTTGCCGTGCGTGACCTTCGGCGAGTCGGGGAAGTACTTGTCGAGTAGTTGCTGCGCCACCGCCGTCGCTCCCTTTTCTTTGATCTCCCGATGCATAATTTTCGTTAGTCTGTCCCGTTGGTGAGATTTTGTCTTGGTTTCGTCCAAGAGGTGACGAAACAGATTCCAAGTATTTTTATTATGCATTTGGCCGTCTGCGGCAGGCATCTGTAGGAATTTGAAGGACGCATACTGCACAAGCGCTTTTCAAGAAATAGTCATCTGAGTGGCTTGGAAGGCTGAAACTCAATAAAATGTAATCACTGTGGTACCAGGGTCATTGCACCTGGCCACGGTTCCACATAAAGACAGCGAGTCCCCAGAAAACCACACCTTTACTACTAGAAGTCCAGTTCCCTCAAGGTCCGCTTCTGAGCAAGTCTTGCTGCGCACACCTTGTCCTGCGCTGTCCGCCATGGTGGTGGTTCCAATAAGATGGCTCATGCCCACTCACAGGGTTGGACAAGAAATGGGTGCTTTACAGAAGGAAACTATGTAGCTTTTTGGGGAAAAGAAAGATATTCATATATTAGATGGGATTAGCAGTGTATTCCTAGAGAAATAAAATTGAGGAGATTATAGACCCCACGTTCCAAACTAGGTTATGTCCCACATTACGTATTCGTTGTCACCTGAACATATCTATCGCACCAGATTTAACACTGCCATTTGCCTGATTGCCACACTCTCCCCCCTCCGTAGAAAAGGCTGACACACAGTCTTCGAGTTATAGAGCCCCAACATGATGCCTTATTCTACGAAATATCTGCTAACAGCAACGTGGATACTTGATACCCCCCGCGACAGCAGCCAAAGGATCAGGCAAGCCCAGGTACAGCCATAGACGCCTCTAGAGAAGCAGAAAACTTCATTCCAGCAAGTGGCCAGAGAGGTACGTTGGTCACCGAATACTATCGTATCCCAGACGCCTCTGGATTACTGGCGTTACTGGATGGATCCCAATCGCAGACGAGGCCGTGTCCGACAGCCTCAGAGGGAGAAGGTAGGGACTCCCGCCAAGAGAGACACAGCGCCGGAGGGGAGCCCAGAGCACCACCGAAAAGTCCGGTTCAAGGCCTACAGCACGCACGTCAAGGCAGCACACAGGAGAGGAGAGAGCAGCGACGGCCTGGAAAAAGAGAGAAGGAGAATCAACTTTTACTGAACCCTTTAAAGACGGTATGTGCCCTCAGGCCCCAGAAGGGGTGGTTCCCTAGTCATGGGACCCATATGTGTCCAGCAGCTCCTGGCCCCCAACCACCAGTCCGTACTGAGTAGCGAGGGGGGGATGGACAGCAATGTCTCCCATCGCTCGAGGGGGTTGGGGATAGGTGTGGGGGGAAGTGAAGGGGGGGGTCTTGAGATTCGTGGACTCCCCTATGATGTGCGCGAGAGTGCCTGTTTTCCTTGCAGAACGGGCACGAGCTGTCGTGCTCGGCAGTGTACATCCGGTTCACGAGCACAGGATGCGCTAGCGACCCCGCTTGCGTGCCACGAACGATCATCTGATGCCGTCTCTCCAGCTGTGAATGCGGACCGCGAGGCCTACATCGCTCGTTTCGGTACATTTGGACAATGTCTTTGTAGCTCATGGCGGGGTACGGTAGCTCGTCCTTCGCCCGGATTGACATTTCTCGGTCGTGGTGGTCGGCCAGGAGGTTGCCTTCCACCTGTGACTGAGCCGGTACCAACACGAGCTTGATCGCCCGTCCCGGTGGTCTTCATTTGTTTAGAATGGCGAGAGCTGCGGGAGAGACTTTCCCCCACCGGTAGCGCGCGTATGCCGTCTTGGATTCGCTTCCCGCGGTCTTCCCCTCCGGCGTAGCCTGGGTGAGGTCCACGGCCACCTCTTCTGTTTCGGCCCGGTCCTTTCTGCGCACCGACGTACCGGTGACCAGCTTGTCGATGGTGGTGACGACCGCCGTTGCCTTTGTGCCGTGTTTCAGGAGCGCCGCGTCGACGTAGAAAAAATTCACCGCATTTCCCCGAGGGGAAGAATGTGAAAGTGCAAATGCACGAGTTGAATTTGCGCGGTTCGGTAATGTTCGCGAAAGAGAGATCACACACACACACACACAACTACAAAGAAAGAAAGATGCATTTATTCACAGACACCTATTTGTGTTGTCGTTGTACTTGATTGCTAGAGCGGATCTCAGCTTTGAAATTTCGTGTCAGTACTCCTTTAAGCTGGTGCATTAGCTCTTCTCACGCCCGATTCCTGGCCAATCCCCCACGTGGGTATGTGCCATGTCAGCGGCCAGGCAGCGCGCGCCCATCTCCCCCCGTTGCCAAGGAAGACGAGGAGATTCCTGGCCAATCCCCCACGTGGGTATGTGATGCGAACATCGCCGGTGGACGCAGGTTCAGGGTCGCTTAAGAAGTGCATTGCACTTAAAACCCGAGGGTCCTCTTCCAGCTGCCGGGCCAGAGCTTTGGTCCGCACCGATCACCTCTCGTCGTGCCTTCCCGCTTGCATGTTACGGGGAAGGGGTTTAGTCTCGATTGATTTTTGCCACTCCTTAGGGAGCGCCACCGTATCTAGCTGTGGTTCTATCTGCCATACGATCTTTCTCAGGACGGGCCGGCCACGCTCGGTCTTGCTCAGCCGTATTCGTTGGTTCGACAGGTCAGCCTCGATCAGCTCTTCCGCGGTGTTGAGCGCGCCCATGTCCATCAGACGTTGCGTCGACGAGTATATCGGCATGCCCAAGGCTGTCTTTGTTGGTTTTCTTATGGTCGCGTTGAGCGCTTTCCTGTCCGCGGGCCCTTGCTTTGAGGACGACCTAAGTCGCGGGGGGAGGAAGGCCCTGCATGGCCCTTACCTCTCCTTGTTCGCAGGAAACCAATAAAGTCTTTCTCTCTCTCTCTCTCCGTGTTCGCCTTCCTCAGCCGGAGGTACGGGGTGGAGCAGGTGACGCGCGACACGACGAAAGCCTTCACCAGGCGCAAAGCGTCTTCTTCCTTAAGTCCTCTGTTGCGGTTGGCAACTCTTCTGATCATGCTCGTAATCTGTTCTGACGTGTTCTTGATTTTTGTCAAAACCGCCGTCGCCCTGCCATCGCTTCGCAGCAACAGGCCCGGAATGCGGTTCTGCTCGGTCGGCTTGATCTGCGTGCCGTCGATGGAGATTGCCACGTTCGGCGGCGCCTCCTTCTTCGGTTTGCCCGGTTGCACCATGAGCCCCTCCGACTTCTATAGAGCGCAGCTCAGGACGCAGGCCTTGGCGTACTCGTGGGTGGTCGTTGCCGCCCTCTGCAGCACCTCCCCTAGCCAGGCATCAGAACCCGCGCGACTCGTCCAGACCGTGATGTCGTCGGCGTAGAACGCCTGGTCCACGTCTTCGATCTGATTGAATAGTTCGGGCTAGGGGAGAGAGGGCCAGGTTGAAGAGCACAGGCGGCAGTACCAACCCGTAGGGGTGCCCCTGTCTCCGAGCTCCATGGGCTCCGACCGTTCCTCGCCGATCTTATCGTTGCCGTCCTCTTTGGGAGAAAGTCCTTGATGTAGCCGAAAGTCTTGCGGCAGCATCCGGTCTTCCTTAGGTTCTCCAGGACGCTCGCGCGGAACATGTTGTCAAAGGCCCCCTTGAGGTCCAGTGCCAGTATCGCCTGGGGTGTGTTCTTCGTGGGTCGCTTGACTGCAACTGGACGAGGATTTTCTGGGTACTCAGGCGTTGCAAGAACCCGTACATGGTCGCCGGCATGTGGCCCGCGTAGTCGAAGTACGCTTGAAGTGTCCTGAGAACCATGCGCTCCATGATGTTGCCCACGCAGGACGTGAGTGAGATCGGGCACATGTTCTCAATCGTCAGTGGCTTTCCGGGCTTCGATATACAACGTACCTCGGCCTCTTTCCATTCGGCAGGTAATCGAGAGCTCTCCCAGGCCTTGTTGATGGGACCCAGGAGCCCGTGCGCCGCCGTGTTGCTCATGTTCCCGAGGAGCTTGTGCGTAATACCGTCCGTTCCCGGCGCGCTCTCCTTATTGCTCTCGTGTATGGCCGAGAGGAGCTCTGTGATCGTGCATGGCTCGTCCAGAATTGGGTTCTCAAGACCGTCGTACTCTTCCGGTATCGGGTACTGGCCCTTTTCCGTCTTGAGGTAAGTCTTCTCCAGGTCCTTCAGCAGTCGCTCTCCGTCCCCGTCGTAAGCATTGACGACCTTTGCCAGGTTAGGGTCGCTCCCAGTCATGGTGCTCAGGGTTCGATCAGGTGCCGCAGCAGGCACTAGTTCTTGCGCACCGACAGCTGCCCTGTAGACCGTCACACATGCTCCCTCTGTTTTCGAGATTGCTTGCGTACCCACAAGCTTGTTTCACAAGCTTGTTGTGACGTCGGCGCTTCCAACTCCGCGTTAGCGAGTGGTGTGCTGCCCACATGTGTTCGACTCGGGCGTCCACGAAAGTGGTTTGTCCTTGTCGTCACGATCTCTTGGGTGAACTTGTGAAGCGCGCTCTTTTGCGCCCGCGCCCATTTTGCGTACGTTTGGTTGCTGTAGTCTTCCAATTCCTCGGACGACTCTTCGTTCTTCAGGTCCGTCTGCTTGCGCATTCGGTCCCGGTCTGTCAGCCTGGCTTTACCCAGGTTTGCCCAACACCTTGGTCCCTTGATCGTTACTCTTATGATGTTGTGGTCGGAGCCCAGGTCCACGTCTTCGCACTGCCATGTTACCGCTTCCGTCCCTGCGAGCCACGATAGGTCCGTCATGGTGTCTCCGCTAGCGCTGATCCCCTTGCGGGTGACGACGCCCGGTTTGTTCAGAAGGGTCACGTCGTGGCCCTCCATGGCCATTCCTACGCTTTTTCCTCTCTTCAATTATGTCTGTAGCCCCACGTTGGATGAGGGGCGTTGAAGTCGCCGAGGATCAGGAGCAGCCTTCTCCCAGCCAACCTCTTCGCCTCCCTCACGGTCTTGTCGAAATCGTAATGCTTCTGTGACGGCCTGCAGTAGGCGCTCATTAGAAACAGGTTCCCTGCATTACAGATCGTTCGTGAGTGAAACTCGACAAGCGTGTTCTCGCAGCCGTGTTGCGCGGTGACGCGCTGCGTTGCGGCGACATTGTTCCGCTCTAGAATCGCCGTGCCGCGCTCCGTCGAGTCTGCGTGCGTCATGTATCCCGCCAGGCGCGGTTTGCCATGAGTCTCTTGCAGCGCCACCGCGTCTGGCTTCTGGCCCAGGCCCTCTATATGAAGTAACAGTTCGCAGTCCTCGTTGCATATGCCTCTACAGTTTCATTGATAAATTATCGTGGTTTCGCCCCACGATTCGTTTCCTTTTTAATCTCGTTTTTCATCTTCTTCAGATGTTTCAATGCGACCACGCCTGTACGGGATCGATCCCTTGGTTTTATCCATTCGGTTTTTCCTCATGGCCGCGAGACGGTTTTGTACTGTGAGGTTGGCGAACTTTGCCGCCAGTCTCTCATGCTTGACTGATAGCGTCTCGACCTTTGCCTCCACGTTCCCTTGTCTTGCTTCGATGCCCTCGAGCCTGACATTTATATGAGTGATGACCTGGAGTACCACTTCCACCTTGTCACCCTCTTGGCGGTGTTGGTTGTCTTGATATCTGCTGTGTCGGTGCTGGCGTCTCGCTGTTGACTGTGTTTTCAGCTTTCATCGCTTCTTGAGTTCCCGGTGCCTCTTGCGTGGGCTTCTCCGCCTCTTCCCGCGCGAGGCGGGTCGAGGGGGGTCCCTCCCCGGCACTCTTCGCTGCTTTTCTGTGGCGCCCTGCGACTATGCACTCACCTTGGTTACTGCGTTTTCCGAGCTACCGCTAGCTAGTGCCTCTTTTTTTATCATTAGCGCTCTGAACTGCGGGTTTTGCTCCTGAATTTGGGCGTTCTGCCTCTGGATTATTATCTTGAGATCTGCACTTTCGTCGCTTTGCTTCGCGACGATTTGGTTAGAGTGGGAAGCGGAGCGGTTGGATTGAGGACCGGGAAGTAGTTGTCGTTCGTTACTCGAGCGACGGGAGATCCGTTCGTCCAGCCCACCTTTTTCTTGGCAGGAATCCCTCGTCGTCCAGTGGATGGTGTTCTCGAACTGGCCCGGGACCGCGAACCGGCCCGGAACCTGGAGCTTGCCCTGGACTTCGAACTTGAAGCTCTCTGTCTTCCGCTCTAGCCTGAATCTCTTCCGGTCGTCTCCCAGCGGCGGTTGCCGCCACCCCTGCGGCCGGCTGACGGTGGCGTTCGGTCGCGGGAGCGGGACGGCGAGAGCGGTGGCTTTGGCGTCCGCCGCCGTGGGTCGGCGTTCTCCATCGGCTCAGCGACGAGGAGCTGCGTTGGGGTCGCCCTGCATGACTTCTCGTCGCTTGTTTACTGTAGCCGTCGTCTTCTTCCTTGGCCCGGCGCCATTCCCAGCGTTGGCGTCGAACCACGTACAGTGTCTTGAATCTTGCCTTGCATTTATGATCGGCGATCAGGTGCTTGCCGCCGCACAGCGTGTACTTAAGGTCGCACACAGGGGCTTCGTCCGGGTTGGCCAGTTCGCAAACCCGGCATATTTGGTCTTGGGGATTGAGGGCAAACGTCCATTCGGTGGCCGACGCGCCCGCACTGGTAACACACGTCGATTTGCTTCCGATGCAGGGTGCACTCCATCAGAGCGTTTCCGTGGAGTACGTATTTCGGGACCTTGTGGCCCGCGAAGGTGATCCCTACAGACATCGTCTTCCCTATCCGGTTCGCTTGCAGCGCCGTCGGGTTGTGCTCGTGCACTACGAATTCTTGTACTTCTTGGGCCGTGTTCTCAATAGGTACGCCGCGTATCACTCCTTTTACGGTCCCTTGAGGGGTGGACTCATAGTTGCTCACCGCGTGGGACGTTCCACGCATGTAGATGCACTCCACGGCCACGTACTTGTCCACTCGTTCCTTCACCGGCGTGCTCACGATTATGATGTTCTGCTGGTTGTTCAGGCAGATGACATCGTCTCTTGCTTAAATGGCGCTGACCTGCGCTGCCGTCGTGATGGCTCGGCTGGTGCCGAGAAGGTGGTCCTAAAGCCAGTTGTTCAAGGTGACGCACAACAAGCGCGTCTATGGGGCAGCGGTGAGAGTCCTCGAAACGGTGCGGCGGTGAATAGGGCGCAGCCAGAGCTAGTGGCAAAATGAGTGCTTGGCACGAAAGAAGTACAAATTAACGCTTGAAAATAAACATCACTCTAGCTGGGAAAAAGATAAAGCGCGCCTCGTGAAACTGATCATGATCATTCATCAAATTCAGGGGTAAGATCCTCCTTAGCCCTCCGCCGTTTCATCGGACAGTCGTGATGATGAGAAGTAAAATCCAGCGCACGTGCGAAATAGCCGAAGCTTATAATATTGTCACGTACCCACAAGCATCTGAATGAACTTTTAATTTGTGACATCCCAGCCGAGGCGACGACGACGACGAACGAGCGCTACCGCGAACGCATCATCATCAGTGTCTTGCTCTGGCAGCTCGAGTGCTTCGCGGTCAAGAGAGTTCTTCTCTGCTGCTCCTTCTATTAGCGTTTTAGTAAAGCTTATGCAGAGGACCCCTTCGGCCAGCCTGGAACGGCCGCACCCTGTCGACACACCTGTCCATCGGGCTAGTCGTGGCCAACGCGGACTGTCTCCAGAGTGCGGTTACCTTGACTTCACTGCACCTAGACGTCAAGCCCCAGCACCCCAAGTAATGACGCAACCACTTCCCTGCCAGGTCACTCTCCAACAGCCACGTACGCCGGCCATTTTTCACGGTGAGGTGTTTGAGGACGTCGAGGATTGGCTGAAGCAGTTTGAGCGGGTCGCATCGTTCAACCAGTAGGACGCTCGTCAAAAGCTTTGTGAGGTGCATTACTCGCTAGAACATGGTGCAAGGACGTGGTTCGAGAACCGCGAAGCGAGGTTATCCACTTGGGAGGAATTTCGCCAGGAGCTGCTGGAGTCATTCGCCAGCAGCCACCAGCGCCAGCAGCCACCAGCGCCAGCAGCCAGCAGCCACCATTCGCCAGCAGTCATTCGCCAGCGCCTTTTGGAGTCTCGCATCCAAAAACCGAACGAGACGGTGGCGATGTTTGCAGAGGACATGGCACGCCTCCTCCGTAGAGCCGACCCTGAAATGTCAGAGCCGAAGAAACTACGGCATCTAATGCATGGCGTGAAGGAACAACTGTTCGCCGGCCTCGTACGAAATCCACCCTGCGCAGTGAAGGATTTCATTAACGAGGCCACAGCCATCGAGCATGCCCTGTGGGACAGATGCCGGCAATATGACCGGGTTACCGGCGGTTCTCCAACCGCTACTGCTGCAGCGACTGCATCCAGTGACAGGTCCCTGCATGAGATCGTGCGATCGATAATTAGGGAGGAACTGCAGCTGCACGGGATAGGCGCTTCACAACCTTCGCATGCTTCTGTCGCCGACATCGTGCGTCAGGAGATCCGGCAAGCCTTGGCCATTCCGGAGAGCCAGCCGCAGCAGCTCCAACCAAGCTATGTGTCGGTTGTCTGTCGTCACCCACCTGTACCGCCTATTCCAGCGCCTCAAAGGGCTCCCCAAACCGATTCCTGGCATCAGGGAGTGCACACCAACCCGCATCCCTGACCTCGAATGGAAACTTCAGCTGGACGACAGGTATGGAAGTCCGACGTCTGGTGCACAAATGACAACTGGCCGCTGTGTTTTCACTGTGGCGAAGCAGGCCATATCTACCGCCGTTGTCCGTACCGCGAAATTGGGCTTTCCGGATTCGCTCCCACGGCTCCACGCCCTTGCTTTGGACAAAGACCCCTGCTATCGAGGAATACCTTGCTGCGAGACGAGACCTTTCGCCGAACCGTCGACCACGTTCACCGTCCCCAGCGAACGACGTCTCCCCCAACCGTCGGAACTTCGGCGGGATACTGCGAGGCAGATCCCCAAGCCCTAGGCGGGGAATATAAAAGCAGCAACCTCTGGAGGCAGGGATGCTCGTAGCCTAACTACGCAAGACCTTCAAAACCCCTCGACGTCTCCGACGGAAAAGAATACCACAAGAATGTCTTTCGCCGAAGCTGGAAGCGCCGACCTCGTAATTTGTATAGATGGACATGAAGTGGTTTCTCTTATTGACACCGGTGCAGACTACTCTATAATTATTCCGACCCTCGCCGATCGGTTAAAAAAAGTGAAGATGCCGTGGTGTGGACTTCAGATTCGATCTGCTGGAGGCCATTTAAGGACTCCAATAGGGAAGTGCACCGCCAGAATCGCCATTGGTAACGCTGATTTTGTCGGCAGTTTCGTGGTTCTCGCGGAGTGCTGCAAGGACCTTATTTTGGGGATGGACTTTTTAAGAAAATACAACGCTGTGATCGACGTTGGTCAACGCCTAATTACATTCTCGTCGAGCCACCGCCCACCAGAACTCGCAGCATGCCGAGCGCCGTTGCGGGTTATCGACGAGGACGTGAACCACCACCGCGGTCCTGCATGCTAGTTTCAGTTCACTGCAACATGTTTAGAAATGTTGACGGCATAGCAGAGCGAATCGATAAACTTTTGTTTCGTCATGGCATCGCAGTTGCTCGAGGCGTGTTGCATGTAACCGATGGCCGTGCAGCATTGCTGCTTACTAACTTCAGCAATGAACGCCAACATGTCGCCAAAGGCACGACAGTTGCCTATTTCGAAGACATAGCTGATGGCGAAAACTGCTTTGCGTTACAAAGCGCCGCACCTGGTGAAACCAGCTCCGATGCCATCATCGATGTCAACTCTGGCTTGCCTCTCAGTGAACAACAAGCCCTCCTCGCGCTGCTGACGACCTTCAAGGACTGTTTCTCTTCGACATCTGGCGTGCGTCAAATTCCGCTTACAAAACATCGCATCATTGTTGATGATAAGGTGAGGCCACTTCGTCAAAACCCCTATCGTGTGTCTGCGAAGGAACGGGATGCAATTCGCAGCCAAGTGGAGCAGATGTTGCGCGACGATGTCATCCAGCCTTCTCGAAGTTCGTGGGCATTACCCGTCGTTCTGGTCAAAAAGAAGGACTGCACATTGCGATTTTGCGTTGATTACAGAAAGCTCAATCAAGTGACAAAGAAGGACATGTACCCATTGCCCCGGATCGATGACTACCTCGACAGGCTTCGTCATGTCCGTTACTTTTCGTCGATGGATCTAAAGAGCGGGTACTGGCATATCCAGGTGGATGAGCGCGACCGCGAGAAAACAGCCTTCATAACGCCGGACGGACTTTATGAATTTAAAGTGCTCCCTTTCGGCTTGTGTCCGGCACCAGCAATATTCCAACGAATGATGGACACTGTTCTTTCCGGTCTCAAGTGGCAGACGTGTCTAGTATACCTTGACGACGTTATCGTCTTCTCGTCAACCTTTGCAGAGCACTTGAAAAGACTATCCTGTGTACTTCGCGCCGTGAGAGCAGCTGGTCTCACACTTAAAGCGGCAAAGTGTCATTTCGGCTACCAAGAACTACGCTTCTTGGGCCACGTTGTCAGCCACGCCGGCATCAAGCCGGATCCTCACAAAGTATCCGCTGTGTCCAACTTCCCGACGCCTGCCGACAAAAAGGCCATACGGCGATTCTTAGGCCTATGCTCCTACTACCGCCGCTTCATCCCAAACTTTTCCCACATCGCGGCTCCGCTAACAAGCCTCACCCGCAATGACGTCGCCTTCGTTTGGACCACTGAGCAGCAGGCTGCATTCGAGAACCTGCGGCGTCGCATACAAGTGCCGCCTGTGCTCGCCCATTTCAATGAAGATGCGGCCACCACAATCCATACAGATGCTAGCAACGTTGGCCTTGGGGCAGTGCTGCTTCAGTGGCAAGACGGCGCGGAGAGAGTTGTCGCTTACGCAAGCCGAACACTGTCCCGCGCGGAGTCTAACTATTCAGCTACAGAGAAGGAATGCCTGGCTGTTGTGTGGGCGGTCTTGAAATTCCGGCCTTACCTCTACGGTCGCCCATTTCGAGTTGTTAGCGACCACCACTCTCTTTGTTGGTTGGCCAGTTTGAAAAACCCTACGGGTCGCCTCGCCCGCTGGAGCCTTCGACTTCAGGAATTTGATATGACGGTTGTCTTTAAGTCAGGGAAACAACATTGTGACGCCGACTGCCTGTCTCGAGCTCCGATCGAATTCCCTGTACCAGAAGAAGATGACGACGTGGCGTTTCTTGGTGCCATCGACGCCACAACTTTGTCCGATCAGCAAAGGGAAGACGTTGAGTTGCAGCCACTTCTAGATTTTCTGGAAGGACGAACTCCGCACAAGCTAAGGCTGTTCGTACGTGGACTCCGGTATTTTTCTTTAAGAAACAACATCCTCTACAAGCGAAACTTCGCCCCGAATGGAAAAGACTTTCTTCTCGTTATTCCCGCGAGCCTTAGACAAGAAATACTACAGGCCTGCCACGACGACCCAACCGCTGGTCAATTAGGTTATGCACGTACGATGTCCCAAATTAAACAGAGCTACTACTGGCCCAAGCTTCCTTCGACAGTGAAGCAATACATCAGTACCTGCCGTGACTGTCAGCGTCGTAAAACACCGCCGGGACGCCCAGCCGGTTTACTTCAACCTGTCCAAATACCGGAAACCCCGTTTCAACAAATCGGCATGGACTTCTTAGGCCCCTTTCCTACGTCTCATGCCGGCAACAAGTGGATACTTGTCGCCACCGACTACCTTACACGATACGCCGAAACAAAAGCCCTTCAGCGTTGCACAGCTCTCGACGTGGCCCACTTTTTCATCGAAAACATTGTTTTGCGCCATGGAGCTCTGGCAATTGTGATTACAGACAGGGGTACCGCATTTAACGCAGATTTGGTGCGCACCGTCATGAACCTCATAGGTACATCCCACCGAAAATCGACACCTTACCATCCGCAGACAAACGGACTGACAGAACGGTTAAACAAAACACTTGCAGACATGCTGAGCATGTACGTCGACGAGCACCACAAGAGTCGGGACCAAGTTCTACCATACGTACCTTTATACAATACCGCCAGGCAAGAAACCACGCGCATGACGCCATTCGCTCTTGTGTACGGTCGGGAGGCAACCACAATGTTAGAAGCCATGCTCCGTCACGACGGTGGGGGTGACGACACGACTGCGCAGAAGTTCACCCAGCGCGCGGAAGAGGCGCGTCAGCTCGCAAGACATCGAATCAAGCAACAACAGCTGCATGATGCTACTACTTACAATGCTCGCCACAGGCACGCCGCTTTCCAGCCTGGTGACAACGTGTGGGTATGGAGCCCTATCAGACGAAGAGGGCTATGCGAGAAGCTCATGAAGCGCTACTTCGGGCCCTACAGAGTACTGCAGCAACTATGCGACGTCACGTATGCACTTACTCCGGTGGACAACGTTTCCACAATGCGCCGTCGTCGTCGGACCGAGGTCGTCCACATAGTCCGCATGAAACCATTCTTCGCGAGGAGGAGAGGTAAACTGTCACGTACCCACAAGCATCTCAATGAACTTATAATTTGTGACATCCCAGCCGAGGCGACGACGACGATGAACGAGCGCTACCGGGAACGCATCATCATCAGTGTCTTGCTCTGGCAGCTCGAGTGCTTCGCGGTCAAGAGCGTTCTTCTCCGCTGCTCCTTCTATTAGCGTTTTAGTAAAGCTTACCCACACCCCCAATGCGTATTTGCTGTACGCGACAATATAAAGAGCGGAGACACGTGTGTGAGCCATCTGTCAATTTCGCCTACAGATTTTGAGGTTGTTTTCCTAGATTAGTAGGATGTTTAAGCGGTTGCGTGACATAGGTTTTTTACCCGTTTGTTGTTTTATAATCCCAGTTTTTTGCTTATATAACCCGTGTTTTTTGTAATAAAAGTTCAGTTGCTAGACAGCGCTTGTGTCGTCCTTACTCTTTCCGGTATTTCGTCGGCGCTGACCATCATGGACGCATTTCAACTCGCCTGATTCGCTACTTTGTTTCAGGGGTAACGAAAGGTAAACAAAAACAGAAAACCTAAAAGGTCTAAAGCAGAAACCAACATGCCGTAGAAAGTTATAACGTATCCACAAACGCCATTCTGAAGGGAGAGGCGTCTCGGCAAAGGCAGATCAGTCCACGTGGTACTGTTTAAGGTCGGCTATGTTCACAGGGCCGCCATGTTCATCTGTACTGTGGTTGCATAACTGATAATTTAAGGAAGGCAGCTTCTCGCTTACGATAAAAGGGCCCTTCAATTGGGGGCTAGCGATGTGGCAAACTTGCGGGAAGCGTCGCTCAGCGGATGAGTGCGCAGAACGAGGTCGCCAACCGAACACTGCACACCTCGATGGCCCCGGTTGTACTGGTCTGCCTGCTGTAGACCAGCAACGTCAAGCTACTTCCGAGCAGCCTCTATCGCGTCTTGGAGGCGCTGGCGGAGGGCCACAGCATGGGGTGAAAGACCAGTACCCGCGTCTGCTTGTGGAAGAAGTGTCTTGCCGAAAGGAAATGGCATCTCCCGACCGTAATTCAAATAGGTTGGCGTGAACCCAGTTGAACGATTCACCGTAGTACGAGTGGCAAATGCAATATCAGGCAGCTTAGCGTTGCAATTGCTTGTGCTTCTTCATATGAGCAATTAGCATGGCCTTGAGGTTGTGAGTCAAACGCTCAGTTATGTTTGCCTGAGGGTGATATGGGGCCGTATGGTTGTGCTTCATACATACGGCTAGGCAGTTGTCCTTAAGCAACGTCCTCTTGAAATACGTAGCGGTATCAGCAATTAGCTGCGAGGGGAACCAAAAGGCGAAAACCGTTAAATTAGCCACTTCCATACATTCTTTGTTTTGGCAGTACGTAGCAGGTACAGCTCCATCCTAGTTGTGAAATTGTCTGTTCCCACAAAGAAATAACTATTATCGCGGGGGCTGCGGGGTTAAGGGTGCATGATATCGAAGCAAGAATTTGCCAGCGGCTCTCACTCTGGACAGACTGCAGCAATCCAGGGGGGAAACCAACTCGGGGTTTCGCTGTTTGACATACATGAGAGCTCCTGGCATACCTAAGCACATCTTTCCTCCTTCCTGGCCAACTGGCAGCCCGACATAACTTCCCGGAAGTTTTGCAGCCGGAGCTGTGTCCAGCCAATGTTGAATAGCTAAAGTAACAGACGAAAGCTCTTCGAAGCTTACGCGGTGATCCAGCACGGAATGGCAAATCAGCTTCGCCATTTCCCTGCGGAAAATACCGCAGCAGGAGACCGTCCTCCAACAGCACATGTGGATCAAACTCACCGCTGTTTCTAATAGGGGCCGCACCCGGTGCCTTGAGGTGCTCAATTACCTTACGGCAGCGTCCGTCGGGACGTTGCGCCGCGAGAAGATCTGCCATACTCACAAGCGTACCCTACCGTGCTTGAGCATCCACTGCAGACCCCAGCCACGGCACTCCCGCGTCCGAAGATGGCAACAGGGGCGCGCGTGATATATAATCGATTTGGTTCTGTGAACCCTTCCTGTGCTGGATGGTAAAATTGTAGCGCTGAAGCGCGAGCACCCATCGCGCATGACGGCCAGCAGGGTTCTGCAAACGCTGCAGCCACGTTAATGCCATGTGGTCTGTCTGAATCGTGAAAGAGGCACCTTCTAGATTAAGTTCAGCGTGAACGCGATTGCTAGAAAAGTGCGTTCTGTGACCGTGTAACTGCGCTCAGCCGCGGTAAGTATATGGTTAGCAAACGCGACCAGGCGGAGAACGCCATCGAACGTCTACCTCAGCACTAGGTCAAGTCGATCGATAGTCGCTAGTATCGGTTTGCAAAACAAAGGGCTTGTTAAGGTCCGGTATTCGTAACGCCGCTGTTTCCGCGATCGCGCGCGACAGTGCTTCAAAAGCTTGCTGCTCAGCCTATTCACATTGCCATTTCACGCCTTTCCGAAGAAGCTGGTTCAGCGGACGTCAGAGCTCTGCGCAATGAGGGATTAAGCTACGGTAAAAGGCTATGATGCCCAAGAAGCGCTGGAAGCTTTTAACGTCACGCGGACATAAATACTCTTTGATTACCTTCACTTTGGGATCGTTAGGACAAAGCTCTCTGTTGCGTACGACAAAGCCAAGCAAGACAAGTTTGCTTGTCGCGAGTTGAACCTTTTTCGGATTGATGGTGAGATCGGCGCCTTTCATGTGGTCAAGCACGTCTTTATGAAGAATGAGATGCTTCCCGCAGGTACGCTGAAAGACGGTGACATAATCTATATACCCCATCGCGTACTTATCATGTGCATAGTCAAGAATGATATCCATGAATCTTTGAAACAAGCTTCTTTAGCTCAAACCGAATGCGGAAAAAATTGGGGAGACATCTGTTTTAGGAGGCTGTTTTGGTAATGTCATCCGGGTGTATTTCACTTTGTAAAAAGCCGAGTGAGCAACCTAGATTGGAAAACATGAGTGCACCACCAAGCGAGGAAAGGATAGATTCTATGCCAGGAAAAGGATAGGTGTCTCTCAAAGTTACGTCGTTGAGACGGCAGTAGTCCACGCGGACGGTGCATTTCAATTGGCAAAAAGCCGGGTCAGCAATCTATAGTGGCAAACACGTATGCACCACCAAGCGAGGAAATGATAGATTCTACGGCAGAAAAAAAAAGGCGTCTCTCGCAATTACGTCATTGAGATGGTACTAGTCCACGCGGAGACGTGCACTGCCGTTTTTTTTTTGTTCCAACACGAACGAAGATGCGTGGGCGCTCTGCGATGGTCACACAACCCCTGTGTTCAGCATCTCCTGGCGGGAGACGCCAAACTTCGCCTTCTGGATGCTGAGTGGCCGTAGATTTCAGCTCCAACGAGGGGCGTCCCCCGTGTCAATGCGATGTTGGAGGACGGTTGTCCATCCAGGGGCCTCTGTGAACATTTCAGCAAATGGCTCAAGCACAGAGGACAGCTACTCCCGCTCGTAGTCACTGCAAGGACACTCCTTAAGCAACTAAATGACTCGCTCACGTAACACCGATTTCATTGTGACCGCGGCTGACTTTGGCAAGGTACGAATGTCCGTAATGCCACAAAAGGTATCAACTCTGCGTCATTGCCCAATGTGTAAACACGTCCCGCCAAGTAAAGCAGTAGGCCCTCGCGAATAATGAAATCTCTGTCCAAAATCATGGGCACCGCCAAACCAGGGCAAAACGTAAATCGCTGCCGAGACCTTCTGATTCCGTAATAAATGTGTAAGCGCAGAGCACCATGCGCTTCAACCTAGCACCACTGGTCACTTACAACCGGGTGCTTCATTTGCGCATCTTTGACACCACGTACTCAGCATAGTGCAAAGTCTGCATCTCCAATTGGTGACAAACTGCTGCCACTGTCAGCCAATCCGTAAACATCCGTTTCAAGCATGTGAACAGAAACATGTGGTGCTATGGGCTATACGCGCGCTTCAACACGGCAAGCAGTGGGTAAAAAACCACATTCCCCTCCACCGGCAAATTCTGGGGCCCTCGGCGATGGGTTAGTCACAATCAGTGCCTCGGGCTGCATTCCTTCAACGTGATGGCTATGTGCATTTCGGCGACCAGCCATCACACGGAAAAATCACTACGCATATGTCCTGACTGTCCACATTGGCAGCAGCCGCGAGCCTCACTTCCATTAGGGAAGTCAGCGTCGCGACACTCCCGTCTCAAGAACTGGACGAGAATGACCTCAGGAGTTCAGGGGATTTCATTGCCGACCCCAAAGGGGACTCAGGTTGATGAGCGAGGAGCGGTGAGCTCCCGCCGTGGGCTGCACTATCTAGTGGTTTTCCACGTTCCGACTGTCTGTCACCAAGTACAGAAAGATATAGTGCGCGGGGGAAATTCAAGCCCTTCGCTGCCATACACGGCTGTGGACTTCGCTTGAGCGAAGTCTCAAAGGTGCCTGTTCATGCACAAGCTGGCTCAATGGCCCCCACGCACCTACTAGCGGAGAGTTACATAATTTGGCTCCGATATGAGAGTTGCCTCGATTGCCCGGGCTGATGGTGCCGCCTCCTTTAAGCTCGAGTATCTAAGGCAAACTCGTAGAGCGGAAGCTCTTCGTGTCAGAACGTCAAAAGTAGATAGCGGAAGGTGGAGCCGCTTTAAGGTTGACTGCATATGCGTGTGTCGCATTGGGGAGAAGCTGCGGCAATTCAATAGGAAATTTTCTATATTTTTCAGTTTGTCGGAGGAAGGGCATTGCGGAGATGGAGCCAGACCAGATTTATAAAGTTCAAAATTGAATAGGGGAATTTCGCATCCAAGTTTAGTGATTGCTACCTCGCTTAACCTTGATTCAGAAAACATCGGCTTCCATGCAGGAAGAAGGTGGCTATGATCTCTAGAAGAGAGAAGGTCGTCTTGCCGAAAACTCTGGAGTAGTTGTAAACGTCTAAATCTCGCCCCCAATAGAAAGCTATTTGGACATTGCACGACCACAGGGCCACCAACAGACATACTAGATAATGGATCAGACTCTTTGTTTATGAGATCCCTGCATGTTCTGAAACCCACAGTAGCCTAACCTCACAAAGCTGATGAAGAACAAATGACCGGTACTGGCAGGTAATTCAATAATCTTTTTCGGATGGTAATACGCAACACACAGTGAGGGAGTCAGAAAGAATGAAAACTTGCGAAAATATATGCTGAAGTTTTCGAAGAGCCCAAATCATTGCTATGTATTCCGCGCAAAAAATAGGAGTGTAATCAGGTAACATGTCTAGGTCATGTCTAGCGCAACATCTTTGTCTTCACTTGGCAAATATCCATATCGCGGGATTGACCACTGCCACTTGCTTGATTACTACAACAGGCTATACAATATATGCTTTATATTTCCATTCCTGACAGCGCTGCCTTATGACAAAGTACACTGAAGCATTTATATCTCTTGTTTTGCAATCCACATGTTTGAAGGTCCGATAGCCAATGTTTTTTTTTTCTTTTTAAGTTGGTTTGTTTGCTTTTCGGCAACGTTTTCAATACGGAATTTACCCTTTCTTGCTCGGTTATGTTCATTGCTCCAAGAGAAAGTTCGAATAATGCGTGAAGACTGACATTGACGCGCTGGGGTTGGCGTGGCGTTTCCATAAGTACCGACTGCTTGCGGGAACAGTCCAGAATCAGCCAACCCTTGGCCTGGTGCGAACACGCCTCTTACGATACAGGCACGAGCCAGGCAAGCTCCGAAGGTTGGGGAAAGTGGATCGCATTTTGGCGTCTCCGGTGACGCGCAGGGCGTTCATCCACTGCGTACGCCTTGATTGTTACCCGAAGCGGTGGCTGAGTGGCAAAGGCGTTGTGCTGCTGAGCCCAAGGTCTCCGTGCTGGCAGGCATACCTGACGCATTTTAGAACCGACAACATTGTATATGCGCGGTAAGCCGATTACTGAGACATCGAGAATGCCCATCCAACGGTAACGCCGGATGCCAAGCATGTTGTTTCACAAAACCGAACCCGAAACTGGTTTTAATTATAATCTGTGACATTGAGGACTCACAGCCGCGCCTCGTATAGACGTCACTGCTTTAGTTAGTGCGGCCGCCGCACACCGCCCATAGTAGTTTTTCTTCATTCAGGCATTATGATATACATTACACCGTATCGACCGGATAAACCATGAAAAGGTTGTTTATTTGAGCCAGTCTGCGCAATGTAAATAAAAACAGAAGCTTGAGATATTCACTTGAGTGCCTCTTTAACGGTCGCAAGGTCTTTAAAAAGTGTTTCCCTGGTAAGCTCAAGCGCAGTCGCTAACATTAAAACTCTTTACAAAGTTAATGGCTGACCGCATAAGCGAAAGCCATGTATTTCAAACAACCTGCTGAACATGCTATGTTTAGAAAAGAATACTGAACGATGAATCCCACCATGTCATAAATGAATTACTGGAAAGGTTTCCAGTGCCTAATACGCCCCTTTACAGTTTTAGACTACGAGAAAGCGTTTTAATGAGTTAGCAACGCAGCATTACTAAAGAATTAAAATACCAGGGAATAGAGAAAACTTTCATTGGACTCTTGGATGACATAAAATATTACGGGCATGATAATACTCCCCAACCACAGAAACAATTTCCGATCAGAAAGGGAGTAGAGCAGACGGATACCATCTTGAACTGCTGCTTCGGAAACTTGAAGGGGAGAAGGCAGAATTACAGCTAAACTTGTCTCTTGCGGGCCGCATTGTCTTGTTAAGTGACTCTGGAGAACGCCTGCGTAAAATGCCTGAAGACGTGTGCACAGAAAGTTGGTAGGTTTGACAGTTAAATATAAATGAATCTGAAGCAATGCTGGACAAATATGCATGAAACACCATATTCGGCCTAGTTGAGGAAAGGCTGAAAATATTAGATGAATAAAACTCCCTTCGACAAGTTGACAGCGTTGACCACAACCTTAAAAAAGAGATCCGGCGCAGAATAGGAATGGGCTGAGGTCAACCTCGGAAGCACGCCCAATAAAAATAAAACGTTGGCTACCTCCGTCTCGAAAAAAATGGTACACAACCAATGCGTACTGTCCGGGAATTACATATGAGGGGGGCCGTGGGGCGGACACTTGCTTCCTTACCAACAATTGGGAAAAGAAACCTAGGACGGCTCAATGAGCTATGGAACGATGGATAGCAGGAGTAACACTTAAAGACAGGAAACAATCGTCGTGGATGAGAGAACAAACGGGGGCAAGAAATGGCCCAGTTCAAATTAGGCAAGCCAAATTGAGTGTGACTGGTAACGTTGTGAGACAAAACGACAAGCGGTGACCTACCCGCATAAAAGAGAGACAGGACTGGAAATAGAATGTGGCCGTTAGGTCGATTCATACATGGATTAGGAAAACTTCGAGGCAAAGAATGTACTCGTTCCGCGCGAGACACGAGCCTTTCGAGGTCAACTCATGATTATGGTAAGGATGATGGTTATGATTTTGTGTGGTGGTGGTTCTGGTGGTGCTCATGACGACGACCGCGACTAAAGGGCGCGCTGCCCAGTTTTGGAATTGGCGAGTACGTTGTCGAATTGGGTCGTCGCCATTCGTTGTCGAAGAACCGATTTATTAACCACACCTGCGGATTGTCTATTCGACCAACACGCGAACTATTGGTATGCTTAAAACAGATGGCGGTAGTATTATTCTGAACTCACTCTCTTGTTCTCTGTTTTTTATCCCTTTCCACGGTTTTCCCGTAGCCTAATGGGTAAGAGCAGTCGGTTCAAGTCTAGCCAACGCCAAGTATTTTTGAATGCGGCAAGGTTCACCCGCTGGGTTATAGTTGGCACTACCGGCTTTCGCAGCTAGATTAAAACATACTAGAACGATTTATTTATTTATTTATTTATTTATTTATTTATTTATTTATTTATTTATTTATTTATTTATTTATTTATTTATTTATTTATTTATTTATTTATTTATTTATTTATCAGGGCCTTTACGGCGTTACAGAGGGGGTAGGTACAGTGCATGAAACAGGTAACAGTGTAGAAGTACAGGCAGTAAGTGGACACAGAATATTTCGGGAAACCAGGTTACTACGTTGCATGTAGAGAAAGGGCATTCTTGAATGATGCAGGATTTTCAATGGACACAATGTGGTGGGGAATGTGGTTCCATTCCTCAGGCGTTTTGGGGAGAAATGAATCGGAGAATGCGTTTGTGCGGCCAGATGGAACGGCCACCTGAAATGGATGGTCGATGCGGTATGAGATGTATACGTTGGCCGTGCGAAAAGGTCGCGTCTGATAAAAGATTATGCAAAAATATTTTATGAAACAGAGACAGTCGTGAACTTTCTGTGCGATTGTGTAAACTTGGTAGAACCAGGTTATCTTTCATTAGTGAAACACTGGAGGTACGCGAGTAATCGGAAAGGATAAATCGGGCTGAGCGGTTTTGTAGATTCTAGAAGAGAAATTAGGTTTTGTTGTGCAGGGTCCCATATGGCCGAGGCATACTCTAGTTGAGGGCGAATTAGTGTCCGGGTTTTAGAGACAGTGTCGGGGTCTGCTTGTAAATAATTAGATTCCGTTTGGTCATGAATTTGGCGATAAATTGCGCAATCATCAGCGAATAGTTGTATGGAGGAGTTTCCACAATTGGGAAGGTCGTTAATATATATTAAAAAGAGCAGAGAACCTAATACGAAACCCTGAGGTACACCAGATTTAAATGAACACTGAAGTTATTTGGAAACATTGCGGGATTACTAGCGCAAATTGTAGTCCGGAGTCGATAGGCCATTTTCGACCATTCTGAAGCCGTGTACGCGAAATTATTTAGTAGAAAAATCAATTCGAAAATGCTGTCCTCCTCTCTGAGTCCTCGCCCATTTTCTGGGCCATTTTCGTTTGAAGTCAGTAGGGGATGACTTCGCTTGACTCGAGCAACTGCACGGCATGCCGAACTTCCTGCAGAGCCAGTCGGCACAGCGTTCAGTCCGCCGGCCGCCGACGGGTCATCGCAACTCGTTCGCTCAGTTGAAACTAAGCCATGACACGTTTGCGAATGTAAGGATGTGCCTTTCTTTACTTTGTTAGTTTGTACACTGTATCTAGCTCCAAGTCCCTGTCGCTCTACACAAGCGCTGCACAACCGCACATGGGACGCTTCGCTGACTGCGCTAGTAGAAAAATCTAAGGCCACTTGGAGCGGGAGAAGAGTCAGCGAAGTCAATATAGGTACTATGGAAATAAAATCAAATAATACTTTTACCGTACAGCGTAAACCTAGGGAGCACGAAGCACTTGTTTGCGCTGGGAGAACAAGCACAGCGGTCAGCAGCATCACCACACATCTGCCAACGTTTTCCGTCTAAGAAATGCAATGGCTAGACGTGAGATATTGTGGAAATTTGGCAGACGCTTACTGCACGAGCGCTATACAAGAAATAGTCACCTAAGCTGCTTGAAATGCTGAAACTAAATAAAAGTGTAAAGTGGTGATACATTATATACCTGATATTCACAACGCTGGCAGCACTGCTGTGTGCTGTGGCCTAGTAGTCTCGAGCCCTAGATATGTTATTTTGCAAGTCACAACTTCGAATCCCCGAGGGTACATTGTTTTTTTTTTGTTTTTTTGTAAGTTGACTTTTTGGCTTTCGGCAGATGTTTTCTATACGGAGTTCAACATTTTTGGGCCGTAACGTTCACTGCTTCACGAACTAGTTCACAGAGCACGCGCAGGCTGATTATGACGCGCTAGCGAGTTGTCGTTGGGGTGCTGTTGCCATAAGCACCGACTGCTTGCGGGCAGTGGGCACAGGCCAGAATCAACAGACCCTTCGCCTGTTCAGAACGCTTCTTTTGCGATCGAGGCATGAGTGAGGAAAGCTCCAACTATGGGTGAAAGCGCATGGCATTTGAGCGTCTGCGGTGTCGCGGAAGGCGTAGGCCTCGGCTAGGGATTGTTACGATTCCAAGCCGTCCTGGTAGGCTTATCTTAGGCATTTTACAGCCGACAATATGGTAGAAGCGCGGTACGACGACTACAGCGATATCGAGAATGCCCATCCAACGATGCCGTTGGATGTCAAGCATGTTGTTTTACAGAACCGAAGCCGAAACTTGTTTGAATGCTAACCTTACACACCGTCCAATCAAGGTGCATCTGCTCCCGTCGACACAGCTTTTAGTTGGTGCGGCGGCCGCAGACCGTGCATGGTAGTTGTTCTTCTTTCGCGCTTTATAAAATATTTACCGACTTACCGACCGGATAAACGATGAAAAGTGTGTACATTTGAGCCAGTCTACGCAGTGGACGCAAAACCGGAAGCTTGACAAATTCACTTCAGTGTCTCTTTAAAATCAGTAGGGGGAGAACTGCATTCGTTAGCATTCACAAATTGGGTGCGATTGGTGAGAAAGAATTCTATCCACTTGAACACAGAAGTAAGAATTGATGAGACACTTTGCCGAACGCTTTTTGAAAATCTACAAACATGCAATCTACAGAGTGAACCGCATTCCAGAGCTGATGCAATGTCGTGTGTGAATGTTGGGAGCTGCGTTTCGCATGAGTCATTTTTCAGAAAGCCATGTTGAAAATGGCTGAAAATGAGTTGGATTTGAGGAATGATACAAGGTTAGAATAAATGACGTGCCCTAAAAGTTTACAGGAAATAGAAGTTAAGAATATTGGCCGGTAATTTAAACGAGATGTTTGGATACCAGATTTGAACACAGGGACTACCTTCCCCCACCTTCCAATCAAGTGGCATAGCACAGCACTGAAGGGATTGAAAAAAAATGTGTGACAGGTTTATTGACGAATAAACTTCGGTGTTTTTTAATAACTTGGCATTAATTTCATCTACGCCACAACTGGACGAAGGTTTCAAGTCACGAATCAGCTTCCTAATTCCAATTAGATCCATAGGAAAAAAGTTGCAATCGCATAACTGCGGCACAACATCAGCAGGACAATTCGAAAACGACTTGGCGAATACTTTATTCAGAACACGACAACATTCGTCACTGCGCATGGCGTGGTTGTCACTTCATCTAAGAAGTATAACTTCTTTTTTATTAGGTCTAATTGTCTTCCAAAACTTTTTTGGGTTACTTTGGAGAAGCGAGGGGAGAGTGCTGGTAAAAAAGACGTCCTTTGCTTTTTTATGGCTGCAGGATAAGCGGCAAAAATATTTTTGTAAGTAAACCAGCGGGATGGCTCATTTTTGCGTTTGGCTACACGAAATGAGCGTTTCGTTCGGTTTTGCAGTCGTTTTAGATCACATGTAAACCAAGGTGAGCGTTTCTTGCAGAGATAACAACTAAAGATTTGAATGAGTGATTGGGGGGTTTCAACGCGCCGGTGCAGCGCAGGCGGTGATGCGCGCCGTAGTGGAGGGATATGGACTAATTTTTACCACCTGGGGATCTTTTACGTGCACCAAAATCTCGTACACACGGGCGTTTTTGCTTTTCACCTCCATCAGAAAAGCGGCCGCCATAGCCGGGAATCGAACCCGCGTCCTTGTGATCAGCAGCGCAACGCCTTAGCCACTGAGCCGCCGCGGCGGGTAACAACTAAAGGAATATATTTGTTTATCAACAACGTAACTTTTTCTTTGAATAAGTGCCAATTGTGTTCAACAGTGCGTTGAAAAAAGCCCACCATGTAGGTATCGACAAAAAATTCGAGTTCTGTTTTAATTGGAGCGTAGTCTCCTTTGGCGTAGTTGCTGATTGTTTTGCGGTGTGTAAGCCGGCGCAAAACCTGACATTCTAAGCTAAAATGAATTAAACAATAATCGCTTAAAACAGGAAGGAAATGTAGGTCTCGCACAAGATCTGGAACATTTGTCAGGACCAGACCTAGTCTGTTAGCGGACGTGGGACCCACTCTAGTGGGTTGTCAAGAAGCTGAGTCAGATTAAAGTCGAGAAACATGTTAAAAAATGTAGTGCTATCTCCTCATAGATTACTGGAAGCAGAGCACGGCACCGACCAGTTTATGTTGGGCAAGTGAAAGTTCCCGAGCAAAAACGAAGGCGCATGCGGAAATTTCAAGAGCAGGTTGTAAGAACATGTATCTTCTCAAAAAGGTCAGACGTAGCATTCGGCGGACGATAATAGTCGCAAAACAGGACGTTTTGATTATTTAAGTGTATCGAAACACAGATAATCTCTAAGACTGAATTTGTTATTATTAAACTGGAAGTGAGACAACCGGATACAGCGATCAATACACCGCCACCCGGTTATTAAAACATCAGCTCGGTATACAACGTACTTTTTATGGCAACAAAACAATTCCGAGTTTGCCGTTCCATTTGACAACCAAGTTTCCGTTAAGACTACTATGTCTGATGCGCAGTCATCAAAGGGGGGAGATAGGGAATCGTGCTTGTTAGTGACGCTAAGCACATATGAAAAGTAGACTGACAGGTTCTTGTCGTTGTTTTTTGGACGTGGGCCAGATGTTAGGATGACACGGTATCTGAACCCCTGGATGTACCATCGATCTGCCTTGGCTTGTTCGTTTCCAGATCGCATGTGCTATCGGTAGCAGGACAGTAGACATACCAGTTTTACTGCAAACCCGTATATGTCTAACCCCCCTCCCCCCCCCGCTTTCCCCCCTCCCCACTCCCCCTTCAAGTTTTCATTGCGGTGTCATCGATTTACTCAGCGCCTTTCCGGGGCTCTTCATCCCCACCGTTGGCACCTCTTTCACAACTATTTTCCTCCTCGCCTCCACCGATGCCCCCTTGTAAAGTTGCGCAGGCAGCAGCTAACGGCGATATGCGGCTATCAGATGATTCCGCAAAATAAACTGGAGCACAGATGGCCGTAAAAAATCCACTGACGATTACTACAAATTGTGCGCCGCAGGAGCTGCAGTCTTCTCGGTCATGCCGCATTTCTACTGCGTCTAAGAAAGTGTTCGTGTGATCTGCAAACGTACGACGGCCTGCGACTACTCCGCTGCTACCTTGCAGTGCACCGACGCCGCCGGCCAGCATGTTGGAAGTTCTGTTCTAATCTCCCGCACAATTTTCCCGTGGTTCGGAGTAGCCCCGCGCAAGGGAACAGCGAGCATGTTGTTGCATATCGTGTTTGAACCTCCCGCGCAAACGTCAAGTTCGGATTAGCGGAGAAAAGAACAGCGTCTGGGGAAAGTGTATGGAGAAGGGGCTCCTTGGTGGCGACACGTGAAACATGTGTGAAAGAAAGGCAGTAAGAGAGATGACGCGGTAGCCGCACGTGCCGTACTCCACTTCACCCTTCGCTAGACACTCCTCTCCATTTTCTTTCTTTCGTCGCTGCTGCGTTCGCTCACTCGGTTACGCAGACATAAACAGACGCCACTCCCGCGAAGCCAAGGTAACGGCTGCCAAAGGGCTGCCCCCTAAAACGACTGAAACCCGCCGTCGCGGCGTATGTCACTTCTAAGCAGGCGTACATGACCAGTTCCCGGTTTGTGCGTACACAGTTTTGTAGTGAAAAACAGTGGTAGGGAGGAGGGGCGGCGTGCAAGCGCAGCTATAGGTTTCACGCCCGTACTGATGGATGGTATGTCTGTTGTGCTGGTACGAGATTTAGACGCGGACGTTAAATGGCCCAATGGGACCTTTCCGGAGTCCATAGTGGTAGAGCACATTGGGTTTGTGTGTTAGGCTCACTTCAGATTACCGACGCAAAACCCATATCGGGATCTATGGACGTAAAAAATGCCATGTCACGCAGTTCAGTCAGCTGAGACGTAAAATAACGTCATTCTTTAGGTCATTGCGACAGTTGCGGCAACAGTCTCAACCAGGCCTTACACAAACAGTAAGATGCTTACGACGCCGAAGGGACACAGGCAGTTCCATGTATATCTGCAAGAACAAAGATTGGATCCGTCAGAGGGTCATTCAGCTAATGGTCTAGGAAATATGCTCCATCGCAAATTACGACAAACGTGTTTTGTTTCGTGCGGTTCGTGGACTGCGTCCAGCTTAACAGGTCATCCTTCTTCACAGAGTGGAAAGGCACTAATTTTTTGTTGAGGTAGAGCTTGTTATAACGAATAGTAAACTGCTGGTTGATATCCTTTCCGAACTCATACAACTTTTTTCGCAAGCTCCTCTTTGCCCAGAAAAAAATCCTCGTGCACGAGTGCGTCAGACTCCGTGAGGTTTTTAGCGGAATTGAAGATGCTGTTTCTTAATTTTGATGACAAGAACTTAACAATAATTGGCCGTCATTTACCAGGAATGAACTTGATTACCTGTGGGTGCGAGATATTCGGTCGTCGCTAGTAGAAAAGTTTAAGTTCGGTACGGAATTCAGAACTGCACAAACTTTTTCCTCTGGTTGTGCCCACGTCTCGGAAGAGCTGTCCGCAAGGCCATGAAATATTAAATTCCCTCTTCGCGAACGATCTTGAAAGTCATCTATCTGTGGGTTCAGCGCCATTACTTGTAGTTGGTAGTTTTTGTGTGGGCAGCCCTTCGGGGCAGCCGACATGTTTTTCAACTTCAGAGAGCCTGTTGTCAAGGCCCGTAATCTGTTGCTCGAGGGACGATTTAGCCTCTTTCACTTCATTAATAGACTCCATCAGTTCATCATGCTTTGCATCTATCTTCTTATGCAATGACCTAATGGGGGAAAGCAGCTCGTTGTAGTGTCTGTCAGGAATATCTTTGAGGTGACTGCGTTTGATTCGATATATCCAGACATGATCAGCAGTTTTACGACATGAACACATTTGCTTGTCACAGCAATCACTACACAAGGGCGTGGAAATAGCAGCAAGCAAACGTTCTTTGATATTTTTCTATAAAGGGAAGGAGCAGAACGCACCTGCACAACAAAAGCGAAAGGGTTTCTGTAGACGCGCATCGTTGCTGCACTTCCAGGCCCACTGAACGGCAGCGAATCTGTAGAAACGCCACGTCATGCCCCTCGTATCCCCAGTCTGTGGCTTGACTGTTAAGTAAAGACGAAGTATGTCTCTACCACACAAGACTACCTTGCCGCAATCCACACCATCTCGTTCTGCGCGGCTCCCAGCACCCCAACCTTTTTTGACAGTCATGGCAGCTGCGGCTATTGAAGGGCCGGGGGTTACAAACTCACCACCTACATTCACTGTGGCGAAAATTTCGTCATGCATTGTTTTTCAATCATCGGTAATTGTCACGGGACAGTTCCATTGGCTGTAGCCTTGACTGGACCGCTAGCCTTCGACCCGGGGATTACGCACCGCCACAAGGAACCATGATCGACCTAAACTGAAAAACGTGAAGGGCACTACGTCGCCTAGCCTTGTGTTCCTACTGTCATGCGCCAAAAAAAAAATAATCACATCATCTATGATAATTCGTGCAGTTTTCCGCGTCACCGCTTAATATCTTCACCTGCCGCATTCATCAGTTTGCTGCGGTCTCGATTTGGATGATCTCCCTCATTCGCGGAGCTCTTGGGCGTAATGGAGATGTTAACAGTAGAACAGAAGACCAAACTCACTAACATTTGACGACAATGTACTGCAGGGCGGCGCACATTCTCGCGGCCCCACTCCTCCCTCAGTCACTGTCTCTGGGGCGGTGTTTCTTTTCGCAAACGGGCATGTGGGCGCAACGGTTCACTTGACTGCACATGCCATGCGCCTTGTTAGGCGCGGAAATACAACTTGGGCGCCATGCGTATTCCCCACTTTATTCGTTGCGTGGGAGAACCCTGACTGCAGCGAGAATGTGGTGTACAGAATTCCTTAGACGTTCAAGCGCGTTTGCATCGAACCAGCGGGGCCGATGCTTGAACGAAAGGGCTCGAGAGCACGTCGCAGCACTTCAAACCCCTTCCGGCCACCTTCCTCTTCACGTTTGTGACTGTACGTGCGACGCGTGCGCTCATACGGTTGCTGTAGAAAAAGCTAGCACGGGCGGGAAATAATAGAAGCTATGGTGGTAAATGAAGCTGGAGAACTCTGCGTCAGTTGTGCCGTGTGTTGCTTTTTTGAGTAGTGAAGAGTGACTGCGCAGCAGTCACGACATTCCTATCAATAACCTCCCGTCACATTTTTATGAGTATATATCTGTTTCCTTTGGCAAAAGATTGATCAGCTGATAGGGTTTTTCTCTGTACTTCTTGTCTTTTTGGTGTCCGTCTACGTTCAAGTTAGATTCCCATCGTAATATATACCAACCCGCGTAGATCAGACCCATTCTATACTTTTTGTATGTTTTCGCTCAATACGTTGCAATATTAATACTGCGTCCATTGCTAAATGACAAGCAAGGGAGAAGGAATCGTATAAGCGTTTGACACTTTTGCGATAGCTCTTCTGCGACGTGTAGCAGTCAGACATATGTGAGATAAATACAAAATATTTTGCTTTCGGTGCATATCGCAAGGTCTGCCATGTTTATTCTGTCATTATTCACTATTCCCCACATCTGAAATCAGTGTATGCGTGCGCTGAATAACCGGTCACTGAAGGGTAGTATGCTCGCGAGCACAACCGCCCCTTGGGAGCAACTACTAACCTATAGACTACATCCAAGGATAACGATAGAAAGAATAAACTTACTTGTGATCAAGTCATGATTGTGCGCTGCACGACCACCTCCGCGTTCTATTTGTTCCGGAGATGTCGTAAATTGGGACTCAAAACTATGCGTAACTTGACTGTCCTTTGGTTTTTACAGCGAAGCTGTATACCTCTACTCCTCTACTCCCCAACGGTTATCACCATGGGCCAAAACGCCGAGGAGCCAAGGCCTAAGACAACAACAGCATGCGTCAGGCTAACCAGGCATACAGCATAGATCTCCGAATTCGTTTAAAGAAACCCCTCGCACGGGACACCTTGAGTAATCTTGGTGACGGTACTGGCGACACCGCGGACCCCGAGCTCCCATAGTCACGTTGTATCCTACCATGGCTAGGAGTTGTAAGGTGAAGGGCAGAAACCACAAACGGTGGCCTGCGGAGCCCAGGTCAAGCTCCGGCAGATGGGCTCCCTGTCTGTTTACCAGGCAGGGAGCTCCGGGACCTCCTCAGCTATCAGGGCAAGGCTTTGGAAGAAAGTACTCCGTTCCCTGATTTGTACTATAGATTATGGCATTGTCAAACCCCTTCCCAAGCGTGATCGGTCCCTGAAAAGGGGCCGCACCGAAGTATCTTATCCACCTCTATCAACAACTGTCTTTGCAACGAACGTGAACAACTATCTTCATTTTCTTGTAATTCAGTCAACTGACAGCAAGATTTGTCGCTTCATTGTCTGTCTTCCTAGTGTCAAAGTTCCTGGAAAGTATAATTCGTGAGGCGCACAAAGCCAAGAAACAAAGAACTGGGGAATTGCTGGTGGACGTCACCACGCAGCAGCAGGCAGAAAAACTCTTAAGCCAGATCCGAATCGGTGATCTTGACATCAGGGTCACGCCCCACCGCAGCTTAAACAGCTCCCAGGGCGTGATCTCCGCTCCCGATCTACTGAACGAAACTGAAGCCGACCTGCTGGAGGGCCTTCGAGGTCAGGGCGTAACAGGGGTCAGACGCATAAATATACGTAGAGAGGACAAAGAAATCCCCTAGAAACCTCTCATTCTAATTTTTGACAGGTCAACACTCCCTGAATCTATAACTGCCGGATTCATCCGCTGCCCAGACCGGCTTTACATCTCTAACCCGCGGTGCTGTTTTAAATGCCAATGGTTTGGGCATGGCACTAACTCCTGCCGCGGCCGTCTAACCTGTGCAAAATGCGCCCAGCATGACCACCCGTCCGAGAACTGCAACACCCAGAATGGCACCTCTGCCAACTGCCAGGGGCCCAACACGGCATGGTCCCGCACTTGCGAGAAATTGAAACAGGAGAAACAAATTATCAATGTGAAGGTCACAGAAAACATCACCTTCCCAGAGGCGCGAAAAAGGTTCACCTCTTTTCTCCGGGAAAGCACGCCGACGCAGCTCGCCGGGGAACGGAGCGGCGTCTATTTTCGGCAGGGACTCAGTACCGGGAGTCGGACTTCATTCCGCGCTGCCCCCCCCCCCCCCCCCCTGGGTTGCCTAAGGCAGCCCAAACAGTCACCACGCCGCCTGCCCTCAGCAACGGTTGCGGTGGCAACTGAGTCAGTGGAGGCGCCGCTGCATCCACAATTTCCTCTCCACCTTGCCAAAGCTCACATGAGGGTACGGAGGAGATGGAGATAGAGGAGCCCGCGGCAGCTCCCACCCCCGCCGCACGGCCTGTGCCATTTCTGTCACTACCGGTGACATCAGAGGCGGCGGCTGCAGAAAAGAACTCCCACAAGGGTGCCAGGTCTAAGAAGCCCGATCCGTCGGGTACTCCGAGGACGTCTGACGAAGACACGGACGTTGGAACCTACCTGTCTGCATCACAGCGGAAGGAACGGGTGCCATCGTTGATGATGATGTTTGGAGTTTAATGGCGCAAGGCCGACTAAGGGCAAAGAGCGCCAAACAATAGTGATTACATGAAAGTGGCATGGAAGTAAAAGTAGAACATTTCAGTAAAAATAAACCAAGTAAAAGACAACGTAATGAAGATGACTGGTGTAAAGGGCCAGGTTGTCACCATGCATGATATGAAGTGAGATGTAAAAATTTTACGTTGGTAAGAAACTCGAAAACGCGTTTCATTGAAAACATGGCTTCATCTCCTAAGAAGTATGACGGGTGTGGTGGAATATGTCGCGTGTGTAGTTGTGGGAAGTATTTGTGTCGTGTTGTGTCAAGTGCCTTACATTGTATAAGGATGTGGATCACGGATAGGGCCTCTCCGCACCTGCTGCACAGAGGTCTTGGAGATGCAGTGACAAGGTGCGAGTGCGTTGCATGAGTGTGCCCTATCCGTAATCTAGCCAAGGCGACTTCAGTGTATCTATTACGTGTATCGGTGGTGTATGGTCCCAAGTGTGGTTTTATTACGTGTAACTTGTTGTCTGTTTGTTCACTCCAGTGTGTTTGCCATGTTTTGCGAAGTTGTTGTCTGATGTGTGGTTTCACGTCGCTGTAGGGTAATGTGGTTATGTCTACTGTATTCGTGAGTGTAGCAGCAGCAGCCATTCGGTCCGCTGCTTCATTCCCGGCTATACCACAGTGGCCAGGGACCCAGCAAAGAACCAGTTCAAATTTGCGTACATACACAGACATAATACCCTTGACGATCAGATTGACAACGTGGTTTTTCGAAGGCATTGTTGACAACAGTGCCCGCACAACACTGAGGGAATCTGTATAGATAATGGATTGTGGGATGTGGCTTTGAAGTATATGATTGACAACAAGAAGTACACCGTAAGCCTCTGCCGTAAGGATACTAGTATGACGATTCAAAGTTTTGGTGACACTAAGGCCGGGCCCATGCGCCGCGCACGACACAGAGGTGGAAGTCTTAGAGGCATCCCTATAAAATTCAGAGCACTCATACTTCTGCTGCAAATACAAGAAATGCTGCAGAATTGCACATGTGGGAGCTCGGGTTTTATCTACATGTGTGACTGATGTGCCGCATGAGACAGGACGGAGATGCCATGGTGCTATGAAATCTGTTACAGAACTTTGGATGGTATCTAAAAAGGAGACAGCAAGCTCTGACGCTTCCTCTCTAACTCTGTAAGAGAAGGGCGCAGGGAACGATGGTCGATATAAAAAGGAGTTCAGTCATGGAGGTATCATGAAAAACCTGATTTAAAAGGATGGTGAGGCATGGATGAAATTTAAAAGCATAAAGGAGGTCTGTGTATGCTCGCTGACGTTGTAGGTTCCATTTGTTGCACTCTACATACAGGCTTTCGACTGGACTAGTCCGAAAGCCGCCACACGACAAGCGGAGCCCTACATGAAGCACAGTGTCCAGCATTCTGAGGGATGTTTTAGTGGCTGACCCATAGTCAACGCTGCCATAGTCCAATCGTGAATCTATCAAGCTGGTAAAAACACGTAACAGAAGTTGTTTGTCAGCACCAAAAGAGATGCGCGAGAGAACCTTAAGGATATTCATTGTTTTTAAGCATTTATGTTTTAGTTGTTTTATGTGTGGGATGAATGTGAGCTTTTCGTCAAAGATTATACCTAAAAACTTGTGTTCCTTTTTTACAGGAATCGAGACACCGTGGAGTTGAATGTCTGGATCCGGTCGGATGCCACGCCTCTTGGAAAACAAGACACAAGTGCAATTCCCTGGATTAAATTTAAAACCGTTGCTATCTGCCCAACCAGCTAGCTTGTTAACACCAAGCTGGACCTGGCGCTCACAGACAGACAAGTTGCAGGATTTAAAGGAGAGCTGAACGTCGTCTACATAGATTGAACAGGAAATCGACGGTGGCAGCGCCTTCCGAAGGGAATTCATTTTCACAATAAAAAGGGTGCAACTTAAAACTCCACCTTCCAGCGCTCCATTTTCCTGCACATGAACCCTAGAGAGTGCAGTTCCAACTCTCACGCGAAAGGTTCTTTGAGACAAGTAGCTGGCAAGTGTGTTCATCATGTTACCTGCCATGCCGAAGGACTTGAGGTCGCTTAGGATGCCGTACCGCCACGCGGTATCGTACGCTTTTTCAAGATCAAAGAAGACTGTCATACAGTACGGCTTGTGGAGGAAAGCATCTTTGATATAAGACTCTAATGCAACCAGTTGATCGTTGGTAGATCGCCCCGCCCTGAAGCCTGCCTGGCAGCTCTCGAGAAGACCATTGTACTCTAAGAAGTACACGAGTCTCCTGTTTATCATCTTCTCAAAGAGCTTACACAGGCAGCTTGTCAGGGCAATGGGACGATAACTGGCGGGAGAGGAAGGGTCCCTCCCTTCCTTCAGAAAAGCCACTACTATGGCCTCCCTCCAAGAGCGACGAATTTGCCCCGAAAGCCATATGTTGCTGTAAAGATGTAGGAGTGTTTCAAGAGTGTCTGGGTGTAGGTGCTGTATCATGGTGTATGTGATTTTGTCTGCACCTGGAGCTGAAGGCTTACATGTGCTCAGAGCAACCTTCAGCCCATGAATTGAAAAAGGAGAATTGTAAGAAGTGTGCGACTTGTTGTTATCACGCAAGGACTTCTTTTCAACAGATGTTTTGTGTTTAATGAAAGTGTTGGTGTAATGTGCTGAACTGGACACGTGTTCGAAGTGTTGTGCAAGCGTGTTGGCCTGCTCTTCGAGTGTGTCCCCTGTTGTTGAAGGACACCCCACGCCTTGTTCTGGGCCTCTCGCGCCCGCCTACAGTCCTCGTTCCACCAGGGCCTCCTTGGGTTGCAGGACGCACTGGAGGCCTGGGGCATAGACTTTTCGGCGGCGTCGAGTATGAGTGCTGTGACGAGTTGAGCTGCTTCCTCCACGTGTAGGTGTTTTATCGTTGTGTGGTGTAGTTTAGATGTTTGTGTGAATGTACTCCAGTTTGCTTTTGATTCAATAAACCTGTTATGGGAAGATGGACTGCATGGGATTTTACCTATGTACGTTAAGGAAGTGGGGAAGTGGTCACTACCATATGGGTCCGTGCCCACGCCCCACTCAAGACATGGAAGGAGAATTGCAGAACCAACAGCCAAGTCAAGAAGCGAGTATGTATTGTGTCCTAAGTTATGGTTTGTAGGCTGTTTGTTGTTGAAAAGGCATGCTCCTGAAGATGTAAGGCATTTCTCTATCAGGCGACCTCGGGCATCCATTCTAGAGGAGCCCCAAAGAGAGTTGTGCGCATTGAGGTCGCCTGTTAGGATGTATGGTTCGGGCAGTTGGTCGACCAGCGCCTCGAAGTAAGAGCACGAAAGTGCATGATCAGGAGGATTGTAATTGGAGCATACCGTTATCAACCTATTAAATATTATCGTACGGATTGCTACAGCCTCGAGGACGGTATTCAAGGTGACAAGGTGGCAGGCTAAGGATTTCCGGGCGACAATTGCCACACCTCCTGAAGAGTGTGTGCAGCCAACCCTGTCCTTTCTGAATACCATGTAACTATTTAGGAAATTTGTTTGTTTAGAATTGAGGTGGGTTTCCTGGAGACACATGATACTTGGCTGACTGGCATGCAGAATCTCATACACATCGTCAAGATTTTTAAGGAGGCCTCTGCAGTTCCATTGGATGATGTTTTCTGTTCCCATTATTTAAATTGCTGCCTCAACAAGCGGCGTGGGGACGGATTGGGCTGCCTGAGGCACCCAAGGGGGGGGCGGGGGAGGGACCAGGTCAGACTCACTGAACTACGTCCCTGTGGACACCAGTGCCGCTCCGCCCACCGGCGAGCAGCGTCGGCGTACCTCCCTAGGGGGAAAGAGGCGAACCTCTTTCGCGCCTCTGGGAAGGTGATGTTCTCAGTTACCTTCACATTAATGATCGCCTTCTCCTGCTTAAACTTCTCGCACGTTCGAGAGCAGGCGGCATGGGGTCCCTGGCAGTTGGCGCAGGTGAGGGTTGACGATGGACACTTATCAGAAGGATGATCATGCTGAGCGCACTTTGCGCAGGTCAGACGACCACGGCAGGAGTTGGTTCCGTGCCCGAACCGCTGGCACTTAAAGCAGCGGCGCGGGTTTGAAATTTAAGGACGAATGGAGCATCGGATGAACCCTGCGTTGATATGGTCAGGAAGTGAGGAGCAGTTGAAGGTCAGGATAATATGTTTCGTGGAGATTATCTTATTATCTCTACGCATCGTGATGCGGCGCACGGCTGTGACACCCTGATCCTTTAGACCTTCAAGAATGTCGGCATCTGTCTCGTTAAGAAGATCTGCCTCCGAGATCACACCCTGCGAGTTATTCAGGCGGCGGTGGGGTGTGACCCTGATGTCTAGATCGACCATTTTCGTCTGACCAAGAAGTGTGGTTGCCTGCTGCTGGTTTTTTACTTCAACAAGGACTTCACCTGTGCGTTGTTTTTTGGCATTGTAGGTTTTCCCAATTATTCCATCAAGGTATTTTGTAATCAAAAATACTGATTGTGAAGCAAGAGGGCGGGCTGAGTCAAGAGATTCGATAACAAGGAAACGAGAGTATTTGTCTGGCTTTAGAAGCTCATGGTTGAAAGTGGAGAGAAAGATACTTCGGTGCGGCCCCTTTTCAGGGACCGATCACGTTTCGAGGGGGTTTTTGAATTTTCTATACAGCATAGAAAAAAAGCAGGGGACGGGGGTACTTTCTTCTCAAACCTTACCCTGGTAGCCTGAGAGGTCCCGGAGCTCCCTGCCTGGTAAGCAGACAGGGAGCCCATCCGCCGGAGCTTGACCTGGGCTCCGACGGCCACCGTTTGAGGCTTCTACCCTTCACCTTTAAACACATCACCACGGTAGGTTAAAGTTTATGTTGGGGGCTCGGGGTCCGCGGTGTTGCCAACACCGTCACCATGAATACTCAAGGTGCCCCGTGCGGGGCGGGTACCATCGTCCAAACATCCCTATAAGCCAAGAAAACCAAGAGTCACAGCCCCGAAAGACAATACATAAACACTATACACAATACATCACACATTTCCAGTCGCTACTGCAAATAATGGGGACGGAAAATGTAGTAGAATGGAACTTTAGTGGCCTCATAAAAAATCTTGACGATGCATATGAGATAGTGCATACCAAGCAACAGAGTATAATGTGCCTGCAGGAAACTCATCTGAGCAGTAAAAACACAAACTTCCTCAATATTTATACGGTATTTAGAAAATACAGATGGATGCACGCACTCCTCAGGCGGTGTGCCTATTGTCGCTAGAAAATGAATTTCATGTAATATCATCTCCTTAAACAACATTCTTGAAGCTGTTGCGATTCGTTCAATAATATTTAATAGTATAATACAGGGTGCTCCCTTCACATCCCTCCGGACTTCCAGCTCTCGAGCTCCTATTTGGAGATGCTGGTAGATCAGCGGCCTGAACCTTACATCTTGATAGGCGACCTGAATTCACATAATTCTGTTTGGGGCTCTTTCCGCACCGATGCCCGAGGTCGCCTCATTGGGAAATTCTTAATATCGTCGGGAGCATGCCTTTTCAACAAGAAACAGCCTACATATTATAATGTAGGACACAACACTCACTCACACCTCCACCTAACTATTAAACCGGCAGTACTCTTTCATTGTCTCGAGTGGGGCGTGGGAATGGACCCATACGGTAGTGACCACTTCCCTACTTCATTAACATACATAGGCAAAGGCCCTACCAGTTCACCTTCCCATAATAGGCTCAATGAAGCAAGAGCGATCTGGAATACATTTACAGAAACATCCAAACTACACCACACAGCCATTACACACCTACACATTGAAGAAGCTACCCAACTACTCACGGCACACATCCTCCACGCCGCCCAAAAGTCCATTCCCCAGGTGTGCGGTGCTCCGCGCAACCCAAGGAGGCCATCGTGGAATGAGGACTGCAGGCGAGCGCGACAGGCCCAGAACAAGGCGTGGAGTGTCCTTCGCAGGTGCCCCACGTCGGCTAACTTATTTTTTTAAAGGACAAAGGCCATGGGAAAGCGCGTGCGCCGTGACGCAAAACGAGATAGTTGGCACTCCTTCATAACATCCATTAATTCCTACACAGACCCACGCAAGTTATGGACAGCAATACGTAAACCTAACGGACAACATACACTTAGCCTGCCCTTGGTCAGCACAACAGGGAATACACTTGAAGATCAGGCTAACGCCCTTCCACAACACTTTCAACACGTGTCCAGCTCTGCGCACTCCACAAACGCTTTCCTGAAACATAAAGCCTCTTGTGAGAAGAAGTCCCTACGCGACAACAAGAAATCACAGACTTACGACTCCCTGTCCTCACTATATGAGATGAGGGCCGCTCTGAGCACGTGTAAAACCTCAGCTGCAGGCACAGACAACATCACCTATACCATGATACAACACCTACACGCTGACACTCCTTTAACACTGCTCCACCTATACAAGACATGGCTTTCGGGGCACATTCCAAACTCTTGGAAAAAGGCGATAGTTGTAGCTTTCCTGAAAGAGGGGAAGGACCCTCCCTCTCCCGCTAGCTATCGACCCATTGCCCTGACCAGCTGCCTGTGCAAGCTTTTCGAGAAGATGATTAACCGGAGCCTCGTGTACTTTCTTGAGTACAATGGTCTTCTCGAGAGCTGCCTGGCACGGTTCAGGGCAGGGCACTCCACCAAAGATCAACTTGTTGCGTCGGAATGTTAAAATTAGAGGTGCCTCTATGCACAAACAGTGCTGCATGATCGTATTTTTGATATCGAGAAAGCTTATGATACGGCATGGCGATATGGCATTCTTGTAGACCTAAAATTGTATGGTGTTTCAGGTAACATGCTCAACACTATTTCCAGTTACCTGTTTGAACGAACATTTCGTGTCAGAGTAGGTTCGTCACTTTCAAACGTTCACGTGCAGGAGAATGTCGTGCGTCAAGGTGGCGTAGTTAGCTGCACCTTGTTTTTAGTTAAGACGAACACTCTCCGAAAGGCATTGCCGCCAACCATCTCCTGCTTGATGTATGTAGATGAAGTTCAAATATCTTTTAAATCGTGTAACATGTCTATATATGTACGTCAGGTCCAGCTTGCGGCTAATACACTTTCTCGATGGTCAGACATATGTTGGTTTAAACTCAATCCTTCTAAAACTACCTGCGTTATATTGTCACGGGACACCTAGGCGGCCAATGCCCCATGGCTCATCACAGAATACGACGAGGACGACGAAGAAGTGGCTGGCTCGCAGCGCGCTGTTATGGCTGCATTCCGAATTCTGCTAAATAGATTGTTGCTCATCCTTCAACCATCGTTCGAGTCATTGGCTCTGCCACCACGTTACAATATTTTCAAAGAGACGCGGGATGCAAGCGGACCCTGAACTAGGCTCCATGGCGACTCAGTTCCTGTAAAAAAGGAACACAACTTTTTAGGTATAGTCTTAGATGAAAAACTCACATTAATCCCTGACATTAAAACCCTAAAACATGAATGCCTCAAAGCAATAAATATTTTTAATGTCCTATCACACCAATCCCATGGTGCGGACAAGCAACTCCTCTGACGTGACGTCACCTGTTTGGCGGGGTCCCCCTTGAACTATGGTAGTTTGGTTTATGGGTCGGCATCAAACACAGCGCTGAAAATGGTAGACCCAATGCTGTACTTGGGGCTTCCCCTCGCGTTGGGTGCATCCCGCACGAGGCCCGTACAAAGCCTATACGTCGAGTGCAACAAAGGGCCCCTAGATCACCAGCGAACATACATGGATCTTCTTTATGCTTTTAAAATTTACTCATTAACCCATCATTCTTTCAAACCATTTATTTGTGATACACCCATGTCTCAACTTTTTCTAAACCGTCCATCTATCTCTGCTCCGTTCTCAAATAAAGTGAGACAGGAAGCGTCAGAATTATCTGTCACCTTTTCGGACACCTACAAATCAACCCTTTCTGAGTTTTACCACCACGGCAGCTTCGCCCCGTGTTGTGCGACGTGTCTTTTATAGCAGTTGATAACAAACGAGCGCCCACAAATGCAATATTGCCACACTTCTTGTTTCTTTAAGAGAAATACAAGTGTGCAGAATTTTTTAGCGACGCATCAAAAACAGCCCTTACTGTGTCGTGTCCTGCGCACGGACCTGATTTTAGGGTATCTATTACCCTAAACTCAAAAAGCAGCATTTTTGCGGATGAAGCCTATGGTATTTTTCTGGTTTGAAATCACATAGTCCATCATAAAATTCCCAAGTTTATCATCCGCATAGGTTCCTTGAGCGTAGTACATGCACTGGCATCTCAGCAGTTCTGTAAAATTCATGTTATTCATTTCATCTATAAAGCCATTATGTCAGCATATGCGTTAAGTCTTCAAGTGACAGTGTGCTGGGTGCCAGGTCCCTCGGGGATCGCCAGAAACGAGACAGCAGATCGAATGGCCGCTGCTGCTGCAATTACAACTACAGTTGACATAACAACAATACCTTACACTAACCTTAAGTCACACATCAGACAACACCTTCGCAGAACATGGCAAGCACACTTGAATGAGCTGCAGACAACAAACTACACGTTATAAAGCCACTCTTGAGAGCATACACCACTGACACACACAACAGACACAATGAAGTCACCCTGGTTCGATTATGGATGGGCCACACGCATGCAACACACTCCTACCTGCTCACGGGATCTCCGAGAGCCCTGTGTAGCAGGTGTGGAGACGGCTTATCGGTGATCTATGTGCTACTTCAATGCACAGCACTCCACACAACACGACAAAAACACTTCGCCGAACTCTACAGACAACACATTCCGCTACACCACCCATTGTTTTTAGCGGATGATCCCATGATTACTTTACAACACACCTTACTAAAGTTTCTGGCCGAAATCAAATTTTTACACCTCATTTCCTATCACGCGTAGTTTTTTAGACCTAATCTCATCCCACGCACAATCACAACCCGGCCTTCTACACCAACCATCATCATTGTCTTTTACTGATTTTATTTTTTTTTCTTGAACGATTTTAGAGTTTACGTTTACATCCTTAGTACCTAACCACCGTTTTGGCACTCTTTGCCTTAGTCGGCCGTCCGCCATAAACATCCAGCCATCATCATCATCATCGTTTAAAGAAACCACAAGACAAGCATCGAAACCTCAGTATGATCGATAAGGCGCCTGCGAACAACGGGGACCCCCACCGTGTGTTCCTGGTAAAGATAATGTTTGCAGATTATTATTGAAGGCTAGGGAGGCTAGTGTCACTAAATAGAGCAGTTTTTTCCGAAGAAGCCGAGCGCATGCATCAGGCTAGGCTGGACCGAGCATTTGTCGCATATTTCGAAACAGCAGTGCTGCTGAAATTCTGTTACACGCGTAATCTTTCATTCGCATTCGGAACGACGTCAGTCAAGCGCAGCAGCAGAGCAGAGAGCATAGAGTTTCATACTAATGTATATTAAACGGAAACCTGGCGACAATATCTAGGTGAGAATAACGCTCCTAAAATTACTAAGGTAGCGCCAACGACTCACTCCTTCTCCGCCGCTCTCCCCTTATTCTTTCCCCTCACCCGCGGCGCCACGCGTCCTTGAACTGGGCGGCGGTAACGCCAGTTTTGTTGGCCTCTTCAGAGCAGACGCCCTCGCTACGCTACGGTCCGCTCGATGGAGTTTTTCTTGTAGTTTGCTATGGTTTTTGCGCCACATCGCTGTTTGGTGGCATTTCAAGAATTTCAAGATTCTTATTTTACCAACACGCACTAAGTGAGGTTGTTTTGCTTTATATTTGTGTCTAGAAGGGGATATTTGTGCGGGATGGATTCCGCTCAGGCATACGCACAGCGCGATGTTTGTTTACGTCAGCGGCATGCTTGTAACATCTCAAGATAGTTCGTGAACGCGAAAGGATCGAACGTGAATATTCCGAACTGCCCTGTTACGGCAATTCCTTTCTTGCGTTCGCGTGACTGTGGTCGTGCAATGACTGCATAGAGCGCTTGCGCACGATTCCAGGCAGAACACACAGCGCTTCATTCGCAAATGCCGTCGCTCGAGCGCTGTGCTGGCGTCCTTGCATACGCCTTTTTTACAATTGTTGTGAATCATTAGCGCCTTTCATTCTGCGCCCGCTTTTACTACCGACATACATCCTAACTTAATAGCGCGCAGTTTAGAGTGCTTTTCCTTTTTCGTAGAAATGTTTCTTTTACCTACATGTCTTTATAGGCAGTTGTGACTAGATTTAAAAATACATATATGGTGTTGTGCGTGCGTGCACGACGTGAAAAAGACGTGCTTCCCCGACTTCGTTACCGCAAACACTAAACTGCACTTGCGGCTGTACGTTCACGGGCGGACCGAGTGAAAAACGTAGGCTTGTGATTCTGGGAACAGGCGCCAGAGGAGACTGCTATATATGTATCGGGGGGTATACTAAAATTACAGATTTGTAGCCTCTTATTTGTCATCAGAACCAGAGATGGAGTCTGTCTAGGTGCATATATATATATATATATATATATATATATATATATATATATATATATAGTTAGAAAAAGAGGCGCTCGTTAAGAAAACACTAAGAGGTAGGTCGGCAGTCTACCACGCCAAAGGAGGCATACGGGTGTTATTAAGCTCTTTTTTTACTACGGTTAGTGAAATTAACATTTTTTAAATATACATGAGAACGAAAAAAAGAAAGAAAAACACGTGCCCAGAGTGGGGACTGAACCCACGCCTTTCGATTAGATCTCGAATGCCTTACCAATTCGGCTTTCTGATCGACTGTGTTCTGATTCACTTTCTGGGGGATTTATATATTTACTAGAACTGTATCTGACCCTTGAGGGTGGTAGCCAGCGCCACTCTGACTACACGGGGAGAAGGGGACCTTCTTTTTAACCCCCGAGGCGTGACTCGAACGTCTGCAGCCCGTTAAGAGCGCGTAACTGGCGGGAAGCCCTCTTATGCTACCTAGGCATCAAGGCTGCCAGAACCGAGACCCTCGCTAGGCTTTCTCAGAATAATATAGTTAGGAAATGAGGGGCTCGTTAATGAAATACAGAAAGATAGGTCGGCAGTCTACAACGCCAAAGGAGGCATAGGGGTGTTAGGCTCTTTTTTTACTACGGTTAGTGAAGTTAAATTTTTTAAATATACATACGAAAGAAAGAAAGAAAAACAAGCACCCAGAGTGGGGACCGAACCCACGCCTTTCGATTAGATCTCGAATGCCTTACCAATTTGGCTATCTGGGCGACTGTGTTCTGCTTCACTTTCTGGGGTATTTATATTTACTAGAACTGTATCTGACACTTGAGGGTGGTAGACAGCGCCACTCTGACTACACGGGGAGAAGGGGACCTTCTTTTCAACCCCCGAGGCGTGACTCGAACGTCTACAACCCGTCATGAGCGGGAAACTGGCTGGAAGCCCCCTTATGCTACCTAGGCATCAAGGCTGCCAGAGCCGAGACCCTCGCTAGGCTTTCGCAGAATAATATAGTTAGGAAATGAGGGGCTCGTTAAGCAAATACAGACAGATAGGTCCGCAGTCTACAACGCCAAAGGAGGCATAGGGGTGTTGTTAGGCTCTTTTTTCTACTACGGTTAGAGAAGTTAACATTTTTAAATATACATAAGAAAGAAAGAAAGAAGGAAAGAAAGAAAGAAAGAAAAACACCCGCCCAGAGTGGGGACCGAACCCACGCCTTTTGATTAGATCTCCAATGCCTTATCAATTCGGCTATCTGGGCGACTGTGTTCTGCTTCACTTTCTGAGGTATTTAGATTTACTAGAACTGTATCTGACGCTTGAGTGTGGTAGCCAGCGCTACTCTGACTACACGGGGAGAAGGGGACCTTCTTTTCAACCCCCGGGGCATGACTCGAACGTCTACAGCCCGTCATGAGCGGGTAACTAGCGGGAAGCCCTCTTATGCTACCTAGGCATCAAGGCTGCCAGATCCGAGACCCTCGCTAGGCTTTCGCAGAATAATATAGTTAGGAAATGAGGGGCTCGTTAAGCAAATACAGACAGATAGGTCCGCAGTCTACAACGCCAAAGGAGGCATAGGGGTGTTGTTAGGCTCTTTTTTCTACTACGGTTAGAGAAGTTAACATTTTTAAATATACATAAGAAAGAAAGAAAGAAGGAAAGAAAGAAAGAAAGAAAAACACCCGCCCAGAGTGGGGACCGAACCCACGCCTTTTGATTAGATCTCCAATGCCTTATCAATTCGGCTATCTGGGCGACTGTGTTCTGCTTCACTTTCTGAGGTATTTAGATTTACTAGAACTGTATCTGACGCTTGAGTGTGGTAGCCAGCGCCACTCTGACTACACGGGGAGAAGGGGACCTTCTTTTCAACCCCCGGGGCATGACTCGAACGTCTACAACCCGTCATGAGCGGGTAACTAGAGGGAAGCCCCCTTATGCTACCTAGGCATCAAGGCTGCCAGATCCGAGACCCTCGCTAGGCTTTCGCAGAATAATATAGTTAGGAAATGAGGGGCTCGTTAAGCAAATACAGACAGATAGGTCCGCAGTCTACAACGCCAAAGGAGGCATAGGGGTGTTGTTAGGCTCTTTTTTCTACTACGGTTAGAGAAGTTAACATTTTTAAATATACATAAGAAAGAAAGAAAGAAGGAAAGAAAGAAAGAAAGAAAAACACCCGCCCAGAGTGGGGACCGAACCCACGCCTTTTGATTAGATCTCCAATGCCTTATCAATTCGGCTATCTGGGCGACTGTGTTCTGCTTCACTTTCTGAGGTATTTAGATTTACTAGAACTGTATCTGACGCTTGAGTGTGGTAGCCAGCGCCACTCTGACTACACGGGGAGAAGGGGACCTTCTTTTCAACCCCCGGGGCATGACTCGAACGTCTAAAACCCGTCATGAGCGGGTAACTAGAGGGAAGCCCTCTTATGCTACCTAGGCATCAAGGCTGCCAGATCCGAGACCCTCGCTAGGCTTTCGCAGAATAATATAGTTAGGAAATGAGGGGCTCGTTAAGCAAATACAGACAGATAGGTCCGCAGTCTACAACGCCAAAGGAGGCATAGGGGTGTTGTTAGGCTCTTTTTTCTACTACGGTTAGAGAAGTTAACATTTTTAAATATACATAAGAAAGAAAGAAAGAAGGAAAGAAAGAAAGAAAGAAAAACACCCGCCCAGAGTGGGGACCGAACCCACGCCTTTTGATTAGATCTCCAATGCCTTATCAATTCGGCTATCTGGGCGACTGTGTTCTGCTTCACTTTCTGAGGTATTTAGATTTACTAGAACTGTATCTGACGCTTGAGTGTGGTAGCCAGCGCTACTCTGACTACACGGGGAGAAGGGGACCTTCTTTTCAACCCCCGGGGCATGACTCGAATGTCTACAGCCCGTCATGAGCGGGTAACTAGCGGGAAGCCCTCATATGCTACCTAGGCATCAAGGCTGCCAGATCCGAGACCCTCGCTAGGCTTTCGCAGAATAATATAGTTAGGAAATGAGGGGCTCGTTAAGCAAATACAGACAGATAGGTCCGCAGTCTACAACGCCAAAGGAGGCATAGGGGTGTTGTTAGGCTCTTTTTTCTACTACGGTTAGAGAAGTTAACATTTTTAAATATACATAAGAAAGAAAGAAAGAAGGAAAGAAAGAAAGAAAGAAAAACACCCGCCCAGAGTGGGGACCGAACCCACGCCTTTTGATTAGATCTCCAATGCCTTATCAATTCGGCTATCTGGGCGACTGTGTTCTGCTTCACTTTCTGAGGTATTTAGATTTACTAGAACTGTATCTGACGCTTGAGTGTGGTAGCCAGCGCTACTCTGACTACACGGGGAGAAGGGGACCTTCTTTTCAACCCCCGGGGCATGACTCGAACGTCTACAACCCGTCATGAGCGGGTAACTAGCGGGAAGCCCTCTTATGCTACCTAGGCATCAAGGCTGCCAGATCCGAGACCCTCGCTAGGCTTTCGCAGAATAATATAGTTAGGAAATGAGGGGCTCGTTAAGCAAATACAGACAGATAGGTCCGCAGTCTACAACGCCAAAGGAGGCATAGGGGTGTTGTTAGGCTCTTTTTTCTACTACGGTTAGAGAAGTTAACATTTTTAAATATACATAAGAAAGAAAGAAAGAAGGAAAGAAAGAAAGAAAGAAAAACACCCGCCCAGAGTGGGGACCGAACCCACGCCTTTTGATTAGATCTCCAATGCCTTATCAATTCGGCTATCTGGGCGACTGTGTTCTGCTTCACTTTCTGAGGTATTTAGATTTACTAGAACTGTATCTGACGCTTGAGTGTCGTAGCCAGCGCTACTCTGACTACACGGGGAGAAGGGGACCTTCTTTTCAACCCCCGGGGCATGACTCGAACGTCTACAGCCCGTCATGAGCGGGTAACTAGCGGGAAGCCCTCTTATGCTACCTAGGCATCAAGGCTGCCAGATCCGAGACCCTCGCTAGGCTTTCGCAGAATAATATAGTTAGGAAATGAGGGGCTCGTTAAGCAAATACAGACAGATAGGTCCGCAGTCTACAACGCCAAAGGAGGCATAGGGGTGTTGTTAGGCTCTTTTTTCTACTACGGTTAGAGAAGTTAACATTTTTAAATATACATAAGAAAGAAAGAAAGAAGGAAAGAAAGAAAGAAAGAAAAACACCCGCCCAGAGTGGGGACCGAACCCACGCCTTTTGATTAGATCTCCAATGCCTTATCAATTCGGCTATCTGGGCGACTGTGTTCTGCTTCACTTTCTGGGGTATTTATATTTACTAGAACTGTATCTGACACTTGAGGGTGGTAGCCAGCGCCACTCTGACTACACGGGGAGAAGGGGACCTTCTTTTCAACCCCCGAGGCGTGACTCGAACGTCTACAACCCGTCATGAGCGGGAAACTGGCTGGAAGCCCCCTTATGCTACCTAGGCATCAAGGCTGCCAGAGCCGAGACCCTCGCTAGGCTTTCGCAGAATAATATAGTTAGGAAATGAGGGGCTCGTTAAGCAAATACAGACAGATAGGTCCGCAGTCTACAACGCCAAAGGAGGCATAGGGGTGTTGTTAGGCTCTTTTTTCTACTACGGTTAGAGAAGTTAACATTTTTAAATATACATAAGAAAGAAAGAAAGAAGGAAAGAAAGAAAGAAAGAAAAACACCCGCCCAGAGTGGGGACCGAACCCACACCTTTTGATTAGATCTCCAATCCCTTATCAATTCGGCTATCTGGGCGACTGTGTTCTGCTTCACTTTCTGAGGTATTTAGATTTACTAGAACTGTATCTGACGCTTGAGTGTGGTAGCCAGCGCTACTCTGACTACACGGGGAGAAGGGGACCTTCTTTTCAACCCCCGGGGCATGACTCGAACGTCTACAGCCCGTCATGAGCGGGTAACTAGGGGGAAGCCCTCTTATGCTACCTAGGCATCAAGGCTGCCAGATCCGAGACCCTCGCTAGGCTTTCGCAGAATGATATAGTTAAGGAATGAGGGGCTCGTTAAGGAAATATAGAAAGATAGGTCGCTAGTCTAAAATGCCAAAGGAGGTATAGGGGTGTTTTTAGGCGTTTTTTTACTTCGGTTACTGAAGTAACATTTTTAATATACATAAGAAAGAAAGAAAGAAATAAAACACGCGCCCAGAGTGGGGACCGAACCTACGCCTTTCGATTAGATCTCGAATGCCTTACCAATTCCTTACCAATGCCTTACCACCTTCAAGCGTCAGATACAGTTTTAGTAAATTTAAATAACCCAGAAAGTGAAGCAGAACAGTCTCCAAGATAGCCGAGTTGGTGAGGCATTCGAGGTCTAATCGAAAGGCGTGTATTCGGACCCCATTCTGGGCGCGTGTTTTTCTTTCTTTCTATCTTTTTTATGTATATTTAAAATAATGTTAACTTCACTAACCGTAGTAAAAAAAGGAGCCTAACAACACCCCTATGCCTTGGAGCGGAGGAGAGGAAGCTGAGGGGGTTAAAACTAAGTTAGCTTGCGGGTAACCATTCAGGGCTTTTTTCTTACAGATTTCGTTACGGTCTAATTGGTTGGCTCGCATAGTAGCATCGTCGATAAATTTTTCCGGGTATTTTTATTTAGGAAGGCGGTCGTGAGTTCTCGGCAGTTTGGGTCAAATTCGGCTTGTTATGACAATATTCTCCTGAATCGTTGGGCTTGGCTGTAAGGTATTGCTGTCTTGCAGTGTCTGACAGGGCTACTTTGGAAGTGCAAATACTGCCGCGTGTCTGTCGGTTTTGTATACAGTTTAATTTGAAGCCGACTTTGGGAGGTAGTAACGGTGACGTCCAGAAAGTTTACACTGTGTTCCGAATAGGAAAGAGCACGAGAAATACTAGGATGGGCTAGGTTAAATGCCTAAATGAAGGTGAGTAGCTCCGCGTCACCGTGTTGCCAGATCATCAATATGTCATCTATATACATTTTATAGTACATTGGCTTTACATTTTGGGGTGTCAAAAAAGTACTGTTCATGTGTTCATCTGTTCATCTGTGCAAATTCGTCTGTTCGCAGACGATAGTGTTTTGTGTAATGAAATTACTTGCCCTGAAAATCAACATGACCTTAATGACAGTTTGTTTAATGTTTTCCAATGGTGCAATCGCTGGGGAATGGCTTTGAACTTAGATAAAACTGTATGTATGCGTATAACCCGGAAGAAAAATTCATTGCAGTATACTTATACACTAAATGAGTCACCTGTACAGCAAGTTTCTGAATTCAAATATTTAGGAGTAACACTCACAAGTAATTTATCCTGGAATCAACATATTGACAATATTTCTGCTTCCGCCTTCCGTAAACTGTCTTTGTTACGACACAAACTAAAAAACGCTCCTTCAGATGTCAAACTCCTGGCCTACCAATCAATAATCCGACCAAAGTTAGAATATGCATGCGTAATATGGGACCCGTTCACACACAAAAACATCAATAAACTAGAAAGAATCCAAAGAAAAGCTGTTAGGTATATATACTCTAAGTTTCGTCACACTGATTCACCTTCTGATTTAATTAGAGCTAATGACATTGAACTCCTTGAGTCACGACGGAAGACATTTAGGCTTGATTTTCTTTCCCAACTTCTTCAGAGACAAACAGCACTAGACCCCACACAGTACCTGACACCCATATCGACAAGACACACGAGACACCATCACCCCGGAACCCTAACACCTTATTTTGCACGGACAGATACATTTAAATTTTCTTTTTTTCCACGTACAGTGGAAGAATGGAACTTACTAAAAGGCTCTGTTTAAATATTCGCTTTGGTTGTTTTGCTAACTGTGTATTGTTGGGTCTGTAAACCTGTACTTGTATGTTGAATTCTTTCCTTTTTCCTTTTACATTTCTACCTGACTTGAGTGCCTGATATGTACTTGCTACTTGTACCGTGCCCACCTGCTTGGACCTGCGAAGGCCTGCAGTATGCAATAAATAATAAATAATAAAATAATATTGGCGTAGTTAGATCCGATAAGGGTTCTCGTTCACGTTCCGCTGACTTGCACGTAATAAACTCCGTCGAACTCAAAATTGTTAATTTCAAGAATAAGGCTCAGGAAGGTTTGGAGAGCAGAAGAATCGATAGGTTTGCCGCACGATGACTGCTCATACGCAAGAGATACAGCGGCGATGCCATCTTCATGGTGGATGTTAGTATACAGTGACGGAACATCGAGGGTGACTTGAAGGCAGTTATCAGGAATTTCAATTTTTGAGATGTCTGAGAGAAAGTCATCGGTATCCTTATTGAAGGAGGGAGAGCTGGGCGGAATTTTGCAAATAATATTATCCACTTAGCGCGAGAGGTTTTCGGTAACAGTGCCAACTCCAGAAACAATGGGGCGCCCTGGGTTGTTCACCTTGTGAATCTTTGGGATAAGATAGAATTCACCGGCTACTGGTCCTAAAGGGATCAGGGAATGAGCCGTGGTTTCATTTATTGTTTTATTTTTAACAAGCTTAGCAAGTTTATCTTTGACAATTTGCTTATAGTCTTGAGTGGGATCATTGGGTAGTGCTTTATAGAACGTCGATACCGATAGTTACTCATTGGCCTCGTTAACATAGTCGGTTTTGTCAAGGATTACGATTGTGCCCAGCTTGTCGGCAGGTTTAATAATTATGTCGGGACAGCTTACGAGTACCTCTAGCGCTTTGTTTTCGTTGGTAGTCAAGTTGTGGTGGAAAGAAATTTGTGTTTTGTATGATTTTTGCACATCGCGTTCGACAGCTTTGATGTACATATCGAGGCAACTATAACGCTGTGTGGGAGGGGTCCAGTGCTTATAGCTACGTACGGATCTGCGGGTTTCTTCCTTCGCGGGGTGATCGTAGAAGTATTCCCGTAGCCTCATGTTTCTGGCGAAAATATTTAAGTCCTTAAAAAGTTGAAATTCATCAAAACGACCAGTAGCCGGGCAAAAGTTTAGGCCCTTTGACAAGACGTTCATCTGAGCTGGGGAGAGGGTTATACTTGAAAGGTTCATTACATTCCCGCTAAGATTTTCTTTTGTGACGGCAGACGAGGGAAAATTATTAGTGCAGGGGTTTAACTGAAGTGGTTGTGGTGCTGTAGTCGAAGTATTTTTTACAGTCGTAGTGTCATTATCGGTCGTATTATCAGAGTGGGGGCAATTACTAGTGCCGGAGCTTGTTAGCTTATTACGCGTGTGGCCAGTGTTAGAAATCTTATCTCGGTTAAATTTTCGGGCTTTTGTTTGGCATATGGCGGAGGCCGTCTTGGATTCGTAGTTGCTTAAAAGGTTCAACTCTATTTTTCGTAGTTCCTGACTAAGTAGTTCCTCTTTCTTTCGGAAAGAATGCGCCGTAGTTTCGTAGTGATTGAGGATTATTTCCGTTAATTGTAAAGATGTTTTATCGAGTACCTGTTTGCACTTATTCATGTTGGACGGAGAGAGTTCGGTAGTAGCAGGTTTTATTCTAATCCTAAGACCCCAGGGAGTGACCGTGAGAGTGAAGTACTGCAAAAAGCAGAAACGTGCATTTCGGAACGTCTGCTCCTCTCGGTGATTTTTCTTTACTTGAAAAACTGTCTTGAAACGGGGAAGGATTCCGCGTTACCTGTTTTTTCTGTTGTAGTGAGTTGGTGCTATGCTGATTCTTTGGAACGTTGTAAGGGCATGTGGTAGGAGGGCTGGATTTTCGACCCCGGAAGGTCCGGTGGACACGCTGCTGTTGGTTTCCGTGGGCTCGGGCGAGGCTTGCTGTTGGTGCGGCGGTGGTCGGGGAGCTTCGTAGTGTCGCCGCGAGTGTTCCCTCGGGGCGTTGTGGCCGCTGCAGGTTTGCTAGTTCGGTGCGGCATGCCGCTGGCGCGATTCTCGTCCTTCGACTTCGGGGTTGGAGTGCTGGCGCTCGCCCGGGGCAGCGTGGTTCTCGGCCGAACATTTCCAATATATACGCCAGTCTCATTCTTCCCCGCTCCGCTAACCGCCGCAGCGACTACCGCGTCTCTCGCTTCGCTCGCTGCTGCAACGAAAAGGCACGCCGTTTCAACTCACTTCTCCGAGAATTTCGCCGCCACTCACGCTTTGTCCGCTTCGTTGATGATGGCTTTGAGAACCTTACAGCCTGCCGAGTACTCGCGGCTGATGGCTTACACCCGAGCTTCGAGGGTGTGTTCTGCTGGCCGGCCACATTCGTGCACTCGGCTTGATGCAACAGCGCTGCAATCCTCTGGGGTGGCGCGACTTCACATGCACCGCCAGCGCAGTTGCAGCCCCGGCTATCCTGCCAAATGACAGCGAGTTTCCACCCCTGTTTTCAATTTCTGTAAGGACCACCGAGCAGTGTCGTGCCAGCAGCCCACCGCCACCGCCCCCCAGATCCACCGCAACCACGGCGCCCCGGGCGAGGGTCAGCACCCCAACCCCAAAGTCCACGGACAAGTGTCGCGCCAGCGGCATGCCGCCCCCAACTGCAAACCTGCAGCGGCCACAACGCCCGGAGGGAACGCTCGCGGCGACACAACGAAGCTCTCCTACCAGCGCCGCACCAACAGCATGCCAAGCCCAACCTCCGCATCTTCAGCGACAGTCGAGCCCACGGAAACCAACCGCAGCGCGTCCGCCGAACCTTCCGGGGTTCAAAATCCAGCCCTCCGTGCCACATGCCCTTACAACCTTCGTAAGAATCAGCATAGCAGCAACTGACTACAGCACAAAAAGACAGGTAAGCGGCCTCCTACCCCGCTTCAAGGCAGTTATTAAAGTTAAGAAAAATCACCGAAAATCGTATACGTTCTGAATGGCACGTTTCCGCTCTTGCACAGTATTTGACTGCCGCCGTCGCTCCCAGGGGTCTTAAGATTAGAATAAAACGTGCTACTACCGAACTCTCCCCGTTTAACATGAATAAGTGGAAACAGGTACTCGATAAAGCATCTTTACAATTAACTGAAATAATCCTCAATCACTACGAAACTACGGCCCATTCTCTCCGAAAGAAACAGGAACTACTTAGTGAGGAAGTAAGCAAAAGAGTGTTGAACCTTTTAACCAACTACGAATCAAAGAGGGCCTCCGCCATATGCCGAACAAAAGCCCAAAATTTAACGGAGATAAGATTTCTAACACTGGCCACACGCGTAAGAACCTAACAAGCTCCGGCACTAGTAATTGCCCCTACTTTGACTACACGACCGATAATGTCACTACGACTGTAATAAATGCTTTGACTACTGCATCCCAACCACTTCAGTTAAACGCCTGTACTATTATTTCCACTCGTCTGCCATCACAAAAGAAAATCTTCCCGTGAATGTAAGGAACCTTTCAAGTATAACCCTCTCCCCTGGTCAGATGAACGTCTTGTCAAAGGGCCTAAACTTTTGCCCGGCTACTGGTGGATTTGATGAATTTCAACTTTTTAAGGACTTCAATAATTTCGCCAGAAACATGAGGCTATGAGAATACGTCTACAATCACCCCGCGACGGAACAAGGCCGCAGAACCCTACCCAGGTATAAGCACTGGACCCCTCCCACACAGCGTGATAGTTGCCCAGACATGTATATCAAAGCTGTCCAACGCGATGTGCGAAAAGCATACCAAACACAGATTTCTTTCAACCACAACATGACTACCAACGAAACGAAAGCCCTAAAAGAACTCCCCAGCTATCCCGACCTAATTATTAAATCTGCCGACAAGGTAGGCGCAATCGTAATCCTTGACAAAACCGCCTATGTTAACGAGGCCAATAAGCAACTATCGGTATCAACGTTCTATAAAGCACTACCCAATGACCCACTCAAGACTATAAGCAAATTGTCCAAGATAAACTTGCTGAGCTTGCTAACAATAAAACAATTAATTGAACAACGGCTCGTTCCCTGTTTCCCTTAAGCCCAGTAGCCGGTGAATTCTATCTTCTCCTAAAGATTCACAAGGTGAACAACCCAGGGCGCCCCATTGTTTCTGGCATTGGCACAGTTACCGAAAACATTTCGCGCTATCTGGATAATCTCATTTGCGACATTCCGCCCAGCTTTCCTTCCTTCATTGAGGGTACAAATAACTTTCTCTCAGACATCTCAAAAATTGAAATTCCTGATAACTGCCTTCAAGTCACCCTCGATGTTCCGTCACTGTATACTAACATCCACCATGAAGATGGCATCGCCGCTGTATCTGTTGCGTATGAGCAGTCATCGTGCAACAAACCTATCGATTCTTCTGCTCTCCAAACATTCCTTAGGCTTATTCTTGAACTTAACAATTTTGAGTTCGACGGAGTTCAGTACGTGCAAGTCAGCGAAACGTCAATGGGAACTCGAATCGGTCCTAATTACGCCAATATCTTTATGACTCACCTCGAATCAAACTTTCTTGACACCGAAAATTTAAAGCCAATGCAATACAGAAGGTATATTGATTACATATTTATGACCTGGCAAAACGGTGTCGCGGAGCTCCTTACCTTCATTGAGGCATTTAACCTAGCCCATCCTAGTATTTCCCTTGCTCATTACTATTCGGAACACAGTGTAAACTTTCTGGACGTCACCGTTACTACCTCCCAATGTCGGCTTCAAATTAAACTGTATACAACAACCGAGAGACACGCGGCAGTATTTGCACTTCCAAAGTAGCCATGTCAGACACTGCCAGACAGCAATACCTTACAGCCAAGCCCAACGATTCAGGATAATATTCCCACACCAAGCCGACTTTGACTCAAACTGTCGAGAACTCAAGACCGCCCTCCTGAATAAAAAATACCCGGAAAAAGTTATCGACGACGCTATTGTGCGAGCCAACCAATTAGACCGTAACGAAATCTGTAAGAAAAAAGCCCCGAACGGGAACCCGCAAACAAACTTAGTTTTAACCCACTCATCCTCCGCTGCAAGAGTGTCAACCGTGATAAAAAAAACATCAGAATATCCAAATGCAAAGTGACCGCTTAAAAAGCATATTCCCCGAACCACCACGCGTTGTCTACCGGCGTAATAAGAAGTTAGGCGACTTTCTTACTAACTCTCGTATCAACCGACCGGAAACTACTGGCTGCATGCCCTGTAATAAACCCCGATGTAAACTATGCCCACGCATGACCACTACACAGCGCGCCACCAGCACGGCTTCAGACTACTACGTAAATATAAAAGGTAACTTTAACTGTGACTCCGCTACTGTCGTATACCTTCTAGAGTGCACTGTTTGTAGGCAACAATATATAGGCCAAACTGAAACGCCCTTCCGAATATGGTTAATAATCACCGCTCTCATGCAAAAAGCTGCCTTTATTTGCCCCTGTCAAGACATGTGAACAGTCCCGGGAATGCTTTTGAACATCTTAAAGCAACGATTTTAGAATCCCCCTTCAAAACGCACCCCTACCGCGAGGTTCGGGAATCTTACCTCTTTTATAAGTTTTGGGCAGCGACACTTGTAAATAATGAAATTTACGGAAAACTAACGAGCTTATCCCTCGATTAAACTTGGCGGCCTGATAATTTTTATAACTATGTTCATTAATCCTACCCTTGAGTTTCCCATCAGAATTTGCCGAAACTCTCCAAATACCGCAGCATTGTTAGCCTAATGCGGCTCGACAATGCCGTGGCAGCAGCGCCATGGCACTGCTGCCGCTTCAGTGCACTCACAAGCGATGTATTTCCAGGTGCTGTTGCTTACCCTTCTTGGTCGACCTTCTTCAACTTCGTCAGTGCCGGTGGTGCTGCCTCTCCTCACGGAATGCAGCACCATCCCCTTCAAGTTCGTGGGTTCATGCAGCTGGTCTTCGGCATTTTGGGACGCGCCGGACAATTTCCTGTCAAAGCTGGACCCTTCCAGATTCGGCATTTGGTAACCTGGTGTGACATCAGCGTTATCTACCCCCGTCAATCGTTGAAAAGCACGCCCACTTCGTCGACGCTTCGGGCCACGGCAATGCTGCCGCTTCAGTGCGCTCACAAGCGATGTATTTCCAGGTTAGTTATTACAAGTGTCATCGTTACCGTACTGATAATATTTGCCTTGTGGCAGTGTCGTGGCCCACTGCTTTCGGTTATTCTGACCGTTTGAAGCGCACCTGTGATGTCGCGTTATACCTCTGTGGTATCCTGCTACTTAGCTCTGACATAGAAGACAACCCGGGACCTATGACCAAAGCCAAAAAAGACAAGTTAAACTTCGTGTCTGAGTAAGTTACACCACTCGAATCAAACCATACAGGCCTCCTTGAATCTCTTAATAAAATATTGCAGAGTAATATCTCTATGAAGAATGACATATAATTACTAAGCAAGCGGGTTCTGGCGCTCGAGTCAAGAACTGGAGCAGATGCATCCACCCATCAAACTCAAAACTATGACCAAAATCTTTCCTTTATGCAGTCTAAAATTGACGACTTGGGAACCGGTCACGGTGCGCTAATATGTTATTCTTCGGCATTGATGACACTGACAAAGCTGAATCTTGAGATGTGTCCGAAGAAGTCGTTAAAACTTTTCGTGCTGACAAACTGGAAGTCACCGTTACATCCGTCGTCAGAGCGCACAGGTTCGGAAAATTTTCTGCGGACAAAAAGCGTCCCATTATAGCGAAATTTTTCAACAAGAAACACGTAGAAACTGTTTTAAGCCGTGGTATTAAGGTAAAGGACACAACGTTTGGAATCTCGCGTGACTATTATGTAGCCGTTCATGACGCTTGCCGTAAGCTTCTTTAATTTTCAAAAAGAGTTAAAAAACAGGGTGACGGTGTTCGACTCGTATTCACCAAACTTTGAATTAACGACGACGCCTATGTTTGGGATGCTGGTAAAGGACAGGCTGTTTGTTTAAACCAAAATGAAATGTGTGACGTTAACTTCGAAGCATGTCCGCCCACGGGGAATGACATGACAATCTCGGTAGTTCTGTTCCTACTCGTTCACAGGAGTTATCAACACAAAATCGCCTGTCTTTTAGTACCGGTGTTTCTTTTCTGTACACTAACATTCGGAGTGTCTGATCAAAAAATGTCGCCCTTTCTTCTCTTCTTTGTTCCTGTTGCGCAGCTGTACTAGTATTAACAGAAACATGGTTGAACGACACGGTTCCTGATAGCAGCATTCTGGTCAGTGGATCCGACTTCACCTTTTTTCGCTGCGACAGACCAAACCGTAGGGGAGGGGGTGTTCTCAAAGCTTTCAAAAGAGAACTCTTTGCCGCTCCTATCATTATCAATTCTTTTCTTGAATGTGTTTTTGTTTCCATGGAATGTGACGCGTTTTATGTCATAATTGCAGTTTTTTACCGCCCTCCCGATATGGCACCCTCATTTACAGCTGAATTTTGTAAAATCCCCGATGAAGCTACCATGCGTTTTCCGAATTCCGTTTTATTAATTTTTGGCGAATTTCAACTTCCCGAGCGTTGACTGGGCTTCACTATCCGCAGCATCCAATGAAATCGAGGCAAACTCTTTTCTTCAGACCTGCCTTGAATTCTCGTTAACTCAACTGATTAACTTCCCAACTCGTCGTTCAGCGACGTCTGCAAATATCCTTGACCCAATACTTACCAATCATCCCGACCTTTGTTCCAATATTACTATCTTAGACGGCCTTTCGGATCATGCCATTATAACTGGTAGCATTATTCGTCCCTTTAATTCCAGAAAAACCACTAGTAAAAAATTAGCTGCTACGCCAGAGCCGATTTTGATGCCATGAACACTCAACTGTCTCGTTTCTCTAAGCAATTCTTGAATACTTACCATTCACGCTCCATTGAAGAAAATTGGCTCACCTTTAAAAAGCATTTATTAATGCGATTGAATCATGCATTCCGGTCTTTACCATTGAAAACAGTTGTGCAGTGCCTTGGTTCACTCGCGCACTTCGCCGCCTAAACAATAAGAAAAAGCGTTTTTACAAGAAAACAGATAAAAACAGACACTCGCTATCTCGGCTGCGCTTTAAAGAGTGTGACCAGCAGTATCAATCCCTTCTTAAATCTACTCGTCACAATTTCTCCACTAACGACTTAACATCCATCATAAGTAAGAACCCTCGGAAATTCTGGCGCGTAATCAATCCTAAAAGCCACTCTGGCATATTTATTGCAAATCATAACGGCCCAACGGTTCCGAAATCAGAATGCGCGCAGATACTCAACAACTCATTTGCGTCGGTTTTTACTTGCGAAGACGTATCTTCATTACCGATCACAACTGGTTTCATAGACGACATGATGCCTGAAATCGTCATTACTTAGGGGGGAATCTTATCTTTACTAATAAACTTAAAATTTCATCAACATGTGATCATATGGACATTAACAATTTAGTTCTAAAAAATACTTCCTTAAGCATTGCTCCAGTAATAGCAGCACTTTTTACTCAGTCCTTATCTGAGGGTTCAGTCCCGCAAGACTGGCGTATAGGAAAAATTGCACCCTTCTTCAAATCAGGTGATCGTTCTTCACCGCTAAAGTACCGACCCATCTGTCTGACTAGCCCCATTTATAAAATTATTGAGCTTGTCGGAACCGCGGGGTCGCAGCGCAGCGCAAGAGAGAAAGTACCAGCGTGGCAGGCTTTCGGAATCGAACTGCCCGTGCCGTGCTGGCGCACCAAGCACGCGCCGCTCGTCTCTTTATTCTCCTTTTCTAGCCGGCGCCAAGGCGCCGGCTAAGAGCGCCAACCAGAGGGCGCTACAAGCTTATCATACATTCTCAAGTTATTAAGTACCTAGAAGATCATAACGCCATTTTTAAATTCCAACACAGTTTCTGTAAAGGTTACTCATGTGAGACCCAATTGGCCGGATTTACTAACGATTTATATACTTCAGTAGACTCCGGGTTGCAAGTTGATGCAGTCTTCCTTGATTTCTCTAAAGCCTTCGATCGCGTTCCTCCCCATAGCCTATGTAACGAAAGAAGACCAGCGTCTGCTTCCAATGTGGTGATCGAGTCGATAAGCGAGGTAGTGAGCGCCCCCGATCCTCCTCTTCCTCTTCTCCTACTGTCGCCCCCTGCCTGCGCTTCTTTATTTCTCAACACACTCTCGCCGCCGCCCAGTTGGTTGGAAGCTAGCTGGCAGCAGCACGGGAAGTTCGGGCCTCACTACGACCAGTTGTTCGACTTCCGGCGGCGCATAATTTCACACTAGCAATGCTTGTAGGCTGGCTGGGGGATTCAGTCGAGCATTTGGCTGGGTGCCTCGATGCCGTCGATCTCAGTACATGTCTATAGCCAGCATCACGGGCAACAAGCGCTTGCTGGGTTGCTGGATCGAAGTGACTTAGGATCTAAAAGTGAATATCGCGAATGTTCCTATGGTCACCCGTCAAGAGAAACCATGCTCCAGGTTTTCGACCAGAAGGTAGCCGCCGGGATCGAATGGGAACAGCTGATTCGGATGATCAAATTTGCGGAGAGCGTCAGGAGAGTGGTATGGCATTGCCGTCACGTCCACGTCTGATACTTCTTCCATGAAGAAATATGTGTGTTCCATCGGCGTGTCAGTTTTCTTTGCGAACCATAGGATTTCGCTCTCGCTGGACTCAACACGGTACAAAGGCTCGTACACAATCGAGTTGCGCTTGCTGAAGAAGGGGTCGTCACCATACAAGCATTTGTCCTGTGTCGCTACGAGGATGCCTCCACACCGGGCTGGCACGAGTGCGGCCGAAGCTCGCTTCCGGCGTCGAAGCTCGCGAACGGAGCGTCGGAGGAGCATGCGCTTCGTTATTCCCTGAAGCGAGTCCATCTTCTGCACGAATCGCGTTTTCGTTGCTGGACCCAATAAAAATATATGTGTCTCGAAACCGGGTTGCTCAATTTCTTGCGAAACGAGAGATGCGTCGCCGACGTAAGGGTGGCAACAGGACTCCAAAACAAGAGTCGCATCGCCTACGCTCGGGCCATGGCAGAACGGGTCCGACGTCTCCAGAGCGGTAGTCAAGTCGTCAATGCGAGGGTCGCCAGAGTGTCGCATGGACGACTCCAAAACGGGGGTTGCATCGATGACGCCAAGTTCGCTGCAGGGCCGGTCGGTTGTCTGCAAACGAGTAGTCAAATTAGCGATGTCATGATTCCAGAAGGGGCGTGGTGACGTCTCTGGACTGAGAGCCGTGTCGGCGACGCCAGCGCTGCAACAAGGCCGGTCAGACGTATCGGAAACAATAGTCTCGTAAGCGACAGGGAGGTCCTGGCAAGGTCCCTGAGATTTCTCCATAACGGCGATCACGGAAACACCATGGTAGGGCAGTCGCAGGAGCCGCTCTCGCGGGCTGAGCCCCTCAGGGTCTTCTTTAGCATCGTTGTCACGCGCAGCTCCCTGCTTTGTCGTCGTGTTTCTCTACCCGTGCAACAGTCATTGCCCGAGCATGCGGCATGTCACCCGTGACCTTTGTGGACACCGTCGGCCGTGCCTCCTCGGGAGGCGAGCAGAGGGTCGAAGTCGCGTTGCAGGTAGAAAACAGGGCTGCCCTAGGTTGCGGGACGGGGCTTGCGGACAAGTCTTGGCTCGCGGAAAAGCGTACGCGTGTTCGCAGGGCGCAGATCCGTTCATCGTAGTCGATCGCGTTCAAAATGTCCGCTTCGAATTCGTCATCCGTCAGGTTCGCTTGAATTTCGGCGTCGAGCTGGTGAAGGCTCACCTGGTCACGCAAGATGAGGTCGAGTACATTTTGCCTATCAAGGGCCGTTACTGCCTGACTCCGCAGCAAGGCGTCGAGGACTGTCATGGTCCCGGAGACAGTCGATCGCAGGACATCAAGGCGAATACGAAGAATGTCCATGGCACCAGTCGATGAAGCAAGACGCTGGGGTTGCGAATAACAAGGGAACAAGGGCGGGCTTGGGCACGAGCTGGAAGGGGCGGCGGCCGAGGGCAAGGCTTCCAGGATAAAGCAGTACGAAGGTATCCAAGCCTCGCGTGCCTCGGAGCCGCTGTGCCATCGAACGTAGATTCACTCGTGCACCGGTTCACGGGTTTCACGGCACCAAAAAATGTGTAGCGAAAGAAGACCAGCGTCTGCTTCCAATGTGGTGATCGAGTCGATAAGCGAGGCAGTGAGCGCCCCCGATCCTCCTCTTCCTCTTCTCCTGCTGCCGCCCCCTGCCTGCGCTTCTTTATTTCTCAACAGCCTACTACTCACGCTATCTAAATGTAATCTGGATCCTGACGTTCTAGCTTGGATTAAAAATTGTCTTACTTCTAGACTTCAGTTTACATTTGTTACGAACCACGCATCTGCTTTCACTGAAGTAACATCAGGGGTCCCTCAAGGTAGCGTATAAGGCCCATTACATTTTCTAGCCTACATAACGACCTTCCCTCTTGTGTATCATCCCGTGTTCGCCTATTTGCCGATGACCTTGTAATTTACCGTACCATTTCTTTTGATACCGACCGGTGCAGTGTCCAATCTGACCTTGACACTATTAACGCTTGGTGCTTAGGATGGTTGATGCCCCCAATTTTTTTAAAACAAAGCAAATGTCGTTTTCAGGTGGAACCCTCAATTTTGCAACTTCTTATACTATAAGTCATAATGTAATAGAAGTAACGAACACGTACAAATATCTTGGTCTTCACTTCAGAAATGATTTAACATGGCAGCACCATATTAACGCCATCCTTGCCTCAGCAAACCGCACTTTAAAACTACTCAGGCGTAAGCTGAAACAAGCCCCATCTCATGTAAAAAGACTGGCATACGTCACCCTTATTCGTCCAAAAATAGAATATGCCTCTGCAATCTGGGATCCTCATCAAGCATATCTCACAAATAACCTCGAGTCATTACAGAATCGTGCGGTTCACTTCATCTTTTCTGATTATTCTACATTTTGAAGCTTCACAGCATTAAAACAGCGTGCTGAACTGGAAAAGGTATGCGTTCGTCGCACATATTCTCTCGCCTGCCCCTTTTCCATAAAATCTACTTCCACCCAACACTTCACAGCGATTTCTTTCAGCCTCCATCCGCCAATTTTCCACGCAGGGATCATCCCAACAAAGTTAAACACCCACTATGTCACTCGTCCTTGTACGCAAATTCATTCCTACCCCACACCATACCTGAATGGAACGATTTACCCCCATATATAGCAACTCAAATTGACATAACTAAATTTCAAGAATTGCTTCGCCAATTGTGAGGATTTTATTTGTATTGTTGTTTGAAATGTATTATTGTGCACGCACCCCTCTTCTCTTTTTTGCCCTTCAACGTTTTTGTGTTTATCACTGTACTTATCTAGTTCCGTAGACTAATTTCCTTGTCATCTGCCAATGCCTTCCTGCACAAGCGCAATCGGTTTGTGTTATTTTTCCTAAAACACATTGCATTCCTGCCATATTTTGTAGTACTTCAATTTTCTGTTTTCGATCTTTTCTATCTGTCTTCTTGTTTTTTGCGCCGAGGTTTTTTTTCTTCTTTTCTTCTTCAATATCTATTTTCCCCTTTTTGTCTATTTTTTTGAACATGTGTATTTTCAGTGTCTGTATGCCCCCCCTCTATGTAATACCCTCCATTGAGGGCATTTAGGGGTATTGTGAAATAAATAAATAAATAAATTTGTCCTTGGGAAGGAGGTCTCCTTCCCACCACCACTTAGGAATGTCTAACCTTTTGTGATCTGTAGAAGCTACCTATTTCCTGTTCAGTTGCTAGCTTCTGTGCAATGCTCTTTTGTGCCCCGTACCCATTCTCTTCATCCGCGGGGGGCACACCCATCTTCGCTTCCGCCCCAACCAGTCTCTCCAGCCACTGAATACCTTACTGTATACTCTTCCCTTGCTTTTGAAACCGCGATTTTCGAGATTCCCGCATTGTCAGAACTTGCAGCCCACTCCGCGTACGTTGCCCCGTCATGGTGCAACCTTGAACGCTGCTTTGTTAACACGACCCCTTTCTCTGTCTCGTCCCCCCCCCTTTTTTTGGTTGTTGTTGTTGTTGCTGTTGTTGTAACATAGGCGTAGCCTGATTGCATGAATACTCTCCGTTTCCGAAACATCTTCCGCTCCTTCTCACAGTTTTCTGCAAAGCTATATAAGAAATGTGTTCCAAATGTTTGTGACAGCAAAATCATTTAACTGTACTCTGATGAAGGCAAGTGCCGTTGCCGCTACGTAAGTAAACCTTGTGTGGGATTGTTCTTGCTGTGTATTCGACCCTTTAATTATACTATATATATATATATATATATATATATATATATATATATATATATATATATATATATATAAATCTAGAGAAAGATAAACTCACAAAGCGCGCAGAAATAGTATAAGTAAAGAGTCGGATACACAGCAAGAACAATAACAAACAATGTTTACTTACGTAGCGGCAATGGGACTTGCCTTCATCAGAGTAAAGTTACATGATTATGGTGTCGCAAACATTGAACACATTTCTTATATAGGTTTGCATAAAACTGTAAGAAGGAATGGAAAATGTTTCGCAAATGGAGAGTGTGCATACAGTCAGGCTACGCCTACGTTACAACATCAACCAACAAACAAAAAAAAAAAAAAAAAAAAAAAAGGGGGGGGGAGCAAGAGAGAGAAGAAGGGGTCGTGTTAACAATGCAGCGTTCAAGGTTGCACCATGACGGGTCAACGTATGCCGCGCGGGTTGCAAGTTCAGACAATGGGGGAAAATGGTCAACCGCGGTTTGTAAAGAAAGGGAAGAGTATACAGCAAGGTATTCAGTGGCTGGGGAGACTGGTTCTAGGGAAAGCGAAGATGGGTGTGGCCCCCGCGGATGAAGAGAATAGATAGGGGGCACAAAAGAGCATTTCACAGAAGCTAGCAATCGAACAGGAAATAGGTAGGGTCACAAAAGGTTAAACATGAATAGATCACAAAGAGTTAAACATTCTTAAGTGGTGGTGGGAACGAGGCCTCCTTCTCCCGGACAAATGGCATTGTTGAGCCGCATTAAGCTAACAAAGCTGCTGTATTAGGAGAGTTTCTGCGAATTCTGATGGCAAACTCGAGGGTAGGAATAATGAACATAGTTATAAAAATTATGAAGCCGCTAAGTTTATTCGAGGGATAAGCACGTTAATTTTCCGTAACTTTCATTAATTCCAAGTGTGGCTGACCCAAACTTATAAATGAGATAAGATTCCCGAACCTCGCGGTCGTGGTGCGTTTTGAAGGCGGATTCTAAAATCGTTGCTTTAAGATGATCAAATGCATGCCCGGGACTGTTCACATGTCTTGACAGGGGCAAATAAGGGCAGCTTTTTGCATGAGAGCGGTGATTATTGAACCGTATTCGGAAGGGCGTTTCAGTTTGGCCGATATATTGTTGCCTACAAACAGTGCACTCTAGAAGATATACGATTTTGCGGAGTCACAGTTAAAGTTACCTTTTATATTTACGTAGTAGTCTGAAGCCGTGCTGGTGGCGCGCTGTGTAGTGGTCATGTGTGGGCATACTTTACATCGGGGTTTATTGCAGGGCATGCAGCCAGTAGTTGCCGGTCGGTTGATACGAGAGTTAGTAAGAAAGTCCCCTAAATTCTTATTACGCCGGTAGACAACGCGTGGTGGTTCGGGGAATATGCTTTTTAAGCGGTCACTTTGCATTAGGATATTGTGATGTTTTTTTAGCACGGTTGACACTCTTGGAGCGGAGGATGAGTGGGTTAAAACTAAGTTAGTTTGCGGGTTCCCGTTCGGGGCTTTTTTCTTACTGATTTCGTTACGGTCTAATTGGTTGGCTCGCCCAATAGCGTCGTCGATAACTTTTTCCGGGTATTTTTTATTCAGGAGGGAGGTCTTGAGTTCTCGACAGTTTGAGTCAAAGTCGGCTTGGTTTGAGCAAATTCTCCTAAATCGGTGGGCTTGGCTGTAAGGTATTGCTGTCTTGCAGTGTCTGACATGGCTACTTCGGAAGTGCAAATACTGCCGCGTGTCTGTCGGTTTTCTATACAGTTTAGTTTGGAGCCGACCTTGGAAGGTAGTAACGGTGACGTCCAGAAAGTTTACACTGTGTTCCGAATAGGAATGAGCAAGGGAAATACTAGGATGGGCTAGATTAAATGCCTCAATGAAGGTGAGGAGTTCCGCCTCACCGTGTTGCCAGATCATGAATATGTCATCAATATACCTTTTATAGTACATTGGCTTTAAATTTTGGGTGTCAAGAAAGTTTGATTCGAGGTGAGCCATAAAGATATTAGCGTAGTTAGGTCCGATTCGAGTTCCCATTGACGTTCCGCTGACTTGCACGTAATGAACTCCGTCGAACTCAAAATTGTTAAGTTCAAGAATAAGCCTAAGGAATGTTTGGAGAGCAGAAGAATCGATAGGTTTGTCGCACGATGACTGCTCATACGCAAGGGATACAGCGGCGATGCCATCTTCATGGGGGATGTTAGTATACAGTGACGCAACATCAAGGGTGACTAGAAGGCAGTTATCAGGAATTTCAATTTTTGAGATATATATATATATATATATATATATATATATATATATATATATATATATATATATATATATATATATATATATATATATATATATGTATATATATATATAAGGTTAGTAGAGACAGAGACACGCGAGAAGGACATTAAAAATGAAAATAAAAGTTTACTGAAGTTTCAGGGAGAGGACTCCCTTTTTTCAGAGTACAAAATAAGTTCGTTTCAGAGTTATATATATACAGAAAATGTAGCAAGGGCGAGGGCAAGGTAAAAGGAGGGAGAGTTTGTATAAATGGATCGCGGTTGGTGGATTGCAAAAGAGTGAAGAGAGAGCGGGAAAATAAGTTACAAAAAGGATAAGAACACACAGTCACGCGGTACGAACATGGGAAAAAAAGAGAGAAAGAAGAACCACAGAGAAAAAAAATAAATCATTAAAAATAAAAAATAAATACCAAGGTAATTTTCCCCTCCCCGTGGAAACGGGGGTGAAAGAGGGTTCAAAACAAGATATGCCCATGCACGTGTTTGACATGGGCAAAAAGATTAGTCACGCGGAACGAATTTTTTATTTTTTATTGTTTAATTATTTTTTTCTCTGTGTTTGCTATATATAACTCTGAAACGAACTTATTTTGTACTATGAAGAAAAGGAGTCCTCTCCCTGAAAATTACTAAACTTTTAGTTTTATTTTAACGTCCTTCTCGTGTGTCTCTGTCTCTACTAACCTTACTTTTTCGCGCTCTGTGTGAGTTTTCGTTTCCAGACGATATATATATATATATATATATATATATATATAAACAAACTTTTTCCTAGATGCCGGTTGGAAAATACGGTGATTAAAGACCAGATTGAATTCGTATCGGCCGAGGGACAGGCCATCGTTGAACAATCTGACGAAGGCCGGTCCCTTGGCTGAAAGGTTAATAAACCCATTTTTTTCCACCCCGTGGTCGAAAACAACTTTTGTTCATATATATATAAGACAGAAATAAGAGTTGGCAGTCAAGAAAACCTCGGAAAGGAAAGGGGAGGATGTCCCCTTTGCTTTTCGAGGTTTTCTTGACTCTTGACTGCCAACTCTTATTTCTGTCTTATTTTCAACGAGCCCCTCATTTCCCATTCCGATTCGCTATATATATATATATATATATATATATATATATATATATATATATATATATATATATATATATAGGGAGTAGTAGAACTTTGAAGATGGTAGAGAACACAAGAGAAGAAAAACTTCGAACAAGGTAAAAGCACGATTGTGGCCTACGTTTCAGCAAAGAGAACTTGCTTTCCTCAGGGCCAGGTACAATCGCCCTGAGGAAAGCAAGTTCTCTTTGCTGAAACGTAGGCCACAATCGTGCTTTTACCTTGTTCGAAGTTTTTCTTCTCTTGTATATATATATATATATATATATATATATAACATAAAACTCACACAGACCGCGAAAAAATAAGGTAAGTATAGACAGAGTCAGACGAAAAGAACATTATACAATTAGAATTACTGACAGTTTACTGACGTTTCCGGAAGAAGACTTCCTTTCTTCAGGACCGCAGCAGTGGCTCAGAGGTACAGCACTCGCCTCGTATGCGGGAGGTACTGGTTTCGAATCCTGCCACCGCCGGGCAGCCATCGGTTTCTTTAATGGGGACAGGCGTCCGTGGTCGAGTGCGCACTATTGAAAGGGGAATCCACGCCTGCAAAGCTGCCTTCGCCCTTGCCAGGGGCCCCTTACCCTTCTCCATCTGGCGGGGCCCCCGGCCATCATGCCGCGTTGCGCCATTCCCGTGGGTGAATTGTCTGGCGGCATGTCCTGCCACAGGCGGTTTGGAGCTAAGCGTCCACCGTGGTTGTGTAAGGCACCATGTGCGTTCGTGTGCGTAGGTGGCGCCGGGCACCTACCAGTAACATAGGTACAATCGCCTCCCCGGCCTGGCGCTCGCCCCTGTGTGGGACTACAACGCCTGGGAAGTTTACCCGGCTTGCACAGGAAATCGACCCTAAGGAAAGAGGTGGCTGCAAAGACGCAGGAACTTTTTTTGAAGAAAGGAAGTACTCTTCCTGAAACGTTAGGAAACTTTTACTTTTATTTTATAATTTTTTCTCGTGTTTCTGTTTGTCTACTGAACATATATATATATATATATATATATATATATATATATATATATATATATATATATATATATATATATATATATATATATATATATATATATATATTGTAAGGAAACGGAAGACCCTTCACAAGTCAGAACCAGTACCAGCAGACTAGGTTTAATGAGACCGTCGGTGACTCCACGGAATCAGCCACTGGTGACGATGATTATGTACAGATGATGACGATAATGGGTATGCACAGATGAGGGATTGGTTTTCCTGAATGACGGTGATTGGCCACAGCATGTAAGTGTCCCAGAGCGCAATAATTGTCCAGTAACGTTGGCTGCGCTTACACACGCTCACAATATCCCCCCCTCGGCTGGAAGCGGCCTCCTGGTCGCCGAGAGTCACGATGTACGCTGGTTGTAACGTTTCATGTGAGAGACGTGCACTATTTCAGTTCCTCGCTGTCGGCGGTCAGTAAGGGCAGCTGCCAGAGACACCAGATAGTTTACAAGAGATGTCTGCTCAACTACGATGTAGGGACCAATGTACCTATGCAAAAACTTCTCGCATAGACCGGGGGAGCGTAGTGGAATCCACAGTAATACTTTGTCCACAGGACGGAAGTGAACGGAGCGGTGAGTGGAATCGTACTGACTTTTGCGTTCTTGCTGTGTGAGTTCAGTGTGAAGACGGGCTAGGTGACGACAGTGGTTAAGCCGACAGATGAGCACGTCAGAAAACGGTGCGGCAAGGGAGCCCGGGGAAGAAGAGAAAGCCGCGTCAATAATGTAAGAAGGGGAGCGTCCAAAAACCAGGAAGGTGAGTAGCCAGTGGTGCGCTGGATAGCCGAATTGTAGGCGAATGTAACAAAACGAAGGATTCGATCCCAGTTAGTGGGGTCCGGCTTAATATACATGGATAGCATTTCGGAGAGGGTACGATGAAATCGTTCCGTGATGCCGTTGGTTTGAGGATGGGAGCTAGTGGTAGTTTTATGCAGAGTATTTGCTGCTTGAAACGCTTCAGCCAGAATTTGAGAAAGGAATGCCTTGCCTCGGTCGCTCAAAAGCACGCGAGGTGCACCATGGCGGAAGATGATGCTCTGAAGTACGAAATCTGCAATTTTTGAGCGCATCCAGATCGCAGAGGTGATGTTTCCGCGTACCTGGTCAAATATTCAACTGCCGTTGCAATCCAGCGGTAGCTGGTGGGTGTGCCTGGCAGTGGTCCATACAGATTATTGCCCACCGTATCAAAAGGAGAAGGGGGACAAGGAACTGGTTGTAACGGACCAGCTGGGGAAGACGTACTGCGTTTCCTGTGTTGGCATTTGGCACATGATGAAATGTATTTTGCCACACTTGTGGACATTCAAGGCCAGAAAAAACGACTACGGATTCGGTCGTACGTTTTCTCAAAACCAAGGTGTCCAGCGGTCGCGTCATTGTGGAATGCCTCTAAAATGACTGGACTGAGCATCCGTGGCAAAACAGTGACCCATCGACTGCCTGCAGGGTGATGGCTGTAACGGCAGAGAACTCCACTTACGAGCTGAAAGTTCTTGAGCTGCCGACGTAAGCGGCTGTTGGGTGGTCATGCGGTGCCTTCAAGTCTTGCTATGATTCGGTGACAATAATTATCGCCACGTTGCAAGGCCGATAAGTTGAGTGTGTCTTCAACCATGGCGCAAGGAATGGGTGCGATTGGCAGGACAGGCTGCGTCGACGCGGAGGCAGGGGCTGGCGATTTGGACAACGGGCAACGTGAAAGGACGTCCGCATCCAAATGCTTCTTGCCGGATTTATAAGTAACAGTAAAAATGTACTGCTGCAGACGAAGAACCCAACGGCCAAGGCGTCCGGAAAGGTTCTTGAGTGTCGACAGCCAGCACAACGTATGGTGATCGGTAACGACATTGAAATGCCTGCCGTATAAGTAAGGGCGAAACTTTTGAATTGCCCAAACAACGGCGAGCTGCTCCTTTTCCGTTATGCTGTAGTTTTTTTCTGGCGCCGTAAGCGAACGACTGGCATATGCAACCACTCGCTCTTTTTGTTGGGCATCTGGTCGCAGCAAGACGGCACCAATGCCTTGCCCACTGCCGTCCGTGTGTAGGATTGTGGGAGCGCTGTCGTTAAAATGGCAAAGGACGGGGCTGGACGTGAGGGCGTCTTTGAGGGCCTGAAAAGCCCGTTCGCCATCTTCTGTCCAAACGAAAGGTATGCCAGTGCGTAGAAGGTGATATAGCGGGGAAGCAACTGTTGCGAAATTTTGTATAAATCTGCGGAAGCATGATGCGAGTCCGATGAAGCTGCGGAGTTCCTTCTGCTGTTGTGGACGGGGAAAATTTAAAACTGCCGAATTCTTTTCGGGGTCCGGTTGAATTCCTTTTTTGCTCACGACGTGCCCTTATACTTTGATAGATTTGCTGGCGAAAGTGCATTTCTTTGTGTTTATCTGCAGTCCCGCATTAGAAAGATAACTCAGTACTTCGTCCAGACGGCGTAAGCGTGTCAAATGTACTTTTGTAAAAAACAGCAATGTCGTAGAAAACAGCAATGTCGTCCAGGCAGCAGAGGCACGTTTTCCACTTAAGACCACAAAGCACTGTGTCAATCATTCGTTCAAACTTGACAGGTGCGTTACAGAGCCCAAATGGCATCACGTTGAACTCGAAAAGCCCGTCTGGGGTGGAAAACACCGTCTTCTCTTTGTCATCCTCGTGCATTGGGATCTGCCAATATCCAGAGCGCAAGTCGAGGCTCCAGAAGTACTCCGCTCCTTGGAGACTGTCCAAAGCATCGTCGATGCGGGGCAGCGGATAAACGTCTTTTCGAGGGATCTTATTTAGAGCACGGTAGTCGACACAAAAGCAAACTTATCCATCCTTCTTCTCGACTAATACAACCGGCAATAACCAAGAGCTTGACGATCGGCGGATAACGTCGCGCTTGAGCATCTTAGCGACCTGCTCTTCAATAACTTTTCTTTCGTGAGAAGAGACGCGGTATGGTCGCCGGCGTACAATCGCTGAGCCATCTGTTTCAATTCGGGGAGCGGTCACAGTCGTCCGTTTTAGTGTGTTAGCAACCCCGTCAAAGGATGCAAGGTGCTTCGCCAGTGCCGTGAGCAGCTGTTCTGTTTGCTCAGATATAAGGTTGGGGCTGATGGTTGCAGCGATACTAGACATACCACCCAAAGAAGCATGGTCACACGCACGCGAAGGTGGTACTGCGTTGGACAGGACAGAAACAGGCTCTCTGTCAACCACAGCAGCGACGGTCATGCCTTTAGGCAACAAAATTGGCTCTGCGGTGGTGTTCCGAGCGGCCAAAGCTCCAGATCCTTGGGAAAAACGGACGAGGCATGTGGACTTAGCAATTCCTCGGGGGAAGCATACGGCTTGATGGAGACGCTATCACATCACCTGCGGAAATGCTGCCCAACCAAAAGAACTTCCTCACAACCCAGCGGCAAAAAACAGTCCGTCCGTAAGGTTAAGTTCTGCTGTCGTGAGTTTGGTGAAGGGGAAGGCTCTCTGTTTGAATTGTGAATGGCTGGTTGGCGACAGGAAATAACCGCAGAAGCTGAAGAAAGAAAGTCCCATCCAAAAATAATTCATGGGCGCACTCTGGCAAAACGGCAAACTCAGTATGGTGACAATCGTCTCCGATGGCGACACGTGCTGTGCAAGATGCGGCAGGCTGTATGACATTTTCATTTGCACTGCACAATGAAGGTCCAGAGTAGGGCGTCTTCACTTTTCGTAGCCGGCCACACAGATCACTATGCATGACGGAGATACTAGCACCAGTGTCCACTAAAGCTTGTACAACAATTCCTTCCACAATTACAGGCAAAATGCTCGAGAGACGCGCCGGAGGAGTTGTAGACAGTTCGCACGATGCAGTTTCCCCTCCATAAACTGCAGTATCTAGTTTTCCGGCTGGCAGTTGGCGTCGTTTGAGACAGGGCGACGAGGAGAGACAAAGCGTCGTCCAGGCGAAGAGGAACGGCGCCTAGGGCCACGTTGACTGCGGAAAAAGTCGGGTGAATCCTGAGGCGACAGGGAGCGGTTGCGAGGTTGATAAACAGGCCGTCGAGTGCTGTAGTTGTAGCGGAGATCGCGTTTGCAGGGCGCGTAACTCCGCCGCTCATCTTCCTGGCGCCGGCGGCAAAAGCGCGAGATGTGGCCGCGAATTCCACAATAGAAACAGACCGGTCGTTCGTTAGGCCGAAATCCATACGCGTTCGCCAGTTGGAATATGTTGGTGACGCGTGGGCCAATGAGGAGATAGCTGTGAGCTGTTCGAGCATTGGCAGAGATGCAGGAACTCCGATCGGTGAGACCGGGGGTCGCGAAGCTGCGCCCGCGTACGAGGGTGCGGCGAAAGCCACTGGGGGGGTACAGCGTGGGCTACCCGTCATCGACGCCAGCTCCTCTTTAATAATCCCCCGCAAATCAGTCGCAGGCTGAGCACACCGGTCACCATGAGAGCACGATGGGCCTTGCTTTTGGAGTTCCCCAGAAATGATATCGCGTATGAGAGCACGAAGCTCCGAGTCAGGAGGAAGACGAGCTGAATCCTGCCCTGGCTGCAGGCGGTTCATACGTCCTCTACGGAAGACGGATTTTGTAGGGCAAGCGAGTTAAAGGCAAACTCTGCGATTCCCTTGCGTAGATGGCGAACATTGTCAGCCTCTGACTTGTCTGGGTTCACCCGACGGCAGAGAGCTAGCACATACTTAATATAAGACGCAAATGTCTCGTCCGGACGCTGCCAGCGGGCATCTAGTTTTCTTTTTGCCTCATCTGAACGCGCAGACGGTGTGCCAAACATCTGGCGGATCTCCTCAGTGCTGGAGGCCCAATCAGTTGTGGTATGCTCGTTGTTGCGGTACCAGGTCTTTGCAACTTCATTCAGGGAGAGACATACGTTATGGAGCTTGAACTTCTCGTCCCACCTGTTAAATTGGCTGACTCGGTTTAATTCGTCAAGCCACTCCTCGACGTCTTCGCCACGAAGACCAGCGAAGCCTGGAGGGTCGCGCTGGCGGCAAGTCACCATCCATGCCTGTGTGGTAGGAGCGGCAGCATTCGGTGCACCTTCTCGGTCCATTGGACTGGGTGGCGGTTGCACAAGGCGACCTGAACGGAGCTCCAGGGGTGCAGCTATGTCAGGGAGAGGTCAGGGTCAAAAGAAGCACCCTCTACCACTTTTAAGGAGACGGAAGACCCTGCACAAGTCGGCACCAGTACCAGCGGACTAGGTTTAATGAGACCGTCGGTGACTTCACGGAATCAGCCACCCGTGACGATGATTATGTACAGATGATGATGATAATGGGTATGCACAGATGAGGGATTTGTCCTACCGAATGACGGCGATGGGCAACAGCATGTAAGTGTCCCAGAGCGCAATAATTGTCCAGTACTGTTGACTGCGCTTGCACACGCTCACAATATATATATAAATATATATATATATATATATATATATATATATATATATATATATATATATATATATATATATATATATATATATATATATATATATATATATATATATATATATTGTAGAACAGAGACGTACGGGACGAGGGATTCCGTAAGGACACATATCTAAGTTGCAGTCCTTATTGCCAGTGCTGTTTGGCGCTTTAACAGTGCTTTTATAGTGCCGAATAAGGTATGATTGCCTTTTTTTTATGCAGGAATAAATAATTGAAAATTCAAGTCGAGAAAAATGCGCCGTTTTTTCCGGAAGCGGGAATCGAACCCACAACCTCCGCATAACGCGTGCGGTGCTCTATAGTATAGTGCTCTATAGTATATAGTAAAGCCCCCTTATATCAAAAATTGCGAGGATTGTAAAATAGTTCGATAAAGCTGAAATTGGATATAGAAATTGAAGCAAAAAAAAACTTATAAGAGAGCAATCTTGCCGACAGAGTCACGAGCTAACGCTGAGCTCTTACCACCCTGCAGTTCACTATTGATACGGCAGTTTCTCGGAAATAAAACAAGGATTTATTGGGGCAAAAGAACTGCGTGAATGTAGACTGCTTCTTCGAGCGCAACGCGTTGCTGGTGACTGCTTGCTCCACGGTATCTAAACTGTCGACAAGCACAAGACAGCTGCCCTCAAAGGCACTGCAGTATCACCGCAGTAGGACCACGCCAGCGACGGCTTCGCTCGTGCTCGGAAGTGGTACGGAGTCCTCGGCGTCTTCGACAGAGTGGAGACAAGCATGGATACAAGTGAATAACAAGAACCCAGCGAACCGAGTAAGTGCGCGCAGCGAGTGGCACGGACCTGAAGTTCTGTGACACCGCAGGCCGCAGCGCCCAATGTGGCGCTTTCTTCTCCAACGGCATGCATGCGTGGAGCTGGTCCACTCTGCCACGGCCGGTTTGGACGCGCCCGAGCACGCACGGGAGTCGAAAGCGACACCCGTGCCACCGTTGTGTGCCTATATATTGCGGGAAAGCCTGCCGCATGCCTAAGGACAGCGAAAAATCCCGCGCGGGAGAGTTCGCTATATCTATTGTGAGCAAAATCGCATTCGATATAAAAAGTTTTATATGCATGTAATCTTTACCAGAACTATACTTGGTTTGATATAGGCAATAATTCGATATATCCGTGTTTGATATCAGCGGGCATAACTGTATATAGAATAACGGTTGAGTCAAGAAAACCTCAGAAAGCAAAGGGGAGAAGGCAGTAGGTCATACAAACACATGAAGAATTTTTTAGTCAGAAAGAAAGTGGTGAAAAATTGTCCGCCGGGTGGGTTCCGAACCCACGACCTCCATAATACGCGTCTGATGCGATGACCCACTACGCTCCCGGTCGGACAGTTTGCTTACCACTTTCTCGCGTATTTATGTTAAGGTATTTTTTTATTTCCTGCACTTGGGGGTGGTAGCCAGCGCCACTCGGACTACTCGGGGTGAAGGGGCCTTCTTTTTCACCCCCAGGCCGTGACTTCAGTGTCTACGACATGTCGAGAGTGGTCTTATCAGCCTTGAACCCTCTTAATCCACCTTTTGCACCAAGACTGCCAGAACAGATGCCCTCGCAGAAAATCCTGTAGGTATTGATAGGCTCGTGGTCCGACCTTCATGTTCGTGAGGCCGCGTAAGAAGCGTCATGGGCTGCATTATCGAAATCGCTCTCGAGATCCAAACAAATGACGGCCCTGGTGTCCCGTGGCGAGGCTCTGATTCCTAGTATGATGTCATGGTCAGATGTATCAATACGTCCTGCGTGGAGCGTCCCTGGCGGAAGCCGTACATGGTGTCGGGGGGTAATTGGTGTGTTTCCACATATGTAGTAAGACAGTGCAGAACTATTTGCTGGAACTTCTCTAAGCATGAGGTTAGCAAGGTGGGAGGAAGGTTCACAATTTTCAGGGATGTCCTGGTTTTGGAATGAATACGGCGATGGCACTTTTCCAGTCATGCGGGACCACCCCGTCTGTCCAGCATTTGTTCAACTATGCTGTGAGTGCCGTGACGGAAACCTCGTCCAAGTTCTGAAGCGTCTTATTGGTTATCTCGTCGGGTCCAGGCGCCGATTGCGTACGGAGTTGGCCCTTGACTCTGCGGGTGTCAGACTGTGTACGGTGCATTAAGCGGAGGGTTGGCTGTGCCGTGATATGCGCGTGCAGCCGACGGGGGTGCTTGAGTAATGTATCGGGCTCGGAGCGCTGCAGGGAGTTGCTGGGGGTCGTCTGGGTATTGGTGCGGGAGCTTGAGACGTTCCTGTCATTGGTATATTCTGGTCTTCCTGTCGTCAATGAGATTACGGAGTATACGCCAAGTGCGTGAGGTACTCATATTACATCCCAGGTGTTAGCAGAATGAGTACCATTGCTGTGCCGTTACGTGGGCGGCGTGTTTCTATATCTAGCATTAGAAGTTCCGCGATTGTGCGGCGGAGCGCCCTGCTACCCGGTCGGGCACGGTACCGTCGTTGGAGGCGAGATTTAGCTTCCCACAACCGTAGCAGGCGAAAGTCCGCATGTTGGATCTGAGCTTCCTGTGGTATTGTGCGGGTGCCGCCTTGAACGTCCTGCCGTAGCTTGGCCACCCATTCGGAGATATTCTCTATGAACTGGCTGAGTTCGGTGCCCTGCAGTCGTGCCTTGTGGAACTCCAGCCAGTCAACGAGTGGCTGAGTACCACCAGCACGACGTCTGTACTGAGGCAGCTCTAATTGAATGCTCATGATGTAGTAGTGATCACTACCCAGGTCGACCCTAGTGTTGGTCCAAGTAACGGAAGGGTGATGATTTCGAATAAAGGTGAGGTCAGGGCCGGTGTCCTGTGCAGTACTCGTACCCCACCTTGTGGGCTGCATCGGGTGGGTCACGAGCGTAAGGCATGCAGCCATAAGCGGGTGCCCTTCGCTGTCTTCCGTCCGTAGCGCCATGCTGCGTGCGGGGCGTTGAAGTCTTCCAGGATAAGGAACGGGGAATGATGACCTGCCAGATCGACCGCACGTCGGAAAAGTTTGGAAAAACGGTGAGCCTGCTGGGGGGCTGCTGTGCGTATTAAGTATGATGCCGCAGCTCTTGCGCTGGCCCGTGGTGAAAACCAGTTCCACCAGCACGTGATCGGCCCCCTCTACTCCCATGGCATGTTGTATTACCGGGATATTACCGCCCCCAGCACCGTGGTGACCAGGTGCTGGGGGCGGCTGGCAGGGAAAGTATCCGACGGGGCAAAGGCACGGTAGCCTGCGAGTATGGAGGGGCCATATGTCTCTTGTAATGCAATAATATCTTGTACAGCGTCGTTCCCCACAGTTACCATGCCCTTGAGCTCCTCCAGGCGGTTTTTCATTGCTCGTTCAGTATTGTGTTCGAATTGCTGTAGTTTAGAGTCCACGACTTGCTCATTTATAGACTGGGCATCCTCGGGTTTAGCTTCAACTTCCTTATGACGTTTCGAAGACAGGATAGAGGTGATTTCCTTCTCCGACTCGGCGGTTGTGCGCTTGTATCTGGGAAGCTCACTGCGTGCAATTTCAGATGGGAAGTGCCGGGCCGACTCGGAAGGAAGTGTACTGGTGGTGTCCACGTTCTCCTAGGACGAGAGCTGTCCTGCTGCCTGTCGGGCGAGTTGCGTACGTAACTGAGTGTTCTTTTCCGCTAGGAGTTCTATCATATGCATCAGTTCAGCTAATTCTTGCTGTACCAGGTCTGCCTTATGCGCGTGCTGTGTGGACAGGGATGCCAATACTGCCCAGCTCACCTTGGAGGGCGCACCAGAGCTGGCATCGACGTGGTAGCCGGCTGTTGTATCTCAAGCCCACCGAGTCACCATTCGGGGCAGAGAGATGCAGACGCCACCTCGTACTCCCGGAAAAGAAAGCCTTTATTGTTGTTACACGATATTTATAACCAGGCCGCGGTTACTGATGATGACAATGAAAATTGATAATGATGATGATGATTGCTATTGGTTTCCCTTTTGAAGCGGGGCGATGACATGTCATCTTACCAAAAAGGACTAACATAACCATGTTTTACGCTCTTGGTTTAATACTAGCGCTGCTTAGGGCAGGCGATAAAGCTTATTAGGCCCGAAATACTTTTTTTCCCTGTTACAGGTGGTAACTGTTTTAGGCAATGTTCCCCTCTCTGCTTTTCGTCCACTAGCATTCAATCTTCTTTTTGTCCCCTCCACAGCCTTGAAGTTAACTTCCCCTCTTATACCATTAAATTCTAGGGCTTCTGGAAGCCCAATATTACCTTCATATAGATTTGGGTGGATACCCTCACATTCTAACACTATGTGCCGCATAGTTTCTGTTTCTTTCCCGCAGACCACGCATACCCCATCATTTTGTGACTACTTCCCCACAAAACTCTTAGTTCGCCGGCAACCTGCTCTAGCCTCAAAAAGCAAAGTACTGCCCTGGGAATTAACGTAGAAATTTTCCTTTCTGATGTTCAATTTCTCAGCCCTGTACATCTCTAACGACGTTTTAGCTTCCATTTTTTCCCTTCATTTATTCGTTTCGATCTGCCTTGCCTCTTTTTTTGTTACCTTGGCTGCTTTGGATTCTCCGCTGTTCTTTCCGTATTTCTTCGTTATCCTTCTGGTCTTTCTTAACCACTGCGTTTCTACGCTTTTCAAGTATAGGTACCTATAAACCTTAGCTGCCCACCTTCGTTGATCCATGGCCCTCAACCTCATCTCAAAGCATATTTTACTGTGATCTTCTCGAACTTGAAATGACGTCCAGCCCATATCTCCCTGAACTGCTACGTTAGTTTTCCTATGCGCGCCTAAGTCCAAACGTCCTTCCGTTATCTGGTTTACTTCAAGGCATGAAAGAACGTCTGATTTTAAACAGAGTACAGCATTCACAAACGTGAGACCCGGAACCATTACTCCTTTCCACATTCCTCTTACCATTTCATATTTTTTATACCCCCGCAGAGCTCTATGCTCCATTATAGCTGCGTTTCGCTTTTCCTTGACCTTAAGTTGCTCCTCGTGAGTTCTTAAGTAGTTATCCCCTTCCTTTATCCACACTCCCAAATATTTATATTCCTTCACTCTAGGCAATTCGCCTTGCTGGATAGACACTACATCAGTGGTAGCGTCATTGAAAACCATTATTCCTGATTTTTCTGCACTGAAATCTAACCCGAGGTCGGTGGCTTCATGGCCGCTAATATTTATTAGCCGCTGCATATCGGTTTGGTTATCTGTTCTGTCTGTCTGTTCCATTTTCCAGCTGTCTGTTCCATTTTCATCTATCCTCATTTCCCGCAGCCTTCCGTATACTGTCTCGGATACTAAACTGTAGTCTATGCTGGACTGTCTGTTACCGCTTTCCCACGTTATTGGTCTGTCACACTTGCTTTCCGTGTTTACTATTACGAGCTGGTTTTCCTGACATAGATCTATCACAAAAGAACCGTATTGGTCTCTGTATCCATCCAAACCGTCTATATGGGCATTGATATTTCCAACTATGATTATTTCGCAGGAATCTTTGAACTCATTTATATCTCTTCTCAAACAGTTTACCATTTCCTCATTTTCCTCCCTAGCACTACTTCCGGTCCACAGATACACTACTTCTAACCATGTATTTTTCCCCTCTATGGTGCCTCTAACCCATAGATGCTCTTTACAGCTTTCATGCACTCTATGCCAGTCGGTCCCTTGTTTAATGAGCACGCAACCCCTCCCCCTTTCTTAATTCCTGTGGTCCTGTTGCAACCTTCCCAGACATAATTGTCTATGATAGGTGGGGCTTCTATGTCCCGGAGGTGAGTCTCGGCTAAAGCGTACACGTCTATTCCTTCCCGTTCAAGTTGCTTTTGAATTTCCACCTACTTATCTGGCTTTCTGTCTCCCTGTATATTTATGTAGCTGATTATATATTTATTGCATTTGTTTTTCCTTTTCCGCGTAATGGGTCTGTTTTTGTCTTTAACAAAGTTGTTTGCTTCATTCTTCCCACTTAAATGTCTTCCGTCAACGCACTAAGTTACGTCTGTAGGTTCTCCGTTTAGCTCTAGGCCAGGCTGCCTACTAGCGTTGAGTGTGCATGTGTCCCTTGCTTCCCCTTTGTCTCCTAGTTTGCCTTCCTTAGCTGCGCGGGGCCCCCTAAAAAAGCTACCGCTCTCCCACCTAAGCGCCAACCCACCTTGTTTTCTAGCCTGGGGCTTAAGTGAATCCCGTCCCACTGAAAAGCTTGCCTATGTCCGATGCTGCCCACTACCCTGTTCACATCTATCACTTCAAGCACAAGTTCCGTGCCGCACCTCACGATCTCGCTGTTAGCAGCGAGTACTGCCCGTTCGGTGTGAGCGCACTGCTTCATCACCTCCGGCACGGTGCAGACTGCAATGAGCACATTTGGGGCCATCGCCCGCAGGTCCTTTACTCCCTTCGCTATCTCCAGGCCAAGTTTTCCCTCCTCGCCCTTCAGAACATCGTTAAGCCCCGCGGCAATCACCACAAGGTTTCTAGCTTTACTAGACAAAGCCAGCAGCCACGTCGCTGCAGTCATCATCGTCTGCATCGTTTGACCTGGAAAACACCCCACCTTCCCACGCTTATCCCCCTTTACCCTTTCCACTATGGCAGCGCTGGTCCTCTTCATGTTAGAGTCACCCGCAATGATTACCACGCTATCATCTGCCACGTGTCGCCCTTTACTGGTACCTGGGTTATCGACTGCTTTTGCTGTCCTATCTTGTAGCACGTGGGAGTAGCTGTTGCCTTTCGTTGCTTCCACCCCCGGTGTCACCTCGGTGCATGCCTCCGTTTCGCCATGGGCTGAGGTGTTCGTCATTTGTTGGCGAAATGACGCTTCTTTCTAGCTTCCTCTCAGCTGCTTCTAACTTTCCCTCTACGGCCCTCCGTTCATCGCGTTCGTTACTTAGCGCTGCCTCCAGTTCTGCTACTCGCTTAGCTAACCCCAAGTTATCCGCTTCTACGCGCTTTAGCCGCGACACCACTACGCATAACCGACACGTACCTGCCCCTTCGTCTGCCTCGCCGCCATCCCGCTGAAACTCCTCTGCGTCTACATGCCGCGAACAGCTACCACACTGTACCAGCTTTCTACGCGTCATCTCGGCTGAAAAACCCGACACAACTAGAAAGAACCATGCAGGTGAATACCCAGCTTCGGCTGTCCTCCGCTGTCTCTGCCGTTTCGCTGTCTTTCGCTGTAGAAGCACGCTGTTGTCGGAGCACCAGGAAAGCACGTCAGAACAGGTCGACTGCGCACTACGCTGGCCATCTTATCACTGTGCGCCACCTGGTGGCATGAACAGAACTACATTACACGACACAACATCCCCTCCTCCCAAAAAAGGCAGAACACGATCACACAACACCACATGCCCTTCTCCCAAAAAGGGGAGCACACAGTCACTTCAATGTCTCATAAGTACCATTGGGCACGCACGCTTCGGTCGATCTCTGGTGGATCGCCGTGGAGCCTCACTTTCAGACGTGCCTCAGTCCCATCCAACACGTTCCTTGGTACACTCATGTCCGTGACATATACACTCGGCACACCAGCACTTGCACTTGAAGTTGGAACTGTAGTTCTGTCGGTGCTGGTCGGGGTAGTAAGTGGCTGGAACATCTGGGCACTCGGGAACTCTCCTGCTGTAGAGCCCGGAGTCCCAAGGGAAACGCAGGTTGCATCTGTCGCAGGATTCTAGGTTCGCACGTGTCCTCATGTTGGCGCCGAACCACGGTGAAAGGAGGTGAATATGATGGGGAACCGTTTGCTACATGTCCCGGTAGTTTAATCGGAACTGCTTGTTTTGCACTCAATGATGAATGTTTTGCTGCACGACGTCGATCTGTATAGTGCTGGCTTGCAAGCTGTTTCCGAGTTACCCTTTGCTTGACGGCTTGAAGGTCCACGCCTTCCACCTCGGGAACACTTATAGTCGGTCCTGCAACGAGATCGAGTCTGGTTCTTGGGTGACGGCCGTTAGAACAGCAGGTTTCTGGCCCGTAGTTGCATGCCGGGTGCAGCGGTAGATTCCAAGGTACTCTGTGACAGCCTCCTTTAGTGGGCGGTGTTCCTCCAGATACATTTGAACGTAGCCCTTTAACACAGGATCAAACCGTTTCACTTGTTCATTTGATTGTGGATGATAGACTGCAGAAAATGTGTGGTGGATACCTCTATTGCGCAAGAATTCTTCAAATGTAATTAGTGGCCCATGGTCACTCACTATCTCCTTCGCTTAGCCTTCATGGCTAAATATACACCGCAAAAAGGACATGGTCGTCGCTGAAGTTACGTTAGAGGTGAACCCTACTTCTGGCCACTTGCTGAAGTAGTCTACTAAAGTAATGGCAAAACGACAGTCTTGAGGAGCCTTGCGAAAGGGACAACGATGTCGATGCCTATCTTCTCCCACGGTGCTGAAGGAAATGGTGCCGGCTGCATTAGCGGCCCCACTGGCTTTACTGATTTGTCAGCAGACTGACAAACGTAACAAGACTTGATCAGCTGTTCGACGTGCTTGCTCATGCCAGGGCACTAGTATTTTTCTCGGAACCGTTGCTTTGTACGCGAGATGCCTGGGTGTGATTCATGGGCGATATCCAGAAGGCGGCTCACAGCAAAGAAGGTACCACGAACTCTTCCCCTCAAAGCAGCAGGTTATTCATCACTGACAGTTTATACCGAACCCTGTAGAAAGGCATTGTTTCTGGAGGCAGCGTCTCCGCTGATGGCCACCTGGACGTTGTCCACTGCATCACTTGGCAATTAGAAGAACTGCGAGTTGGCCTTGTTGGTATAGGTTCATAATGGGAAACAGTGCAAAAACAAAACTTGGACAACAAAGACAACGGGACGAAGCCCTACTAGCAACTGAAACGTTTATTCGTCAAAACACACAAATATATACACACAATCTAAGCCACCGCCAACACAAAGGTACAGTACAGTCTACAATCTTGTACAGTCACGGAGAACAACCACCAAAAACACTGCATACAACCAAACCGCACGTGTTCATACTCCGAAAGATGCACGGTACACTTTATCAGCCCTTATCCAAGAAAGCAAACTCGGCATCTGATAGCAAAACAGAAGGTTGGCTGACACATGTTTTTCCCTCTTTTTTGATGTAAAATGCTTTCATTATCTCCCTTGTTGCCCGCTTACGGTGTTTGTCAAGAACGATGGTGTGCGGTAGCTCCGGATGGCACACGCATTCCTCGTGGTTTTGGTTTCCATCAGTGAGCGTGAGTGGCAACTCCGGACGGCCCGTGCACTTCTTGCACTGCATGGCAAAATGGGAATACGGTGCCCCTTTTAATGAGCTGTTATGCTCACGAAGGCAAACGTTCAGGCAGCGCCCAGTCTGACCGATGTACTTCTTTCCACACTTGAAAGGGATACTATAAACAACGTCCTTACCACACTCAACAAATTTAACAAAGGTGTGTCGCGGAATGCGTTCAGGTTTTTGCATCTAACAATGCTAGACAGACTCGGTATGCTGGTTTCGGGCCTTTGATAAGGTTTTTGGTGAATAGTGGGTCTCGTGCGGCAGTTTCCGATAAAGAGGGTTTTTTTGTTGTGATGCCAAAGGAACTGTTCCCTGAGAAGGCCGGAAACGCTGTAACAAAGAACTTTCGGGAGGTTACTGAAAAGGCCTCTTTAGTTAGGCGACGCGCTGTGAAGTTGCTTGGTGATTTGAATTTATGCCGTTTAATGTACTCGGTGAAGAATGAAACGGGTCTTGTGTTAGAAGCGTTTTTCACGGTAAAAACCCACAAGCCGGAGCTCCCGTTTCGCACCATTGTTTCTGAAAGGGGTTCATGGCAGCACTTGGTTTCCGGGTATTTGCAGAAGAATCTGGAATCGCTTCGGCTTTGTGATCCTTTTTTGGTTCCCAACTCCATGGAAGTTGCAGAGTGCCTGAGGACTGACGGTGTGAATGTCCGAGACGCTTTAGTATAGATGTTGTTGACCTGTACTACTCCATTCCACATGCCCCTTTGTTGCAATGTGTAAAGGCCTGCATCCTCGAAGATAACGATAAACCGACGTTTCGGAGTGCGTGTGGTATTTCGGTGGAAGGTTTTTTAGAGGTGCTGACCCTCTATCTGAAGTCTACTCTGGTGGGTTGGGGTGGCAAGGTGTACGTTCAGAAAGCAGGCATTTGTATTGGGTCTCGTGTTGCTCCGGTGCTTTCTAATATCTTCTTTGCTGAACGATGATAGCGAGCCTGTTCTGCCCGCAGAGGGTGCTTTATTGTTAAATGAAGTTTTCTTCCGTGCATTTTGCCCGCCATTGAATGTCCCTGTAGCTGGTGATGCTTTTGAGTATGAATTTCCTCTTATGTTTCCTGTGGTTATTGAGCCCTGTGGTATTATGAAGATAATCGAGTCCCTCAAAATATCATCGTCCTGCGGTATTGATAATATAAATTCTAAATTTCTGAAGCAGACTAAAGTTTACTCTTCTCTCTTTATAAGTAAGATATTCGAACAATCTCTTCACCATGGCATCTTACCACGGCAGTGGAAAGTAGGAAAAGTAGTCCCGCCGTATAAATCTGGAAATAGGCACTCGCGACAGAATTATAGACCAATTTTATTGACCTGTATATCATGTAAAATTTTGGAATACGTACTGTACACTGAAATTTTCAACTTTTTAGAATCAAATGGCTTTTTTTCTTCCGCTCAACATGGTTTCCGTCGTTCATTCTCATGTGAAACCCAGTTAATCCTTTCCACTCATTCCTTGCATGGCATACTTCATAAAGGTTCACAAGTAGATTGCATTTTTCTTGATTTCCGGAAGGCGTTTGACAAGGTTAACCACACATTACTAATGATAAAACTCCGTAGAATAAATTTAGACACCAAGATATTAACGTGGCTTGAATGCTTTCTTACTAACCGTGAACAGTATGTAACTCTTGATGACCATGATTCCCCTCTAATTGAAGTGACATCTGGTGTACCGCAAGGTTCTGTATTAGGTCCATTACTCTTCCTTGTTTACAATAATGATTTACCCTGCTGTGTCTCTTCTGACATGCATTTATATGCAGACGATTGCGTCATTTATCGCGAAATTCATATGACCATGACTAGTTGAATCTACAGCAAGATTTAGACAATATTATGTCATGGTGCGAAAATTGGAAGATGGAGCTAAATTCAGATAAATGTAAATTAATGCGTGTCTCACGTCTAAAGGAGGACCCTCCAATAGGTAAGCTAAACAATATTCACTTAGAAAGCGTAAAATCTTACCATTATCTTGGCGTGCACCGAACTTCCACATTATCGTGGAAACCATATATCGAGACCATAACAAGCAGTGCGAACCGCATGCTAGGTTTCCTGCGAAGGAATTTTAGCAGAGCCCCCGTTTCATTAAAACTACTTTTGTACAAAACGTTAGTTCGACCCAAACTTGAGTATGCCGCCGCCGTATGGGATCCATGTCACGCTAATCTTCATCAAACCATTGAACTTGTACAAAACAACGCATGTCGTTTCATCCTATAAAATTATAACCACACTGCCAGTGTCTCATCCATGAAATCTACACTGTCTTTACCTTGTCTATCGCTTCGTCGGAAAGTTTTTCGCCTTAGTCTCTTTTTCAAGATATATAATCATGCCTCACTTAAACACAATCTTATCTCGCTGCCTGCGTACCGCTCTGCTCGTATAGATCACCAACATAAAGTCGCGATAAAACAATGTCGCACGAATACCTACTTTTATTCATTTCTTCCAAATACGGCAAATGACTGGAATCGTCTACCTAGCGACATTGCGCAGATACCTGACTTTACTCTTTTTCGTCAGACTTTATGTGCTTTTTTCTTGCGCGACGATGCGGCATGACTAATTTGCATACTATTATGTTACGTGTGCGGATTAGCATGGCTTACGCTATCTTTTGGGCTGTTTTTGCAGTGCTGCTGTTCTGTCAATTTTTTGTATTACCAGTGCAACATGTCAGCCCACGTGTTTTTTGTGTGAGTGTTTTGTTAGTGCCAAAGTTGCGTTCCTTTACATTTTTTGTTTTTTCTGTACCCCACTCCCATCTACAATGCGTAAGCGCTCGACGGTATGTGAAATAAATAAATAAATAAATAAATAAATAAGCAGAGTTGACAGATCAATTGAAAATGAGCTGGTAGACAGGAATCTTAAGTTTTTTAGGTACGTTGATCACTACCTTGTTTTAGTAAAAGAAGGCCAAGGCTGCGGTGGCGTACTTGTGGATGTCACGAAGTCCTTCAGGAAAAAAGGTTTGGGCTTAGATTACACGTTTGAGGTGCCTAAGCAACGTGAACTCCAGTATTTAGATTTAATAATTACTTTCCTGCCAACCCACACTTGCTAGATGTACCACCCAAGGTCTACCAAGGAGTTACTAAGTTACGATTCAGCCCATTCAAAGCTGGTGAAGAACGGTGTTGCTTTTTCTTGCATTAAATCAGCTTTGAACAAATCTTGCTAGCATTTCATGGAACAGAGTGTCGCCGCCTAAGTAGACAGGTTAAGGACCGCCGGGCACCCAGATGACTCTGTTCGTTTGGCTTGTGAAAGGAATCGCCGGGATATTAAGAAAGCTGGAAGCGTGGCCCGCGGGGAGGAAAATGACTTAGTAGGACTTGATTGCTGGCTAGTTGGTTCATGATTTACGAAGGAATAAGGTTTGCGCAGAAGACGAGGACGAAGAGACGAGAGGACAGGACGAGCGCAACTTCCAACTTTATTTTGCGTAAAAAAGCACGACACAATATATACCCCCACCGGTGTCCCCTCTTTCCTATCACCATTTGCCCCACCCGATAAGGCGTAACAAAAACCTCAAATCAAATACAACAAACAAAACAAACCTATAAAAGGGCGTAACATAACAGCACCAGATAACCGATACGACTTTGTACGTCTTCCAAAAACGTGACGCACTTTAAAACAAAGATGATCGAGTAACATTCGTGCCAAAAGGTCATAAAACCTATAAGAATAAGATGACATGAAAATACGGGTATAAGAATCGAAGTTAAGAGCAACACAGCTGGCGTTTGGTAGACTTATGAGCAGTTAAAACAAATCAAACTTCGAGCTTGCACACGCTTTTTGCACACCCTAAATCAAGCATGAAAGAATAAAGGCATATAATCGGAGCCAATAGGCGTAAAAACGCTAAAAATAGAATGACAACATGGGTGGGATGGGTGGGATGGTGACCAACACAGAGCGCGCGAGGCAACATTTAACATAGCCTAAAAAAGACTAGAAATACCGAAATCTGTTAAACATGACCTTCTAAGAAGGCTAACTCAGTGGGTAGGAGGCTTACCGAGGGCGTGATAACGCAATCTTTCCCAAAGTCTCTAATTCTGTAGGCTACTATAATCTCTCTTTCTGTTTGATGCTTAGCGCGTGCAAGGACTTCGGTGTCTTCAAGCTTGGGAATGCACCCACAGGTTTTACAATGCATAGCCAGATGCCCGCCCGATTTATTTTTAACAGAAAGATTGTGCTGCCGCGCTCTCTCATTAAAACAGCGCCCAGTTTGACCAATGTATACCCTTTTGCGGGACAAGGGAATTTTGTAGATTACGTTTGAAACGCATTTCGTGTAGCGTTTTTTATGTCTTTTTTCACACACTTTCTTTTTTCTTTTAGACATTAACGGGCACAGTTTTGCTAATTTACACGGGGCTGAAAAAACCATTTTTACATTGTACCGGCTGGCTACTTTTTTAATGTTGTGCGACACTCTGTGGATGTAAGGCATGAGGTGCAGATTATTACTTTTATCTTTTTGCTGTTCTTTTATGCTAGATGCTCGCTTGGTTTTTTGAAAAAGTGATTCACAGACGCTACTGATGAAGAATGAAGGGTAACCTGCTAACTGAAGGCGTGACACTTGGGCGACCAGTACATCAACCAGTCGTGACGAAGGGCCTGAAAAGAGCCGAAGCCTGTCTGCTCCACCGCGTAAGAACAGACTCAGCCCGTACACCAGCTTGGCTACATAAAATCAACATTGTTTCATCCCCTTTGTGCCCCTCGTGCAGTGTGACTGGTGACATTGATCACTTCATTATGAACTGCTCCAAAACCAACCCTGAGCGGACGAACTTTTTTCGTGATCTCCAGAAGTTAGGAGTGCCCCATGCTACATCGGAGGACATTATTTTTCCTAGGGACCACTGGATTGTGCGAAGAGAAGTGTCTCATCTCCTACTCGGATTCTTGCAGTCCACAGGACTAAGTGAGGTGTGGTGACATAGTGTGTCTGTTATTTTAGGACTAAGTGATGTGTTATGACTTTGAGAGATTTGATATGGTATTGGGGACGATTAGGCGGAGCAATTGCCGGCAGCTATGCAAGGCTAAGTCCGCCTTATTCAACAATACTTACTACTACTACTACTACTACTACTTGGGCTTCGAAGCTTTCAGACTGTTTGTGCTGGCATGATTTAGTAACAGCAGCGCGACAACAATTCATAACAATGCCCCTTTTCACCCGCTTTGAATGTGCGCTGTCGAATCGCAGAAGGCCTTCTTATGATCTGGGATCATATTGCCAGCAAATGTGATTACTTGAAATGCTGAGGTTTAAAGCTAAAAATTGTAGACGGTTGTGTTGCGGAATTTCATGGGTAAAATTAAGTCCATCAGAGGCTGAAATAAAATGCTTGACAATTTCGCTAGCCCGTTTTGGAAGGTCAGTATCAGCAGTTGTACAAGCAGGAGATAATCGTCTACATATCTTAGAATCTTCACCACCCCCAAATCTTTAAGCTGTCCTTCGAGGCGTTTATCAAATGATGCTAAGTAAATATCAGAAAGAGCAGGAGCTATTGATGACCCTATGCAGACGCCTGATTTTTGAACATAAAAATGATCCTGATGCATGACAACTGTAGACTGCAGGTAGAACTGAAGAAGCTCGATAAACTGTTCGGTATTGATTCCTGTCTGGTTTTGAAAGTTCACTTCGCCACGTTCTTCAATAGGTTCCCGAACAGCTTTAAAAATTCCGTCGTGCGGTAAGTTGTAGTAAAATCTTCAATATCAATTGAAAAGGCTGTAGTGGATTCGGGAATACTTTGATCTAACACTTCAGTTACCTCGTTAGAACTCCGAACCAGGAAAGGGTCAGCAGGCTTTAACTTCTTCAGGTGCGTCTGTAGAAACCGCCCCACTACACGCTGCCAGCTTCCCTGCTCAGTTACGATGGCCCGTAGGGGGCATTCTGGTTTGTGAGTTTTCGCCTTAAAAAAGATTTCTAAAACTCCTAGCTCAGCTTTTTCAGCAGCTTTGCCTAACGAATCCAGGTGCACTTCTTTCAGGAACTTAACTGCCACCAGTTTTTGCTTTTTCGGATTAAAATTCACCTGCTTAAAATTCTTCTGTACTGCTGTCAGGGATTTTTCATTAAAGATACCTTCAGAAAGAACGACAAACGCGCTCATTTTATCGGCCTGCAGCACATTAAGCTTTTCCTCTTTCAGGCAAGCTGTTATTTTCCGCAATGGAGGCACAGCACCAGTCCTATCACTTACTGTCCGCTGCAGGCAGGTGACGCCGTCGCTGATAGCTCGCTCTCGTTCTTTTTCACTGACCTTGTTTTCCATTTGTCGCACCGTAGAAAGAATTTGGGTTCGTGTGGTACAAGGCTCGAAGGCGAACTTGGGTCCTTTCTCTAGCACCTTTTGGAAGTCGCCAGGGACGGATGCTCCTCCGAGGACAGTTACCGGGCAGACCGTCGTAGCACGTCTTGGTCTTTGCGGAAGGTGCGTTCTTGTCTGCAGCCACAGGAACTCTGTCGTTTGAGCTGCTGTCCTTTTGAAGCTCCCAAAACAAAGTCCATCAGCGTAGCCGTCTTCACCTTCCAAGGTCAGGACCTTGAGCCAGTCTTCGTACAGCCGAATCTGTCGCCAGGATTCGGACTTCATAATTCTGGTGATCCTTCTTGCGTGCCCCCGGGATGGCTGAACCAACCCGGACAGGTCTTGAACTTCCTTTGGGATGATTTTTCGCTTGAGGCAGTACGCCAAGTAGCGGGTTCGGCATGATGAGAGGGCAATGAGGTTGACACAGGTGAGAGCCGCATTGTGCTTTGTCTGCGAACATAAAAAAGAGCTCAGCGTAGAAGAAATGTGACTTCGTAGGACTTCATTGCTGGCTAGTTGGTTCATGATTTACGAAAGAATAAGGTTTGCGCAGAAGACGAGGATGAAGAGACGAGAGGACAGGACGGGCGCAACTTCCAACTTTATTTTGCGTGAAAAAGCACGACACAATATATACCCCCACCGGTGTCCGCGGTGGGGGTATATATTACCCACCGCGGCGGGTAAGATAGCTGTCATTCCTTACCTACACGGTGTATCACATCGGCTGAAGACAGTTGCTTCCAGATATGGCGTGCGCGTCGTTTTTTCAGCCCAAAACAAAGTAGCTAAGATTTGCCCTGCGGTGCAAAGGTTAGCAGACAAGAAAGAAAAAAGGACGGATGGTTGTGCGATAAGACATGGCATTAAATTTGTTGAGTGCGGTAAGGACGTTGTGTATAGTATCCCTTTCAAGTGTGGAAAGAAGTACAGGCGTCCACAGAATAAACCGGACCAAGCGAGCGGCGCGCGATAGCTATCGGTGCGACACCTTCCGGCCCAGCGCCTGCTGTCGAGATAGCGGAGGGCGCATGCGTGTCCCTCCCTATAGTTTTTGTATGTCAGTTTCCTTGACTGCGGTTGCAGCACTCCGTTCCTCTCGAATGCGACGCGCGGCGGCGCCTTGCGCGGCTCGCCTACCGAGCGGGCGTGATGCTTGGCAGCAGCCGGCGGCGTGCGCCATGCGCTGATGCCGCGTAACTGTGCGTTCATCTGAGAATGTTTGTTCGGCGCTCTTTTTATCATTTTAATGACTGGAACGCAACTTGGCGTTGAAGAAAGGCTGCGATAAAGATTCACACATCACTAAAACAGTGCTGTCGTTATGCGACGAACACAGTTGATAGCAAGAACTGAATACAGCGAAGGTTTATTCGGTTCGGAACAAAAAAAAAAAAACATCGGTGATTGTCCGCGTGGTTCCCCTTATTATTTGTGTGTGAAGTTTCCGTCGTTTTTGATAACTTCACGAATGCGTCGGGGGAGCGACTCATAAAGCGAGTTTATGATTTCGGGACGGGGGCGCAGGCGTTCCCATTCATCTTCCACTGCCTGCCACAACGCGTCCGCCGTGCGACCGCAGTCATTTCGTTTGCGGAGATTCATCTTCATAATCCCCCACACATTTTCTATCGGATTTAGGTCTGCCCCGCACGGAGGCCACCGCAGCTGTCGCACCGCGTGGTCCTCGAGCAGTGAGCTCACGGCTCGTGCTGTGAAGACAGGGGTTCGGTCCTGTTGCAAGATGAAGCACCCGTCCAGGACGTAGGGGAGCAGACTTGTCGAAATGATGTTACAGTACTGGGAAGCATTGAATGGCCCAGAAATTCTGACGAGGGGTCCCAGGCCGTCCGCACTCATTGCGCCCCATACGCTGACGGAGCACCTCCCACTGGAAAGGACGCTTTGGATGTAGCCGGGCTGGTATCTAAATACCATCGGGCTAAATACAGAAATACATTCAGGAAAGATATCTCCGAGGAAAGATATCTTCGAAGATGTTCGGAGGGTATACTAGCTAAATCAATGAAAGGACATTCGCCGTGTTTGATAGTTTACATCGATTGAAATTACTGGCACATTTTTTTAGCGGGAGGCTGCACCCCCACTGCCACGTAGGCGAACGGAATCCTGTATAAAACTATGCATCAATTTCATCCTCTTTCCACATCGGGAATTACAAAAGCCCCGTTAGCCGATGCGGGTTACCTGAAGTGTTTCGTAAAAAAACAGCGACAAGAAACGCTTAACAAACGGTGCTTATAAAACTACGATTAAAACGTTTCAAATGAACCCAGCTGAATAAAATTTTCAGGGACATTGTATATCGGTTGCTCCGAAATATAGTTATTAACAGGTAGTTATGCATTGCTAGACTTGAAAATTACGCTTAGCGTTGCACTCGGGACCCCCGAATGAATGCTCAGCAATTCTCACATTAAACCGTGCTCCCGATGTGACCTCTTACACATTAAATTGACAACGACTCAGCGTGCAATGGAGCGGAAAATGACAGGTGTAACATTAAGGGACAAGAAGACAGCGGAGTGGGTCAGAGAACAAACACGTGTTAAGGACATATTAGTAGAGATAAAGAAAAAGAAATGGGCGTGGGCGGGGCATGTAATGCGAAGGCAAGATAACCGCTGGTCATTAAGGGTAACAGAGTGGATCCCTAGAGAAGGCAAGCGTTGCAGGGGGCGGCAGAAAGTTAGATGGTCAGGTGAGATCAAGAAGTTTGCGGGGATAACTTGGTCGCAGTTGGCGCAGGACCAAGGTAATTGGAGAATAATGAGAGAGGCCTTTGCCCTGCAGTGGGCGTAGACAGGCTGATGATGATGATGACGACTGTAGTAGTTTATATATCACCTAGAATGCACATTACCAGCTACGTTTCACAGTTTAGTTTCGTACCTGCAGGTGATCGGACGCCAAACACGCCGCTGTTGATCCCAGCGAGTGGAGAAAGTCGATTCGTCTGTGAATAGACACGCCGCTGTTGATCCCAGCGAGTGGAGAAAGTCGATTCGTCTGTGAATATAACTTCCTTCCACTCGTCCGTTGTCCACCGCTCCACTTCCCGGGCGAACTCCAGCCTTTCCAGCCTCTGGCGGTCCGTCACGCGCGGTTTCTGCGCTGCCACGCAACTCCCGAGTCCCGCCTCGTTCAGTCGTCTTCGAATTGTCTCGCAAGAGACATTCAATGACAGCTTCTATCGAATTTCTTTTGCAGACAGGAGAGAATCTGCTACAGCGGCTGCGACAATCAGTAGTTCCTGCTCCTCACTGGTGACTTTAGGCCGCCCGCTGCGCTCTGCGTCAATGAGTCTGCCCTGATCATCGCGGTAAGCTTGAATAATGCGGCTTACATAAGTCCTAGACCTCCCGGTGAGGTTGCAACTTTCCCACTGAGTAGTCCCTTCGATGAAAAGTCGCCCGCTGTGCCTCCGTTGCTCGACGGGGACGCGGGAAGGCATTCTTCACGAATATGACCATGCAGGACGAGTTACTTGCTTTATGCGCTTCATAGCTATCACTGTCCAATGGGTGACATGGAAGGAAACGCCTCATTCCTTTTCGATAGCAATTCACTCACACCGACAGCTGTGTATTTCGGTCTATTTTTCCGAAGCGAATAAACTCTTTCCTTCCTACTTTATTCCCTCCTCCCATCTTTAAACGGCCTCTCATATGCCGCACGGGAAAAACTCGAAATTAAAAAAGAAAGACATCGCTGTTTTTAGTTCTATCAACTGTGTGTTTGTCGCATAACGACCAGCACTGGTTCAGTCATGTGTGAATCTTTATCGCAGCCTTTCTTCAACGCCAGTTTGCGTTTCAGTCAATAAAATGATAAAAAGAGCGCCGAACGAACATTCTCAGATGAACGCACAGTTACGCAGCATCAGCGCATGGCGCACGTTGCGTCACTGGCGCACGCTACCAATGCGACGCAAGGCGCCGCCGCGCGTCGCATTGGAGAGGATCAAAGTGCTGCAGCCGAAATCAAGGAAACTGATATGCACAAACTCTAGGGAGGGACACGCATGCGCCCTCCGCTATCTCGACAGCAGGCGCTGGGCCGGAAGGTGTCGCGCCGATAGTATTCGCGCACCGCTCGCTTGGTCCGGTTTATTCTGTGACCGCCTGTACATCGGTCAGACTGGACGCTGCCTGAACGTTCACCTTCGTGAGCATAACAGCTCATTAAAAGGGGCACCGTATTCCCAGTTGGCCATGCATTGCAAGACGTGCACGGGCCGTCCGGAGTTGCCACTCACGCTCACTGATGGAAACCAAAACCACGAGGAATGCGCCTGCCATCCGGAGCTACCGCACACCATCGTTCTTGACAAACACCGTAAGCGGGCAACAAGAGAGATAATGGAAGCATTTTACATCAAAAAAGAGTAAAAACATGTGTCAGCCAACCTTCTGTTTTGCTATCAGATGCCGAGTTTGCTTTCTTGGATAAGGGCTGATAAAGTGTACCGTGCATCTTTCGGAATATGAACACGTGCGGTTTGGTTGTATGCAGTGTTTTTGGTGGTTGTTCCCCGTGACTGTACAAGATTGTAGATTGTACTGTACCTTTGTGTTGGCGGTGGCTTAGATTGTGTTATATATTTGTGTGTTTTGACGAATAAATGTTTCAGTTGCTAGTAGCGCTTCGTCCCGTTGTCTTTCTTATCCAAGTTTTGTTTTAGCGCTGTTTACCATTATGATCACTTGGCAAAGTACAGAATCCTCCGCAGTTGTGGTTACGAATTTCTTGTGAGTTAAACATGAAGAAACAAAGCAAACAGCATCTTCCGGCTCGTGACAGACTCCATACTTGCCCTGCGGTAACAGGGAAAGAGCATCTGTGACAGTGTTTTCAGTGCCCTTGTATTCTATTGTGTAATTTTATGCCAGCAGTCTGGCATGCCATCTGGCAATCCTGAAAGGCTGACGGCCCGCTCCATTTGCACCGAGCAGCGTCACCAGTGTCTGATGGTCTGTGCGTAACGTGAAGTTCCAGCCCCAAAGGTACCTTTTCCAATGCTCACAAGCCCACATGCAGGCTAGTGCTTCGAGTTCGCCTGCAAAGCACTTGGCTTCAGCCGGTGTTAGGCGCCTTGATGCAAAAGCAATGGTACGAAAGTCATCACCCTTCTGTTGCTGCAGTACAGCTCCTACGCCAATGCCAGAAGCATCTGTTGTAACCACTATTTTCATAGCAGGGTCAAAAAGCTGTAAGCAGTTACTTGCCAAGTAGAGCTTCAGCTGGTCAAAACAGGCTTGCCTTTCCGGCGTCCAAGTGAAATCTACTCCCTTCCGTAACAGCTGTCGTAGAGGCTCAACGCGTTCAGCATAGTGCGGTATGAATTTTGCATAAAACCAAATTTTGCATAATACCAATAGAGAGCGCAACGTTGCTACATTTGTGGGGGCTAAAACTGTCTGGATGACCTCAACAATGCTCACAAGTGGGCGAACGCTTTCTTTGGTCACTGTGACCCAAAACGTCAAGCTCCTTCACTCTAAAAATGCATTTACCATTCCGTTTTAGCCCAGCATGGGCAACGCACTTCAAAACCTGCCGAAGGCAGGCGTCATGCTGTCCTCTTGTGCACCCAAACACAGCAATGTAATCAATGTAGCAGAGAGTATTTCTGCAGCCTTGCAAGATTGTAGTCATCTTTTTCTGGAAAGCAGATGGTGCCGAAGTGGGCCCAAAACAGACACGCTTGTACCTGTACAGCCCATGCTCTGTTTGGAAAGCATTCAGATCCCTGCTGTCTGGGCTACGAGTCAATGATAGGCCGAGGCCAAATTCAGTCTTGAAAAGAACTTTGCACCATGTAGCTTGTGAAGCAACTCTTCTGTGTGGTGCAGGGGAAATAAGTCCACAATGATGGCTTTGTTAGGATTCCGCAGGTCCACACATATTCTAATTTTCCCGTTCTTTTTCTTCGTTACAACTATTGGGGATACCCAAGGGGAACTGTCAATTTTCTCAATCACAACTGCCTGTTCTAGCCGATCCAGCTCAGCTTCCACAGAGTCCTTCACCGCAAACTGGAAGCGTCGTAGTTTAGAGGTTACAGGAGCGACATCCCTGCGTATCTTGACTTTATGCATGAAGCCCTTTGCAAGGCCCAAATCCCTGTCAAACAGGTCAGAGAACTGGGATAGCAGATCAGGAGAGAGCCCTTCCGGTTTACAAGAAGTGTGGAAGCAGCTCAGTGACGTACCATTTATCTGTAGTTGTTGCAGTGTGTTGATGGCGTCGATGAAAGGGATATTTGTGCCTTGTTGTACCACGTAGAAAAGGAGTTGAGCATGCCGGTTCCGATACAGGACTGTAGTAGCGAAGCATCCTTGAATGTTGATTTTTCTGCGTGAAAAAAAATTGAGCAATGTTGCTGATGTGGGCTGGAGGGGGGGTGGAGGCCTCAGTGTGCTGTACGTGTCAGCAGCAAAAATTGAAAATGCAGAACCCGTGTCCACGAGGAAATCGATGGCAGTTTCTTGAACCTGTACTTGTATCCCATACCGGTGCTCTGTTCCCCGTTAAGTTGCAATACGCTGAGATCTGTGGCATGGCGGTGCTAAACTTCTTAAACAGTGAGGGACTTCTTGCTAAGCTTCTCGCTACGACAGACTCTCTCGAAATGGCCTACCTTGCCACAATTGTTGCATGTCTTGTTCATTGCTTTCCAAATACTAGAATTGGCTAAGTGTTTCACAGAGCCGCAGCGAAAGCAAGTCCTACTGTTTTGTCTGGACGAGATACGTTTGGCTGGCCCTGGGGCGAAACGCTTATCCACGTTTTGCACGTGCCCTGCAGGGCTAGCAGATGACAACTCCTTGGAATATTTTGAGGCTTCTTTGATACGTCGAGCAATTGTGAGGGCCCTGTACAACATCTATGAGGAGCCTTAAAAAGTAGCCGCTCCCGAAGTACGGGGTTGCTCGTCTTTGCAACGAGTTGGTCGCGTATGAACTCGTCGGCCCTGTCATTAAAGGCGCAGGCAAGTGAAAGTTCTCGCAGCGAAGAAACGAACATGTCCGCGGTCTCACCCGGCAACTGAACGCGTTGACCAAACCGCGGGCGTTCAATGATAACGTTAGTACTTGCTGCGTAGTACGCCACGAGCGTCTGTAGAACAGTCTTGAATTCCTCGTCGTCCTCCGTACGTTGCTTCTCTGGTAGCGGGTAGTAGATTCTTTGACCCTCGAGCACCCCCCCCCCCCCGCAATGTAGAAGGAGTGTCCTACGGCGTGCTGGCAGACACGCGTCGCTTGCCGCCGCAACGAGGTATTTCTCGAACAGCTGACGCCATTGCGTCCCCGGTATGGCGGGCTTTCCCGGTGTCGGAAGAAACGGCGGCGGCGGCGGCAGTGCCATTGAAGACGATTGAAGTATGCCGTACGTGGCGTTACGCCCGCAGCCGAAAAGGGTTACCTCGTCGCCATTATCAGGGTCCTTCAATGCTTGGACTGTGCCATTAGGTTGTATTTCAAGCCCACCGAATCACCACTCGTGGCAGAGAGATGCAGACGCCACCTCGTACCCACGGAAAAGAGAGCCTTTATTGTTGGTACACGATATTTATAACCAGGCGGCGGTTACTGATGATGACAATGGAAATTGGCCACCTTAGCACTGTGCGCCACCTGGTGGCATGAACAGAACTTCATTACACAACAGAACATCGGCGCCATGTTGGCCTTTGTTCGGCGACGTTAGGGTTAGCTAGGCCAGCTCACAGCCGCCTCGCCGGCGGTAGCTTTCGATCCAACCCCCAGCGTTATTAAAATCTTCAGGTGAGGTAGACTCACCCTCGATCTCGACCGTCAGCATGACGGCGGATGCATCAGACGATGAAGCTGTGCGAGCGGCGTCACGTAGCCACGGCGGCGAGCACGGCCGCCTCGCCGGCGGTCCCACTGCTGAGTACGCTCAACTTAGGCTGCTCAGCGTAATAAAAATCACCTCACCGGGTAGCGGAAGACGTGAGGAAAACGACCGAGCGGTCCGCGGCTCGATCCAGTTAGACAAATGCCTCCAGGAGTTAATTAGACGCGCAGCCGTTGTGAGATGCGACTGCTAGTTATGTCCCCCTAGTGGCCGATCCGAAGAGAACTCGCTAGCGCGTCAGTGTCAGTCGGCGCGCGTTCTGCGAAATCGGTCGTGGAGCAATAAACAATACAGAGCAAAAAATGTGAATTCACTTTAGAAAACATCGCCCGAAAAACGAAGAAATAAACTTACAAAACAAGGAAAAGGACGTACTCTTGGTGATTCGAACTTGCAACTTGCAAAATAACACATGGCGCACCAGCCCACTCGCCCACTAACGAGCGCTTCGTCATCGTTGGAAATATAGAATATATCACGTATTATCAGTTTACATTTTTATTTAGTTTTCGCATTTCAACCAGTTTAGATGACTATTTGTTGTATAGAGTTCGTGCAGTAAGCGTCCCCAAATTTTCACAATATCTCATGTCTACAAATTGTTTTTCATAGACGAAAAAACATTCGCAGATGTGTGGTCGTGCTGCTGACCGCCCTGCTTGTTCACGTAGCGCAAAAAAGTGATTCCTGTAAGGTGTACGTTTAGGCTGACCTTATTTCATTAGTACCGATATTAACTTCGCTGACTGTTCTCCCGCCTTCAATTCGCCCTAGATTTCATTACTAACGTACCGATAAGCGAAGCGTCGCATGTGCTCGTGTGCAGCGCTTGTGTGGAGTTACCTGGACTTGGAGCTTGATACAGTGTACAAATAGTGAACGAAACAGTGAGTGAAACAGTGTGTACAGTGTGTGTGAATGAAACCACAATCTTTCATTCCCAAACGCTTTGTGGCTTAGCTTCAACTCAGTGAACGAATTGCGACGATCCGTCGGCGGCCGGTGGTCTAAACGCTGACCCGAATGACTCTGTCGGAAGGTCGGCGAGCCGTGCAGTAGCGTAGTCAAGCCAAGCTATTTTTTTCTGGCGTCATACAAAACGCCACCGAAAATGGGTGAGGATGCAGAGCAAATGGCAGTATATTCAAACTGACTTTTCTGGTGAATGAAGTCGCGTAAACGCAGCGAGAGCGGTCGAAACATGGCGTACAGACTCCAGACTACAATTTGCGATCGTAATCCCGCAAGGTTTCCAAATCACTTCAGTGTCCCCTTAATGGCATTCCTCTTTTTCTAGTCCCGTCTTGGTGTCATTATGTTGCCCTTGTGGTCCACCTGTGGTGTTTGTCGTAGCACATAGTCAGCAAAATCCATTTCATTTTCTTAGCCCTAACTATGATATCCTCCATCCGAGTTTTCTCCCTAATCCAGGTAGCTTGTTTCTGTCCCGAAGCATTACTCCTAACAATATTCGCTCCATGGAACATTATGCGTACCTGCGTTTGCTTTCTAAATGTTTAGTAACGCGCCAAGTTTCGGCTCCGTATGTCATCACCGGCAGTAGGCACTGGTTGTAGGTTTTTCTTTTGAGTGACAGGGGTAGCTTACTTTTAATAATTTGGCAGTGCTTGATGAGTGCCCCCGAGCCAATACCTATTGTGCCCCGGATTTCTTTCTCGTGGTTGGGGCCAGCACTAACCATCCGTCCGCAACACTCATGTTCCGTTACTTGTTCATGGGTTTCTTATCCTAAGCTGAACGAGATGTTCTTGGCATGATTATTCCTCATTACTTTTGATTTATTCATAATTATGTTTTACATTCATCCTCACATTAAAAAATTAAACATAAATGCCCAAAATCAATCATCACTCTTAAAATCATGTCACACCAGTCCTATGGAATAGACTAGCAACTCCTGTTACGTGTATTCATTAGCCTGGTGAGGCTTCGATTGGACTATGGAAATATTGTATCAAATCAAAAACGGCGCTAAAACTGCTTGACCCAGGGCTGCATTTGGGGCTTTGCTTTGCGTGGGGCGCTTTCCGCACTAGACCTACATGACGAAATTCTATGTAGAGTGCAATAAATGGTCCAAATTCCACCAGAGGGCGTACATGGACGTTTTGTAGTGCTCAAAAATTATGTCTATAAGAAATCATTCTTTTAATTGGACCATTAATGACACATCCTCAGAGAAACTCTTCATAAATAACCATGCTATTTTCATGCCATTTCTTTTCAGAGTGAGATAAGCTCCTGAGCTAGCAGTCCTGTTTACAGACATCCACAAGACACCAATTATTGATTATATTCCACCATGGCATCTCCGCCCTCTGTCGTGTGACCTGTCTTTCACCCAACTTGACAAAGACAGGACAACAAGAATTGAGGTTCTGCAGCATTTTTTTTTACTCCAGGAGAAGTACCGGTGTACTGCGTGTTACAGTGATGCGTCCAAGACAGCAACTGCCGTGTCTTGTTCTGCGCATGGGCAAAACTTGCATGTCAGTAAAACAATGGGCCTTTGTAACGTATGTTCACATATTCACAGCAGAAGCATACAGTGTTTTCATTGTCTTAAATCACATTCGCCAACTTCAAATTTTAAAGTCCATCGTTTACATAAACTCTATCAGCGTTGTACGCGCGCTTGCATTTGGAAAATACTCTGAAAACTTTGTCAACAATCTTGTTTTTAAGGATATTATGTCTGCATATGCGTCAAGCCTGGAAATAACTTTCTGGTTATTTCCAGGCCACTCTGGAATTGCCGGAAATGAGGCCGCTGATCAAATGGCCGCTGCTGCGACACTCCTGAATACAGTACACCTAACAACAGCACCCTACCCTGAACTCAAGCCACACATAAGAAACCTTCTGAAGACATAGAAAGAGGTGTGGAATAAACAGACAACAAATTACACATAATAAATTACTCTTAAGACCATACACCACCGACAAACGCGACAGATACAGAAACGTCGTCTTGGCTGGGCTTCGCATAGGGTACACCCATCAAACGCACTCGTATCTGCTCAGGGGATCTTGAAGGCCCCAGTGCACCACTTCCGAAGAGCACTATCCGTAGTTCACATCCTAATTACATGCCAGATACTCGACACCACACGACGCAAACCTTTTCCTGAACTGTACAGACAACACATCCCGCTACACCCATCACACTTCTTGGCCGACAACCCAACGTTTTCTCTTAAGCGTGTTTTTCAGTTTTTAGCAGACGTGAGTATTTTGCAGATCCTTTTATATCATGCATATACATCCTGGCCCTGCACACCAGCCATCTTCATAGGATATTAATTCGCTTCACTTTTTTTTACTGGGATAATTTAGTATTTAAATTTGCATCTATGCCATTAAGTAACTTTGTCTTTGGCGCTCTTTGCGCTAGTTGGCTTTTCGCCATAAATACAAACCATCATCATCATCGACTGCAAAACGTTGCTTCAGCGGAAGCATGCAAACAGAAACGAGCTTCGCAGCCGGCTCAGCTGACACCACCGGCACGGCGCCAACTTGAAAACGAGTGGAAATTTTGTTTTATATTTTCGCAAACTAAATGATTTTTGTGAAACAAGCACCAAATCGCTAATTCCACTGCCTGCTTAGATGTGTACTGCTAGGTTAACGTAACATAAAACAGCCGCATACACAATGCGCGGTTCAAATATTTACATACGATCGTCACTGACTGTGCTCGTTATCTTCTAGTAAAGCGGTCGCGGCCCACGGGGCAGTATTACCTGGCCCCCAGCACGTCATCAGAGCTCCTACGCCTCCCCCTCTCACTTCCTACCTGAAGGCCGACACGCACCTCAATTGGTGTTGGATGGGAGACAAGAACAGAGACTTCATCGCTTCCAGTTGGCATTGTGCCCCATCTTCAGACATAGCAGATTATTGCCAATTCTTGTCACCTATTATTGTCAATTAGCACATTTTTGTCTCTTCGCCTGCAAAGCCGCCTCCCTCTCCTTTCGCAACCACATTTGACGCACGGCCCTCCGCCGTGTCGGCTTCATGCAACTCGGCTTTACACGGCAAAAGTTAGCCGACTCCTGGTCTATACAAACGGCGTTTGACATTCAATAATCTGGAGAGTGGCTTTTCGCCCCTACCATGTTGAAAGTCGCATGCGATTCGCTGTGGTTCATACGCGGATGGCCTGTGGCGTGGGCAGATCACTCTAGCACGTTGATTCCCCTGGCTAATTCAAGTTCTCTGTAGTATTACGCTTGTAAATGTCATGGCCATACTGAAGTTCAAGATAAAATCCAGGTCTAATACGTAAAAACTCTAACCAGGCTATCGGATGTTGAATTCCGGGAAACTGTGAAATAACTCCGCGATCAAGTGGAGTTCGCGTGTATTCACGGAGGAATATGCGGTTAGTTAAAATAGCTCCTGATGTTCCCGTTAACCGCTCGGCAGATGCGGTAGACATTACCCAAAAACTGACAGGACATCGCTCATAAACACGCTCTCGGAATACGGCTTTATTTATTAACAAGAGCTATAAACTCTGGCGGACAGGAAGTGGGGGAGTAGTAAATACTTAATGATACTCAAGAGGATAGCCAATAGTTACCTGGCTTCCTATTGTGGGTTGCACTAAAAAAATAAAAGCGCACAAATGCTTTAACACTCAACAATAACCCAAACACTTATCACCACAGACGAAAGCATATGCCGTCTTGACGCGACTCTAACGCGGACCTTTATTTTTTGCGAGAGATAGCCCTACGGCATAATAAAAAGTTTTCAAAGCTGCAAAACTGCACCAGTTACGCGCGAAAATCGAAGAGACCGGTAAAAAAAGTTTTCATAGCTACAAAACTGCACCCTTTACGCGCGAAAATAGAAGATACCGATGCTGGGCCTCCCATATAGAGAGCTTGAGATCTGGGGGTCTCCCAGGATGGAGCCCTGCGCCTTGGAGATGTTACGTTCGGGGCATCTCTAAGACCTGGGCAAGTCCACAGTAGGTGTTCAACGTGAGCTCCTGACGCAGGAAGCACAGAGAAGTGGCAGATATCCGCAAATGGCGCGTGATGACGGGCAGGCCAAGCGTCGATAACTGCTGGGGGTAACGCCACGCCAACAGAAGCCTCGGCAGCACGACCTCCTCCCAATCAGCGATCCCAGTGGGGAGGTCAGTTCCACCCAGTGGAAGTATAACACGCGTGGCGTGACGCGGGGTTTCATTTTCCACCAGCAGTTCTTCTATGGTGAATACTGGAAGAAGTGGTAGTGGCCATGGGTGGTCTCTGTGGCAGGCGCGATCCGCCGCTGTGTCGACAGGAAGCATGTCCCGGCGAATCCACAAAACACGGGCAGGACATGGATAAGTGTCCATAATCGCGTGCATGTGTCCGTACAGGCTTGTACAACGCGCACCGTGACTCAAATCCCGAATCGATGCTTTTGAGTCATATAAAGTTCTAACTTATTCCCACTATTTCGATGCAAGGGCCTGCAGACCAGCCCAAATGGCAGTACATTCTGCTAGGAGGCCTGGGAATGCACGGAGTGTCTCGTGCGCGCAGTCTTGGTTTAGAGCACGGTAAGCGGGACACGCCAAGGCCGTGGTGACGAAGCAGTCGCATGCCCGGCGTCCACAAAAGGCTAAACAACCAGCGGTTGCGTCGCAGGTAGAGACATGAAGGACGGCGCCTGGGGGCTGGTGAAGGCCAGAGGTACGGACATGTAGCATTGTCAGGGGCTTCTTGTTTGTCACCTGATGATACATCCAGGGCGACCTCGCGGCGGAAAAGGCTGGCATCGTATAAGGCAGCTGGCCCATGTACGTGGCGAAAGCTTCTGCCTCTGGAATCAATCCACGTTTCAGCAGGCGCGCGGCGCGAAGCTAGGGTATTTAGCTTTACTTCTGCTTGAAACTGTGGAATTGGCGTTAGCTGGGGGAGACCAGTAATGGTGCGAATGGCGTCCCTTATAACAGTCTCAGCCGATCCCAGTATGCTTCCTTCATGTTCTGGAACTGTGCATGTTACACGATCCTTGGCCCTAGTACGGATGGCACTAGGATACAGGCAATCGTTCAGTAGGACCCGCAGATGTCTAAAAGATGCGGTGAACAAGGTCGAACATTTGTCCGGCTTTCTTTCGAGCAGATCGTTTCGGGTTCTGCGATATCGGCCGGAGGGTCAGCGGCGGACGTTTTTTCGCTACGTAGCCTTCAAATGTGTGTGCGCCAACAGAGTGCAAAACCGAAATTTGGCGCAAAACCAAAATCGGCATCAAAGGGTCGAGCGCCATCACCTTGGACACAAACATCGCACTCAATACAATCCAAAACAATCCGTAAAACATCACGCGAGTAAATTTTGGTGTGCACGTTCCTCGATGGGCACACGTACAACAGCTGTCGCGGATATTTTTTTTAAGTGCGAAGCCCCTTTAAAAATCCTAATTTTTTTTGTCCGCAGTTAAAAATACAAGAAATTGCCGAGCAAGCGCAATTGAGCGCAGGCCTCACGGCGACCGCCCTGAAGGAAACAAAACCACTAAAGTGCCTAGTGCTCGTTTGTGCGGGCCGAGGCCCGCCCAGCGTCCTCTGGGCATATTTGTAAAGCCAAGCACACCCACTTAGGGAGATTGTACAAGATTTCCACTACCGCCCGGCAGTTAAAAAACAAAGAAAATTCCGACGGCTCGTGTGTGCGTGCCTCGCGGTGGCTACCTAGCGTCATCGGCGCACGTTTCGCAGCCAAGCATACCCGCTTGGAAAATTGGCCAAGATTGGCCAAAAAAATACTTCAACCTTATATTATGTATTTATTTATTTATTTATTTATTTATTTATTTATTTATTTATTTATTTATTTGTTTGTTTGTTTGTTTATTTATTTATTTATTTATTTATTTATTTATTTATTTATTTATTTATTTATTTATTTATTTATTTATTTATTTATTTATTTACTCTCAAAGCCCAAAGGCGTTACAGAAAGGAGTGGTTAACATTCCATTTCAATATTAGTTACAGCCGTTTTCAATGATGTAGGATCCGGAATGCCAGCATTCCGGATCCTATATCATTGAAGTGGAAACGCACTCCAGACTTGCCCCCTCTTCGCAATCCCAACTTCGAGCAGTAGAGGGTTTCCAGGGTTTCCCTGGCCACACCAGACCTGGATATCCAGCTCAAACTGGTGACCCGAGCATGGACGGCCAGCCGAAGTCAAGGCGTCTTGGACTAGGGATGCCTTGACTCTGGCTGGCCGGGACTAAGGATGCCTTCCACGTGGCGAAGCTGACACATCAGCCTCTGCTAGATAAATGAAAATGTTTATTCTCTCTCTCTCTCTCTCAGCATTTGCCGTTATCGTGGCAACATTCGTTTAGAACGACAAAGGCAGGTCCTAGCGTACGCCCGTCCAAGGCGATGTCCAATGATTAATACTTCCAAAAAAATGAAAGCTCACACTTATAGCAGCAATAACGGAGTGAAGGTCGTTGCGGTAGCGGAGAAGAAGTAAATCGGCTGCAATCGTGGACCTAAATCATCGTGATGGTCGTGAAGGTTGCGTACAGCTTCGCTATCTTCAAGTCGTACGCCTTAGTCTGATCTTCTTTCATTTTTAAAGTATTTTTTTCAGATGAAATATTTGTTTCTGATTTACATGAGGAACCTTACCTGCGCGTTACTATCCAGGGCGCGTTCGAATCGTGCAAATACGGCATATACATAAAATTGAAGGTTGTGAACAGCTTCGCTACCGTCAAGTCTTACGCGTTACGCGGTAGTGTGAGCTTCCTTCACTTTTAAATTATTTTTTCGTAATGTATACCTATAAAAAGAAGTTCCCGACTCACTGACTGACTGAATGACTGACTCATCAACGCCCAGACAAAACTGTGAGACCTAGAGACTTGAAATTTCACAAGTTTATTTGCGTCATTGAGTAGATGCGACCTTCTCCGCCTTATCCGCGCCTTCCTCATATCACGGGTCATCTACATCGCCCCCTACCTAACTCTCAGCAAAACTGACACGGAAGCCATTGATCGCTTCATCCGCAAAGCTATAAAGAAAGCTCTTAATCTTCCTATGTCCACCGCGACAACTAAACTGCTCCAATTAGGAATTCACAACTCTGTCACGGAACTCATCGAAGGACATCTTTCCAGTCAACGACTCCGCCTAACTCAAACACCAACAGGACTGGCACTTTTACAGGACCTCAAAATGTCAACTCCGCAGACCACGGACAGAAAACCTCTTTCCTATAATTGGCGTCAATCCATTCGTGTCCGCCCTCTTCCCAAAAATATGCATCCCACTTTGCACTCCGGTCGTCGACACGCCCGTAGAAAAGCCCAAGAACAAATCTACGGAAGCAATCCTAATGTTTTGTACACAGATGCCAGCCCTTACTCCAATCCGTCCCATCACTTAGCCATAGCAACCACTAAGGACAAGATCATCACCTGCGCCTCAATCAAGACCCCTTCTATCTGGGCCGCGGAAGAATTCGCTGTGGCCCTCGCCATCACTCGAACACCCGCAACAATTCTAATTACAGACTGTCAAGCCGTCTGTCGCAGCTTTTTATCAGGTTACGTGGCCTCAACTACGTGGAACCTCCTGGCTCAACACGCCCCCAGCAGGAAGATCGACATTGTGTGGACCCCGGGACACTCCTCACTAACGGGCAATAATTTTGCCCATAGACAAGCCTGCGAACTCTCCTCCCAGGCCTATGAGGAAACACCAAGTCTCGTCCCCCTGCTCACATTTCAAGACATCACCCAACATTACCGCACATCAAGACAACATTTTCCCCCTCCTCACCCGCAGCTTACTAAAACAGAAGAAGTAATACTCCGGAGGCTTCAAACAACCTTTCCTCACCCAACTTGGCTACATCGGATGTACCCCACCCAATACCCTGCCACATGTATATTTTGCCCTAACCTATGTACCCTCATACACATGATCTTGGGGTGCGCACACAACCCAGCCCTCCCACCTTTACCCACTTTCCTTCCCCTCCCTGAGCTGTGGGAGAACCTGACGACCAGCGCCGGCTTGGATGCACAGCAACTCCTGGTGTCTAGGGCTGAGACAGCAAGGTCGTCCCATGTCTCCTGGACTGAGGAGCCACTCCCACATCACCAGGCTCACAATGAAGTTTTTCCTCCTACTCCTCCTCACTAAGGCGGGTTTTTCAGAAATTGCCCTCCTAACGAAGAAAAGGGCGAAATTGTGGTTTCGGGAATTCGTGATTTTCTCGGTCACCCATTCACATATCAAAGCGCTTTTTGCTGATATAAGTAGCCCTTACGAATACCCGAAAAGTAGTTTTTTGATTTCGCCCTAACCTACACCAGCGAGGTAATTGCGCATTCCGGAACTAAACCGGTGTTCCTAAAAATTCTCAAATAAATCTTTCACCGATTCAGGAATCCAGCTGTTTTTTGCTAGAATATTTTACTCATACAAATGCCCAGAATTGTTTTTAAGAATTTCGCTCTGCGACGCCGCTAAAAGGGTCAAATTGTTTTTTACAAATGACACGGCTCATGAGCCAAAAACCCCTGCCAGGTTATGTACACGTCTAGCCAAACTGCTCTTTCAAACGGCTACAGATTGCAAGGGCACATTCTGATTACGGTGTTGGAGGTTACCCCGCACGGGGCACCTTGAGCAATCTTGGTGACGGTACTGGCGATACCGCGGACCCCGAGCCCCCAAACATAAGCTGGATCCCACCGTGGCGATGTGTTTAGAGGTGGAGGGTTAGAAACCACGAACGGTGGCCGTCGGAGGCCAGATCAAGCTCCGGCGGATGGGCTCCCTGTCTGTTCACCAGGCAGGGAGCTCCGGGACCTCTTTTACTACCAGGGTAAGGTCAAAGACGAAAGTACCCCCGTCTCCCTGCTTTTATACTATGCTATATGGCATTTTCAACCCCCCCCCAACCCCCAAACGTGACCGGTCCCTGAAAAGGCGCCGCACCGAAGTATCATTCCCACCTCTTCCAACAACTGTCTTTTCAACAACTGCGAATAACTATGCTCGTTTCCTTGTGATAGAGTCAGCTGACTCAGCAAGACCTGTCGCTTCCATGTCTGTATTCCTGGTTTCAAAATTCCTGCAAAACACAATAGGAGGAAAGAATCAAGCTAAAAAGCTTAGGACGGGAGAAATCCTTATAGACCTCCACGCTGAACAACAAGCCCGCACTCTTCTTGAACAAACCCGCATCCATGATCTGGATCTGGTCACACCCCACTGGAGCCTCAACAGCTCCCAGGGTGTGATTTCTGAGGCAGATCTTCTTACGGAAACAGATGCCGACCTGCTTGAAGGTTTAAAGGATCAGGGCGTCGCAGCTGTGCGCCGCATCACGATGCGCAGGGACGATAACATAATCCCCACGAAACATATTATCCTGACCTTTAACCGGTCCTCACTTCCTGAACATACCAACGCAGGCTTCATTCGATGCTCCCTTCGTCCTTACATTCCGAACCCGCGCCGTTGCTTCAAGTGCCAGCGGTTCGGGCACAGTACAGCCGCTTGCCGCGGCAAAACAACGTGTGCGAAATGCGCCGCAAAGGACCGCCCCACCGACAACTGTAATTCTGACATCCTCACTTGTGCAAACTGCAGGGGCCCACATGCGGCCTACTCCAGGAAATGCGAAAAGTTCCAAATAGAAAAGAAAATAATCAACCTCTAGGTAACAGAAAACATCACCTTCCCAGAGGCGCGGAAGAGGTTCGCCTCTTTCCCTCTGGGGAGGTACGCCGACGCAGCTCGCCGGGGGGCGGAGCGGCGTCTGGTTTCCACAGGAACCCAGTTCAGCGAGTCTGACCTGGTCCCTCGTCCGCCCCCCCCCCCCCTCTGGGTTGCCTCTGGCAGCCCAACCCGCCACCATGCCGCTTGCTGAGGCAGCAGCGGTTGTAGTGGCAACCTCTTCCATCGGGACCGGTGCCGCTTACGTCCCTGCTTCCCCGTCCTCCAGTGCGTTGGAGAGTGCCATGGACACCACGGGCCCCGCTCCGGCTTCCACTGCCACCGCACAGTCCGTGCCTCTTCTGGTGCCCCCGACACCTGCGGCGTTTGCGGGTCAAATGAAGGGCCCCCGAAGGGGGCCCAAGTCCGGGGGGCCCGGTTCGACGGGCACACCCAGGACATCGGACGATGAGATGGACGTCGTGCCGTTCTTGCGTGCGGTGCACCGCAAGGAACGCGTCCCGACACCAAAGCCTCCCGACAAGCCAAAAAAGGCGAGAGTCACAGCCCCGAAAGACGACACATAAACAAACACACACACGCCAGTAGCTCTCACACTAAATAATGGGCAGAGAAAACATAATTCAATGGAACTGTAGAGGCCTTTTTAAAAATCTTGACGATGTATACGAAATACTGCATGCTAATCAGCCAAGTGTAATGTGTGTTCAGGAAACACATTTGAATTCCAAGCACACAAATTTCTTGAATAGTTACATGGTCTTCAGAAAGGACAGGGATGGCTGCACACACTCTTCTGGCGGTGTGGCCATAATTGCCCGGAAATCTTTAGCCTGCCACCCTGTCACTCTTAACACTGTCCTTGAGGCTGTGGCAATTCGAACAATAATATTTAATAGGTTAATAACGGTATGCTCCATATACATTCCTCCTGATGTTTCACTTTTGAGCTCTGACTTCGAGGCGCTGGTTGGCCAGCTGCCCGAACCATACATCCTGACAGGTGACCTTAATGCGCACAACTCTCTTTGGGGCTCTTCTCGCATGGATGCCCGAGGTCGCCTGATAGAGAAATTCCTTACATCTTCAGGAGCATGCCTGTTCAACAAGAAACAGCCTACATACCATAACATAGGACACAATACATACTCAAATCTTGGCTTGGCTATTGGCTCAGCAGTTCTTTTTCCTCTCCTCGAGTGGGGTGTGGGCACTGACCCATACGGTAGTGACCACTTCCCCACCTCACTCACATACATAGGTAAAGGCCCATGCAGTGCATCTTCCCATAATAGGTTTAATGAAGCACGAGCTAACTGGAATACATTTACAGCAACATCCAAACTACACCACACATCCATAGGACACCTATACGTCGAAGAAGCTACCCAACTTCTCACGGCGCACATCCTCGACGCCGCCGAAAAGTCCATTCCCCACGCCTCTGGTGCCCCGCGCAACCAGCGGATGCCGTGGTGGAATGAGGACTGTAGGCGGGCGCGAGAGGCCCAGAACAAGGCGTGGGGTATCCTTCGTCGGTACCCCACGTCGGGAAACCTCCTCTTGTTCAAACGGGCCAAGGCGTTAGGAAAACGTGTGCGCCGTGAGGGAAAACGAGAGAGTTGGCGTTCGTTCTTAACATCAATAAACTCATACACAGACACACGGAAAGTATGGACGAGAATACGAAAACTCAAAGGACAACAAGCACACAGCCTGCCTCTGGTCAGCCCAACAGGGGACACACTCGAAGACCAGGCTGACACACTCGCACTACACTTTCAATACGTTTCTAGTTCAGCCCACTACACAAACACTTTCATGAAACACAAACAAACGGCCGAAAAGAAGCCTATACTAGATAACAATAGGTCAACATCTTCTTATAACTCAGAGTTCTCACTGCATGAGCGGAGGGCTGCTTTGAGCACGTGTAAACCCTCAGCTCCAGGCCCAGACAACATCACATACACAATGATACAACACCTGCACGCAGACACTCTTCTAACACTCTTACACCTATATAACAAGATATGGGTTTCGGTGGACGTTCCACAATCTTGGAGGGAGGCCATTGTAGTGGCTTTCTTGAAGGAGGGAAAGGACCCGTCGTCCCCCTCAAGTTGCCGTCCAATAGCCCTGACGAGCTGCCTGTGCAAGCTTCTCGAGAAAATGATCAATCGCAGGCTCGTGTGCTTCCTCGAGTACAATGGTCTTCTCGAGAGCTGCCAGGCAGGCTTAAGGCCGGGCGATCCACGAATGATCAACTCGTAGCTCTTGAATCGTATATTAAGGATGCCTTGGTGCATAAGCAGTATTGCTTTACTGTGTTTTTAGACCTCGAGAAAGCCTACGACACCGCTTGGCGTTATGGGATCCTTAGTGACCTCAGGTCACTCGGTGTTTCGGGTAATATGTTGAATACCCTTGTTAGTTATTTGTCAGAGAGAAAGTTCAGAGTAAGAGTTGGTTGTGCACTTTCAAAGGTTCACGTCCAAGAAAATGGCGTGCCGCAAGGTGGCGTGTTGAGTTGCACTCTCTTCATAGTAAAGATGAACTCTCTTGGAAAGGCATTGCCACCCACACCTCTTATTCCATGTATGTAGACGACGTCCAGATATCCTTTAAATCATGTAACATGTCCATCTGCGAACGTCAAGTCCAGCTCGGCGTCAAGAAGCTTGCCGACTGGGCAGACAAGAATGGTTTCAAAATTAATCCCGGAAAGAGCTCTTGTGTTGTATTCTCCAGGAAGCGTGGGGTCCACACGGACCCAGACATCACTCTTGCAAATGTGCCAATTCCTGTGAACAAGGAGCACAAGTTTTTAGGCATTTTATTCGATGAAAAACTTACATTCATTCCTCATATCAAACCGCTCAAATGCAAATGCCTAAAAACAATGAATATTATTAAGGTTCTCTCCCATAAATCTTATGGGGCCGATAAACAACTCCTGCTGCGTCTGTACACGGCGTTGGTGGGGTCTCGGCTCGACTACGGCAGTGTCGTGTATGGGTCGGCGACAAAGACCGCACTGAGAATGCTCGACCCAGTGCTGCATCTTGGCCTTCGCCTCTAATGCGGTGCTTTACGCACTATCCCTGTCGAAAGTCTTTATGTCGAGTGCGACAAGTGGTGTCTAAGGCATCAGCGGGAGTATGTTGACCTGCTATATGCATCTAAGATTGTGTCCCTTACCAACCATCCTTTTAATCCCATCATGAACAATACATCAAACTTGCAACTCTTTTTAAACAGGCCATCTATTTCCTTACCTTTCTCTCTCAGAGTTAGAGAGGAGGCTTCTGCACGCACGGTCCCTCTTTCAGACACGCACAACACACCCATCCATAATTTAATTCCACCATGGCATCTACATCCTATATCATGCGACCTATCATTTACAATAGTAGAAAAAAATAGGGTACCCAGGAGTGCTATTCTGCAGCACTTCCTCTTCCTGCAGGACAAGTACAGGTGCGCAGAATTCTATAGCGACGCGTCGAAAACTGGTTTTATTGTATCTTGTGCAGCGCACAGACCAAATTTTACCGTTACTAAAACAATGAATTTTCATAGCAGTATTTACACGGCAGAAGCGTATGGCATTTTACTCGTTTCAAACACATCCTCGAACATAAAATTCCATAGTCCATCGTCTATACAGATTCTCTAAGCGTTGTACAGGCACTGTCATCAGGAAAGTCATCTGAAAACTATGTGATCAATGCTCTTTTCAAAGTACTAATGACTGCATATGCCTCAAATCTTCAAATAACTAAATGCTGGGTACCAGGTCACTGTGAGATTCCTGGCAATGAGACCGCTGATCAAATGGCTGGTGCTGCTGCTCTCATGGCCACAGTTGACATAACAACAGTACCTTACACCGACCTAAAGGCACACATCAGACGACAGCTTCGTAACACATGGCAACGACACTGGAGTCAACAGACAACAAACTACACGTAATAAAACCACAACTGGGACGCTACATAACTGACTCGCACAACAGATACACTGAAGTCGCCCTGGCTAGGCTGCGGATAGGCCACACACATGTAACGCACTCCCACCTGCTCACTGGAACTTCGGGACCCACGTGTAGCAGGTGTGGAAAGGGCCTATCCGTAGTCCACATACTAATCACATGCAAGGCACTTGACACAACACGACACAAACGTTTACCTGAATTATACAGACGACACATTCCATTGCACCCATCATACTTTTTAGCCGACGAACCAATGTTTTCTAGTCAACGTGTTTTTAAGTTTTTAGCTGAGGTAAACTTTCTGCAGCTCTTGTCATATCACGTGTAATCACCCTGACCCTATACACCAGCCATCTCCATTGTCTTTTGTTTTGCATCACCTTTAATTTTAGTCACATGTTTTAGTATTTACGGTCTGGTCAAAACTCAGTAACTTCTTCTTTGGCGCTCTTTGCCCATAGTCGGCCTTGCGCCAATAAAGCCCAACCATCATCATCGTGTTGGAGGATAATATTTCTTAAAAGTTTAAAAATTCCACCATGGGGAGAGTAAAAAGCGGTAAAATAGTTTTTCACATATTCTTTTTTTACCGCCCGCCATCCGAGATATCGAACTGGTTTTTGTTGAGATAGGCAACCTACTCACGTATCTCAACATTGTTATACAACATTTTTCACTGACACCCTCCCAATAGAGGCAAGCGGGATTTCGGGAAAAGACTGTGTTTTTACACTTTCGTAAATTACCACCCAGCCAGTTGATATCTCCCATTCGTTTTTTCTTGAAAATGCTTCCCATTTACTTGCCCAAAAAGCACTTTCAGGATTTTGTCCTAACATGCGGATAAGAAGGCCAGCGAGATTTTTTAATATGCATCCTTTTGGACGTAAAATTCAGTTGAGATTTCCCGCGTTCGCTTAGTGGTCGCCATCTGTTGACACCTTCGGCAACTACGCGTCGCCCGTAGGAGCAGGGGTCATATATCATAAATGTAAAAGAGAAGATGTACCAGTAAAAAGCGCGAAGGTTAGCCCTCGGCATCTGCTGGGACTTCCTGCAACCTCGCGCCTTCCGAAGGGAGCCTATGTTACTTATGATAAAACTGTACCGATGAGCATCGTTCATATCTTCTGAGATAGCACTTCCTACGAGGAAGAATAGCCCCCACCCAGCCAGCCTCCATCATGTCTTCCCAGCGCAATGTCCTGCCGAATTCAAGTTGTGGTTGCAACCTGGCACTCTTCCTCATATCATATTAAGAGTGCAAGCATACCAAGCTCCTCCTTCTTCCATCCACTTTTCCAAACCTTGAGCTGTGGGAGAACCTGGTGACTAACAGCGATCTGGATGTCCAGAAAATACGTCCTCCAGACCGAAGGCTGCCCACTCATCACAATGCTTTCTGAAATTGGGAACAACTCCCACTTCGCCGGCTCAATAAAACCTTTTTCACTCACTGACTCATTCGCTCAAATGCGCCCTCTTGGTGCAATTTGTTTAGCGAGAGTTGGAGTAAAACACGAGTACCAGTCGTTTCACATTACCACGACGCGCCTGCAGTAGTAGCCTATGTACTGACAGCAGGCATTCACTCCCGAGTGTGCACCACTTCCCAATGAAGTAGCCTAATATGGCGACTAACAAATACCAATTGCTGTCCTTAATATAATGGCCCCCCGGGCACCGCCGGGTACTACCGCTCGTAATATATATTCAGATTTTCATGAGGAAACCTACCTGCACGTTACAATCCGGGGCGCGTTGAGAATCGCGCGAATGCAGTACGTAGTACCTGCGTATATTATGAACCTCTGTCACAGACTAATGAAGTCACGCTTTTGTATGAGTATCTCTAACCCCACACGTTGCATAGTGCCACCGTCGGAGCCCATCCTGTGAATTGGAGGCCTGCGTGAAGACAAAGAAGCCAGTGTGCCTATTTATCGAGGGCGTAAGCATCACAAGATCAGGGGCATCCACACATAACGTGTTCGTCTGCTCACACGTTCAGCGTAGCTCCGACGAGGCATTTGCTGTATCTGATACAGGATATGTTGTGAAGGTAACGTCAAGGCACGTACGATATGCTACCACTTGATCAAAACTACGGAGGCAATGCGGCATGCTGGATGTGTTCAGTAAAGACGAAGCAGATACAGTGGCGTTCATGTTCCCGCCGGATGTTCCCATATCGATCGTTCTGCCAGAAGTGATGATGGAAATTGGGATCAGCGCGTCGTAGCGCTCCATAAACGTGGGCGGGGACATTTGAATAACTGAATATCAAACTAATACTGGTGTCACCTCCCTTCGTATCCGGACTGCGCTGGAGGGTGTGTTCCGGCCCCCACAGGGCACTTGGATGCGTGCCGTGCCCAGCATCGCAGAAAAGGCTTCGACACTAGCGTCTTATATATGTCATATTTATAAATGCCTTCAGTGGTGTTCTCATGCCCATTCTATTTGCCTGCGGAAACAGTTGCCGTGTGCACAAAACTAAAATTCATGAGCTGTCGGTACCGCAGATTGAACGGTTTCGGCCTCATACTTTCTGAAGCGGTTGATATAACGGCTTTCCCAGAGTAACTTCTTGTTAGGAGATACGACCGCGGAGTTTTGTAGGCAATCTGTCGAAAAGTTCATAAGGCGATGCATTAATTTATCATCCTGTGTATATTACCTCACTGAGAAACAGCAAGTTTGCTCTAGCACCAAATTTGCTCGTTTTTATTAAACGTTTATTTCTCTCTCTTGCTCTGTTTAGCACTGCGTAAACAGCACGTTACTAAATATACTAGGAGAGCCACCTTGCGCAAAAAAAGAAAAGAAAGAAAAGGAAGCCTTATATATTGGAGGTAATTGCTCTAGCACCAATTTCATCGTCTATAGCACGATGTGAGCGCCTGCCAATGCATGGAATGCAGGGGACAGAGGCACTTGAACAGCCAAGCGTATACGTTGTCACAGCTGCGGCTAACCTCGGCATAGTCACGGCATCGGCATCGGCATTGTCCTCACAGTGCACACAAGTGCACATCGCAGTGCACATCATTTTTTAAGTGCGAATGCACTTCTTAAGCGAGCCTGAAGCGTCCGCCGCCGTCCGCATAGCAACAGCTGCGGGTGCGCGCGCTCCTCGTCTTCCTTTGCAACGGGGGGAGATGGGCGCGCGCTGCCTGGCCGCTGACATGGCACATACCCACGTGGGGGATTGGCCAGGAATCGGGCGTGAGAAGGTCTAATGCACCCGCTTAAAGGAGTACTGACACGAAATTTCAAAGCTGAGATCCGCTCTAGCAATCAAGTACAACGACAACACAAATAGGTGTCTGTCAATAAATGCATTTTTCTTTCTTTGTAGTTGTGTGTGTGTGTGTGTGATCTCTCTTTCGCGAACATTACCGAACCGCGCAAATTCAACTCGTGCATTCGCACTTTCACATTCTTCCCCTCGGAGAAATGCGGGGAATTTTTTCAATCATGATCGCAGGGTCGTGTTGCGACAAAGACGGATCATTTAAAAGCCGGTTTTGTTCCTTGGTAGTCCTTCGTCATCTCTGTAATACGCGTGCCTCAAACTGCGCATTTTTATTTTCATTGCTGTTTTCTTGGTCGCAAGGTACCTGCTTTGCATTTCGTTCAGCCGACTGTCTTCTCAGAGAAAAGTCCATGTCTTTGGAGTCGTAGCATTTATAGGGGGCGAGAGGCCTTCCCCCTGCAGTGGACCTGAATAGGATGACGACGATGATAATGATAATAATGGTGGTGATAATCGTAATGATGATGATGATCATGATAATGATTGTGGTGGTGGCGATGATGGCTATAATTATTATTATTTTTGTTATTACTAATGATGATGATGATATGATGATGATGATTATGATGCTTCTGATGATTATGTTGGTCGTGGTGAGGATGATGTGTGGCGCCTGCGTCCTTGGGCACATCTATAGAGGTCATAGAGAAACTTTTTCTAGGGGTTCGCTGACACTTGCGCTTATAAACATTTGTTGTTTGTCGCGTTATCGTGCCTCTTTCTTCTGATGCGGTGATGCGAATTGTGGCTCACGCATCATGGCCGTTCGAGCCCCTCCAAAGGTCATGCTCGAGTGAAATCCGCGGCAATAGGGCGGACATCGGGCGGGGCTTAAACGGGAATGGGGGAGGAGGGCGCACCGGCAGATGCCTCGAATGGTGTCGGCAGAACCACACACTGCCGCCGTACAGCCCATGCGTATTGTGCAATATTTATTCCTATTCTTAACGCACAAACGGAAGTTGCCCATTCGCGAAAGTAGTGTGATTATGTATGAAGCCTCCCAAATTCCCCAGTTACTCGCTTGCAGAAAGGTTCAGACGCAAAGGAAGGCGATGGCACGGGAACGCCGCGGCCCGAAGCTGGGTCTAATGTCACGCTTTGAAGTCTAACGTCAACCGGCGCCTGCAGCTCGACGCAGAATGATTATACTGCTGCTTTGCTAATCGTAAGGCTCAAGTTGAAGGTTATGTAACGTGGAGCCTAAACACATGAAGTTTGCGGAAACGTCTTGCTTTGAAGGGGAACATCATCAACCGCTACCCATTAGAAAAGTGTTCCATGCTCTCAACGAATCAATAATCTGCGTGTATCGACCGGTTCACGGCGTAAGGTTTGAACGCATAACGTAAGGCCTAAGCGCCGGCACATACCCGACAGTTACTGCTGCTATTTTCACAAAATGCCTCATGCCCACAGCATGGTACAAATCTGCAGTGGAGTATTGCACAACGCTTTATAAACTAGAATGCAGGCTGCTCGAGCGTGCGTTGCTACAGACGCAGTGATGAGGGAACCCCACAACAATGACTGAATCCATCGGTCAATTACAGCACAAATACTGGGAGGTTCCACTGCAAGAATTCTGAGCCCGCACTAATACGATGTGAATATTCAGAATCCTAGTCGAGTGTCACTAAAAGACAGGGTAGATTCACCCATGATGGGGCTTTGGACAATGCTTTTATAGGTACAGATGCATGCAGCTTTCGCACGATACTCCGACGTTGGCGCAACTGAACCGTCTAACTAAATCACTGCTAATGCACCAGACATAGGAGCGTTGAACCACTGCTCACGAAATAAACCGTCGCTATAACCGTCTCTTGCTTGGCTCTGAAAGGGGCGAAGAACAGCGCAGACTCGTCGCCCAGGCGGTCGACATGCTCGGCCTCTAGTTTCGACAGAACAGAATGTCTTTACTCCCACCTTTTTCGTGACGGATACAACGTGAGTCGGGGTTTCAGGAACAGTACGCAACCACCTTTTCCATCAGTTGTCAAGAAAACCACAACCACGACTGCCGGACTACGGTCGGGGAAAACATGCCGTACCTATAGCGACAGAGGCTGCTCTTCCCATGTTCGGAGGTCCAACACGCTTCGTGACTGCAGGCGATAATTAGCTCCCAAGTACTATTGCAGAATTTTGTTACGATTGTTTTGTAGCTAGTTTCAAGCATCTGCTAACCTTGTTTACTTGCAAACTCCTTAGAAAATTTGCGCACTCAACCCAACATTCCACTGCAGTGTGCTTTGGGTTTGGCACGGTCACACTTAAAATGATTCATTGTTCATATATCGGGGTCTCCGTATCATCATCTAAGCCTCTGCTGGCGAAATATGTGCTTGACTTGACGGTGCCTTTGTCAGCGGTGATCAGCGGAAGTTGCAGTATTCTGCTGAACTCTGCAAATTTGGTGCCAATCACACGGCTCAACTTCACGGATAGACCCAAGGCAAAAACTAGGCTCGCTTGCGAGATATCTTTAATGGGTTCATCGGGAGCCACCGTTTTAATTGTGAGCAAGCTATGCTGTTGCTGAGGTCATTGTTAAAAAAATGTCAAAGAAACAACCCCACCAGCGTTCATCCCCATGGTCTACTACTCACCAGCACCTCAAACAAACACAAAAAAACGCCTGCCAGTGATAACGTGAATGTTTAGAAAGAGAACAGAATGGAGTTCCAAGAACAATCGTGCGACAGTTCGAGGAGTTTTTTTTTTTAATGCGATATATTTTCCTACGGCAAAACAGGGGGGTTTATAGGTACAACATTGCACCAGTTGCACACAGAAAGCCAAGAAGAGACCGGTACTGGGGTCCCCATGTCCAACGCTGAAGAACGGGGCGCCAGCCAATCATTACACATCCCCTTGGGGCTACAGCCGTCCCAGTACATGTTTTCTTCTTGCAATTACGAGGCGCGATTTACTGTCAAGCAAGTGTAAATCAACGCCGTAGAGTGGGGATATCTAAGCCACAGCCCGTTGTTAACGATCGCAGAAGCTCAGGCTCCCAGGACTACTCAATCACGCTGACAATATCCCGCCGCCTCGTTAGGCACGCTCCCGAATGGGATTACGGATGTTGATAAAAAGGAAGCAACGAATAGCCACGCCGGGATGAGTGTTTCGCTGTCGACCTGCAGCTGGCAAAAAACAGCGACAACAGCCGCGTGCTGAGGCAAGCCAGACGAATACCCCTTGAAGTGAAGCCAAGCCTTCGCTGCCAGTGTACCCATGTTTTTGATGCAACACATTCTTTGGCCACCTTAACGCTATTTCACGCGAAGAACGTCTGTCTTGCCTCGAAACCGTGCGTGCGTGCGTGCATGAGAGCATGAGTGCATGCGCACGAGCATACCCACACGCGCAAACACGCACGCGCAGAAACTTGCCCACGAGCACGCGCACACACACACAGCCATCATCATGATCTCATCCTCACTATTCGGGAAAGGCGTACAATTACAACTAACTTCAAAGTGTTTAAAGTTACTTTGTAGCAGTTCTACGCAGCGTCAGCTTCAAGCTTCCTAGTAAAGTAAAAGAAATATCAAACAACTCTAACTCGGTTAATATGTGCAAGCACATTAATTGACCATGCTTTACTTAAAATTTACTGTTAGTTCGAGTTTTTGTTAAGGAGACCTGCGTCTTGAGTTAATTGACATTTTCTTGGACAAAAGTGCTAATTTAAAAAAAATTTAAGGTACCAAGTATTTTGAGGGATTCCTAAAAATTACAATTCAAGTAACTAGAAGCAATTACGAATCACTTTCAGGTTCACGGTGTGGTCGGAGTAAGGATTCCTTATATTGCAAGTAATTTCGATGTATTCATTCCCAATAATTTTGCAAGTAATTCCTCCCACTACATGGCACTCCTCATTTACAGAAAATCGTCAGGCATACATTAGGGCTTCGTTTTTGGAGGCCAGATTAGCCGCGTGTATTGCGGTGTTGCCGACGAGAAATTTTAAAGGAGCCATGAAGAGAAAATGCAAGTTGGTTTTATTCGAAAGATTTCGTGTTTTATAGTGCCCCCAGCGTTTGTCCGGATACAAACGGTGCTTTATTCACTGAGAAATTAAACTATTCAGGTTAAAATTTTGATTTTCCCGCTCAATCGTGCGTTTTCGTGGTCCCAAGTGACATCACGGGAACCGACCGCTCTGCAGCCTAGAGTACCTTCATTCATGCATCCGCCGTACAGGGTAGAGACACGTAACGCTGGCGCCGCCATGTTCGGTTGCTCGCTCGCCGCCGAAGGAAGTCATTGTGTCAAAACCGCGCTAAAATTATCGCCGCAACGCGGTTTACTGAAGAAGTTTGAATCATATTGTCTGTTTCGCGTTGCTAGGTCTCGTGGGAAACGAAAAGAATAACGCGTTGAGCCCGTTGGCCCAATTGCGGCGGCACGGGACCGTTCAAAGTTGTCACCACCCTGTAGCGGTGTTGGTTTGTTCCCGCGTTTCTTTACGTTTCGTAACCTAGATGGCGCCACCATACCGTGGCAAGCGTTTGGTTTGTTTTTGCTCGCATTTAAACCTGGCTTGTTTTTGTTCTGGGAGAAAATATTCGTTCCCTGAAACAGTGCTCGCTCGACAAATGGGGTCACGTAAGACACCGTTGCTTGCGTCAATCGGCCAGTGTCGTCTGAGACAACCCCAAGCCCCATAGTGCTGTGCAGCTAAACCAAAGCATGCTGTGCGCAGTACGAACAGCAGAACGCATCAGTACTTCTATGTTTACATGTGCTTTCGTAACTTCCACTGTTTGTCCCATCATTCCTATTGCTTTGTAAAGAATGTGCCCTAAATTTAAGCGCAAATCGCTCGTTCGTCTAGTTTGTAAGCTCTACCTAATTTGCGTCTGCTTCTGCCAGCCTCCGCCAATCGCAGAGCTTAGCCCATGTGACATCACAGGTTCTGTTGCGGGAAATGAGCTGGTGGGTCGCATGACCATTCCCGTTTTTCCTAATTATGTAGCTTATTTGAGCGAAGTTTACGTTAAAAGTGGTGTCAGTATGATTCTAACGAGACAATCTTTTGAATGAACCAAACTTGTGTTTTCTCTTCATGGCTCCTTTAAGTGTAATGCACTTCTTAAGCGGCCCTGAACCTGCGTCCACCGGTGATGTCCGCATCACATACCCACGTGGGGGATTGGCCAGGAATCTCCTCGTCTTCCTTGGCAACGGGGGGAGATGGGCGCGCGCTGCCTGGCCGCTGACATGGCACATACCCACGTGGGGGATTGGCCAGGAATCGGGCGTGAGAAGGGCTAATGCACCCGCTTAAAGGAGTACTGACACGAAATTTCAAAGCTGAGATCCACTCTAGCAATCAAGTACAACGACAACACAAATAGGTGTCTGTGAATAAATGCATCTTTCTTTCTTTGTAGTTGTGTGTGTGTGTGTGATCTCTCTTTCGCGAACATTACCGAACCACGCAAATTCAACTCGTGCATTCGCACTTTCACATTCTTCCCCTCGGGGAAATGCGGGGAATTTTTTAATTTGCGTTCTTTCTAAGAAGACTGCGGGGCGCAATGCCTGCTGCACAACCTAAACAGCAAAATAGGAACTGAATGGGCAGTAGTTGGTGGCAAGGAGACGCTTGGTATGTTCATGTCTTTTCATGGAAGCGAAAACAATACATGTGCTTGCGTCCCGGGACAGAAGCAATGGTGTACGTACTACAATTAAAAGTGACAAATGTGAGAGGCCCACATTCAGACGCGCGCTACGCAGACTGAGGCCCTTCTCCGATAGCGCGTACGCCGATTTTTTTCCCCCAAGTGCGATGCTGCTAACTATGCCTGAAGCGTTTGGAGGCGAGAACCATCCGCATGGATAAAGAGACTCTGTGCCATGGAAAGCATTGCGGAAACCCATCGTTAGAATCGTGCCACCTACACAATGCATAAATTGAATGGCGCTGAGACCCGACTAAAACGCTATGAGTACTAACAAACACGGACGCTTTCTAGACAAAGTCGCTTGTACGCAGTCATGGTGGTTATCTAGTAAAACGGCTCAGTATCCGCTCATTCAGACTACAAGCCGCAGTAGCAATGTCGCACTGCACCGGGCGTCACGGGAGGCGGCGATACCATGCGAAGGACGTTGCACACCACAAGCCCGCTTGGTAATTTCCCCTAATTGTGGGTGCATGCTACAGTCGAGGACATAACAGTGCGTGGCGTATGCGCAGTACGGGCACAGTGTCCCGATATACACGCTTAACTGTGGCGTTACCATATACTCTATCTGTCTGATCGCCTCACGACAGCCGTTAAGGCACGGCTTCCGCACACCTGAAGCATCGCACCGATTTTAATTCGGAGCTAGACGGTCTCGCGACGCGCGGTACAAGGAGCGCGGACATGGCGACATTTGAAAGCTTGCTGTTTACAGCTCACGCTTCAAAACAAACAGAAATCGCTAAATAAATGTGGAACGTGAGGTTGCACCTGGGATGCTTTAATTGGGATTTTCTACACCAGGACCGGTTGGCTCCCGGCTGGCCGATGGGGCGCGAACGGCGGCTGGCTCGTCTTCGAGGCGATCATACACCAGTAGGAACTCTTTTTTGTCTTCCTTCCAGATTATCGGGTCAAAGTACGGGTACGTGCCTCGCTCGTACGTCCACTTCGTCTCCACCGGCGAGCCCTCGGACAGGTTTATCCACACGCCCTCGTCTTTATGAAAGCGCCACCCCCTCTTGTACAGCTCCGCCGCAGACTGGATTTGCCGGACATCCCCGCCAGAGGTGTAGAAGACGAAAAAGAGAACATCGATACCGTACCGGTCCATCTTCACTGCGGCAACCCTGTTCCTCTTGTCTTGGTCCATGACGTACTCGCTGGGGATCCGAACATCGGGTTCATTCAAGCTACTGGCCTTTTCATCCCATGGTCCCCCAAACACTGGGTACAAGTTCTCCGGGGAGCTGATGTCAACGCCGAGAGTGGACAAGTCGCTCCCTAGGACCAGCGATGGGCGGTCGGGGTGCGCCTCTGCCACTCTGACGGACTCCAGGAGCGCCGCCAGGCCATACCCATCTGTCAGCATGCCCGACCGGCGGTTGGTCGGGCCGCGTTCCTTCGCTGTCCGAAGAGGTCGATGGACGGACCTCTGCGCCATCTTGTCTGCGTAGGCACGGTGTCGCTGCGTTCGGGATGTTACCTTTCCCGCTGGGGCGTGCATAAAAGAAGAAGTCGCCCCTCGTCTTCTTCGAGCGCTACGCTGTTGCTTCGTTATTGCTTTTACAAGCATCTTGCACTGACAAACTTTACCGTCACTCGTGAACGTTTAATAATTATTTAATCATTCAGGTGGTTATTTCCAAGGTCACTGATTTGCCTCTAGTGCTCTTTTTTAGGTGAAAGCAAGACGATTTCGTGATTTTGAGCCTCGCAATGGTGCCCCTTTGCAAGAAACGAGTTTTTTTAGGGCTATCATTAATTCAGTAGCGGTAATGAGTGCCAATTCGCAGTATTGGAAACAAACAATACTTCTTGGAGATTTACAGCCCATTGTAGCTAGCACCGAACGGGCGCAAGTAGGCGTAGTCAGATCGTATGTTGACTACCAACAAAACACAACAGCCATTTTTAAAATTTTGCGACTTCAACCTTATTGTTAATTTGCACACTTACGCTCTTATTCCGGACCGTCAGAGCAAGCCTTCACTATGGATGCTGTAGTAATGATGTTGATAATGAAAATATTGAATTTAAAACTACAGGATCTTCCGCTCAATATATTCCAAATGCCAGTGAATATAATCCCAGCGCCAGTGAATATAATCCAGGCGCCAACCAATACAATCCAGGACCCACACAGTGCACAACACATAACAGCGCTTTGTAGTTTAGTTGGCAACCAATACCATCCGGGTGCAGTGTATTTTCATCCAAGTTCGATGAACTAGGTTACGTGACCAGTTTAACCAGACGACCTAACTGCGCAATAGAACAGTCACGTGACTATCCAGCGCTCTCGCCTAGTTACTATAGTGAATACGAGGATGGTGTCATGGGTACGAATTATCGCATTTAAATTGCTCGCTTACCGTACTTACCCGATTCTAACGCGCACCCGATTTTCCTCGCAAAAAAAAAACTTTCACCTCAGATTGGAATGCGCACAGAACTTTGTGACCGAGACAAACTATTGTGGGAGAAATGGGCGATTTATTTTCCGAAGTAATTCACTCATCTCACTCCTCATCAATTTCCGCTGACCACAAAATCTCGTCCTCGGTGCCGTCAAGAGCGTTCGCGATGCCACACTTCTGAACGAACGTTCAACCATGGTCGATGGAATCGTAGACCACGCCTCGAACGTCCGTCCCGCGAGCTTCTCCAGAGCCGCACGCTTCAGCCGACCGCTCGTTTTGAACGCGTGGGAGCCGCTGCTGCCATTGCTGTTATCAAGTGCGCAAGTGGAACGATTTGACGATTTCTGTGAACGCCGATAGAAAAGCCTAGGCGCTTACGCTTCCTGAGCTCAAAAAATTGTTGCTAAAGGCTTAGATGCCATCTTGAGATGGCGATGGCGATGGGTGGGACGAAATTTCCGCTGTTTCGGCAGTTTCGGTTTCGTATCCGATTCTAACGCGCATGCGATTTTTCGACCTATCTTTCCGAAAAAAGGTGCGTGTTAGAATCGGGTAATTACGGTACTCAAAATTGTAGAGGAAACTGCCACAATGCCTAACTCTCGAAACCCAATACGGGCACGAACGTGGGATAGACAGGTGGCGCTGCTGGCGCCGCTCAACTGCGCCACCCGCGGAAGAAAATCGCAAAAATTGTCGGGACATGGCCTGGAGTGTAGGTGTGGAGAACACGTGCTTCCGTGTTATTTAAAAGGGCAACCTCTTGTTATCGTGATGATGTTAGTCAGACGAAACTCACTTTTTTTGTCAGAAATTAGGTCCGGCGACACGCGTTCTGTTTAATTAATTACTTTTACAGGTACTTAATTGATTATTTCTTAGTCATTGATTTGGATAAACGTCAAATTGATGTAACCAGGGCTTGTGAGGTACCAAATTAATGGTGTCGATAAGAAGAATGACGTGGGAGAAATAAAAAATTGCTTCCTGCTTATAGTCACGGTATAGTCACGTGATTCATAGATTGGATTAAATGTCAGAGTAATGCCATAAGGGCTTGTGAGGTATTAAATTAAACGTCTCGATAAGTGGTATAACGTGGGACAAATAAAAAATAGCTTCCCGGTTGTAGTCATGAGAGAGTCACGTGAGCCCTAGATTGGGTTAAAAGTCAACTTGATGCCGCTAAGGCTTGTGAGGAATGAAATTAAAGGTCTCGATGAGAGGAATCCCGTGAGAAAATTAAAAATTCCTTCCTAGTTAAAGTCATGATAATAGTCACGTGAGTCATAGATTGGGTTAAAAGGGAAAGATATGTCACTATGGCTGATGAGGTATCAAATTAAACAGCTCGATGAGCGGAATAACGTAGTACAAATAAAAAATTGCTTCCCAGTACAGTCATGACTCACAACTTGGGATAAAGGCAATATAACATCACTAGCGCTTGTGAGGTACAAAAATTAAGGTCTCGATGAGGGAAATCTTGTTGAACAATTTAGAAATTTTTACTACTTATAGTCATGATAATAGTCACGTGATTCACAAAATGGGTTAAAAGTCAAAGTGACGCTACTAGGGCCTGTGAGGAATCAAATTAAAGGTCTCGATGAGGGGAATCACCTAGAACAAATTAAAAATCGCGTCCTGACTATGGTCATGACATAGTCACGCGAGTCATGGCTTACATTAAAAGTCAATGTGATACCACTAGTGCTTGTGTGGTATAAAATTATGGTTGTTGATGAGGGGAGTTTCGTGGGACAAATAAAAATTGCTTCCTGGTTATAGACATGAGATAGTCACGTGAGTCATAGATTGAGTTAAAAGTCAACTTGATGCCGCTAAGGCTTGTGAGGAATGAAATTAAAGGTCTCGATGAGAGAGAGAGAGAGAAAAAACATCTTTATTTGTCCTGCAAACGCGACGCGGCCTCACGTCGTGTCAGCCGGCCACTCGGCTTCCGTCACCTACTCATGCCTACCCCGGGTGGGGGTGACACTTTCGGGCGTTGAAGCTCGAGGGCGTCCGACACTTGCTGGTCGGCCATGTGTTGTATGACGTAGTCTTTGCACGCCGCCCCACTGACAAGGTACGGCGGGAACGTCTTTGCTGCACTGGCCTCGCTCGGGTGTCTTCTGCAGTCCCAAAGGATTTGGGCCGCCGTGGCCCTGTCCTTCTTGCACATCACACACACATCACTGGGGTACACCTCCGGGCATATGTGTTTAGCTATTACTGGAGTCATCAGCGCACGTGTTTGCAGCTGGCTAAACACCACTGCTTCGCGTCGCGTCAGCTTAGGGTGGGGTGGGGGTAGCGTCCGGTGGTTAGTCCGGTACCACTCCAGGGTGGCCTTGTAGGTGGTGAGTGGCACCACCTCGTCGTCTTCCTCCACCGCAGTTGGGGGCTCGGGCTCGCGCCGCGGCTGGTGAACGCGCGTGCCGGCCGGTCCGCCTCCTCATTGCGGTTCTCGCCCGTGGTCAACGGGCCGGCGTGCGCCGGGAACCACTTAATAGTCACCGCTGATTGTCTGGGGAGTAGGGCCCTGGACACCCTCACAACACTGATGGAGACACTATTCGTAGCGTAGTGCGAGATCGCCTGTCTAGCGTCACTGATGACTGTGGTGCACTCTGGGTTCGCAAAGGCTAATGCGATCGCCATCTCTTCGGCCTGGTCCGTGCTCTTGGCCCTGACGCTGCCGGCCGTATACAGCGCCCCGGTGGTGGCTGCTACCACCACCGCGGCGTACGTGTTGGGCCGGTCCGGGTACTTGGCTACGTCCACGTAATATGCTCCGGTGTCCATCGCGTGTGTCGCCGTGAGGGCCACAGTAGGGCCACACAAGCCACTAGGGCTTGTGGGGTATCAATATAAAGTTCTCGATGAGGAGAATCGCGAGGGACAATTTAAAAATTCATTCCTGGGTACAGTCATGAGATGGTCACGTGAGTCATAGATTATGTTAAAAGTCAATGTGAAGCCTCTAGGGCTTGTGGGGTATCAAAATAAAGGTCTCGATGAGGGCAATAACATGGCACAAATTAGAAATTGCTCCCTGCTTGTAGTCAGGAGAGAGTTACGTGAGTCATAATTTGGGTTAAATGTCAACGTGATGCCGCTATGGCTTGTGAGGTATCAAATTGAAGGTCTTGTTGAGGGGAATCACTTGGGACAAAATAAAAATTGCTTCCTGGTTTTACAGTCATGAGATGGTCACATCAGTCATAAATTACGTTAGAAGTCAATGTGACGCAACTAGGGCTTGTGGAGTATCAAAATAAAGGCCTCGATGAGGGGAATCACGCGGCACAAATTAAAAATTGCTTTCTGGTTATAGTCAGGAGATAGTCACGTGAGTCAGATTGGGTTAACAGTACACTTGATGTCCCTAGGGCTTGTGAGGTATCAAATTGAAAGTCTCGATGAGGAGAATCGCTTGCGACAATTTAAAAATTGCTTTCTGGTTAAGGTCATAAGATGATCATGTAAGTCATAAATTACGTAAAAGTCAATTTGTAGCCACTAGGGCTTGCGGGGTATCAATATAAAGGTCTCGATGAGGGGAGTCACCTGAGACAAAATAAAAATTGTCTCCTGGTTACAGTCATGAGATAGTGGCGTGAGTCACAGATTACATTAAATGTCAATATGATGCCACTAGTGCTTGTGAGGTATCAAAATAAAGGTCTAGATGAGGGTAATCTGCACAGGACCAATATAAATTGCTTCCCGTTATAGCCATGAGATAGTCACGTGAGTCATATATTATGTTAAAAGTCAATGTGATGCCCCTAGGGCTTGTGGCGTATCAAATTGAAGGTCGCGATGAGGGGAAATACTTAGAGCACATTAAAAATTACTTCCTGGTTATGGCCGTGAGATAGTTACGCGAGTCATAAACTGGGTTAAACGTCAAAATGGTGCCGCTAGTGCTTGTGAGGTATCAAATTAAATTTCTCGATGAGAGATTACTAGGGACAAACTAAATATTGCTTTCTGTTTATAAGCCTCGAGCGCGGCCTGTAGGGGCGCCACTGAAATCCCCCTAGCGGCCCTTTTCGAAAGCAGCCGCGGGAGTCGCCGGCCCGCTCCCCACTATCACCGTTGCTTTCGGGGCCCATTCACGACGGAGATTTACCGTTTGTATGCGCTGGAAATACCTATTTATGTGTAGCAGTCACTCTGTTCGCAAATGTGGTGTGTTTACGAGAGTGTAAATGTGTGTGACATGATCTTAGTCTGGTACATTCGGTCTGTACAAGATCCAGGTGTTCGTCACACGTCGGCGTCGCGAAACAGGGATATGCGTATGGAGATGATTGTGATTCCACTGCTCTCAAATTCACTAACAGTGTCTCCGTAAGCATAATTATCCCAGATGGTCATGCCATGGCTATACATTACGATGTAAATCAGTTTTGTGCGCTTATATAACCTAGTGGAGCGCTCATACCTGACAGCACGCCAGTTATGTTTGCCAATATCATACCTCAGATATTGATCACTACCCTGGACATAAATTTCGCGAACATTCGACGAATAAAGTACGGTGGATAATCCAAAATTATACCCGGGATCAGCGGACCACAAAAAAGGAAAATAATGCTGGGGTGTCTTGTCGTGAGCTCAGCGCCCGCAAACATTTATATATGTTACATATATCCTCCGCGAGCAGGCCGGAGAATGGCTTCTACAGTAATGCCCATTCGCGACTAAACGTTTCTTCGAAGCATAGTCGTAAGACGCAAGGAGCCTGCAGCATCTAGCACAAACGGAAATCACGCCTTATCAGATATCCCACTCTTCTAGACACTTTTTATCAGTTTTCAACTTGTATACCTCAAAAAATGCGTTCGCCGAGGGATCAGCTGTTAGTTGATTGCGGAGCGAAATCAAGGAAAGAACGTTTTAGTAATCACACACACAAGCTACTCGTTCACGTCACTCTAGTTTTTAGACTTCAACTAACAGCTGATTCCTCGGCAAACACAAAAGGCGTTACAAGAGTGGGATATCTGATAAGGCCTGATTTCTGTTTGTGCTAGATTCTGCAGGCTCCCTGCGTCATATGACTATGCTTCGAAGAAACGTTTAGTCGCGAATGGGCATTACTGTAGAAGCCATTCTCTGGCCTGCTCGCTGAGGATATATGTAACATATATGAACGTTTGCGGGCGCTGAGCTCACGACAAGACGCCCCAGCATTATTTTTCTTTTTTTTGGTGCGCTGATCCTGCGTATAATTATAGCAAGATCCCTTATAGCAAGAACCCTATATAGCAAGAACCAAGAAAAGTGAATTAACCACTGAAAAATGTATTGTCTGCAAGCGCGGAAGAAACAAAATAGCTCTTACAGAAATGAAAAAAAAAACTCAGTGCAGCTTCTGAAATGCAAAAGACGTTCCTATAAACTTAACCAGGGTAGGACTTACGAGACAAACTAGTGTGCGAAGTGCACTGCTATTTCGCGAGACATGGGGAGAGGTTTCACGAAATAGCAGTGCATTTCGCACACTGGTTGGTCTCGTAAGTCCTACCCTGGTTAAGTTTATAGAAACGTCTTTTGCATTTCAGAAGCTGCACTGAGTTTTTTTTTTATATTTCTGTACGAGCTATTTTATTTCTTCCGGGATGGCAGAAAATTAATTTTTCAGTGGTTAATTCACTTTTCTTGGTTATTGCTATAAGGCATGAGTGCACATATTTCACGACGCAGAGCCTTGGAATATAGTCAACATTTTCGCGTGGATTATATTCTTATAAAAATCACAAGTTATCAGGTATGGGTAATCGCATCCCCGATATATATATATATTTTTCTACGGAGCATATATTCGTAATGAGGCCGCATTCGTTGTCCGCGCTACAAAACAAAACACACCTCTCATTGTGCCAGTATCATTTTTATACGCGGTGACAATAAAATTCACTTGTGCCGGACGCATTCGGAGGTGACAGCCATGGTATGCTGCTGCCGTCGCCGACGCCCGTAACAGCGGCCGAGAAGGACGCAGAGCCGCGTTCCCAGATAGCTATTGTTGGTGTTTGAGCACCCTACCAAGACGCAGCGGCTTTTGAAGTGACCTAAGCTACTGTTTGCTTGCAGACGTCACCATAACAAGTTTTTTAGCACTTGGAAGAGCAAAATGGGGCCATCTCCCCGCGCGGGGGACTCGAGTAAATGCGTCGCATAGGGGGTGGGTGTATTGCGTTAACGTTCAGTGTTTGGGGGGTTGGTGCTATCACGTGTACACCACGCAGCTATCACGCCGCTAGAACGCCGCTGAGTCGCCAATGTACGCCGCTGACGACGTAGTTTGAATGAGTCAAGGATATAAGGCGCGTTCGTAGCCTTTGATTCTGTGTCTGTTTTGTGGCGCAGTGGGAACAGCACCATGTACCTCGCGTTCCGCCCACAGGTAGAGAATGCGTTGTATCAGCAGCTTCTTGTCGTAGTTTGAATGAGTCAAGGATATAAAGCGCGTTCGTAGCCTTTCATTCTGCGTCGGCTTTGTGGCGCAGTGGGTAGAGCACCGTATACATTGCGTTCCGCCCGCAGGGTCGTGGGATTGAAACCAGGCGCCGGTAACTGTTATTTCTTTTTATAGTGTAGGGGGAGGCTGGCTGCTGCGGACGCCTACGCACGGGTGACATCGTGAGTTATACAATTGTTCTGCATTTAAAAAGAAGCGAAAGAGAACCAAAACACTGCATGAGCCCCTATGGGCCGCGCAGCGCTAATCCCGTTAACTCTGCGGAGAAACGTCGGCCGGCGGCGCAGCGATCGCAAAGCTCGAGGCGTATAGGCATCACATAGTCCCGTGAGTTATAAATTGGGTTAAAAGTCAAAGTGATGACTTAGAGCTTCTTGTCGCCTGCCCGAGTGTAAAACGAAAGTGACATATGCGAGAAAGAGGCTGATGGTGTGTTGAAAAATTGTTAATTTGATTTTTAATGTTCTCGCGTGACTCCTACGGATGACTAATTCGTCACGTGACTTACCATGACGTTTCTTTTTCACGAGTAAAAGCATCATAGGTTACGTCAACACGTACGCAGATATTCAACAGCATTTATTTTTTTACCTATGATGTGATTACTCGGGGTATATTAAACCTTACAACTCGCATAAATATTTCATGGTCAATAGATGTGATGCGAGTTCTAAAGTAACATGTTCACAATAACAGGCTTTTTTCCGCACATCACGAAAGCAAGCAATTCAAGCGTTTATTGGACACCCATTATGCCAGTACTGGTGATGTAACACACCTCTAAGTGAGTCACGTGACTAATTCATGATATATTGGAGTCAAGTGTCATCATAAGGAATCGTATTCACTGTGTCAATATTCTCGTACACATCTGGAATACAAGGAATTAAACAGCGTTTTTTTGACACCCATGATGTCAGTACTCGTCGTGTAATAAACCTCATAGTAAGTCACGTGCCCAATTAATCATTTATAGGAGTCATGCGGTATCAAAAGGAGACATCTTCACTATGACAAGAAGTTTTTGCGCATCACGTGAACAAGCAATTCAACAGTGTTCTTTTCATACCCATGATGCCAAAACTCGTGATGTAAATAACCTCATGGTGAGTCACGTGACTAAATCATGACGCATAAAAATCATGCGACATCTTTGGGATAATGTCATTTTTTGCGCATACCGCAAACAAGCAAATGAATGGCGATCATTTGATACCTATGATGCTTTTACTCGTGAAAAATAAACGGCATGGTAAGTCACATGACTGAGTAATCATTCGTAGGAGTCACGCGACATCATTAAAAATCCAATTAACAATTTTTCAACACACTATCAGCCTCTTTCTCGCATATGTAACTTTCTTTTTACATTCGGGTGGGCGATAACCAGTTCTAAGACATCACTTTGACTTTTAACCCAATCTATAACTCAAGAGACTATCTGATGCCCCTAAACAGGAAGCAATATTCAGTTTGTCCAACGTAATTCTCTCATCAAGACATTTATTTTTATACCTCTCAAGCCCTAGCGGCATCATTTTGACATTTAACCCAATTTATGACTCGCGTGACTATCTCGCGACCATGACCAGGAAGATATTGCTGCGTGGAACGTGTTAGAGAAATGAGCTGGCCAGACACTCGACTTGCAAAGGGCGCAATCCCCCAAAGTGGGCATGTGCCGTGGTTGTGCGGGAGCCTGGCTATCAGTCGAGGAAGAAGAAGACGCTCTGGTGGACTAGCGTGTGCACGAGCTGAAAGACCTAGCTGCCTGTCCGAGTAGTAGTAGTAATAACTTTATTTTGCCCAAAAGTTGTGGTGATTGCACCACTGAGCTGTTCGCTCAGTCATCTAGACAGCGGGGCTCCCAGTGTTTTGGGAGCTCGGTGTCTTCAACTGGGCGAGGGCTTCTTGCACGTGGGGAGCTGGGCTAGAGATGGCAGCCTCCCACTCGGTTAAGGATGATATGTTATGAAGGATGGGATGATTTCTTCTACGTGATGCGGGTATTAATAGGCATGACCAAATGATGTGGTGAAGTGATGCTCGTTCCACAGAACAAAAGGGGCAAGCGTCCTTATATTCGCCAGGATATAAGATGGACATGAGATGCGGAGTGGGGAATGATAATGTTTGGAGCTGCCTGAGAAGGACTGCATGCCTTCGACTGAGCGATGGATGCGGTGGTGGAAAAATTGTCCTATCCTGGCGGAAATGGTCAAGGATATCGCCGAAAGTATGGAGACGGTCCTTATAGCCGAAAGGTTGCGGAATATCTTCAGGAGTCCTATGAGGCTCTCGGCGAACCATATCTCGAGCAGTCTCATTGGCTCTCTCATTTCCCATCAGGCCAGAATGTGCCGGTGACCAGATGATGCGGAAGGTCCGGCTATGAGGTGTGGGCCCTTGCGAGAGTTGGAATGAGTATGGTCTTGGCCGTTCGCCATTTTTCCAGAATTTTACCCTGTGTCCAACATTCATTAAAAAGTGCCGTGATTCCAGTAATGGATGAGTCATCCAACTGCCGAAGAATCTTATTAGTAATCTGGTCAGGGCCAGGGGCCGACCTAATGTTTAGCTTATAAATGGCAGCCTTGACCTCGGCTTCTGTAAAAGGTGCATCTAAGGCGGCGTTGGCCTCTCCGGTGTATGGCGGGTGTTCTGTTGGAGGGCCTTGTGGTATGTACTTGTGTAAATATGTGATGAGTGCATGTCGCGTCCCCGGATAGTTGTGTATCAAAAGGGACACCGTTTGGTTGTGGGACGACTTGGTCGACGTCGGATCAAGAAGGTGGCGTAAGATATTCCAAGTCCTTTTGGTACTGAAAGTGTGATTTAGGGAATCACATAATGAATACCAGTTTTCCGATACCAATCTGGATGCGTGATTCTCAATCACCCGATTAATGTAAGCTATTTTTCTGCGTAGGCCACGGCTGTGTTTTTGGCGGATCAGTCTGTTTTTGAGGCTGTCTCTAGCCTGGATGAGGTTGGACAGACGCGAGTCTAGCGGCGGTAAGCTGGGGTCTGATTGTATGATTTTGGTTGCTTTTCCGACCCTGCTGCGTAACTCCTCCTCCCATTCTGAGAGAGTGTCGAGTGTAGGTGTAGTGTCTTGTGTTGTTTTACGAAAGAGGTCCCAGTCGATGAACGTGTTGTTTCTTTTTTGGGGAGATTTTAGGTATGCGGGTGTCTCGATTTGGATGAGCTTATGATCACTGCCAAAGTCCTGCCCAGTGTTCTCCCATTTAACCTCTCCTGTTATGTTTTTGGTGAATGTTAGGTCAGGTGTCGTATCTGCACAGACGCTGTTTCCCTGACGTGTGGGAAACAGGGGGTCGGTATGTAATGTTAGGTGTTCATTTTGTGCAGCTTCCCACAGCCGGCGCCCTTTAGGTGTGGCCCTTGGGTAGCCCCAAGCGCAATGCTGCGCATTAAAATCGCCTAGGATGACTATGGGTTGCTTACCCGCTGTACACAGAGCACCATGGATTAGGGAAAGAAGAGGGCCAGAGTCCTTTTCCCTCGGACTGCTGTAAATATTTAGAACAAATAGGCTGGTCCGCCGATTTACGTTTGTGACAATTTCGATAAATGTGTGATCCACCTCGCTGTCTATGTCGTGTTCTTGCGCTATCACATTACGGCGAGTAAGAATGGTTGTTGCAGGTGGATTTCGGGACTTAGGCATGAAAGTTTTGTAGCTGGCTAATCTGGCTACTGCGCAAACTTCTTGTAGGCAAATATTTGCCTTCTTAATTATCTGCCAATAGAGACACATTGCTTAACTTCTGAACAAGCGTTTTCCTTGCTCTGCAACATCTGTGGTGGAGGTGCGGGCCGTCGCGTAACAATATTTTTAATGTGTTCCAAGTCTTTCCCTTCATCGCGACCTTCAATTTGATACCTAAAAAGCCCTAGTGGCATCACTTTGACTTTTAACCCAATTTGTGACTCACGTGACCATCTCATGAATATAACCAGGAAGCCATTTTTAAATTTTCCAACGTGATTCCCCTCATCGAGACCTTTATTTTGATACTTCACAAGCCCTAGTACCATCATATTGACTTTTAACATAATCTATGACTCACGCCACTATCTCATGACTATGACCAGGAAGCAATTTTTATTTTGTTCCAGGTGACTCCCCTCATCGAGACCTTTATTTTGATACCCCACAAGCCCTAGTGGCTTAACATTGACTTTTACGTAATTTATGACTCACGTGACCATCTCATGACTATAACCAGGAAGCAATTTTTAAATTGTCCACGCGATTCTCCTCATCGAGACCTTTAATTTGATACCTTACAAGCCCTAGAGACATCAATTTTACTTTTAACCCAATCTGACTCACGTGACCATCTCATGACTATAACTAGCAAGCAGTTTTTTATTCTTCCCACGTGGCTCCCCTCGTCGAGACCTTTAATTTGACTCCTCACAATCACTAACGGCGTCACAGTGACATTTAAACCAATTTATGACTCACGTAACTACCTTATGACTACAACCAGGAAGCCACTTCTAATATGTGCCACGTGATTCCCCTCATTGAAACCTTTATTTTGATACCCCACAAGCACTAGTGGCCTCACATTAACTTTTAACGTAATCTGTGACTCACGTGGCCTTCCATGACTATAACCAGGAAGCAATTTTGAAATTGTCCGACGCGAATCTCCTCACCGAGACCTTTAATTTGATACCGAGAAGCCCCAGCGGCATCAGGTTGACTTTTAACCCAATCTATAACTCACATGACTGTCTCATGACTATAACCAGGATGCAATTTTTAATTTGTCCCTCGTGACTCCCCTCATCGAGACCTTTATTTGATACCACACGAGCCCTAGTGGCTTCACATTGACTTTAATGTAATCTATGACTCATGTGACTATCTCATCATTATAACCAGGAAGCAATTTTTAATTTGTACTACGTGATTCCGCTCATCGAGACATTAATTTGATACCTCATAAGCTATAGTGCCCTATCTTTGACATTTAACCCAATCTACGACTCGCGTGACTATTATCATGACTACAACCACGAAGGAATTTTTAATTTTTTCACGGCATTCGTCTCATCGAGACCTTTGATTTGACACCTAACAAGCCCTAGTGCCGTCACTTTGACTTTTAACCAAATCTAGGTCTCACGTGGGTCTCTCATGACTACAACCGGGAATCTATTTTTTATTTGTCCCTCGTGATGCCACTTATCGAGACGTTTAACTTGATACCTCACAAGCCCTTGTGGCATTATTCTGACATTTACCACAATATATGACTGACGTGACTATCTCATGACTACAAGCAGGAAGTAATTTTTTATTTCTCCCACGTGATTCCCCTTATCGAGACCATTCATTTGTACCTCACAAGCCCTGCTTACGTCAATTTGACTTTTATCCAAATCAATGACTAACGAATAATCGATTAGGTACCCATATTAGGTAATTAATTAAACCGAACAAGTGTCACCTGGACCTAATTTCTGACATAAAAAGTGAGTTTCGTATGACTAACATCATCACGGTAATGAGAGGTTGCCCCTTTAAAACACGGAAACACCTGTTTTCCACACCTACACGCCAGGGCATGTCCCGACCATTTCTGAGATTTTCTTCCGCGGGTGGCACTGTTGAAGGGCGCCAGCAGCGCCACGTGTCTGTCCCACGTTCGTGCCCGTATTGGGTTTCGAGAGTTGGGCATTGTGGCAGTTTCCCCTAAAATTTCGAGTAAGCGAGCAATTTAAATGAGATATTTCATACCCATGCCACCATCCTCGTATTCGCTATAGTAAATAGGCGAGAGTGCTTGATAGTCACGTGACTGTTTTATTGTGCAGTTCTTAGGTCGTCTCGTTAAACTGGTCACGTAACTAAGTTCATCTAACTTGGATGAAAATACACTGCGCCCGGATGGTATTGGTTGCCAACTAAACTACAAAGCGCTGTCATGTGTTGTCCACTGTTGGGGTCCTGGATTATATCGGTTGGCGCCTGGATAATATTGGTTGGTGCTTGGATTATATTCACTGGCGCTGGGATTATATTCACTTGCGTTTGGATTATATTGAGCGGGAAATCCTGTAGTGGTCGTGCCCCTATTCAGGGAGTACGTTGGATTACGCTGCCGCTGTTGCCCGTGCCATCAGCTCCTGCTGAACTTTCGGGTCTACGCTGGGCAGTACTTCCTCCCACCGTTCAATCGCCGGGTCTTTGGTCTTAGATATTTCCGCATCACTAGAGTGAAGTCACGCCTTCATAAGAAGGTAGAGTGATGTATGACACTCCGATGACGCAGTGACTGCTATATTTATTTTTCTACGTGACGACGTGACAAAGATGAGACGAAGGATGAGATGTGATGAAGTGATCTATTTACACCCTTTACCACAGCGGCCATTACAGAGCCCGCGCATGCCGACCCCCTCCTTCTCCCCCCCCGGTCGAAAGATGGTCGAAGACGGGGCGAGGTGACCATTGTGATGCGAAGGGGTAATGCGATGGCAATATACGTTGAGGAATCGCTTGCCGCAATGGATGACGATGTCGTGCATGGTGATGCCTGGCCCCGCTACACAGATGTTTTCAGCGGCAATGAAGCGTCATAGATTGTCAGAGCCACGTCAGGCGAGAGGGCTGGGGACACATTGTTGGTTCGTCTTGTCACCGCTGGTCTCGGCAGGTCTTCATCGGCGTCCCACGGGCTTGGGGACGTGGTCTATCTGTGGCCGCATCGAGGCTGGCGCTGCCCGACATGTCCCACGTGCCAGCGACGTATGATGGACCCGCACCTCTAACAAATGTTACTTGATGACAGAACAGACATGAGACGAACGATAAGATGGGGTGAAGCGATCTATTTACATTACTAAAGATGATAGTCTTTGGTCTGTCTGTATGTCTGTCTGTCTGTGACTCGATTCAGCCACGCGGCCCAAGTGAAACAAAAACTGCGCAGTAGTCGTACATACTCACAGCCAAATCTAAACGCCTATGTCCGGTCTCAATGTTCCTACTTCTCAACATTGTTTAACAAAAAGACGAGCTTACGCAAATACAAGGCAGCAAATTCATACATGAGTGGTATTTGCAGTGTTCCTTTATTAATGAATCCATGGTTGCTTGGTTTTTGCAATAGCAAATGAAAGTGCAATGGCAGAAATACGTTCTATGCTGTTGCCCACACCACCTGATGGCGGCATTTAAGAAATCAAACAGCAATAGCAACCGAAGGTTCCACTAGATGGGATCCATGTTCCACTTGGTACGCTCGTGGAGTAGTGCAACGTAATTCTATAAACGTTGTAGTAGGGTGCCTCAATTCACGTGCGTCTTCGCCGTACGGCAGTGCTGCCATCGAGGCACCCGGCCTGGTGCAGTGGAACGCGGTAAACTTAAATTTACTTGAGCAAACCTCTAGCATGTTATCTTGGGAGGAACGAGGCGTGTGAGGAACAGCATGAGAGGTCCGCGGGAAAGAGAAGGGGGGCATTTACTTGGCAGGGGTGCCAGTCAAGTGTCGTACTTAATTGACACTTGCAACGAAAGGAGCAGATACGCGGCCAATTTTTAACATAGCGGCCAATACAGAGCTCATTGAGGCTCTGTCCACGCTTCTTCCTCCTCGCCGTCAGCATCAGCGGCCATGGCACCATGGGGATTGACTGCAACGTACAGTGACAATATGAACAGCTTTTCCCATGCATACTGCACAAGGGGTTAAATGGCGTTGATTGTAGATGTGTGGGAATGGTTCCTAGTGATAAAACGTGCCGCTTTGTTTTCCAAAGCTTTTAGTATGTCTGGTTTGGGCTGCAAATAATCGACGCGTACTCCACTTTATATCTTCCTTATGTAGTGTAAGCTAAAAGTTCAGTTGACGGACTAAAACTAAATACAACTTTTTGGAGATAACGCCGGGAGTTTTACTTGCATTGTAAATTATACCATCATTATGTTCATTCCCCGTGAGGTTTGATGACCAATAAACACGCATATTTTAGCGTACAAACATTTTCGACCACCGTTTTATTAATAAAACAGGAAATAAGAATTAAGGGGAACATAAGTAGTCCTGGTAAATGTACTTACTAGAAGCTGGATTTCTAGGTATTAAAAAACGGCGTTCCCGACGCCCAAAATTCGCAGGAAAAAGAGCGTTTCAGGCAACCAACGTCGTAAATATAGGCACCATAAATTTTTACATGAATGCAAAGTAAGTTTGAAACGCAAACGAGCGCATCCTGTGTATGCGATAGGAAAACCAAAAATTTCATTGTTTTTGATGGCACAAAGGAGCCAACAGTTGAACACAGCTTTCAATTGTCCAGTAGAACTACTGTACTAATGACGATTCATTGGAGCACTTAAACATGCGCACTGCTCACATTCATGTTCACTGGCCACGGTCACTCACTCAAGCGCCGCATATAGCGAAACAGGCATGAAAAAGAATGCTTGAAAGCACAGAACACTGCTAAAAAAGCACTACTTTTTGTGTGCCGGGCGCAGTTGAATCATGGCAGAAAAAACACACAAACAATAAACGCAAAAGACAAAACAATTTATTAAGAAGTTAACATGTTACATGAAGACTTAGACATACAACTCTGGCAACTTTCTCATACAAATTATCTGAATTGTATAATCACAACATTCCAACACTCCCAGATACAATCCCACAAAGAGCATTTTAAATGGTGTTTATCAGCCGAGGAGATTTTTCATAGAAAAGCGTATTTAGTGCCAGCCGGCAGTGTGATTTTTAAGCTGTAAGGAAATGCAGCTGCGCAGTTTTAACGTTGGCTCTTCAATTAAGGAGTGATCTGCTAACCAAGGTAAATTCAATGCTCAACTGTTGCGTTTAAAATTCAGTTGGATTGGTGTATGCCTCGAGGAACGAGGATGCCACTGCACGTGTTTGAAGAAATTTGTCCGGGCAGCACGCGAAACATAGTCTTATGGAAAATTGTGGAACAGTGTGGAAGCCATAGCAAACCGAACCATCTCCAAAGTTTTTTGGTAAAAATTGTCCTTATCGTCTCTAAGGATAAGCGTCTCATTCCACTGCTGCTATTGTTTTTCGACAGTGGGTGAACTTCAAGACTAGATTGAACCCCATAGGGTTCCAAACAGTCACTGCTACCGCGTTGCATAAATAACGATCTAAAACTTCCCTCGAAAGCAAAACTTCAAGCTGAGTTGTGTTCATACAGGCGGCGGTTTTGTAAATAGGCATTTATAAGGATTTATAGGCGTTTAAGCACAAACACCAAAAGAGGAAATTATAGGCGCTAAAAAAGACCACAGAAGCCCTTCTTAACCTCTAATTTATGCTCAAACATAAAAATGGGAAGATAGGCACGCGATGAACAAAATAGGCGTTTGCTCCAAATCAGATCTCTAGTGACAGCTTTAGTTTTTGAACAATTTATTTTCATTAGCCACTGCTCACACCAGCTCGCAATATTGTTCAGGTTTGTCAGTGACACTTTACAAGCTTCACAAGCTTCATAACTGTTAATATGTCTGCCTATTACGCAATCAGCAAATACCCGAATATTAAAACTTAAGTTATTGCGTACGTAATAAAGTAAATTAAAAATAAAATTGGTCACAGTACAAACGCTTAATTGAGGCACTCTTGATTTTACTTTTGTTAAGGAATAATCGTGGTCATTTACAGAAATCTATGATGGCGCTGCTGTTTCTGTTCAGACGGGAAAGTTCCATGATTAGGCTTGGTTGAGACTGTTGTCGCGACTGTCGTAATATTTTAAAATAATGACGTCATTTGGCGTCTCAGCCAACCAGACTGCGTGAAACGATGTTTTTTACGTCCATAGCGCACGATATGGCTGTGACGTCGGTAGTCTGAAAATAGCCTTAGGCGTTTATGAGGTACTTTATCAAATGGTTTCGCGAAGTCAGTGAGCATGGCATCAATTTTGGATGAGTCCTGAACGGTCTGATGTACGTTGGTTACAACCTCAAATAATTGGGTTTCGCACGAATGACCTTGAAGAAATTCATGTTGATGAATATAAAAAGAATTGTGCTTCGTACGGTATTTCATAACGGCTGATGATATAATAGGCTCAAGAATTGTGCATGATCTGTCGTACCATTCCAGGATTTGACTTCTGGGTGGGCGCTCACAAAAAGAGAACGAAGGGGCAGACGTGATAAACTAGAGAAAAGTTAGAAATAACTGCATCAATTCATCACTTCACAATTAAAATTAAATGAAGACATCGGGCGCAATGGTCATACTAATATTACATTCATATTACTCCGTTTTCTTTCTCTTCAGAGGAGCTGCATAATTACAGCCGGGCTGAGGATAGACGTTCGGGCCGTGTAAGCTTGCTGGATCGCCTGCGACAGAGAAAGACATATATCGGTAGCAATACTTTAAATTCACGTACCGCATTCAGTCAAGTCCTCCCCTCTAGGGCAACAAAATTTTAGGGGGAAAAGAGGCAGACTAGCTGTGTGTATTCAAATGTCATGTGGAATTGACGGGACAAACGCATCCTCACCAATGTCTATATCTTTCGCTTAGTATGAAGAGAGAGGCTTTTCAGAGTAGCTTCTGGGAGTGGCATGTGCGATCATACTGACGCTTTTGGCCCTGTGCTGCTGCTCCAGGGCTGACCAGCTCCTTGGGACCGAAGTGAACTTTTTCCTTATGCCCCGATTATCTTTTTTTGATGACAACACTCCGTTCATTGATGTACAGGCACGGACGAATGAACTGCGATCACGGAAATATGAACCAGTACACGCAAAATTCAAAAATACTCTTAGTGGAGGCCAAATAATTTCGCGCTATTGGTATATGTGGAAGGCCACATTCCTTAATCTTGTTACTGCAATTAAGCCACGCGTCAATTTGACCTGCATGGAAAGAAATGGCGCTATTCAAGTCTTCTGGCTAATATTTTCGTTATCGCGTTTCATCTGTCCAAGACTATACAAGTACACAACTTCGTGCGTGATTCAGAAAGTTTATTAAACAGTGTCATAGGCAACCCTTTGCACGTAAACCAAAGTAAACAATACCATTCGGCAGTTTTCCACAAAAGTAAGGAGTACGACTGATATAAGAGACTATTTTTATATTAAAAAATCTGGGCACTTTGAAAAACATTGTTAGAGTTGCTGGAGCTGAAACAGGCCGTTATTGTAGGAACGATCTACTACACCTCTATGCCCCGGAGGCCAAACATCGGGGCATCCCGTTTTAGTGGCTTCTCTAGACAATAGCAGGTCTATTCAAAACGAACCATCAGTGCGCCGATGGGCTCAAAAGTGCCAGTAGATGGCGAAATTTGTTGTCAACTCATGGAAGCCACTTGTAAAAACTCCTTCTTAGAAATAGAGCTGTACCGAGAGATAAAGTTACGTCGCCGCAGAACACTTTCTGCTGCCCTTCCTCTCCCAGTAAGTATGGCCGCATGACCCCATGCCGTCCCGTCAGACCAATGAATTTTCCATTTCGTCTGCTTCTAGGTTTCCCACATACATGCCACATCAGTCACTGCACCCTTGTCGCGCAGTCTCATCTAAATGCCTCCCATTCTGTGATTTGGCTGTATAAGAGCTCATGTACTGCTCTATTGAAACTTGAAAGATGGGCTTGGAAAGCAACAACAGATCACGGCGTTATTTTCCTTCTAACGTATGTGACATGGGCCAAAGCGCCAATGTCAAGAGAGCAGCAAAAAAATTGCAGTGGTGTTCCCGAATACCGACGAGAACACTCAGTCCAAAAAAAGATCGGCTGATTTGCAATGCAGGCAGTATAATCCGCATTTCGCCACACGGATCACGTCACAGCTTGCCGATGTCATTTGGAGCAACCAACTGGAACTTTATGCTTGGCTAGTTAGGTGGGAAATAGTTTCCACGGTATGATATGTGTAACCGAAAGCACGGACGGTACTTTTAGAAGTCCCCGTGGGTAGTCTTCACCACAGCGCTCCAGAATGACCAATCGAAGTGGAATAATGTGCAAATTCGGCGAACGACGAGGCCCAACGTATATGACTAAAAAAAGGGCATAGGCCCAGGGACACACGGAAGGCGTGAATCGAGTTTACCATTGCGCAATGTACCAGTGCAGATGCCTTTTTTCCCTTAAATTGCATTCTCGGCCACGATATTCGTCAAATTCGCACCATAGGCCACCTTGATTGGTAATTCTGGTGCAATGAGGTGAAGACTCCCTCCGGGAACTTCTTAAATTGCAGACAAGACAGCACCTGTACAGTCTACGTAATGTTCGGCGTCCGTGTTTTTCGTTGCGCATCATACCATAGGTCATTTGGTGTCGTCTTTTTGCACCAAAGCGGACAATGACTACAGAATGCCTACCAGGTTTCAAAGTAAGCAACGTTTCTACACAGAAAAATCCAGTCAGAGCCTTAGCAGTCCCTAAACCAATTCCACAGGCCTACAGCCTGCCTGGGATCATCGTTCAAATATTATGCGCTCCCGAAAAAGCATGAGACAACACATGACGAGCCTTTCACGTAGAAAAAAAGGTAGCTCACACAGCAGCCCCTGTTGGACTAACACTACAGTGATGTAGCCACAGGGAGTGTTTCGTACAGCATCACTCTCATCATCATCACGATCACCTTCGTCATCAGTCTATTTCTGTTTACTGTAAAAGTAAGACCTCTCCTATAGACTCGTAACTCCTCCTGCATTTTGCGGTTGAAATTTCTTTTTTCCCGCCGAATTTCGTATCATCCGTACATGCAGTTATCTCTATTCCCCTGCTTCAAGTCCCGCCTCTCGGTGTACGTTATGTCACACTGATGATGCATTCGTCATTCTGGGCATTGCAGGCGCACCCCAACTCCACTGCTTTCTCTTTGTGCCAGCTGGATGCCTTCGACCCTAGTTTTGACCCTAATCAAAGACCCTCGTGCCGGGTTTCCTAAGCTTTACTCCTACCATCCTCATTTTTAAGGCTTGTTGGGGCGACTTGAATTTTCTTGTTTTTGTTCTGGGTGTTTAGTAAGGACAGAAGTTTCTGCCACATAAGTACTCTCCGGGAGTACGCACTGGTTGTACAACTTTCGTTTTAGCCACATATGTACCCTACAGTTCACTACTTGAGAGCCCTTGCGAATGCAGTTGAGTCCACACTTCCTCCACGCCTCGTTTGTATCTCGTGGTTCGGAACACCAGGGACAATCACCTCAAGATAGTTATATTCATCTCCCACTTCTAGTATCTTTTACCTAGGTTGAAACGTACGCATTATGACGTCTCCAGAACCATAGGTTCGATTTCTCCATAGATTTACCATACCCCTGAGCTATGTGAGTAGATTTCCTGGAGCATTTTCTAGAGGTTTTTTTTCCGCTATTCCCTAAACAGTAAGATGTCATTCACAAACCTTTAGAACCTCAAATATTCTCCATTTACATGCATCCGATACTTCTACCAATCAAGCTTCCTTTTTTTCCTCCTCCGCCCTCCACCCTCCGTCTATAATTTCGGAGAATGGTGACTCCTTATCTATGCTACTCCTGGTTAGTAAATTCTCACCCTTCTTGTTAGGTTGTGTCGCCCCCGTGTAAAATCGTTCCAAAGGCCACATTAGCACTTACTTTGAATAGAACACCGCAACTGGAGCCCGAACGCTACCAACAAAAAGCGACTACTGATCAGTCCTCAATGCTACATCGCTTTAGGATTTAGTGTAAATGGGTCGTAACGTGCCTTTCTTTCCCCAGATTTCTCATGAATTAGTTGGAGGATTTGATTTTTATGAGCAGTCTTTAGTACGTTAGTACATTGAAGGCATAACCGCCTTGAATACTGTTTCTTCACAAACTCGAACCTTCTAGGTCGGGAGATCGATTTTGATTTATTGATTGTAGGGTTTAACGCGCCGACGCAACGCAGACGATGAGGCACGCCGTAGTGGAGGGCTCCGGAATAATTTTGACCACCTGGGAATGTTTAACGTGCGCCGAAATCTCGTACACACGGGCGTTTTTGCTTTTCGCCTCCATCAGAAAAGCCGCCGCCGCGGCAGGGAATCGAACCCGCGACCTCGTGCTCAGCAGCGCAACGCCTTAGCCACTGAGCCACCGCGGCGGGTTAGGTCGGGAGATCGATTGCGGATCACAGCTTATAATTATAAAAGCTAACCGTTAAGTGTTGTATAAATTAATTCACTAAGAAACTGGGTCTATTTTGATGTACGGGTAAAAATCATTTTTCTCTCAGGCATGTGCCTGCCTCACCAACTTTTCTTTTTGTCTGACAGAAGTTGGTCGCTTTAATAGAAACAATATCCGTTCCAGATAGCGACACAAACTAACATACGACCTCATCAATCCAGAAGAACTGTAAGACCTTGCCATCCTATGAGCAAAATATTGTTCCTTGACGAACTAGAAAGAAAATAAAATCCGCTTGAAGCAAAGTAAAATACTGAATCTACCATCCAAGTTCCAAAATGTGAGTAATTTTGATACGACATAAAAAGTTGGCTTCCATGCAACGCCAAGCTTTACTACTGATCCAGTGCTTGGTCGTCACTAATTACGCAGACACCGAATAGAATGGGGAAGTTAGTTCAACACTTCGCACTGGCATCAAGATTTTCATGGGACCCTTAATAGTGCCACAAAATGAAATCCAAAAACTCGACGGCGACTGATCCGGAGCTGAGTCACATTACGTGCGCTCACTACTAAAGATTTTCGCCGGAGGAAGAGTAATCCAGGGAAGAGCGTGATGCGTGTTGGCTTGTTTAGCGTGGAAGTGTCGGGACTGAATGGCGCCCAGAGCTTCATAGAACGTATGCTGAGGGGGCCTTAAAAGATTAAAACAGAGATTGAGGGGCACATACCGATTAGCAGGGCTTAGTCTACCGGCAGGCTTTCTCTGTCTGGTCTCCCACTTGAGTACAGTGCGAAGAGCTGCTCCGGGAACCCTGCAAAGACAGGCCAATTAGCTTTTTTCTTCGGCGTAGTTTCCGCTTTAGCCAGACAGCTAGTGGCTCCGGGAAGCCAAACCACAGTGGGCAAAACATTTTTGTTTCTGTCTGCTTCTCTTTGCCTCTTTGTGGATCGGGAGTCCCCGTCGCGGCCGCAGATAACGGTCGAGGCTGCAGCTGGAGAAAGGTTGGACGACCCAAGCCAGCAATGTAGTTGGATTTCAATTCAATTTTCTGTTAGAACATGGAGCCGCAGGTAAAAGAGATTGCCAGACACAGAAAGCGATCGCCACAGAAAGAACATTGTTTTGTATTACGTTCCTGTGCAGTCTAATTCAGCTTAGCAGTAGTACTCTTTCAACTATGTGAACTGTGCTTGACATTGGCAACTTTCGTTTTCTGTACTACACATCAGTGCAACTCGCCACCCATCGTGTTTGCCCACAGCAACAATTGGGAAAGATCAAGTCTATCTCTGCCGTTAACCACTTTTGTTCCTTACTGCCGTCAGCAGCATTCGCCAGCCGCCGCCATCATCCTGGTTCGCAATAAAAACACTCAGCCCCACCATGGCAATGGCAACGCGTCCCGTCTGCGGCGAGAAGAGGGAAGGGTGCATTGGTGCTTAATTGAATGTGAGGTTGATTAATGCGCCGAAGCTTCACGGGAGATGAGGCGCGCCGTAGCAAAGAGTTCCGGATTATTTCGACCACCTTGAGGGGATGTTTACGTGCGGTGAAGTCTCTAGCACACGGGCCTTTTCCATTTTTGCCTCCATAAAAAAACAGCTGCCAAGGTAAGGAATCGAACCCGCATCTTTGGGCTCAGCAGAATGCCTTATCCACTGAGCCACCTTGGCGGGTTAGGAGGTGTTGCTAGGAAAAGTACTTCTCGAGCGTGTCCCCAGCTCCGTTACGATGTGGCGTGACCTCTCACGTCTATCGCAGTCTTTCTATAATGGAAGTTTTTTTGCGCTTAATTGCGGGCAAACTTCTGGATTTGAGCCGACCAACTGTGAATGCTACTAAACCACCTTCGGGCAAAGCAACCTCATTCGCTCTTTGCGTAGACTCTCGTACTAAAATTGGCAACTGGAGTCACCTGCAGTCTTGGGAGCCGCCATATAGCAGCCAACTCGGGTTGTATGCTAACTCCACCTGCTTTGCAACATGACTTTCGCGGCTTGCGATGACGAAAGCAACCGCAGGGACCGATTTTATTTCTTTGCCGTGTTTCATAAAGCAGTGAAAACATTCTTGATCGGAAGGTCTGTTAGATATATACCATTATATTGATAATGCAACTTCAAACGGTGTTCTAACAAGGATACTACGGTTTTTGCAGCACCAGCCAGCTCTTCAGCTCGTTAGCGAGCCATACGAAGAAACTCTCCGCAACGGCCCACCATGCAACAGTCACTGCAGTGCGGTTCGCCCATAATAAGAGCCCTAGAGGTCACTGCAGTACGGGCCCTGTAAGTCTCCCTCTACACTGTAAAAAAATTTCTCTGGTTTACAGAACAACCGGAAGGTAATGTATTGCCGACACTTTCCGTAATTTTAAAAACAGGCAATCTGTAACACGGACTCTTTGACCCTATTACGGAACTTTCATGCAAGGTAAAATGTAAAGTGTCCGGTTTCTGGTAACAGAAATTCTGTAACCTTGAATTTCACAGAAAGCACCCGTTATGTCTAAACAAGGTTCCGTTACTCAAATGTAAGGTGTTCGTTCTCGGGTAACAATCACGTAATTGGTATGTATAAATCATGGTTGCGCAGCGTCTTGAGTGATCAGGTATCAAAAACATACAAGCATTCCATACGAGCCCAGTATATTTGATCAAGCACATTTATTATATGTATGCACGTAGGCAAAGCCTGTAGCTCTGTCTGCAAAAGTTTCTCACATGTGTTGCGTTGAACACAAATACATACAATTTATGTTTTACCCTGAACCCTCTTCCTTGTTCCGTGGCATCACCTTAAAAATAGAAAGAAGAGTAAACACGAGCAATTACCCACTCAACAGAAATTTAAAATTAAAACTAAATTTATTTGTGTTACAACTTTCTCTGCTCCAAAAATACAAACAAAAAAGGGAGTGACAGAAAAAAAGCTCCAGTAAACAGATTGACAAGGCCACAGCCCCTTTCTACTCAACAGCAGCATTGTGAGAAAGTGAACACAGTTATAAAAAAGGCAACCACAAAAAAAAAACAATAAAGATCTTCCAGTACTACATTGCTTTGCATCACTCGTAATTCCCGTTATCTTCAACAGCTGCAGAAAACTACGCAAAAAAGAAAGCGAGAAAAAAGAAAAAAGGGTAACCATACGGTTTTCTATGGCACGTAGTTGATGCTGCGGAGATATGCACACGTGGAAATCAGCACACTCAAACGTATGTAAATGACAAGCCAGAGTATTCAGGAACTCCTCCTTCTCAGTATTCGAACGGGCCGTACAGGCCGCCCAAGGTTCTTTATTCCTTAAAAGGTAGTTTTTTTTTATGGAAAACTGAGCCAAAAATACTCATATGGTTTATATTAATGTTTCTACTTTAAATGGTACCTAAAAGTAGAATGCAAGTTTTGGTTCATTTGAATGCCTCGTTAGAATAACACTGACTTTTTACACAAACTTCACTCACATAAGCTATATCAGTAGGAAAAAAGAGAGTAATTATGTGACCCACTAGCTCATTTCCTCCACTAGAACCCATGACGTATTACGGGCAGCTGTGCGATTGGCGGAGGCCGGCAAAAGCACACAACTTGGGCCAGGCTTATAAGCTTGCAGATGAGCTTATTATACCTAAATTAAATGCATATTACCTATATACCAGTAAGAATGGTGGGGCTAAGCAACGCAACATACAAAACTACGCTGTCCACACTAGCTCTGTTTTTGAGTGAATTTGAACCTGGTTTATTTTTGTTGCGGTTGACAAAATCGTTTTATGAAACATTGGCTATGCTCGATAAACAGGGTCAGGTAAGACAATGTCGCTTATGCTAAAATGTCGGTCTCATGTGAGACAACCCCAAAGCGCCGAACTGCGCTTTGCAGCTGTAACAAGCACAACGGGCGCAGTATACACTGGTGCTTCTAGTACACGTAAACATAAAAGCACCAATCTGTACTGCATGTACTATGCTTGTTATAGCTGCACAAAGAAGTGACATTGTCTTGCGTGACCCTGTTTGCCGAGATTACCCAACGTTTGATAAAACGATTACTCTCAGCTGTAACAAAAATAAACCAGGTGCAAATTTGGTCAAAAACCGAGCGAGTGTGGACAGTGGTCCTCGGTGGTATTGTGTTGCAACCTACGAGTAGAAAACAAGCTTTCCGCCGTACACAAAGACTCGCCCTGGGTACATAATCTCAGACGCCATGAAACATGATTCAGAGGGAAAATCAAAATTTGGTCTTAAACAGGCCGTGAAGAGAAAATGCATTTGTGTTTGCTTAATTTTGTCTGCTTGAGCGACCTATTAAAACAAATACCTAATATTTTCACAATCCATTGCTTTGTAATTTAGGAGATGTCTGAAATTCTTGTTCTGAGGCACATCGCATGTGACCATGCACGCATCGTCGGTCGGCAGCGCAATCAGCAGTGAGGTCACAGTAAGAAGTTAAACAGTTTTGCATATATTGTTCTGTACAAGTGCAATACCGATATTTTAAAATCAATGCATCCTTTATTCGTTGCCATAAACAGTTTTCTATCGACGTGACCGGTGTCACAACCGCTTCAGTTGGCTGGCTACCATTGTACCAGAACTAAGATTTACTTGCTCTTTGAACTATTTTTAGCCACCATCACGAAGCAATCGAACTTCGTGATGGTGGAACTCAGCACGACTCAGCACTCGGCGACTCTCATTGTCCCTAGTTGTTTTTGTGATTGACGAGTAAATGGCGTGTTAGTTTTACGTTCAGACTAGTCAAACTTTTTCGATAAACGTGTCTCTGTAGTAAATTCTCATTCGAAGCTTTCGGTCAATTGTTTCGTCAGGTCAGAGGTTTAATGTCGGCGCCACTCACATTACAGGCTACTTGAGACAGACATCGGCAGTTTGGATTGGTGCGAAACAGCGTAAGCAGTTCACAAATACCCAGTTTACCTTAAACGTGGCTACTACTGCCTGCGCCACTGGCTCAAGTTGTTGACTGAAAGTTCGACCAAGTTGATCAGTCGTATCAGAGATTAGCCATCTCCCGTTCAGTTACAGGGTAAGTTTCATCATGGCACCGTGGTGTTGCTTTATCTGACCCTTTGCGAGCCCGCTCTATGCCAATATCATGTGCAGACGAGGGGGAACTGTGATTGGCTCCTTACCAAGACATCACTTCACAAGTTGAGCAGAAGAGCCTCGGTGAAACCGTAACTGCATTTTTCCCTATCAGTTAATATCGGGCAATGAAACGGGTATGCATTGTTTGTTTATCATAGTTCCACAGGTTAAGTACCAACCCAACACAATTTTTTATTCTCTTCCTGACTCCTTTAAATTGTTTAAATTCTCAGTGAATAAAGCAGTGCTCGCTGTCGAACAGCTGGTGGGCCACAATGAAACACCTATCCTCAGAATAAAACAAACTTGCATGTTCTCTTCGTGGCCCCTGTAAATTAAAAACTTTTAAGTAAATAAACTTTATTTAGGGATGGATACTCTGAAGTACCCCCAAACAAGTTGACAATAATTTAAATTGGAATACAAAACAGAATTATACAGTAGCATTTTCACAGGCTTGAGGCAATGTATATTCTAACAAATCATGTAAGCGACACTTTTTCTCGCTGCACCAAAATATTAAAAGCTGCAGGTCTTGGATTGCTTTGTAGTTTATTCACATGAAAGAGCAAACACTAGAAAATATCGCAGCCAGAGGTTGCATAATCAAATGCAGCTTGCTAAATAACAATTCAAAGGCAGGTTTGAAAGCATATTTATTACTGCAAAATTTTCAGGAAACCTTCTTTTAAATGCAGGAATTTTAAATTATGCATTTAAGTGCATCCTATTTTCTAACTACTCGGGTGATCCTGTCTTATAAGCATACTATGCTTACGATAGTGCAACATATATCATCATACCCAATACTTGAACTATGAAATTATTTTAAAAAAACTCATTTTATTTGATTTGTCGACTTGCTGTAACCAGTTGCTGGCAGCCTGCCTGGCAGCAGAGCCAGAGTAAAAAAGTTGTTGGTGCGTCTTCAGGTCTAAAAAATAGTCGGTCGAGCTTGAAGACACCTTAAATACAGCACCCTTTGTCATGTTGTGCAGGGTGCTGAAAGTAAGGTATTGTGATTCTATTTGGCCTGAGCTCCTCTCCAGTGGCGCTTTACCTTCATACTCTGTAAATTGTGTTACCTGTACTTGGTTCTAAAATCAAAGGCTCCTTAACTTGCCACGTCAACTAGGGCCACGAAATTGTGTTACACTTGCTTTTTATGCCTACCACGCGCACAAGAAAGCCTGTAATCCTAGTAAGGGTAGATTAATAAAGCTAAACAGCTCAATGTGAAGAGAACAAAATGCATTGAAATAAGCAGATAAGGCAGCAAGCACTGTTGTACAGCTGCTGAGGTGGTTGAATGTTCCCAATGTGCGTAAAGCAGACTGTACACCATCGGAGTTAGCACCCAACACAGCCTTTGTGGTGTGGTATAACCTTTAATAATCACGGGCATGACTAGGATGCAAAATGTAGTTTGATGCATTAATGAGAACTGATAAAATTTTAGTCATATCGGCAAGATCATTTGTTTAGGTAATATACTTCCCGGTTTTGATAAATTCCCTGCTTGAGCCTGTTGGTTCATTGCTGCAGAATCATATAACACCAAACCCAACAAAAATAAACACGATGACCCGCTAGCTAAAGAACACGGGTGATATGCCTTCTTGTAGCCACTATGTCAAGCCCTTTTTCCCAATGAAACATTTTATTTATTGCTATTCCAAGTTCATAAATCTTGGGTATAAATGGTTGGCCAGATGCTTACCAAAATAGAGGTGCAAATCACTATATCTCCAGCATTAACTTCTGTTCTGCTTTTTTGTTGTTGTTTTTTGTCTGCAGCTTCCGAAACTTTGAGAAAACCGACAGGGCAGACAGTGCCCTTTCAAAATCTCAAAGTGGTATGGCATCACGTCTTTCCACAAAACCGAGAGCAGACGTCTGATTTAGGCACAGATAATCACATGCTTATCATGCCTTTCTCAAAATATCTTATAGTGCCATCAAAAATTATGGCTTCAAGAAGAATGGCTGCCAAAAGAAGCATAATATAAAAGAAGTAAAATACCTGCTGTCAGCTTGATTCACGAGTCCACAGCCTTTGCACCAACTCCATCAGCTTCGAGTGCACGCTAGTGCGCATCCTTTTGCTGCCTGTTTACTTGCTGCCCGTGGTGAGTTGACGTTGAACAGCTACCTGGCACCCAGGGCAGGCATGATTGATTTTCTTCATTCTGATTACATTCATGCTGTACTGTACTCTATACGGTTTATGCACCGGCCACTAAGCCACACAGTGGAGCCAATTCCGTTTGTGTGGTTGGAGAGGTGCGCGAGCAGTACCGTCGATGACGTGATTCATTTCGTGCTAACTCGGTATCATCCCTGCGAGTCATTTTCCTTATTTATTGCATTGCTCCAAACGGCCGCGGCTGGAGTTACAAAAATTTTTCTATTAAAGCTTGCGACAATATTGTATGTGGTAGTGGCATGTGCAACGAGCCGCTCATGCTACCATGTCACCAAGGCTTGTTGGACGATTCTTATGGAGTGTGAGAGATGTTGAGGAGCTCTAGCGACAGTATTATGATGCATTGAACGCGTGACCATCCTCCACCTTGGCTTCCAACGAAGTTAAGCAATTATGCAAACGGTCTGGGTTGAAGTACTTGCGCGGTGTGTATGCATTATAATTAAGTTCATTTGGGCTGACAAGGAATACACCGATGGTTTCTAAGTGTTCTTTTTTCTTCTGATGGACACAAAGTGAAAACTAGAAACAGAACAAGCTCACAGCACAGGCTTGGTCGTTAGGGAACAATTGAAGGTGAACAAATAGTTGAAAGCCCACAATTACCAGTGTTCTTGTACGGCACGTTCACTTCAAAACACTCAAAATAGCCCCGGGTGATGTTGAGTACTTGAATGGATGTGCCTAATTCGTAAAATACACTGCGTGAAGTAAATAGTGAAAGTTTAAAGCACCAATTACGCTTTCAAGCATGTGACGCAGGGTGAGATGACAGTGTCAACATCGCATCGTCCTCACCTGCAATTAAATGTGCACCGCAGATTCAGTAGATTCACCCCATCATCAATGTCTACTTTGTCAATTCGTTGCATGTGGCCATACCGCCTTCAAACGGTACCCTATTCTTTGCTTTGAAACAGTCGAAAACCTGGCCTGTTTGTTTTCACCATGCGGCCTGTTTCGGACCCGTGGTTATAGGGAGCATGAAGAGCGCACTCCGGCATCCCAAAGCGAAATATAAAGCCGGCTACTCGTTACGACAAGGCATTTGTAAACCCACGAATTGTTTTTGCCAACAACACGCCGCATGCCATGTTTTGCCTTAGAGAATGCGCTGTCCCCCTGGCAGCATTTAACTGTACTAATAAATTCAACGCCATTGTGAGGGTAGCGCCGCCGTGCGGTTTAGGGGCCAGTGCATGCACCCTATATGCTACTCGGTCCTCTTTTTTGTTCTTTTTATAAAATCTGAGTTCTAATGCCTTGAGCCAAGCCTGTGATATTTGCTACACAGTGGTCTTCAAAATATTTTAGGTCGCATTTTAGGTGGGAAATGAACACTGCCCATCCGAAGGCAAGGTAACTGTTGGTCATTAAGTGTAACAGAGTGGATCCCTAGAGCAGGCAAGCGTGGCAGGGGGCAGCAGAAAGTTAGATGGGCAGATGAGATCAAGATGTTCGCGGAGATGAATTGGTCACCGCACAGGATTGGGGTAATTGGAGATCTATGGGAGAGGCCTTTGCCCTGCACTGGCTGTAGATAGGCTGATGATTATGATGAATATGAACACATGAACAACTTTTTTAAATACACCCACTGCATCCGAGAACCTCATAATGTTTTGCTCAGGAGGACAACAGGTTTCGTATTAAACAACGGAGGGTATTCTAGGGGCTTTTTTATCCAGTTCAATTTTCATAGAAAACTTATCAGAACTACAGGAATTCCTGCTCTACTGCTGGACTGAATGGCGTGGCAGACACGGTACCCAAGAAAAAAACTCGTTAAAAAATATCCCATCTCCACTATACGCCCAAGCTTTATCAATAAAATTAAGGGCGTGATAACAAATGAACTCAGCACCCAGGTATAGAGAAAACAAGAAAACAATGCTAGGCCTGCTGTAAAGTAACTAACCTAAGGAGAAATTCAATTGTAGTAGCTGTTGGTTCAGAATACTTCAGGTTGAGTCTAAGCACACGAGTGGCAACCAGGCTAGTTGCCTCCCTGAGGTTGGTCAGATCCGTGTATAGTGCCTCTTACTCGCAAAAAAACAGCAGCGCCACTGATAGATGCTGCGTGCAAGCAATTGAACATACTTGTGAGAAATCTTGCCTTTGAGTGTTTGGGTAGTGGTATTTGATTAAAAATAAATCCCGGGCTCAACTCTCGACAATTTGCTATGAGGTGTGCTATAGTGCAACACTCTCGATTAAAGGCCAACTGCACTAAAAAATGTGACCTCTTGAAAACCTCATTTCTATTTCGTCTGCCTAAAAAGACAGCAAGACACAAAATATGACCGCGGACATACGCGTATGCATGGCACAAACGACCACCAAAAATCTGTGGCTCTGAAACCAAAATTGAGATGCGTGCGGACATTACAACCAGGCTGAAGTGATGTCGCAGCCGGTAAGCCGGAGCAACCCTGCACACAACAGCTTCACATTTGCAGCAGGTCCAGCGGAAGCGCATGCAGCAGAGCTTGACCGGTTCCCCTGGCTGGCTGGAGGACCAATCACCTGGTCGGCTCCAATGTCACTTCCTCTTGATCGCTATATGCACGATCCGCTGGCAGGTCTGACGTTGTCTGCGATGGAGCTTTTTGAAACTTTTCCCACTGATTATCAAGGCCTTTGACAAGGCTACCAGTAATTTCCCAGTTGGTTTGGGGATACGGACTGTACGCCCAAAATAAATTTTGCCAATACGAAATCTGAGTGCAGTTGGCCTTCGATTGGCCCACCTGGAGTTTTTGAAAGTGCACATAGCACGTACACAATCCCTTTAATGCTCCACCATCAGAAACCTATGTTACAACCAAATATCAAACCTGTGACATTGTGCACAGCAGCAGCATACCTTCGTCTCTGAGCTACAGGCAGGTGAACAAACTATTCTGAGTGGCCTGAAGGTAAACACGCACAGAATTCACTATTTAATTAAGCAAGTCTCCAAAACAAATCTTAAAAATGTAAAACAATTATGGGGTTTAACATTTCAAAGCTACACCTGGGCTATGTGGTGTGCTTTTGTGCAGGGCTCCGAATTAATTTTGACCGCCCAGAGACCTTTCACACAATTATTTTTGAAAAGTCATTGTTCCCACAGTTTTTTTTTAAATTAGATCTGATAATGTACCGTCCTGGGGAGCCTAAGCTGCAACGACAGTACGGGACTCAAGAGATGCGAAGAGGGCAGGAGGAACAAAAAAGGTGGACAAGAACAAAGTAAACACCATCTCGTGCCACCAAAACATACCTATGGGTTGCCATTTGTTTTGATATTGTTCTCAGTGTTTTTCTTGTGCAAATATTAAATAAAGTACCCCTGAACAGTCATTACTGCACTTGTTGCCGGCTCAGTAGCTGGTGTGAAACAGTGCAAAATTCTCTGTCAAACGGACATCTTTGCAGTGGCTAACAATGGGCTCTCCCCGTGAATCAATGTATATGGGCAGGGGCCCTTTGATAGCTATGGGGCAGTTACTGGTTACATTGCAATATTGTTGTTTAGGTTGTCAGAGTGCACTGATGTATCCTTTGCTTCTGTGTGGCCCCTAGACTTGTCGGTCATAAACGAGCCAGCTGACCTCAGCACGCTGACACAGCCTGTGAAAGAATGCACAATAGAGTGTCCTATTTCTGAAGTGGTCCACAATGTGCGGGATGGGCTTCATACGTCTTGACTCGTGGCTCCCACATGACGGCAGAGAACACAAAAATGCAACATTGCTTGTTTGTCAATCTAGGTTTTTTTGTGTCTGAAAATATGGCTCCTGAAGGTTTTGTATTTCTTGAAAACCACACTGCGTAAAGTAATGGGACAAAGCATAATCCTAAGTACACTGCTGTGAAACACAAAATGTTCAAAGCAGGCGAGACACCCAGCTGCAGCTGGTTTCTCTACACCAGCTGCAGTTTTTCATCCTGCATTGCTATCTACAAATGACATTATCACATGAATGTAAAAATCACTGCAGCCATAAATTTTGTGTATATGTTCAGTACATCAGCACTTTTCTACACATCCGAGACATTGAGCTACGTAGTTACACCTTTGGCGCACCTGTACCCGTATGACCTGTACCTTTGTTAACACATAAATGCACTGTGCTGATTCCCATAGTGAGCTACACGTTCGACGATTGAACGAGATTCGTAAAATCAGAACTGGCAGCTTCACTCACGCAAAAGATGTGCCAGTAAAACTTATTTAAGAAGCAACAGCAAATACTTGCCGCCGCCTCGTAAGCGTGCTTCTCAAAGAACTTTACACTGTAATCAGAACTTAACAAGTACAAGGAGATTAAAAGAAATACCAACAACAGATCACACAGCCTGGGACGCATGCCGCACCGTCGCTGCACTGTCAGTAAATTGCGGGCATTCGTAGTTCTTTCAGAGCGTTTGAGAGTGTGGCCTACTGCTTGGGGAAATCCTTGATGAAGAAGCGACGCTGATCATTTATGTGGAGGTGTCTTTTTATGGTCTGTCGCCACTGAGCATCCTGTTATCTACTACATTCGGGAGCAGAGCGCAGGAGGCTGATTGCAGATAGCACGATGCCCTCCAACCATCATCCTGCTCAGTAGCGACGCAGCGTGAAAAGCCGTCTCAAATTAAACGACCGGCGTCGCTTCTTGATGAAGCATTTCCCATAAACATAGGCCACACTCTCAAACTCTCTCGAAGAAGTGCACATGCGCGCAGTTTACTGATTTTGCAGCCAGATGGTTCAGCATGCGTCGCAGGCTGTGTCCTCCGACGTTCACATTTATTTTAATCCCCCCTGTGCGCGGTGCTCGGACAGTTCTACTGGTCTGCGGAAATAACAGAAAACTACGTGACAATTATGGCCAGCGTAGGTTTTAAATGAACGCCAATTACACCCTACGGCTATTTAGAACCGCCAACCAACATGAGATGCTCCCCCATGCCAGATTGGCAAGTCATTTCAAATTTCATTCGCCTTACCAAGCCACGCCGCCGATAACTCCTGTGAGCGAGCAGAGCTCGTATAAGTCACGCTTGCACCACCACCAGCCTCGAGGGTAAAGTTTTAACATCTAAAGGAAAGAAAAAAAAAGCGAGCTTACCTTCCCGAAAAGCACGACGGGTGTCTCGCGGCGACGTCTCAGTCAAAAGTGGAGAACAAAGTCAGGTTCAACCAAGGCGTTGGTTCAATGCGCCCCGAGACGCAGTACTTCAAGTCAAGCAATGAAACGACGCTTACCTGCTGCCACGCTATCGGTCGATCGAGCGATAACTGCGAACATGCGAAAGATTAAGAAAATGCCGCAAACGCGGCGCGAACACACTTCTCCCGCCTACACCCCATGCCAGAGCAAAAACACCACATCCCGTGCACGATGGAAGAATGGGGTGCCGTGTGCACCATAATCTACGGTGTGCACAAAGAGCCCTAGAGAGCAACCAGTAATGAGATGCGATAACCAGCGTCACCGCGATTGCAGGCCCCGTTTAAATTTTCTTTCTGCGACACGTTGTAGACAAAACTCTAGGTAGACAATACTGATATAGTGCCTAAAATATACTGGCCAGTGTGCCGACCGCGGCCTCCCGGGTGGCAGCGCCGCATGGGGCTCTGCCGGGAGGGCATGGCCATGAATGAAATCATGGTCATGAATGCCCATAAAGAACACCTCAAACTGAAAGGGAGACGAAATGCAGCAGTAATGAAACATAGAGCACCTTGGGGATACAATAAGTACGAGGTAGTGCGAGGCATCTGGAAAGGGGTAATGGCGCCGGCGCTCACGTTCTCTAATGCCGTATTATGCTTAAAGTCCGATATCCTGTCGGGACTGGAGGTTAACCAAAAGGCAGTCGGCAGATTAGCACTGGGAGCTCACAGTAAGACTACAAATGAGTCGGTACAAGGTGATATGGGTTGGGCTTCATTTAAGGCGAGGGAAGCGCAAAGTAAAATACGTTTTGAGGAGCGGCTTAGACATCCAGATGAGAAGTACTGGGCAGCCAGATTGCACAGGTACGTGTACCTTAAAAGTGTGGACACCCAATGGCGGAAGAGGACGCGAAAGCTGGCGAATAAATATAACTGGACCACGGCAAATAAACAAGGGGGGGCCGTTAAAAAGCAAGTGAAGGAAACAGAGATGCTCATGTGGAAAGAGAGGATGGAAAAGAAAGGATCGCTGGGAATATACAAAGCAAGCAAAAAAGAGATCCGGAAAGAGAACTTTTATGACAGCAATAAAGGTAGTGCGTTGCTCTTTGAGGCGCGGGCTGGCTGCTTGAGAACTCGAACTTAGATAAACAAATATTCGTCACAGCATGAGGCATGTGTTGTATGTGGCAGAGATAAAGAAACAATCGACCACATAGAAATAGGATGCCAAAAGATTCAGCCGGATAGAATTGGGGGGAAAGTCCTACTTCCTGAGGCATTGGGCTTCGCAATTGATGGAAGCATTAACTGGTCAGCAGTAGGTATTACTAAGCAGCGGCTAGAGTATTGGTGGAAAACAAGCAGGGAAGTCGATAAAATAACATGCCAGCCAGGGGTAGCGGCAGGGCAGAATTCAAAAGAAATCCGAGTTGAGGGCCTAAATTTAATATCAAACTACTAAGATAGGCTGGATGGCGCACGCCGTCACCCCGATTCAAAGGGGAGGTCTTTAATCATCATCATCATCATCATTGGGGGGGGGGCGGGCAGGGCTGTTTCTATCCGCACGCCTAGCAGGGATAAATTTTAAAATTGTCCGCACACCTACCCATCGCCTCTGCCTAGCGCTCCTCGAGTTCGCTTGCAGCGCCGAGTGACCAAGTGCCAGGTTTCTATGTATTTTTTTTTTGCCTTGCGCAGTGCGTTGCAGTCTTGGAGACTATAATTGCAACACACAGCGCAAGGCAAAAAGAATAATAAAATATAGAAACTGGGCACTCGGTCACACGGCGCTGCAAGCTAGCTCGAGGAATGCTAGGCGTGCGGACAATTTAAAAAGTAAATTGCGCGAGCCATGCGGACTAATTCAAAAGTTATCCGCGCGAGGCGTGCGGATAGGGCCGCGCCGCCTTCGCGACCTCGGCAAGAGCACTGCTGAATTTTTGCTTTCGTTCAGCAGACCACATCAGTTATGAAGGGTCTTCGACTAAGTCTTGAGTCTTTCAAGACTAGGTCTTGAAGTCTGAGTCTTCGATTAAAGGTGACGTATTTGGATAATGTTCCTTGTTGTTTGTGGTTGGCGGGAGAGGGAAAGAAAGAAAAGGCACTGGGGATATTTTGAGCTCGGCTGGGAGCTCACCTGCATACAAACCATGCAGGGGAAGGAAAGTATAGGTGGAGTGACAGGATTAAGTGGAGAGGAGGAAAGAGAGAGAGAAAAAGGTACAGAGTCCTAGAGTCAGTCAGTCAGTCCTAGAAAGAAATGTTCCTTGCGTGAAAGCGCGTATGAAGTTCAGCAAAATCATTGGGTTTAAAACATCCCATGATCTATATTCTATATTCTAGGCACTATATTACTGACGCGAACAATGCATTGGAATATATTTATGTATGTTTTGTTTTGAACACCCGGTTGCACCGGGTTGTGTTATCTGCGTCCCAAGAGAGGCGTGCGTGTTGCAATCTTTCTAATGCAGCACGGGTTATCTCATTTGATAGGAAGAATGTTTCGCCCTAACGTCACTAGCCTATAATAGTATTTTTGGGCTACAGTGTTGTCGATGCAATTCGACGGTTCAAGCAACACCCTTGATATTTCGCTCACACGTTAGGCAAAGATTATACAGGCGGCGTTGAATGAGTGAATCGGAGTAATCAGTGCGCTCTGCGGTTATCAGGCGTAGGTAGCGCTTCAGTGTTCTCATGTGTCATACAAGCGATGGTCGCGGTCGTCTTTTTCTGTGATCACGCCATCACTTGTAACAACGCCGCCTGTATAAACATTGCCTAACCCGTGAGCAAAAAATTGCCAAACAGCCACTCTCCTGTTGCTCTCTCCTACCCTTCCCCGCTCCGTAGCCTTCCTGCGTGCTTTCATGTCCGCCGGCCAGCGCCAGCATCTCGGAAACTATGCAAAATAGTTGACAGTTTGTTTAGCGTTCCCCAGGCGGCGCTCCTGCGCCTTCTTTTTCACCATTCCTGTTTGTCTTTGTCAGTCACTGATAAAACCGCCTTCGCCTCAGAGCAAAATGCAAAATCACTTGCGCTGCTGCAGGCGATGTCGGCGTTGCGCGCTTATCTACTTGCATCAGGGACTCCGAAATTTTCTCAGTCGGCCATCCCCCCTCTGTCCCGTCCACATTTAGGTCTTGTTTTGTCCTCGATGTTGGCACTCCGCATCGGTACGTACTATTAAAATTCGGGACTGTACTGTATAAGCACCCGGACAGCATGGCGGACCCCTCAGCTGCTTATCCTTTTGTTTTCTATATTGTCTTGAAATTTACAAGCACGTGATATTTTTGGAAAGTAATGGTAGAAGTGAGCGCCTGAACAAAAAAATATGTGCACGCAATTTTTTCTTCACTAAATCCTCCTGACAGAAACAAAAACAGTAAAATAATGGCTTCACCATCCGGAAATGTCGTTTTTCCGTTCCCTATTTGTCTACCCGACAATTAATATGTGGTTACACTATTTCAGTTCCGCCTTCGTCAGCTATCTTTGGAAAAAGGCAGCAAGTATGAAGCGAGCGAAATGTTGGACGAGATTCCCAGTGCGCCCCATAACTGGTGCCCCGTCGCGGCTAAGATGTGATCGAAACGGCTCTTGAAACCCAACAGGAAAGCTGAGAGACACACGTCGTAGAAATGGGTGCAGCGTTCACGACTCCCGAGCAGTGACGTAAGGCGAGATGTCCGCCGGCGTCGCCACATAGCGGACGAGTGCCTGAACTAAGCCTCCCTACCCTTCCCATTGAAAAGCGCGCGACGCGTTAGGCAATGTTTATACAGGCGGCGTTGCTTGTTACATAGAAGCAGACGATAGCGTGGCGGCGGTGACGGCCGGGATGGTGATAACGCAACAAAGCTTGCATTGAAGCAGAGAGCCCAACTATGTTACTAAAAGCGGATGAAATAAATAGATAGGATAAAAAATGATGTTTTTTAGCCCAACATCTGCCTTCGGTCGCTTTTGGTTCAACGTTAATCGATCGGATAGTGGTGTTGACGCCAATTTTGACCTGCAGAAATGTGTTTCTCTTGCCAGCCTCAGCTACCCTGTTAATGTTTATAGTGCGTGCCAAGTGTTTTTATATCTTTTATGCGCAATATTAGATACCTTGGTTGCGATCTTTATGAGTGAAGCGTTAAATTACACGGCATGTCGTTATAGTTACAGGTGCAGAACGTCACTGATTGCTTATCCCGAGCTTACGCAAAAAAATTAGTTCCTTTCCACTCTGTGAAGAAGGATGACCTGCAACGCCCGACGCAGTCCGCGTAGTGCACGAAACAAAAAAAAATAGCGCCAATCCACACTGTGAATGTGGTTGGAAAGCAAAGCTGTAAACGACCCCCACAATGATTACCCATGCGACGTCACTTGAATTCACTCACTTCGCTCTCCAAATAGTGAAACCAGACAGAAGTGGAATGCACTTAACCACACCCTCTATTACTTCAAAGAGATATTCTTGGTAAGGTTAAATTATTGCACGATGCATGAACGGTAGCAGATTGATTTGTATTGGTGTAGCAAATGAGTGGAAACTCTTTTTTTATATAAAATATAAAGCTCAAACCTGGTTAAACGACCTGACTTCTCCGTCTCTTCCGTCGCGGACGGAGGCGATGAGATCGGCTGCGGGGACGGGGGAGTACAGGAGGAGAAGGAGGGAGAGCATGAGGAAATACTTCTATTCAGATTTCTGAACGGCACAGAGTGCTGCCCAGGGGAGTGGTTCCTTCTTCACTGTAAAGCATATTTATCCGCGCCGCCTGTGCTCTGCCCACCAGCTCAAACTGGGTAGGCAGAGAGCGGCTGGACAGCAGCATCTCACATTCCTCTCGTTCGGTAGTTGACGGAAAGAGAGGAGTGTGCTCAGGGCTAAAGTCGCACACCTCGATTATGTGGCAGAGTGTTCCTACTTCTGAGCAAAATTTACATTCAGCGTCGTAGCGATTCTGGTGCATTAAGTAAAGACGCGTCGGGTGTGGGAAGGAGCCGGATTGTATGAGCCGTAGGCTAGTTTTATGTTCTATGGAAAGCTCAGGGTAAGGCGAAGATAGGGTCTGCCTCAGAAGGTGATAATGCTGAGTTATGTGCCTGAACGAGACAAGCGGGTGACTGTCCCCGTGCAGCTGCATAGCACGGGGGTGAAAGTGCAGGCTTGGTGGGCGTATTCGTTGCCCTCCATGGAAGCGTGAGCTGGTGTCCAGATGAGCTGAATGAAACCATTTCGTGAGTGGTGTTTAGCACGCGCAGTGCAGGTCGGGACACCAAACCTCAGTGGTTATTCTGGTAGGCTCGTTTGCAATTGGTGACTACCTTACGAACCCCTGTTAGAGTGAGAGCCAAGGTGATGGCTGCCTTTTCTGCTGCCCTCATTTCTTCGCTCTCTAATGAGGCACACGCAAGAAGAAGAAGGTTGGTTCTGGAGGTAGCCACAATGATGGCGTACTGCTGCCATCATTCTTGGGAGGCGTCTGTGTAGATAACTGCATGATGACCACAGAGGCTGGTGTTCAGCGCTTGAGCCCGTGCTTGTCGGCGACCCTCGTCGTGTGAGGGGTTTATATTCCAAAGCAAAGGGAGCATCTTTATTTCTTGTCGCCAGAAGTCCAGGAGTATATCAAGCGGATTGGCGTTCTGTGCTGCCCAGCTAATCCGGATAAGGATGCTGCGACCCGCCGCAGTTCTGCTCATTCGGTGCTTCTGGGTAGAAAGATGGCCCTCTAACCGCTCTTCCACCGTGTTGTAGAGCCCCGTGCTAAGCAACCTTTCGGTGGACGCACTCATGGGACGACAAATGGCTTGCTCAACCGCCTTTCTAATCATTATATAAAGCATCCTAATTCCTCCTTGCTGAGAAGAAGGCAGGGGGTTGACGTAAGTGATTCTCAAGAGGACAAAAGCTTGAACTAATCGAGAGGTATCGGATTCATTGAGGCCTCGCTTCTTGGTGTAAACTCGCCTGATCATGTGTATGATTTATTGATAGTGTGTTTGAGGCGCTGCAAGGATCCGTCACTCTTGGTGTTGGTCTGAAGATGTAGGCCCAGGATCTTGATGCTGGGGCTTGGAGTGATGGCCTGGCCATCAAGGAGTATTTGAATGTGTTCTTTGGCGTGTGGTTTGTCGCGAGGGCGGACGACAAGGAGGTGAGACTTTTACGTGTGTACTAGAAGCCACAGGCTTTTGCAAACTGGGGTACTAGAAGTGAGATGCCATGGGTTGGTGTGAGCTTCCTTTAGTCGCTATCCTCTGGCATTCAGTGAGAATGCAGGGGTTAAACCCCTAGATGTGCTTGGTGAGTGCACCACTTTTCTTCCCCGTCTCCGCGTGGGCTCGTAGCTCTATTGGTAAGATAACGGGCTCTTGCTTTGTTACTCTGTTAGTTCTAGGATCGATTCCTGGCGGTGCAGTAAATTGTTTTGTTCGCGGGAGTTTTCTGGTGACACCAACGGTCGCGAAAGAAGACGTTTGTCGCAATTCGAGATGGGGCATACTTCGTAGCCATTTAGCTTAATGAACCTCTGAATGATCCAATCTTTGATCTTGCAAATAAACATGGAACTGCCTCTGCCCCTTCAGCGTGGTAATCATTTTACTGTTCGTGTAAAGCCGGGTTCAGAATGTTGACGCAAGTGTCGTAATAACTTTAAAAAATGACTTCATTTCACGTCTCTGCCAACCGAACATCATGACATGCCATTTTTTATGTCCACAGATCACACTCTCTTTGCGCTCTTTGCCCTAGCTGGCCTTGCGCCGCTAATAATCAATCATATGGTAATCAACATCCCTATATCACGATACGGCTTTTGCGTCGGTTGTCTAAACATAGGCCGACACATAAACCCAATCCGCTCTACCATGACGGACTCCGTACAGGTGCCATTGGGCCCTTTACGTCCGCGTGTAAACCTCGCAACAACACAAGGGATATGCCATCTATCACTACGGGCATTAAACCAATAGCTGCGCGTGCATGCCCCCCTCCTCATTTCACTATTCTCCACCACAAACCTGCGCGCGCAGAAACCGGGAACCGGTCACGTGCGCGTGCTTAGAAGTGACAGACGCCATCGAATATCATGCGGGAGGGATTCGCTGCTACTGGACGAGCTGAAATTGAGGTGGTAGCGGCGGCGCCAGCAGCTTTGCGCTGTTTTTGCGCCCATTCGCTCTTGTGTTCGGGCCGACGTTTCAGTTCTTGCTCTTCTTACTCCAAACGAACGGCATGCATTCATCCCATAACTATTTGAAACCTGGAAGCCCATGAGCTCTATTCTGGCGTACAATACATGTGGGTGACCTTTTTCTTTCCCTCTCGTATGCATCTTACTGTGTGTGTAAAATGTCTGTGTAACACACCAACCTACAACCGAACCACTCGATTAAGGAGGACAGCCGACTAACCGCATAGAGCCACGTAATTTCGACATCTCAATCTCCCAGCAGCACAACCGGCCTTTCATCGGCAGTGGCGTGAAGCCTAGCTATGCGTGCACGCCCCCTTTTCAACACGCAAACCATGCACGCATATACCGGCAACCCGCGATGGCGCATACTTAGGCGTGAATGACACCAGCGAAAATGTCGCTCGGTAGCCCTTCCAAGCATAAAAATGGGGGCTCAAGCTGGCGTTCCAACTCGGGGAGTTTCTCATCTACCGTGAGGGATTCGCATCTACTTGGCGAAGTGAATTTCACGGAAACAGCGACTGCAGGTTTTGGTCGTTTTAGGGGGCATCCCATTGGCAGCCGTTACCTGGGCTTCGTGCGAGCGGCATCGGTTTACGTCGGAGTAACCGAGTGAGCGAACGCAGCAGCGACGAAAAAAAGAAAACGAAGAGGAGCGTCTAGCGAAGGGTGAAATGGAGTACGACACATCCGGCTACGGCGTCATCTCTCTCACTGTTTCTCCCTCACACAGGTCTCATGCGTCGCCACCAAGGGGAGCCCTCTCCCTGACACTTTCTACACACGCTGTTCCATTCTCCGCTAATCCAAGCCACGTGACCTTCGCGCGGGAGGTTCAAACGCGATATGCAGCAACATGCTCGCGGTTCCCTTGTGCAGAGCTAATACGAACCACGTGACCTTTGTGCGGGGGGGGTTAAAACACGATTTGCAACATGCTGGCCAGCAGCGACGGCGCAATGCGATGTAGAAGCAGAGTTTCGCACGCCGCCGTACGCACGCTGATCACGAGAACACATCCTGAGACGCAGCAGGAATGCGCCGTGACCGAGAAGACTGCAGCTGGCGCTGCGCCCAAATTCCATATTAGGGAGTGCATTAATCGAGTGTGCATTTTTACGCTCTCCTGTGCTTGTGTTTATTTTTCGTAATCATCTGATAAGAGCACTATCGCCTTTAGCTGCCCACTGCGCTAATTGCCAAAGTGGCATCGGTAGAAGAGGGGGAGGAAATTGTGTTGAAAGAGGTGTGAACAGGGGTGAGGACGAGCCCCGGAGCGGCGCCGAGTACATCGATGACACCGGAATGAAAACTGGGGAGGTTAGACATATACTGCTTTGCAGTAAAAATATGAATTGCGTGGGAATTTGTGCAGTCGAGAGTAGGGCCCCTATTCTAACGTTGATCCAAACGTTGATCCAAAAGTGCGCGAAAGGGAGATGTCGACCTAAAGAACATCACACAATATTTGTTAACGTATCTATTTATTTCTTTCAATCGCTTTTAGTAGCACAGTTGAGCACTCTCCTTCAATGCAAGCTTGGTAGCGTTATCACCTTCTTGGACGCCACTGCCGCCACGCCATCGTCTGCTGCTATGTTACAAGTTATGGCCTGATCACAGATAAAGACGGCCGCGATCATCGCTTGTATGACACATAAGTCCAGCGAAGCGCTACGCCTGATAACCGCGGAGCGCACCGATGTCGCAGATTCACTCATTCGTCAAGGTCGACTTCAATCAGCGCTATAATAAACAAAAGACTCCCTTTTCTTTGTTATTTTTCTCTTGAGTTCGATCAAGTTGGGCTTCGCAGAAGCACATTGGACGCAGTGGCAAACCCGTTTTGCCTTATCGTGCAGGTCTCTGCTGTTTTGCTTCAAGTGCAACCACTGCACGCATGTGATCAGTTCGGACTGATCGGATAAGTGCTCATCTGGATGACAAATCATCCGCCCCCAATGACAAGTGTGCCATCAGCGACGTCGTCTTGCCGCTCATCGCCTCTTCTGCGCTTGGGCCCACATCGGTGACGTCAGACATCGTGGCTTCACTGGCGCTTATAAAGAGCCGCCTTTCGACGGACATGATCAGTGGGCTTGGCAGCAGCACATCCGACGCAATGGCAAAACCGTTTTGTCTTATCGTGCAGGTACTTACTTGCCTGCAAAATGTATTCGTAGCGACAATCGTTTTTTAGTGTTGCTGCTTTGCCCACTTGCTGTCGGAAGTGTTTTACTCGATGTGCTGTCCTTCAAAATAAGTCTTTTAACTTGTGGCGACGTTGAGGCAAAATCAATTTCCTGCAGAGAATGAACTTTTGCTTCAGATTCTTGCAGGCCAGGCCACCATGACTGCCTCAATAAACAACGTACTGGAAAAACAGTGAAAGATAGAAGCAGATATCGCAGGAATAACTGATATATTGAATGCTGTTGATGCCCAAATGGCGGCCCTTAACGCTCTGAAAACAAAAGTAAACAACGTAGAATCGACGGTTGCCAAACTTGAAGGGCACATGACAGCTTTAGCCAACAAAGTTGACGAACTAGAAAATAGGAGCAGGAGAAACAACTTGATCGTGTTCGGTTTAGAGGAAGAAAGTAACGAAAAACCTGAAGACCTTATCACTACCATTAAAGATACATTGTTTAAAGAAAAACTTGAAGTGACCACTGACAGTGTTGAAAGATGCTACAGGTTGGGTAAGAAGAGCGGCAATAGCCGCCCTGTAATTTTTAAATTCCTCGACTTCCGTGAAAAATTGGCAGTGTTAATGGCTTGCCCCAAACTCAAAGAAACTACTTTCTCGATATCGGAGGATTATTCTTCCAATATTCGACCAATTAGAAAAAAACTATGGCAAATTTCATCCGAAGAGCGCGCAACTGGGGCAAAGGTCAAACTAGTGTTTGACAAATTAAGCGTGGACGGGACTATGTTCACTTGGGATGATAAAAAGAACAAGCGGTGCAAAATCTCCAAGACTGTTAAATGATCTTTAAAACAAAACAGACGAACCAAAGAAGCCCTTTCCATTTTAAATATCAATTGCCGAAGTGTAGTTAATAAAACAGCCCAACTAGAAAGTGTGTTATTTTCCCACGGTCCTGACATAGCAGTGCTCACAGAAACATGGTTACACGAGGATGAATACGACAGTGAATTTGTGGCAAAGAATTACAATTTTTTTCGTAGAGATTGTGGGAGCCGAGGAGGAGGGGTCACCGTTCTTTTAAAAAAATCCGGTAAGGTCTTGATAATGCCTGATGTAGAAGAAATGGAAAGTGGGGTTTGAAAAGTGTTGATTAATAATGTTGCATATGTTCTTCGAGCGATTTATAGGCCTCCGAATTCTTCCGTTGGTATTTTAAAACATTTAAAAGATTACCTAAGTTGCAACGTAAAACAGGACGATAAACTTATTCTCACGGGGGATTTCAACCTGCCAAACATAAATTGGGCCGCGCTGTGATCCCGCTCAGACAATGTTGTAGAAAATGAAATCCTTCACATCGCATTTAGCTTTAATCTATTGCAGAGTGTGAACGACCCTACTAGAATACAAAAGGATTCATAGTCTGTTCTGGACCTGTTTTTTTCTCAGCGGTAATATAAAAGAACATGTTTTATACGAAGTGGTGCCAGGTATCTCTGATCATAAAGCAGTTGTACTAACTTCAACCGCCGTCACCAAACTCGGCGCAATGATATTCATTATTTTTCAATTTTTCCCGTGCCGATCACGAATCCATCATTGATATGTTGGATTTACACTACAACAATTTTAAAAATAACACTTGCAGTGTCGACGCATTATGGCATATATTTAAAGGCATTGTTCGTGAGTTTATTCAGCGATTTCTGCCTATGATAGGAAGAAAAACCAGGAAAGACAACCCCTGGGTTACTCGGGATGCATTGCACCTAAAACGAAAGTAGAAGAGACTGAAGAAAAAGTCGAGAAAGAAAGGTGGCAATGAATTAAAATCAACTATTGAAAAAATACGCCTAAAATAAAACAGCAAGTCACGCAAGACAAAGAAAAGTACTTTAGCATTCAGCTTCCATCTGTTATTAAATCCTCCCCAGAAACGTTCTGGAGAGCCATTAGCCCCCGCAGCAGCTCTTCTGATTCCTTTTTAATCGATGGAAAGCTTGTGAATGAGCTAACAATAGCTTGCTCGGCTGTTAACAGTCGTTTCAAAGCAGTGCTTTCGAAGGACAATGCCCGACTCCCGCATTTTAGTCTGGATCTCCCCCCTGTCCCTGATATTTGTGTTTCTCACCATGGTGTATTTAATTTGCTACTGCAACTTGATGTTAAGAAATCCACGGAACCTGATGGTATTTCCAATGTCTTCTTGAAGCAACATACTGAGTGCTGCGCAAAATATTTATCCATCCTGTATACCAGATCTCTGAATGAAGGTGTTCTACCGGAAGACCGGAAAACCGCTAAAATTATTGCTAAAATTAAAGCCTTGTATAAAAATGGTGACAAAGCATGCATTTCTAACTACCGCCATATTTCCCTGACATCAACAACGTGCAAATTACTGGAACATATTATTCATGAACACCTGATTGAATTTTTCGACGAACATAATGTCTTGACGAATGCACAACATGGTTTTCGGCGCGGGTATTTCACTACGACACAATTAGTTGAAACTCTTCATGATTTTTCAACGTCAATAAATGAAGGTAAACATGAAGGATTGAAGGTAAACATGACGGATAAATGAAGAATTTCCGTAACGCATTTGACAAAGTCTCGCATACTAAATTACTGCACAAATTAGGCTGTATATTCAGAAACGAAAAAATACTAACATGGATCAAAGCCTACTTATCGAACCGTAACCAATTTGTTGTTCTGAATGAAGTTTGTTCAGGCAAAGTAACAGTTGATTCCGGTGTCCCTCAGGGATCGGTTCTAGGTCCACTCTTATTTTTGCTGTTTATAAATGACATTGTCAAAGACCTGTCAGTTCCAGTCAAGCTACACGCTGATGATTGTGTATTACATGAGAACATTAGTTCCGTTGAAGATCAGGCCAGGCTAAGCGAAAACTTTGCGAAAGTAATTTCTTGGTGCTATAAGTAGCAAATGTCAATAAACTGTGAAAAAACGGTATTTATGATAATAACACATAAAAAGCGACCGCTTTTGTTTTGTTACACAGCAAACCACGTTTTACTTTCAGAAGTACGGGAGTACAAGTATCTCGGTGTTTGGATTTCAAATGGCCTCTCTTGGACGAAGCATATTGATGTTGTAACCGCAAAATGTTTTCGTTAACTTTTTTTCTTAAGGCATTCGTTAAAGTCCACCACACCCGATCTACGCCTTCTTGCCTGCAATTCAATAATTCGCCCGATAATGGTGTACGCAGTCATCATCTGGGACCCTTTCACTAGGAATGATATAGAAAAATTAGAAGGAATACAAAAGAAAGCAGTTCGATTTATATATAACTCATATGGTCGCTCCTCCATTACTTAACTCCTAAACAGAAGTGGGTTCCAATCAGTTTCCCAAAGAAATCGCATCTGTCGCTTAAAATTTTTTATTCAGTTAGTCAAAGGGTACTACTGTGTAGATACACGTCGTCCATTTTATCCTTTTCTTCAGGTTATGCTCCCTCATGATTACACCACTTGTTCCGCGAAACAACTGTTTTAAATATTCTTTTTTCACACGTACCATTGTACATTGGAATGACCTGGCGAATGGTGTTGTTTCACTAAGTTCATTATCCTTATTCGAGTCGCACTTCCTTTGATTGTTGTTGTTGTCTTTTGTTTCTATTACCTGCCATCGACTATGTTTCTGTATATTTCTGTGTCATGTTATGTACTCGTTACAAAGATGTAACCCAGCCTGCTAAGGTCTCGTTACGAGATCGCAGTATCTACAAATAAATAAATAAATACAAATATGACCCAGCAGCTTACTAGGAGAAGTATGGACAAATGCCATGCATTAGGTTGTCTTTGTCATGGAGAGGCTTGTACTGCCCTCTTATGTTGCGGTTACACAAAACAATTGATTTTTATTTTATTGCCAGACATTGAAGCAAAATACTACACGTCATTTGTATGCTCCGTGATCGCTGACTTGGAAACAGTCGAAACGATTATTTCTTTCGGTAAAAAACATGCTTTAAACCGCGCGTCATGCGAAACTGCCCCTGCTGCAAATTCCCAGACATTTCGCGGCACCGAAGGTCGGCGCAATTTTTTGCCCTATTTCGCGGCAAAAAGAGCCGCCATTTGCAAGCTGTAACGTAACATTACGTCACTTTTACGCAGCCTGAAGTTGCCATTTTGTGACGTGATCGTTCCCGCCAACTGTTTAAATTACGTCACGCCTTCTCAGCCAATCACAGAGAGGGCGTGTGTTACAAGCAGTATTGCTGTTGAATAGCAAAGACAGGCCTCCATTGTCATGTCCGGTGTATTTAGTCTAGTTTTTCATAGCCGGCCAAGAATTACGCGCTTTCAGTAAAGAGAAATGAGGCAAATTTTAGAAATCTTAGAACAGATAAGGAAGCAGTTCACGTTTGTTACGTAGGCTCTGTCTGTAACAATGCGAAATTTATTTACAATGTAGTACCTGTTAGTCCGCAAATCCCTTCGGCCCTTGGCGCGCAGTGAGGAAACAACCACCAGCGTCTCGTCGATGCCACTTTCATGTCAGCGGCTCATATACGCCGTGTACGGCACAACATGCGCCCAACCACGAGAAGCAAAAATAATAAAAATAATATTCACGTGCCGTTGCGGGATAACGCGCTCGTTCTGTTCATTCAAACACCCTCACGGCGGCAATCGCTCACGCTGTGATACGCGTTAATACATTTGTTTTAATGCTTAGTAGTTCTGCTACCGATTAGTGCAATCATACGCCGTCTTCTCAATGGTGGAGGCCGCTTAATTGTAGGTGTCCTTATCGTTTTAGCAGGACTAAAGTAAGCGACATAAAAACGGGCAAGTGGCACGACAGAAAGAGGCCGCACTAATGCGTACGTTAGAAGCACCATTGTAAAAATTGCGCTGCTGTCCGTTTTCTAAAACAAAAACAAACAAGGAAACAAATATTAGGCACAGAAACCATGGGGCTATCACGCGTATTTTCAAGGAGGCGTAATTTACCAAAAGAACCTGATTCAGGTACGTGTCTATGGTCCTTTTATTTGATTATTTCCGTTTTGGGACAGCCGCCACTGATAACGCTTCAACATTCTTTCCAGATTATTTCATTCTTTTGTTCCCACACTCCACGACAGCTCCCCACGAAAGAAGAAAATACGACGTTCAAAGGACTCCTCACAAACACCTACCACCCCCCGAATCGTCTGAATTTTATTTTCTCTACTCTACAGCCATCGCTCTGCTACCACTGTTTTGAACCCCGCAACTCATATCCTATGATATGGGAATGACAGCAAACCCAAAGACTTCGCTCCTATCTCCAACCCCTCTATCAAGAAGCTGAAGGCTTCCTTGGCATGTCCGGATCCCAGCATCGAGTCTCACCTAGCATCGAGGGTGATGAGTGCCGACACAAGCCAAAGTAGCCCGGTATTAGGACTCTTTAGCTTGAATTACGCATTGAGTGTGCACCCGTCCTGTCGCCTTTCTTGGGCTGTTTTCATGTCGCCAATTTTTATAAGTTCAAGTGAAAGTGAAAGTTTATTTGCCTTTCATTGAACGAAAAGAGATTAAACAACACGAATAAACTCCGCGAGCAACGGGTTTTTCCCGACATAATTCCGGGCATAATGATAGCGAGGACTTCCACAATGGCCGCGAAAAGTGAACCTCAAACTTAAGGAAGATGTAATAATCGTGAAACTGAACTTCACCCGTCCAGCCTGGCAAAGGGGAAGGCCTTAACCCGATGGAGGGATGAAATAAAGAAATTCGGGGGTAAAACGAACTACAGCAGTGCAGGACAAGGGAGGTTAAAGGTGAATGGGAGAGGCTTTCGCCCTGCGGTCGACCTGAGTAGGCTGAAAAAAAACGAATATTTTTTCCTACAGCATCCACGTGCTATCTATAGCGCAAATAAGAAGGGCGCGGGCCGCGGCCTGCGCGCCCTTATGAAACGTTTACAGAAGCCCGTACGGAACGCTTCCTAGTTTAACGACTAGAAGAGAGTTATTAATCCGTAACCAATCTTTGGCGAGCGCCCCACAAGAAAACAGTTACTCTTGTTGCATAATAATTCAATATTAAAAATATTGCGCGATTGGTTTAGTTAACACATGTAATCCCTATAATAATGCGAATGAAGGTCATTTGTGCGTTTATAATCGACTAGAGAAGATTGTGAAATAAAACCAGAAATACAAACAAGAGCGCATTGTACGATGTCCTAGCAATGCGTTTGGGTATACTACTGAAGCCAACTTTAGAAAATATATGTGTGTAGTGTTCCACAGGAGTACTTGGCCCTTGAAACTTTCATACACGACCGGATATCTATAAAGCCGGTCCTGCTTTGACATTTGACTGCTTGCACTGCGCACGCAAAATGTCCTCCCAGCAACAGGTTTATGTTTATAATGAGGCAAGATTTACCCTGGCTTGGTGTATAGCAGAGCGGCTGGACAGGATGCTGACGCATTTACGCTTACGCAGTGCGCATGTTCTGATACAGGACCAAATTGTTTTTATACATATTGTTACAAATTACACCTGGAGCCTCAGAAACCGTACGTAGAAGAGAGTTTATTAGCTGCAAACCAGTGGTTTGCGGCCGAACAGTGTATCACGCCAAGCACGTGCCTTCGCGTTCTCCTTCTCTTCCCTTCTTCCTGGTGATACTGACAGTATCATTACTCCCTCCTTTTCCCCCTCCCCATGGAGGCATTGCGGTAAGGCGGTAGGCTATGCGGGTACGCTACTCTGCGAATTAACGGTCTTGGGACGGCTTGTGGGGGACGATTGTGAACCACGTCAGACCTTGAGGTTCAGTGCCACGGTGGGTACACTGTGTCCGGAATGTCTTCGTAGTTAAGGTCACCGATGCGGCGAAGTACTTTATATGGGCCGAAGCAGCGCTTCAATACCTTCTCGATAAGACCATGGCGCCGCACTGGTGTCCACATCCAAACTCTGTCACCAGGGGAGAAGTGTACGCCACCCCGGTGGAGCTCTGTCACCAGCGGAGAAGTGTACGCCACGCCGACGGAGGTTGTAGCGAATAGCGACGACAGATTGTTGTTGTTGAATTCTGATCCTCGCGAGTTGACGGGCTTCCTCTGCGCACTGCCATATTATTTCCGCATCTTCATGGTTAGAATCACTCAGCTGGTAAGGGAACACGTTTTCACGTTTCGATCGTGTACAAGATAAAACAGAGTGAAGCACGTCGTTTCCTGTATTGGCGTGTTGTATGCGAATGTTACAAATCAAAGCAATTCGTCCCACGTTCGGTTCTCGACGTCTATGTACATGGCAATCATATCTTTTATGGTCTTGTTGAGCCTCTCCGTGAGACCCTTTGTTTGGGGGAGTATACGGCGTTGTTCGTTGATGGCTGGTATTATCCAATCGGCGTATATCCTGCGTAAGCTGGTACGTGAACGCAGATCCCTGGTCGCTGATGAGCACTTTAGGAGCACTGTGCCGCAAAACAATAAATTCGAGGAAAACCTTAGTTATGTTCCAGCTCGTTCCAAACGGGAGCGCCTTAGATTTAGCGTAGCGGGTGAAATAGTCGGCCGCTATTATAATCAATCGATTCCTTGAGTTGGAAACTGGGAATTGACCAAGGAGATTCAAGCCTAATTGTTCGAATGGCGTCATGGGTGGTTCTATAGAATGGAGGAATCCGGCTGGTCGTGTAGGCATTTTCTTTGCCTCTGGCATTCCCGGCATGTTTTCGTGTAGTTATGCGCTGACTTGGGAAGACGAGGCCAGTAATAGTTTTCCCGTATTCTTGCTAGGGTTTGACTGTTGCCAAGGTGTCCACCAGTGGGATGTTCATGGCATGCTTCAATAATCTCCTAGCGAAGACTGCGTGGCAAGACGAGAACCCAGGGCCTTCCGCTTGCGTAAAGCTCTTCTCGTATAGCACGTCGTGCCGGAGACCGAACGAGGAGAAGGTGCAAGCGAAGGCCCTCGGCAGGTAAACCTGTTTACCTTGGAGACAAGCAATTGCCTTGTTCAGCTCAGGATCCTGTCGCTGACGGGCTTCCGTATCCCAAACTTGCAGTGTACCCAGGAAGGTGTCGTCATCGTCGTCAATGTCAACCTGATAGTTCTCCGCGGGCGCGCAGGACAGCCATTTCGCATCACTATGCTTGCGGCCCTAATTGACATCAAATTATTGGAGGCAAAGGCCCTACCCAGCACGTCGTCCGCACGGGTGTCTGAGGCTAGCAAGCCAACAGAGTAAATGGTGATCGGTGACCACACCACATACATATAAGGTCGGAACTTGGTAACTACCCAAATGACCGCAAGGCCCTCCTTTTCTGTGGCCAAATAGTTCTGCTTCGCTTTGGAAAATGTGCAACTTGCATGAGCTATGACGCAATCGGCGACATTCTGCGTTTGCACAAACACAGCGTCAAATCCCGTGCTACTTGTGTCGTTGTGCACTTCGGTTTCAGCATCTTGGTCAAAGTGCCCTACGAAGGGCGTTGTCTGCAGGGGGGCTTTCAATTTATCTAATGCATGATGCTGTTCGTCATTCCACTGAAATGGTACGGCTATCTGCACTGAAAGATCAGTTAGTGGCACGGCTACCTGCAAAACTCTAACACCGGGTTGGAGCTTACTTTAATTTTATAAAATAAGTGTCCATTCTTGTGGTACACCAATACAACTCAACCAAACACCTTTCATGCATCATGCATTCGTTTAACCTTACCAAGAATATCTCTTCGAAATAATAAATGGTGTGGTTAAGTGCATTTCACTTCTCTCTGGTTTTACTATTTGTAGAGCGATGTAAGTGAATAAAAGTGACGTCGCATGGGTAGTCGTTATGGGTGATATTTACAGCTTTGCTTTTTAACCACATTCACGGAGTGGATTGGCGCGATTTTTTTCTTCTTTCGGGCTTTTCTTCTTTCGGGCAACCGGATAAACGATGCAAAGTGTGTTAATTTGAGCCAGTCTACACAGTGGAAGCAAAAACGGGAGCTTCACAAATTCACTTCAGTGTCCCTCTAAAGACACTTTTTAGCTACATCCTACATTATTTTCTGATGCAAGATTAGGTGAAGAAAAATCCCCTAAACCATGCCAAATCTGTATTCCGCAGTCTGTAATTCACACCTGTAATAAAATTACAGATAAAACACAGCAAGTATGTGTTCTTTTACCAACATAAAGCAGTAGGAGTCGAGTGGTCATGATTGTCTCTACGGATACAGTGAGGACGGTGTCAAATCCCCAAACCAAAACACAGTTTTCATTTTTTTTAATCTATGCTACATATTTTCCCATTCGCACACATAAACTGTTTATATAGATTGGGTACAGCTAAATACAATTCATTGCTAAAAACTGTGTTCAGTTACAACACGCAGGCCGTCAGGTTACTGTACCCATTGAGAACAAACCCCTACCAAATCGCACTAACACATCACGTGGCGCCATAACGGTCTGGTCGAACGACACCAACGAAGACATACTGCAATGGATACGCTGCGAGCAAGCAGATGTACTAGCAGTTCAGCGCATCGGCAAAACTAATCGCGCCGTTTTGACTTTTGACTTCCCCACACCACCACGAGTTGTGAAGTACTACATGGCAATCGTCAAAGTGGCTCCCTATCAACCCAAGCGGATGGTGTGCTTTAGCTTCCACACGGTTGGCCATATGTCTAAATACTGCTCACGAAAACATGTCTGTGAAAAATGTGGCCGTACACACGACGAGACGCTGCCTTGCGAGCGCACGCTCTTTTGCGCCGCATGCAAGAGGGATGGCCACCTGGTTGTCGACCCAAAATGTCCCAGTCAAATAGCTACCCCTCCGCGGGCTACTTCGCGTATCTAGGAAGGTATTACGTGGGCGGACCGCGTTGTTGGACGCGCCAGCCCCCCCCCCCCCCCCCCCCTTCTACTACCCCACAGATGAGGCAGCGCCGCTTTCTTGCCCAGCTATGGAAGGCTCGACGCCGTCCAACACAAACGGACTTGTCAATCAAGACATTTTAAGACAGCTTGACGACCTGCGCACAGCGCTGAGACAGTGGCGCGAGGAGAACCGACAGCTCAAAGTGGAACTCGCCGCCGCGCGGCAGGGCATGCCAGCGGTGCCCATTGCAACAGAAGATCCTCCAAAAAAGTCGGCCCTTCGGGATCGTTCGTCTACTGCAGCCTCTCCTCGCCGCACCTGTAGCATTATTCGGAAACGCACCCCCACCTCCCAACCACCTTCTGAAGCGCAAAAATTCATGCAAGTTCTCAAATTCATCCGAGCCGACCTCCAGCAGAAACGCCGCGAACGCCTCGCGGATATGGAGAAACGGCGTGTACTTACTGACCAATACGCGACGTAAACTGCAGCCATGATCAGGTACATTACTAAATATCTGCCAGGTATGCCTGCGGAGGAGGACAAGCAACCACCAAAAAAGGTAACAGTACGTTATACGACCGCAGAATGAAGCAATTCCTAATAGCTCTACAGTGGAACTGCCGCAGCTACTTTCAAGCAGGACCTATACTCGCCGCTCGTGTCTCCCAAATTTTACTGTTTCTTATTTTTCTTCATGAAACCCGCGCTCCCCCATCTCTTCGAGGATACACTAACTTCGCCGAACCAGCCATTACTCACGTTACCAAAAAGCGCCCACCCTCTCAGCCACTGGTACTTGAACAAGCAGCTGTTCTGGTTCGTTCAGATCTTGGATGCCGCCGTGTCAGTGTTCCTGGGCAGTGTTCGAAGGATCACGAGGTCGTCATCGTGCACATTCTGCTCCCGGGCGGTAAAGATCTGATTGCGGTGTCGGTTTACTACCGTCTGGTTAGTGGTTCTCAAACGCATGTTCGGTGAAATTGGCTGCAACACCTGGTGTCTAAGTTTCCTCGAACTCCTTTGCTCATAGGTGGCGACTTCAACGCCCGCACCACCACTTGAGGCTATCCTTCTATGGATGCTGCTTTGGGCCTGTTTATATGACATGATGGAATCTTGAAGCGCTAGGACACAGGGACAAGCGAGTGGGACAACACAAGGCGCTACCGGCAACATGCTCAGCTTTTCTTGCAAAAACAAGGCAATGGGTTTAATCCACGTTCCATTTTCAGAAACAATTACCCTTAACGGAAGGTCAACCTTGTGGGTCTTGGCACTAAAAAATACCTCAAGGTAGTCGCGCTTACTATTGTCTATCGCTTGGGCTAGATGGCTGAGGTTGAGGGCATTGCAAAGCTTTTTCCCTTCACGTTTTACAGCGGATATGCTTACTTCCTTGTGGGATTTAAAACTGTGGACACAGCCTCGCAGGCTTTAGAGTTAAACATTCCGGATGATACAACTGCGAATTCGCCTTCTTTATCAGCTGGGAGAAAGCGCAGATCATGCTCTTTCAAGTGACCAATGGTGCGTTTTACAGGTAACGTAGAGCTGATCGGCTTACGTTTGTTTAGGATGTCAACGCCTTCCGAGATGCATCGAGTGGCTTCATCATCTTCTGTGGTTTTGCGAGCAATCTGTCGCACACGTGTGAGGAGCTCCGGAGCGGTGCGCTTGGGTGCCTCGGCGAACTTAGGCCCCAGAGAAAGAACCTGCTGAACATAATCAGGAAGTTGCAGTCCCTCCGGAACACGCACCGAACACTGTGGTGCAAGACGCTTCGCTGGGGTGAGGTGTCGAAGTTCTCTAAGTTGAAGCTGCCAGAAGAACTACGTTGTGCGTTGAGCCAGGCCCAAGTACTCCCAGAAGAGCCGGTGCGTTCTTGACGTTCCTTCGGCGTATAGGAGCTGCTCCCAAAGAAACTGTCGGAAAATCCTGGCCTGCCGATGCCACTCGGATTTCAAGATTCTGCATATCCTGGCGCCGTGTCCCACCGATGGGTTGACTCCTCCGAAGAGCAAGCATACGTCCTAGGGAAGGATGCGTGTTCGTAAGCAGTACGAGTACGTCCGCGCTCTGCATTCAGCAGCGATGATGAGCGAGACAACAGTGGAAGGGTTGTGAATATTACGTAGAAATGGGCCCGTTGTAGTAGAAATATAGTTCACGAGGGTGCTACTGAATGCAGAGCGCGAACGTACTCGTACTGCTTACGAACACGCATCCTTCCCTGGGACGCACGGCATCGTTCGCGAATGGGCCCCCTACTCCACAACGTGGGGTAGTGATCATTTGCCCACACTTATTACATTACACGGCAAACGCTTTCGCACGCGCCAACAGCTCACACGCACGGACTGGGGGGCTTTCCGCGCACAGGCTGTGTTAAGGCAAAAGAAGACGGGCAGCAGGGTTCGGTGTCATGGCTGACCGAAAAACGGGGTTCTCACCTTTAATGACAGGATTATGTACACGATGATGATGATAGGGATGCTGACAGCACATACCCCACGGAGGGGATTCAACATCCTCCCGCCGCCGCAGTTCACACGTCTGCCGCTGGAGAGTTGAGGCACCAACCACACGATGCCACTGAACCTGCCGCTAGTTCGCAGTTTTCTTAGGTGCCCCGCGGCTCGATCAAACCCCTTGCAAGCAACGAATGGGACTGGTGTCGGTAAACCAGCACGCGTGGCTCTGCTGATACTCTGCGTTGTAGAGGAGAGGTAGCTAAATTCTTCCTCAGGTCGAAACGGCTCACAACGGCTTCTTTTTCTCCCGCCCGCGAGATCACCAATAGACAAGTAATGAATCCTCAGTCCTAGCTTGTGGTTTTCAGTCCGTAATGTAGATCCTTTCATGCCGTCGTGCTGAAGCCGGCGTCTTCCAGCGGTGCTGAAGCCGGCGTCTAAATCTCAGAAGCGCCGACCGTCGCCAACGTGATGTGCCGCAGAACCACACAGCGTGTCCAGTGTCTGTCGTGAACGAATTCCAGGTACGGCCTCGGACCACTTTCAATGGGTTGGCGGTTTTCGAATAATTCTTGTGGCCTGAGTTGGGTGACGCTCGCCCATCGGTCTCACGCATGCCAATAGCTGCCCCTGTTTTCTTGTCGGTTGTCTCCGATTCGGACGACGTTATTTCCACGATGAACGTCAACGGAAAAAGCGATGCTGCATTTTCTCGATCAGGCGTCGCTATTGGCTCATGTTGATGAGCAGCGATGAGCTGTGGTTGCTCAGGCTTTTTAAATCTAATTTGATGCAAAGACTCATGCTGACGCACTGGTGCGACCTCCCACACTTCGTCGATTGCATCTAGCGAGGATTCGGGAAGTTGCGGGGAGGATTCACCCTTCATGGAGTCTGGAACACAGATGTACTCAAAGTCCAGAGAAGGCTGCTCAATGCGTGTTTCTCCAGGAGCTTGTGCTACGTTCGGTTCGATAGGAGGCGCTTCTGTTTCCCCAAGCTCCATGCTTGATGGCAAGTTGTCGCCATCCTCGTTGTGGCGACAGGGCATGTTTTCGACGAACGAGTATTAGAACTCTCCCATGCCTCTCCCATGCTACTAAAAAATCATGGAAATGTGAAGCCTGCAAACAAACTGCACTGAGCCCGATGGCTGTCAAATCAGGCGATGAACCGGAAATAAGCATCACGAATCAACTCTCTGAAATTCATCGCAAACTTTCGACGCTCCTGGAAATGAAATCGAAGGTTGATTCTTTGGAAATTATCAAGTCGACAGTTGATGCCATTGAGAACTCAATGAAGGAAATATCAAAAAAGTATGACGAAGTTGTTGCTCAGATGAAACTTCAGCATACTGACATATCCGGCTTACGAAAGCGCATGGAAAGACTCGATGAAAAAGTCAAAGAATAGGAGGTCGAACGGCTATGGAAACAAGTCAATGATTTGGAGCAGTATAGCCGACGGATGAACTTGGAAGTGCATGGGTTGCCCCAGCACACTGACGAAAACCTGCTTGACAAACTAAATGTATTGGCCACAGAACTCGACCTTCCAGAGCTTTCCGAAACGGACATTGAAGCCGTACATCGGCTTCCGTCTAAACCAAAGGAAAGCGGAGCGGTTATGGCTGCCCTAGTCCTTGTGCGCTTTTCATCCCGTGTAACAAAAGAATCTTGGCTTGAAAAGAAACAGAAACTGAAACAGGCAAAGAGCAAGATCTTTTTCAATGAGAACCTAACAGCCTAGAATAAGGCCTTATTATGGCAAATGAGGACTAAAGCAAAGGAGATGGAATATAGTTCACTTGGCACCGAAATGGAACACTGTTCGTTTCCAGAGGCCCTCGCGACAAGGTGATCCGGATAAGCACAGTCAACGACTTAGACCGGATAAAATGATAACTTGAAGCGAACGCAGTTCGATGCTTCCCCGGCTAAACACTTTCGCAATAATAAGTGACGCCACTCCGGACACTTACTACGACTGCGATTCTTTCACGCACTGCATAAGCCAGAGTAAAGCATTGCGCGATAAGAAACAGACTTCTTTGCTCCACCTAAATCCGCAGAGCCTCAACAAGAAAAAGGATTCTGTGGAAGTGTTCCTTAATGCATTACGCTATAACTTTGATATACTCGTCTTCTCCGAGACGTGGTTTTTGAGGGATTAGGACGTTGTGCAATTTCCAGGATACGGGTGCACGTCACTGTGCAGAAGCAGCACGAAAGGAGGGGGCGTGGCAGCATACGTCCGACACCATATAAAGTTTTGCGTAGTTCAAAAATATTCAGTTCTAAACTGCGACTACGAGTCACTGATAATAAGTACCACCAGCTCAGTGATCGCAGTTATCTACAGGCCTCCGTCGGGAGCTATAGAAACATTTTTGGAATTTCTTGAAGATATGCTACACTATTACAATCAACTCGGTGACAAATCAATCGTCATTACTGGTGATCTAAACATAGACTTGCTTTCCTCACAACCTAGCATGCAAAAACTGGTTGACATTTTCTTTTCCTGCGGCTACGAAAACGTCATTAACGCCCCAACGCGGATTACCGCCACATCTCGGACCCTATTAGATCTGTGCTTCACGAATTGCCCTACCAATAATCTAGAAGCTGGTATCTTAATTTCAGCTATAAGTGACCACTTGCCAATTTTTATCATTTTTCCAACTCATTCTGGACGACCTAAACGTGACACAACTGCCGCGCCTGTTGTGCGCAGATTAATAAATGACGACAAAATCGCTGTGTTTTACCGATTAATTGAAAACGTAGATTGGCTTGATGTGCTCAATATGCAGAACGCCTCGGATTGCTACAACTTGTTTATTAGTAAAGTTAAAGAGGTCTACAATGTGGCATTTCCCCTTATACAAATTAAGCAATGTAAAAACGCTAGGAAGCCATGCATTGACACCACCCTTCTGAGAAGGATCAGGGAGCGTGACAGGCTATTTGCATTATTTGTGAAAACAAAAAAACCCAATGATTTTACAGAATTCAAAAAAAGTCGAAATAAGCTAAACTACGATATTAAAAAGCGCGCTGTTCATACTATGAAAACAAATTTTCTAGTGTAATTAACGACCCTAAAAAAATCTGGACTACTCTAAATAGCTTAACGATGAAAAACCAAACCAGAGGAATTTCAGAGCTACAGATGGATGGTACAATATTCAAAGGAACTGCGCTTGCTGATAAATTCAATGAGCACTTCCTGGTATGAGGCGCAGCTTCCACCACCAATGCAGCTACTGATCCTAAATCATACATCAAACTGAGTATACAGAATTCTATATACCTATCTCCCGTTTTAGAATCAGAGGTTTAATATATTAAAAGCGTTAAAAAATAGTAAAGCTTTCGGAGAAGATGAAATAAAAGTGGAGCCCATAAAGGCAGTAGCTCACTTTCTTTGCCAGCCACTATCGCACGTTTGCAACCAGATAATGAGTACAGGTGTTTTTCCCGACAAACTAAAAATTGCCAAAGTTTCTGTTATATTCGAAAAAGGAGATTTAAATGATATGAATAATTATAGACCAATCTCAGTTCTTCCTTTAATGTCAAAAGTTATAGAACAGTTGAATAATATTAGAATATATAATTTTTGTAAGGCAAACAACGTCATATCAGAGCAACAGTACGGTTTCCAAAAAGGAAAATCAACTGAGTTAGCACTGTTGAACATTAAAGATAAAATAATTGACGACATGGAACAGAAACTATACGCAATAGGTGTCTTCGTTGATTTTAAGAAAGCGTTTGACTCCATAAAGCACCACATTTTACTGCAAAAATTAATTAGGTATGGAATTAGAGGGATTTGCTTGGATCTAATAAAAAGCTACTTATGTAACCGTTTGAAATCGAGCACGCAAGATACAAACATGGAAAACTGAATTTTGGAGTGCCACAGGGATCCATACTCAGCCCGCTCTTATTCTTGTTATACATAAACGACATCGTACATATTTCTTCCTCAGCAGATTTAATCTTATACGCCGACGACACGAACATATTCTTTTCCGGCAGTGATCTTGCTCCACTCCAGACATTAACAAATGCCTGGCTTGAAAAATTATCGGTATGGCTAGAAGCAAACCAGCTTTCATTGAACACAAATAAAACTAAGTTTGTCGGTTTTCGTCCTAAAAATAAGGGTATAAGCCACCAAATTTAAATCACATTACGGGGCACGACCATCGAACAAGTCCCTTCACACCAATTTCTTGGTGTGACGTTTAATGAAAATTTAAATTGGTCAGCTCATATAAATAGAATTCGAACCGATGTGTCACGCTCTGTTGGCGTCATCTATAAACTGAAGCAGCTTCTGCCCACGTGGTTGAAAAAGCAGCTGTATTTCGCGTTAATACACTCTCGCCTCAGTTATTGCTCGCTTGTGTGGGGAACAACTGGCAAAGTAAATTTAGATAATCTTCTAGTACTCCAAAAGAAAGTAGTACGCTTGATAGAAAATGAATCACCCAGAACCCACGCTGCCCCACTCTTGCACAAGAATAGCATACTGACTATTCAAAACAGCATAAACAAAAAAAATGGCGTTGTTAATTTATCAACAGTTCAAAAATAATTCTGATGCCTTCCTGGAACAATACGTATCGAAGAACCACGAATACAATCTACGGCAAGCGAGCTACAACAAAGAAAGAATCCGCACTAACTATGGGTCGCAAAAGACAACCTACACAATTCCCGACTTTTTGAACACCCTGTTCTTTTTACATTGATACAGTCTTCTCTTTCTGTACAATCTTTCAAAAAGAAAGTTGATGTGTATTTGCTAGGGCTACAGTGAACAAGCTATGATATAGATAAGCGTAATATTACCGTTGATTATCGCTCTGTATTTCTACTTTGTGATCTTGTTTATACTTGCAATGCCAATTCTTAAGTAATACAAATTCTACCTTTACTTGTGTTATGTAAACGTTGTATCAAATGGAGTTTGTTTTCTGTATTATGTTTTCTGAGCTAGAAAATTTTGTACTTTGTCACGTTGCTGCTGAGTGGTGTGTAGAGGGGGGGAGGGGGGCCGGGGGATGTCGCTTTGTCAGGTAATTCGTTTGCCTTTTCGGCATACCCCGAAGACAACCGCTTCTGTGATGCTTTTATTTGTTCATTGCGATGTTTACTCGGTAACATCTCCCCTGTAACTTTTTTCGGTTGTCTGAAATAAAACATTCACATTCACATTCACATTCACAAGTTTCAGTTGTTCTGGAACTTCGACAGTGGCCCAATAATCATTAACAAGGTCCAAGAGTGCGGCAATGGTGGAGTCATCTAGATTACGGTAGTGTTGCCATGTGATGCCATCATGTCCAGGGGCCGAGCTCTCTTTACCCTGGAAGAGCGCAGCCTCGAGTTCGGCAAGAGTAAAGGGCGAGTCAAGGTCCGCGGAGGGGGCTGGGATGGTGATTACTAGTAGTGGCGGATGCTGGTGGAGGGAAGCGTGGGGGAAGAAAGTCGTGATGAGCTGACGCTCGACCGTTGTTGGTGAATATTTGAAGGTAAGAGAGGCAAACAGGGAAGATTTATGTTTTTTTTTTTACTAGAAAGGGTCCGATAAAGACCCCACAATTTATATAGCCCTCTTTCCTGCCCGAACTTGTCGCAGAGGCTGTGCCAATGCTCATTTATTAGTACTCGCTGGGATTCCCGGATCAACTTGTACTGGCGCCGTAGCTTTACAAGGTCTGAATGGCGTTTCCCGTTGTGGGCATAACGGGCAGTGAGTGCATGCGCCCGTTTCCATAGGTTGGCCATATGAGCGTGGAGGGCTGGTGTTGAGGTGTCGCATTCAATATCGTCAAGTTCACTATCCCGAGCCGTTTGAATGATATTGATGAGCGTCGAGAGGGTTATCAGACCTGCCAGAACAGCCTGTTGAATCCCCTCCGTGGGGTATGTGCTGTCAGCATCCCTATTATCATCATCGTGTACATAATCCTGTCATTAAAGGTCAGAACCCCGTTTTTCGGTCAGCCATGACACCGAACCCTGCTGCCCGTCTTCTCTCTCCTTAACATTTTGGTGCCGACAAACCCGGGAAGACGACCAGGGACCGAAGTGGAGAGCAGCACGGATGCCAGTGGCTGCAGGCGTGTGAGACCCAGAACTGTTTACCGTCGACTCACCCTGAGCTAACTGTAACCATGGCTGACAGCGACCGCATTTGACCACTGACTCCCTCGAAGGCACCGACGCCAACACTGGCGTTCCTACCGCCGGCCTCGAGGGACCTGTGACCAACCAGACTCGACCGACGCCGGGCGCGGCCATTCCCGGTGCACCGACGAAAACCGACCGCAACTCTCCTACCGACGCAGACACGCCCCGTCCCGTCCAGTTCATCATGCTTGGCACCAAGAGCACCGCTACCGAAGAGCAAGCTGGTGAGCTGGATGCTCTGCGTTCGTTGCGGAACCATATCCGTACTGACTTTAAGGGAATTTTGACCAGTAGCGACCGGCTCTTGATTTCAGAATCTTGCGACGTGACGAAGCTGAAGGCTAACTTGGAGAACCTGCAACAAATCAGAAGTGATCTAATCGAATTGGATTCTGATATATTTAACCTAGTTGAAGAGGAAATTGAGCAGGAGGTAGAGGAGGTGGATAGATACACCCTCTGCTTCTTCAGAGCAAATGCTTACCTCCAACATTGGTTACAGTGCCTAAAAAACAAGCAGCCTTTAGACATCAAATCTGCATAGTTTTCCGAAATGACCGTCTTCCTCAACACCCCGAGAGAGTTCTAATACTCGTTCGTCGAAAACATGCCCTGTCGCCACAACGAGGATGGCGACAACTTGCCATCAAGCATGGAGCTTGGGGAAACAGAAGCGCCTCCTATCGAACCGAACGTAGCACAAGCTCCTGGAGAAACACGCATTGAGCAGCCTTCTCTGGACTTTGAGTACATCTGTGTTCCAGACTTCATGAAGGGTGAATCCTTCCCGCAACTTCCCGAATCCTCGCTAGATGCAATCGACGAAGTGTGGGAGGTCGCACCAGTGCGTCAGCATGAGTCTTTGCATCAAATTAGATTTAAAAAGCCTGAGCAACCACAGCTCATCGCTGCTCATCAACATGAGCCAATAGCGACGCCTGATCGAGAAAATGCAGCATCGCTTTTTCCGTTGACGTTCATCGTGGAAATAACGTCGTCCGAATCGGAGACAACCGACAAGAAAACAGGGGCAGCTATTGGCATGCATGAGACCGATGGGCGAGCGTCACCCAACTCAGGCCACAAGAATTATTCGAAAACCGCCAACCCATTGAAAGTGGTCCGAGGCCGTACCTGGAATTCGTTCACCACAGACACTGGACACGCGGTGTGGTTCTGCGGCACATCACGTTGGCGACGGTCGGCGCTTCTGAGATTGAGACGCCGGCGTCAGCACCGCTGGAAGACGCCGGCTTCAGCACGACGGCATGAAAGGATCTACATTACGGACTGAAAACCACAAGCTAGGACTGAGGATTCATTACTTGTCTATTGGTGATCTCGCGGGCGGGAGAAAAAGAAGCCATTGTGAGCCGTTTCGACCTGAGGAAGAATTTAGCTACCTCTCCTCTACAACGCAGAGTATCAGCAGAGCCACGCGTGCTGGTTTACCGACACCAGTCCCATTCGTTGCTTGCAAGGGGTTTGATCGAGCCGCGGGGCACCTAAGAAAACTGCGAACTACCGGCAGGTTCAGTGGCATCGTGTGGTTGGTGCCTCAACTCTCCAGCGGCAGACGTGTGAACTGCGGCGGCGGGAGGATGTTGAATCCCCTCCGTGGGGTATGTGCTGTCAGCATCCCTATCATCATCATCGTGTACATAATCCTGTCATTAAAGGTGAGAACCCCATTTTTCGGTCAGCCATGACACCGAACCCTGCTGCCCGTCTTCTTTTGCCTTAACACAGCCTGTGCGCGGAAAGCCCCCCAGTCCGTGCGTGTGAGCTGTTGGCGCGTGCGAAAGCGTTTGCCGTGTAATGTAATAAGTGTGGGCAAATGATCACTACCCCACGTTGTGGAGTAGGGGGCCCATTCGCGAACGATGCCGTGCGTCCCAGGGAAGGATGCGTTCGTAAGCAGTACGAGTACGTCCGCGCTCTGCATTCAGTAGCACCCTCGTGAACTATATTTCTACTACAACGGGCCCATTTCTACGTAATATTCACAACCCTTCCACTGTTGTCTCGCTCATCATCGCTGCTGAATGCAGAGCGCGGACGTACTCGTACTGCTTACGAACACGCATCCTTCCCTAGGACGTACGCTTGCTCTTCGGAGGAGTCAACCCATCGGTGGGACACGGCGCCAGGATATGCAGAATCTTGAAATCCGAGTGGCATCGGCAGGCCAGGATTTTCCGACAGTTTCTTTGGGAGCAGCTCCTACACGCCGAAGGAACGTCAAGAACGCACCGGCTCTTCTGGGAGTACTTGGGCCTGGCTCAACGCACAACGTAGTTCTTCTGGCAGCTTCAACTTAGAGAACTTCGACACCTCACCCCAGCGAAGCGTCTTGCACCACAGTGTTCGGTGCGTGTTCCGGAGGGACTGCAACTTCCTGATTATGTTCAGCAGGTTCTTTCTCTGGGGCCTAAGTTCGCCGAGGCACCCAAGCGCACCGCTCCGGAGCTCCTCACACGTGTGCGACAGATTGCTCGCAAAACCACAGAAGATGATGAAGCCACTCGATGCATCTCGGAAGGCGTTGACATCCTAAACAAACGTAAGCCGATCAGCTCTACGTTACCTGTAAAACGCACCATTGGTCACTTGAAAGAGCACGATCTGCGCTTTCTCCCAGCTGATAAAGAAGGCGAATTCGCAGTTGTATCATCCGGAATGTTTAACTCTAAAGCCTGCGAGGCTGTGTCCACAGTTTTAAACTCCACAAGGAAGTAAGCATATCCGCTGTAAAACGTGAAGGGAAAAAGCTTTGCAATGCCCTCAACCTCAGCCATCTAGCCCAAGCGATAGACAATAGTAAGCGCGACTACCTTGAGGTATTTTTTAGTGCCAAGACCCACAAGGTTGACCTTCCGTTAAGGGTAATTGTTTCTGAAAATGGAACGTGGATTAAACCCATTGCCTTGTTTTTGCAAGAAAAGCTGAGCATGTTGCCGGTAGCGCCTTGTGTTGTCCCACTCGCTTGTCCCTGTGTCCTAGCGCTTCAAGATTCCATCATGTCATATAAACAGGCCCAAAGCAGCATCCATAGAAGGATAGCCTCAAGTGGTGGTGCGGGCGTTGAAGTCGCCACCTATGAGCAAAGGAGTTCGAGGAAACTTAGACACCAGGTGTTGCAGCCAATTTCACCGAACATGCGTTTGAGAACCACTAACCAGACGGTAGTAAACCGACACCACAATCAGATCTTTACCGCCCGGGAGCAGAATGTGCATGATGACGACCTCGTGATCCTTCGAACACTGCCCAGGAACACTGACACGGCGGCATCCAAGATCTGAACGAACCAGAACAGCTGCTTGTTCAAGTACCAGTGGCTGAGAGGGTGGGCGCTTTTTGGTAACGTGAGTAATGGCTGGTTCGGCGAAGTTAGTGTATCCTCGAAGAGATGGGGGAGCGCGGGTTTCATGAAGAAAAATAAGAAACAGTAAAATTTGGGAGACACGAGCGGCGAGTATAGGTCCTGCTTGAAAGTAGCTGCGGCAGTTCCACTGTAGAGCTATTAGGAATTGCTTCATTCTGCGGTCGTATAACGTACTGTTACCTTTTTTGGTGGTTGCTTGTCCTCCTCCGCAGGCATACCTGGCAGATATTTAGTAATGTACCTGATCATGGCTGCAGTTTACGTCGCGTATTGGTCAGTAAGTACACGCCGTTTCTCCATATCCGCGAGGCGTTCGCGGCGTTTCTGCTGGAGGTCGGCTCGGATGAATTTGAGAACTTGCATGAATTTTTGCGCTTCAGAAGGTGGTTGGGAGGTGGGGGTGCGTTTCCGAATAATGCTACAGGTGCGGCGAGGAGAGGCTGCAGTAGACGAACGATCCCGAAGGGCCGACTTTTTTGGAGGATCTTCTGTTGCAATGGGCACCGCTGGCATGCCCTGCCGCGCGGCGGCGAGTTCCACTTTGAGCTGTCGGTTCTCCTCGCGCCACTGTCTCAGCGCTGTGCGCAGGTCGTCAAGCTGTCTTAAAATGTCTTGATTGACAAGTCCGTTTGTGTTGGACGGCGTCGAGCCTTCCATAGCTGGGCAAGAAAGCGGCGCTGCCTCATCTGTGGGGTAGTAGAAGGGGGGGGGGGGGGGGGGGCTGGCGCGTCCAACAACGCGGTCCGCCCACGTAATACCTTCCTAGATACGCGAAGTAGCCCGCGGAGGGGTAGCTATTTGACTGGGACATTTTGGGTCGACAACCAGGTGGCCATCCCTCTTGCATGCGGCGCAAAAGAGCGTGCGCTCGCAAGGCAGCGTCTCGTCGTGTGTACGGCCACATTTTTCACAGACATGTTTTCGTGAGCAGTATTTAGACATATGGCCAACCGTGTGGAAGCTAAAGCACACCATCCGCTTGGGTTGATAGGGAGCCACTTTGACGATTGCCATGTAGTACTTCACAACTCGTGGTGGTGTGGGGAAGTCAAAAGTCAAAACGGCGCGATTAGTTTTGCCGATGCGCTGAACTGCTAGTACATCTGCTTGCTCGCAGCGTATCCATTGCAGTATGTCTTCGTTGGTGTCGTTCGACCAGACCGTTATGGCGCCACGTGATGTGTTAGTGCGATTTGGTAGGGGTTTGTTCTCAATGGGTACAGTAACCTGACGGCCTGCGTGTTGTAACTGAACACAGTTTTTAGCAATGAATTGTATTTAGCTGTACCCAATCTATATAAACAGTTTATGTGTGCGAATGGGAAAATATGTAGCATAGATTAAAAAAAATGAAAACTGTGTTTTGGTTTGGGGATTTGACACCGTCCTCACTGTATCCGTAGAGACAATCATGACCACTCGACTCCTACTGCTTTATGTTGGTAAAAGAACACATACTTGCTGTGTTTTATCTGTAATTTTATTACACGTGTGAATTACAGACTGCGGAATACAGATTTGGCATGGTTTAGGGGATTTTTCTTCACCTAATCTTGCATCAGAAAATAATGTAGGATGTAGCTAAAAAGTGTCTTTAAAGGGACACTGAAGTGAATTTGTGAAGCTCCCGTTTTTGCTTCCACTGTGTAGACTGGCTCAAATTAACACACTTTGCATCGTTTATCCGGTTGCCCGAAAGAAGAAAAGCCCGAAAGAAGAAAAAAATCGCGCCAATCCACTCCGTGAATGTGGTTAAAAAGCAAAGCTGTAAATATCACCCATAACGACTACCCATGCGACGTCACTTTTATTCACTTACATCGCTCTACAAATAGTAAAACCAGAGAGAAGTGAAATGCACTTAACCACACCATTTATTATTTCGAAGAGATATTCTTGGTAAGGTTAAACGAATGCATGATGCATGAAAGGTGTTTGGTTGAGTTGTATTGGTGTACCACAAGAATGGACACTTATTTTATAAAATTAAAGTAAGCTCCAACCCGGTGTTAGAGTTTTGCAGGTAGCCGTGCCACTAACTGATCTTTCAGTGCAGATAGCCGTACCATTTCAGTGGAATGACGAACAGCATCATGCATTAGATAAATTGAAAGCCCCCCTGCAGACAACGCCCTTCGTAGGGCACTTTGACCAAGATGCTGAAACCGAAGTGCACAACGACACAAGTAGCACGGGATTTGACGCTGTGTTTGTGCAAACGCAGAATGTCGCCGATTGCGTCATAGCTCATGCAAGTTGCACATTTTCCAAAGCGAAGCACAACTATTTGGCCACAGAAAAGGAGGGCCTTGCGGTCATTTGGGTAGTTACCAAGTTCCGACCTTATATGTATGTGGTGTGGTCACCGATCACCATTTACTCTGTTGGCTTGCTAGCCTCAGACACCCGTGCGGACGACGTGCTGGGTAGGGCCTTCGCCTCTGTGACGCTCCCCGGAGGGGAGATGGCGTCACTCTACCAACTAGGTGGGTCCACGCAGAGTTGAGGGGAAAAGAGACAACGCAGGCTCAAAGGTACAATTTAATTAACAATAGTTAGCGCTGGTGCCGGTGCGCTCACCCGTTGAGAGGCTGGGACCCTGTAGGGCGGCTGGCGCTGGGTCGTGGAGCCGAGAAGTCGTTCAGGCGCGGCGCTGCAGGGTGCACGTGCTCGAGCAGGGCCGTTCGGGAGGGTGCCGGAATTCTCGTGTCGGTCGGCGTAGGCGGTCCGTGCTCCTGGCAGATCGTGGACGCGGACCCGAGATGTGACCGCTGGCTGGCTGGTCCCGGGTTGAAGTGGGGGGAGCGCGCGATCGGATTACTCCTACGGGCGGCTGCCTCGTTCGGCCCGGCAAGATGATGTCCAGTCGGGAAAAAAGACCTCCGGCCTCGTTCGCTAGCCTTCTTATACCCTCCTTGGGTTACGCACAGGGGGGGTAAGGACGAGCTCGTTGGGGAACCGGCCGGTCATCGCTCTGCGCGTGGGCGCGTCACCCCGCAAGCCCTCGGGGATTAACATTCTTCTGCAGATTAACATTCTTCCGCGCGTGCTTCCGCACATTCCGCGCGTGCTTGGCCTTTCTTCGTGCCACGCGAAGTGTCTGCCGCCCGCTTCTACCTGGGAACACGTTTCTGCGTGCGCATGGGTTGTACGCGGCAGTCAGTGGCGATGTGCGACCGTCACACCCGCCCATCCACAGAGGAGACTTTTGTCACTGCAAAAGTCTTGTTCACAAAAGCACAAAAGGTTTATGGTGGGGCCACAAGGCTCGATGCAAAACACACCGCACCGTCTTATCACGACACCACACTGAATGCAGTCAGCAAGGTCACACGGCGAGGCGCGTCGGCACCAGTAAACATTAGTCATAAACATCCTGTCAATTTCTATATACATGAGCCAAGCGAATGTCAACATACAGGTTTACGGGTGCAAAACATGAACACTGAAATTGGGAATTTTGCCCCTCAGATACACAGGACGAACGCCCGTCAAATATGATACGGTGCTGCCCCACGACTTCGCAGTGCATAGCTGTGTGTCGGCTGAGGGAGGCTGTTCACCGCGGGGGGTTGGGAATTCTGAATGATTTCATCGAGCATGGCTCCATGTAAAGCGTCCGTGAATGGGCTCGTAGCTGGGCTACTACGTTCCGGGGACGAAGGACGGGGCCTGCCTGTACCAACACTCACCCTGGGGAGTCTCAGCTCGTCCTCTACCTCACCCAAAGCAATTTTCAGCTTGTTGACGTTTACAATTTTCTCGTCTTTCATTCGAATCCCTCTGATTCGGCACGTGACGTCGGACAGTTTTTCGACAACTCGGAAAGGACCTTTCCACTTCGGCGCGAGCTTTTTAGCCAGGCCGCGGGCCTGGCTTTCGACTTTGACGTAGACCCTGTCGCCTATCTGAAAGCCGGCGTCCTGGCTCCTTTTATCAAGACGCGACTTTCTCTTCTCCGCCGCTTTGTTCAGTGCTTCATACGCTAGCTTGTGCGAGACTGAAAGGCGTTGAGCCAGCTCCGCGCGGTAGTCCTCCATGGTGTTATAGTGCATTCTGGGGGTCTCACCGACAATGCTCGGGATTGCCGCATCGCGTCCGTGAAGGAGGAAGAAAGGGGTCTCATTTGTGCCCTCGTGGACTGCGGTGTTGTAGGCATGCACAGCGAAAGGTAGCCACCTATCCCAATCTCGTTGGTCGTGTGCTACGTAATGGGATAACATGGTCACCAGGGTTTGATTCAGCCTTTCTACTGCACCGTTACACTCCGGGTGATACGCGGTCGTTTGTAATTTCTTTATCCCCAAGAGGTCGTACACATCTTTCATCACCCGAGAGACGAAGTTGGTGCCCTGATCGGTTAGAAGTTGCTCGGGTACGCCGTGTCTCAGTACCACCCCTTCGACGAAAACGCGTGCTACGGTTTCCGCCTTCTGGTCAGCCAGCGGGAAGGCTTCGGCGTAACGGCTCAGATGGTCTACAAAAACAAGTATGTACTTGTTTCCGGCAGTCGTAGTTGGTAGGGGCCCTACTATATCCATCGCGGTGCGCTGGAAAGGCGCGCTAAGTTCCTCGAACACCTGCAAAGGAGCACGCTTTCGGTTCTTAGGCGTTTTATGGAGAGCGCAAGAGGGGCACTTCCGACAGTAATCCAGCACGTCCCTCCGCATCCCCGGCCAGAAGTACGTCATGCCTATCCTCTGGCGGGTTTTACGTGCCCCTGAGTGGCCAGCGTACGGAGCATCGTGATGTACACGTAGGAGCTCGCCTTTCATTGAGGCAGGCACTACTAAACGCCCCGTACCTCCTCCCGCCTTTTCCCTGAACCTCAGCAGACCCCCGTCGTCCACATAATATTGTCCCTCACCGTCGCCTGCTTTAAGTGATTTGACAATTTTCTGAACGCCGGGGTCGTCGAACTGCTCCCGTTTCATGCGGGCCTCCTCCACCGATGGCACGAAAATGTCGAGTGCCCGGACTGGCATCCTGCTCAGAGTGTCAGCGTTCTGATTCGTTTTACCCGCCCTGTGGATGACTTCATAGTCGTACTCCTGTAGAAGGAGGTTCCACCTTGCCAGCCTCGAGCTGGGGTCACGAGCGTTCATGAGCCACTTGAGCGGCTGGCAGTCGGTGACAATCTTAAAGTGCCGTCCGTATAGGAAACACCGGAAGTGGCGCACGGACCAAACTACGGCAAGGCACTCCTGCTCGGTAGCACCATATTTCTGCTCCGCGGGGTTCAGCTGCCGACTCGCGTACGCCACGGGGTGTTCCTTCCCATCGAACTCCTGTGATAACACCGCCCCTACCGCCACCTTGGAGGCATCTGTCGCAAGTGTGAACGGCCTGCTGAAATCCGGAAACTTCAGCAAGGGAGCCTCGGTCAGCTTGCGCTTCATGGCCGAGAAAGCTGCTTGCTCCTCCTCACCCCAGCTGAATGGTTTCTTGGTTGTGAGCTGAGTTAAAGGGCGCGCCTGTTCAGCAAACTGGGGAATGTGTCGCCGATAATAGGACAGAAGACCCAGAAATTGCCTGACTTCTGTCTTTGTTCTGGGCTCTGGAAACTCCTGAACGCATTGTATTTTGGACGGGTCAGGTCGTACTCCCTCCGCTGATACGATGTGTCCTAGGTACCTAACTTCGGGGCGCAGGAATTGACATTTGGATGGTTTCAGTTTGAGACCGGCTGCACGCACTCTCTGGAAAACGTTACGCAGGTCGTCTAGATGGTCCTCGAATGAGCTGCTGTACACGATTATGTCGTCCAGATATACATGACACACTTTCCCCAAAAGACCGGCGAGGATTACGTCTGCCGTACGCTGCCATACCGCCGCGCTGTTTACGAGGCCCATAGGCATGCGTCGCCACTGGTAATGCCCTGAAGGCGTGTTGAACGCCGTCTTTTCTTTGTCGTGCTCATGCATCTCAATCTGCCAATACCCGGAGGCCATGTCCACTACCGTGAAAAATCTCGCAGAACCGAGCTCTGACAATGTCTCCAAAATGTTCGGGAGTGGGTAAGGGTCGATGCGAGTCACACGGTTCAAGTCGCGGTAATCAACGACGAAGCGGTACGATCCATCTGGCTTTTCGACCAATAGCGCCGGAGCACCCCATGGAGAAGTAGAGTGTTCGATTATCTCCGCGTCGAGCAGCTCGTTAACCTGCCGTTCCATCTCGTCTCTTTTGGAGTAGGGGATCCGATACGCACGGCGGTAGACCGGAGCTGCATCGCCAGTCGAAACTCTGTGTTTGATCACCTCACAGTGGCCGATATCTGTGCCGCTGGTAGAAAAAGCGGGGCCGAACTCGGAGATTAATTCCCGAAGTCTAGATTTATCTGGTTCGGCCACGTGTGAGAGATCAAAACGGCTAAAGAGGTCGACCTCGTCTACACGCCGGCAAACAGTCTCTTCTGCTGGCCTCTCGGCTACCACCGCTGGCCTGAGGACACCGATGAGTTTGTTGCGAGGCAACTTAATCTCCTGACGCGTGGTGTTCACGACGCGCACTGGGACCTTGCCAGTCTCGGTAGCTCTAACTAAACCGTAAGCGCCGGCAACTCCAGACACCTCAAGGGGGCCGCTCTCCGCTACACCCAACTGTCCCCTAGCCAGCTCGCAAGTTACCTCCCCCACCAGCACGCACTCGCTCAATGGGGGCAGTAAGCTTTCCTTGGTGAGGCGGATAGGCGCGCCGTCGCAAGAATGCCAGTCGTCGCGTCCGCCTGCCTTCTTGTTTCCCCCCGCCCAGTTTAGAATGGGAATGTCGATGCCTCCTAGGTTGATGGCGCCTCTGCTTAGGAGCAAGTCTACCTTTTCTTCCGAAAGGATGTTCTGTCCGATTAGACCAGCCACCGGCAGCCTGGCTCTCTCTGTGCAGACGAAGAACGTCGCCGTAACAATGCGTTCCCCTAATTTCAAGGGCACTTCACAGCATGTTACGATTTCCAAACGGTCGCCCGTGATGCCCACTAGGCTTGTTCTCTGCTCTACCGACCGGAATCTCGTTCGCCAGTCGGGCAAAACGTCGTTTAGAGCGCTCTCTTTGAGGAGGCTTACTTTTGATCCCGTGTCAATCAGGCATTTCATAGCTGCTCCCCCTATTTCACACTCTATTATCGGGCTAGCCTCTCCGCAAATGTTCACTGTGAACTCTTGAATGCCCCCTTTGCTTCCCTCCAGCGCGCGTGCGCCCAAAGGGGGCTCGACTAGTTTCCCTGGTTCGACCGAGAAGCGGAATTTCCCGCGGGATTATCCGCGCTTACCTGGTTGTCCCTTCGCGGTTGGCCCTGGGGGGGCGCGCGCTGCCTACAGTTCCTAGCAAAGTGTCCACGCTCGCCGCACGAATAGCAAGTCGGCCGTCCCGTCTTGTTGTCGCGACGCCTGTCTTTTTGCTGCATTTGTTCATTTTGTAGCGCGATGCTAGATTCCAACAAGCGTTCGACCCTTTCGAGCCGTGCGTGGAGCTCTTCAGCTTCCCTCTCGCCTTCCTGCACGCTTCTGACCGGCGTGCGACCGCCATTTACTGTTCGCTCATTTCTCTCCTCCCTCACAGCCGCGTCGATGGCCTCTTGGAAATTCTTGGGGTCACGAGAAAGTGTGAACCTGCGGACCGGGTCTCGCAGCCCATTCAAGAACTGAGTGCGAAGCTGCTCGTTCAGAAGCTCTTTGCGGAGCTCGCGCTTTACTTCAGTCTCGGTGCCGTCCTGCGTTCCAACGGCCGCGTTGCCCAACGCGCGGAGCCTAGTCGCGAACGACTGGACGTCTTCCCCGTCCTTTTGTCCGGCGGACAAAAACCTTTGGAGCTTCACGTACTCTGGCTCTGTATCGAACCTTTTCGTGGCTAGAGCTTTAAACTCGGCGAAAGTCGCCGCTGCAGCAACAGCCTCCTCGTGCCACGCAAAGTTATAGGCCGCACCGACCATTTTGCAGCGTGCAATACCTGTCATCTGCGCCTCTGTCCAGCCACCAAGACCCCCCACCTGTTCGAGAACACGTAGGAAGTCCTGGATGGTTATCCCGTTACCATCCCCTGTAAATGATGGAACCATCCCCCCTAACGCCATGACACTCGCGCCTAACACATTCGCTTGGGTCATAGTGGCCTCGTTCATGGTGCCTCGTTTCCCCTCAGGCGTGGGGGTGGAGTCCCACGCCTATACTCTGCGATTTAAGTTAAGTGAATCCCACCGCTGCCACCACTTGTGACGCTCCCCGGAGGGGAGATGGCGTCACTCTACCAACTAGGTGGGTCCACGCAGAGTTGAGGGGAAAAGAGACAACGCAGGCTCAAAGGTACAATTTAATTAACAATAGTTAGCGCTGGTGCCGGTGCGCTCACCCGTTGAGAGGCTGGGACCCTGTAGGGCGGCTGGCGCTGGGTCGTGGAGCCGAGAAGTCGTTCAGGCGCGGCGCTGCAGGGTGCACGTGCTCGAGCAGGGCCGTTCGGGAGGGTGCCGGAATTCTCGTGTCGGTCGGCGTAGGCGGTCCGTGCTCCTGGCAGATCGTGGACGCGGACCCGAGATGTGACCGCTGGCTGGCTGGTCCCGGGTTGAAGTGGGGGGAGCGCGCGATCGGATTACTCCTACGGGCGGCTGCCTCGTTCGGCCCGGCAAGATGATGTCCAGTCGGGAAAAAAGACCTCCGGCCTCGTTCGCTAGCCTTCTTATACCCTCCTTGGGTTACGCACAGGGGGGGTAAGGACGAGCTCGTTGGGGAACCGGCCGGTCATCGCTCTGCGCGTGGGCGCGTCACCCCGCAAGCCCTCGGGGATTAACATTCTTCTGCAGATTAACATTCTTCCGCGCGTGCTTCCGCACATTCCGCGCGTGCTTGGCCTTTCTTCGTGCCACGCGAAGTGTCTGCCGCCCGCTTCTACCTGGGAACACGTTTCTGCGTGCGCATGGGTTGTACGCGGCAGTCAGTGGCGATGTGCGACCGTCACACCTCCAATAATTTGATGTCAATTAGGGCCGCAAGCATAGTGATGCGAAATGGCTGTCCTGCGCGCCCGCGGAGAACTATCAGGTTGACATTGACGACGATGACGACACCTTCCTGGGAACACTGCAAGTTTGGGATACGGAAGCCCGTCAGCGACAGGATCCTGAGCTGAACAAGGCAATTGCTTGTCTCCAAGGTAAACAGGTTTACCTGCCGAGGGCCTTCGCTTGCACCTTCTCCTCGTTCGGTCTCCGGCACGACGTGCTATACGAGAAGAGCTTTACGCAAGCGGAAGGCCCTGGGTTCTCGTCTTGCCACGCAGTCTTCGCTAGGAGATTATTGAAGCATGCCATGAACATCCCACTGGTGGACACCTTGGCAACAGTCAAACCCTAGCAAGAATACGGGAAAACTATTACTGGCCTCGTCTTCCCAAGTCAGCGCATAACTACACGAAAACATGCCGGGAATGCCAGAGGCAAAGAAAATGCCTACACGACCAGCCGGTTTCCTCCATTCTATAGAACCACCCATGACGCCATTCGAACAATTAGGCTTGAATCTCCTTGGTCAATTCCCAGTTTCCAACTCAAGGAATCGATTGATTATAATAGCGGCCGACTATTTCACCCGCTACGCTAAATCTAAGGCGCTCCCGTTTGGAACGAGCTGGAACATAACTAAGGTTTTCCTCGAATTTATTGTTTTGCGGCACAGTGCTCCTAAAGTGCTCATCAGCGACCAGGGATCTGCGTTCACGTACCAGCTTACGCAGGATATACGCCGATTGGATAATACCAGCCATCAACGAACAACGCCGTATACTCCCCCAAACAAAGGGTCTCACGGAGAGGCTCAACAAGACCATAAAAGATATGATTGCCATGTACATAGACGTCGAGAACCGAACGTGGGACGAATTGCTTTGATTTGTAACATTCGCATACAACACGCCAATACAGGAAACGACGTGCTTCACTCTGTTTTATCTTGTACACGATCGAAACGTGAAAACGTGTTCCCTTACCAGCTGAGTGATTCTAACCATGAAGATGCGGAAATAATATGGCAGTGCGCAGAGGAAGCCCGTCAACTCGCGAGGATCAGAATTCAACAACAACAATCTGTCGTCGCTATTCGCTACAACCTCCGTCGGCGTGGCGTACACTTCTCCGCTGGTGACAGAGCTCCACCGGGGTGGCGTACACTTCTCCCCTGGTGACAGAGTTTGGATGTGGACACCAGTGCGGCGCCATGGTCTTATCGAGAAGGTATTGAAGCGCTGCTTCGGCCCATATAAAGTACTTCGCCGCATCGGTGACCTTAACTACGAAGACATTCCGGACACAGTGTACCCACCGTGGCACTGAACCTCAAGGTCTGACGTGGTTCACATCGTCCCCCACAAGCCGTCCCAAGACCGTTAATTCGCAGAGTAGCGTACCCGCATAGCCTACCGCCTTACCGCAATGCCTCCATGGGGAGGGGGAAAAGGAGGGAGTAATGATACTGTCAGTATCACCAGGAAGAAGGGAAGAGAAGGAGAACGCGAAGGCACGTGCTTGGCGTGATACACTGTTCGGCCGCAACCACTGGTTTGCAGCTAATAAACTCTCTTCTACGTACGGTTTCTGAGGCTCCAGGTGTAATTTGTAACAATATGTATAAAAACAATTTGGTCCTGTATCAGAACATGCGCACTGCGTAAGCGTAAATGCGTCAGCATCCTGTCCAGCCGCTCTGCTATACACCAAGCCAGGGTAAATCTTGCCTCATTATAAACATAAACCTGTTGCTGGGAGGACATTTTGCGTGCGCAGTGCAAGCAGTCAAATGTCAAAGCAGGACCGGCTTTATAGATATCCGGTCGTGTATGAAAGTTTCAAGGGCCAAGTACTCCTGTGGAACACTACACACATATATTTTCTAAAGTTGGCTTCAGTAGTATACCCAAACGCATTGCTAGGACATCGTACAATGCGCTCTTGTTTGTATTTCTGGTTTTATTTCACAATCTTCTCTAGTCGATTATAAACGCACAAATGACCTTCATTCGCATTATTATAAGGATTACATGTGTTAACTAAACCAATCGCGCAATATTTTTAATATTTAATTATTATGCAACAAGAGCGCCTTGTGTTGTCCCACTCGCTTGTCCCTGTGTCCTAGCGCTTCAAGATTCCGTCATGTCATACCAACAGGCCCAAAGCAGCACCCTCGTGAAGAGTAACTGTTTTCTTGTGGGGCGCTCGCCAAAGATTGGTTACGGATTAATAACTCTCTTCTAGTCGTTAAACTAGGAAGCGTTCCGTACGGGCTTCTGTAAACGTTTCATAAGGGCGCGCAGGCCGCGGCCCGCGCCCTTCTTATTTGCGCTATAGATAGCACGTGGATGCTGTAGGAAAAAAATATTTGTTTTTTTTCAGCCTACTCAGGTCGACCGCAGGGCGAAAGCCTCTCCCATTCACCTTTGCCTCTCCCATTCACCTCCCACGGTTGTTGATTGCGCGATTACGGTGGATATCGTGATCTTGGAGTGGAGAGGAGGCGCCCAACACCCGCAGTCACTGAGCGGAGAGAGGAGGAGGAGAGTAGCGCCCGCCGTTACGGCGAGGGCTACACGAGCGCCCTCACGCGTCGGAATGCGGAGCGCCCGCTACGCGAGCGAGAGCTCTCCCGCCCGAAGTGGAGAGGAGGCGCCCAACACCCGCAGTCAATGAGCGGAGAGAGGAGGAGGAGAGTAGCGCGCGCCCATCTCCCCCCGTTGCTAGGGAAGACGAGGAGGAAGACGAGGAGCGCGCGCACCCGCAGCTGTTGCTATGCGGACGACGGCGGCGGACGATTCAGGTTCGCTTAAGAAGTGCATTCGCACTTAAAACAAGGTTTACTTACGCAGCGTAAACGGGACTTGCCTTCATCAGGGTACAGTTACATGATTTTGCTGTCACAAACATTTGTAGCACATTTCTTATATAGCTTTGCAAAAAACTGTGAGAAGGAGCGGAAGATGTTTCGGAAACGGAGAGTAGGCATGCAGTCAGACCGCCAATTTTAATCGAGGGATAATCACGTTAGTTTTCCGTAACTCTCATTAATCCGAAGTGTCGCTGACCCAAACTTATAAATGATTTAAGATTCCCGAACTTCGCTGTCGTGGGGGTTTTGAAGGCGGATTCTGAAATCGTTCCTTTAAGATGATCAAATGCATGCCCGGGACGGTTCACATGTCTTGACAGGGGCAAATAAGGGCAGCTTTTTGCATGAGAGCGGGGATGATTGAACCGTATTCGGAAGGGCGTTTCAGTTTGGCCGATATAGTGTTTCCTACAAACAGTGCACTCTTAGAAGGGACATGATCGTTGCAAGCTGGTCGACCACTCTGGACATGTCGTAGACACTCGAGTCACGACCCGGGGGTTAAAAAGAAGGTCCCCTTCACCCCGATTAGTCCGAATGGCGCTGGCTACCACCCCCAAGCACAGGAAACAAACATACCTAACATAAATACCCCAGAAAGTGAATGGGAAAATCGCCCCGCCGGTAGCGTAGTGGTTATCGCACCAGACCGGTATTCTGGAGGTCGTGGGTTCGGATCCCACCTGGCGGGCATTTTTTCTTCACTTTCTTTCTTTCTTTCTTTCCAAATTCTTAATCTGTTTCAATGATCTACCACATCCTCCCCTTTGCTTTCCGAGGTTTTCTCGACTGCCAACCCTTATTTCTGTGTTATTTTCAACGAGCCCCTCATTTCCTATTCTGATTCGCTACATGCATAGCGAGGGCCTCTGTTCTGGCAGTCTTGTTGCCAAAGGGAGCTTAAGAGGGTTCAAAGCTGGTCGACCACTCTGGACATGTCGTAGACACTCGAGTCACGACCCGGGGGTTAAAAAGAAGGTCCCCTTCACCCCGATTAGTCCGAATGGCGCTGGCTACCACCCCCAAGCACAGGAAACAAACATACCTAACATAAATACCCCAGAAAGTGAATGGGAAAATCGCCCCGCCGGTAGCGTAGTGGTTATCGCACCAGACCGGTATTCTGGAGGTCGTGGGTTCGGATCCCACCTGGCGGGCATTTTTTCTTCACTTTCTTTCTTTCTTTCCAAATTCTTAATCTGTTTCAATGATCTACCACATCCTCCCCTTTGCTTTCCGAGGTTTTCTCGACTGCCAACCCTTATTTCTGTGTTATTTTCAACGAGCCCCTCATTTCCTATTCTGATTCGCTACATGCATAGCGAGGGCCTCTGTTCTGGCAGTCTTGTTGCCAAAGGGAGCTTAAGAGTGTTCAAAGCTGGTCGACCACTCTGGACATGTCGTAGACACTCGAGTCACGACCCGGGGGTTAAAAAGAAGGTCCCCTTCACCCCGATTAGTCCGAATGGCGCTGGCTACCACCCCCAAGCACAGGAAACAAACATACCTAACATAAATACCCCAGAAAGTGAATGGGAAAATCGCCCCGCCGGTAGCGTAGTGGTTATCGCACCAGACCGGTATTCTGGAGGTCGTGGGTTCGGATCCCACCTGGCGGGCATTTTTTCTTCACTTTCTTTCTTTCTTTCCAAATTCTTAATCTGTTTCAATGATCTACCACATCCTCCCCTTTGCTTTCCGAGGTTTTCTCGACTGCCAACCCTTATTTCTGTGTTATTTTCAACGAGCCCCTCATTTCCTATTCTGATTCGCTACATATATATATATATATATATATATATATATATATATATATATATATATATATATGTGTGTGTGTGTGTGTGTGTGTGTGTGTGTGTGTGTGTGTGTGTGTGTGTTACGAGGCAGAATAGGAAATGAGGGGCTCGTTGAAAATAAAACAGACAATAAGAGTTGGCAGTCAAGAAAACCGAGCGGCGAGTGGCGCTGGCAACCACCCCCAAGCACAGGAAACAAAAAACACCTTAACATAAATGCCGCAGAAAATTGGAGGGCAAAATCGCCCCGCCGATAGCGTAGTGGTTATCGCACTAGACCGGCATTCTGGAGGTCGTGTGTTCGGATCCCACTTGGCGGGCACTTTTTCTCCACCTTCCTTCTTTCTTTCCAAATTCTTTATCTGTTTCAATGATATACCACATTCACCCTTTTGCTTGCCGAGGTTTTCTTGACTGCCAACTCCTATTTTCTGTCATATAAACGTATATATACATATACATATACATATACATATACATATATATACGGAAAGATAGGTCAGCAGTCTACGACGCCAAAGGAGGCATAGGGGTGTGGTTAGGCTCTTTTCTTTTTTACTACGGTTACTGAAGTGAACATTTTTTTTAATATACAGAAGAAAGAAAGAAAAACACGCGCCCAGAGTGGGGACCGAACCCACGCCTTTCGATTACATGTCGAATGCCTTACCAATTCGGCTATCTGGGCGACTGTGTTCTCCTTCACTTTCTGGGCTATTTATATTTACTATAGTGTATCTGACACTTGAGGGTGGTAGCCAGCGCCACTCTGACTACACGGGGAGAAGGGGACCTTTTTTTCAACCCCCGGGGCGTGACTCCAACGTCTACTGCCTGTCATGAGCGGGTAACTGGCGGGAAGCCCTCTTATGCTACCTAGACCTCAAGGCTGCCAGAACCGAGACCCTCGCTAGGTTTTCGCAGAATAATATAGTAAGGAAATGAGGGGCTCGTTGAGGAAATACAGAAAGATAGGTCAGCAGTCTACGACGCCAAAGGAGGCATAGGGGTGTGGTTAGGCTCTGTTCTTTTTTACTACGGTTAATGAAGTGAACATTTTATTTAATATACAGAAGAAAGAAAGAAAAACACGCGCCCAGAGTGGGGACCGAATATATATATATATATATATATATATATATATATATATATATATATATATATATATATATATATATATATATATATATATATATATATATATATACGGCAACAATTATGGTCCCTACCTTGTTCGAAGTTTCATTTCCTTTTTCATTTATTAATTCTGTTAGCCCAGGAATGAGCCGTTACAGAGTGGAAGTACAAAAATATTATTCCCGAAAAAAATACATATATATATTATATAGATATCAGGTCACAAGAAAATGTCTCGTTATTGTTTCGAGCAGCAGCTCGAAGTTGTACATGACTAAAAAAAGTCGCGCCAATCTACCCTGTGAATGTGCTTGGAACGCAAAGCTGTAAGTGGCACCCACAACGATTACCAATGCGACATCACTTAAATTCACTCACGTAGTTCTACAATTAGTGAAACCAGAGACAAGTTATAAGCAGTAACCACACCCTTTATTACTTCAAAGAGATATTATTTGCTAAGGGTAAATCAATGCATGATTCATTAACGGTGCTTGGTTGAGTTGTATTTGTGTTGCACGTGAGTGGAAACTATTTTTTATAAAATAAAGGAAGCTCAAACCCTGTGTTAGACGATCTCCCTTCTCCCACTCTGCCGCCGCCGACAGAGGCGGAGAAATCGGCGAGATATGGAGGAGAAGGAGCAGAAGCAAAGACTTTTATTCAGATTTCTGAACGGCCCAGAGGGCGGGCCAGGGGAGTGGTTCCTTCTACCCTGGAGCACATATGCATTCCGCGCCGCCTGATCTCTGTCAACCAGCTGAAGGTCAGGGTAGGCAGAGAGAGCTGGACAGCAACATCTGACATTGCTTTTGTTTGGTAGTTGAGGGGAAGACAGGAGGGTGCTCAGGGCTAAAGCCGCACACCCTGATTATGTGGCGGAGTGTTTCTACTTCTGCGGAAAATTTGTATTCAGCGTCGTAGCGATTAGGGTGCATTGAGTGTAGACGCGTGGGATGGTATGAGCCATAGGGTAGTTGTTCCGTGGAAAGTTCAGGGTTCGGTGAGGTTAGGGTCCGTCTCTGAGGGCGATAATGCTGGGTTATGTCCGTGAACGGGAAAAGCGGGTTACTGGCCTCATGCAGCTGCATAGCATGGGGGGGGGGGGGAAGCGCAGGCCTCTTGGTTGGCGTATTTGTTGCCCTCCAAAGAAGCGTGAGCAGGCGTCTAGGTGAGCGGAATAGAACCGGTTGGGCAGTGTTTTTTAAAAAAAACCACAAGCAGTGCAGCTTGGGACACCCACCCTGACGGATAATTCTCCTAAGCTTGTTGGGAATCAGTGACTACCTTTTTAACCCCTGGTTCAGCGAGAGCTAAGGTGATGGCTGCCTCTTCTGCTGCCGTCATGTCTTGGGGCTGGAGTCAGGCATACGAAACGAGGTTGCTTCTGGTGGTAGCCACGATGATGGAGTACTGCGGCTCTCGATGTTGGCACGCGTCTGTGTAGATAACTGCTTGACCCACGCCGGGATGGTGCTGAGCGCTTGAGCTCGTGCTTGTTGGTGACTCTCGTCTTTAATTCCTTAATTTAGCATCTTTAATTCTTGTCGCCAAGAGTCCGGGAGTACATCAAGCGGAGTGACATTCTGTGCTGCCCAGCCAATATGGTGAAGGATGCGGCGACCCAGTGCAGTTCTGCTCAATCGGAGGTTCTGGTTAGAAAGATGGCCCTCTATCATCTCTTCTACCGTGTAGTGGAGCCCCATCCTAAGCAGCCTCTCGGTGGACGCACTCATGGGAAAACCAATGGCCCGCTTAACCGCATTTGTAATTTTTATATGAACCAACTTTATGTCCTCCTTGCAGAGAAGACAGGGGGGGGGCGTAATTGATTCTCTAGAGGACAATAGCTTGAATTAATCGGGAGGTATCAGCTTCCTTGAGGCACCGCTTCTTGGTGGCAACTCGCCTGATCACGTGTATGATTTTATTGCTGGTGCGTTTGAGCCACTGCAAGGATCGTCACTCTTGGTGTTGGACTGGAGATGTAGGCCCAGGATCTTGATGATGGGGCTTGGAGCGATGGCCTGGCCATGAAGAAGTATTTGAGTGTCTACCTTGATGTGCTGTTTGGCGTGAGGGCGATAACAAGGTGCTCTGATTTTTTAGGTGAACACTGGAGGCCATAGGCGTCAGCATATTGGCGTACTAGAAGTGCGATTGCAACGGTTGGTGTGAGCTTCCTTTATTTTTTGTAACTCCTAGTTCATGCTTACGGTGCGGACACAGACGCTACACGTGCCATGGGCGGAGCGCACAGCAGCGCGAGACGTCGCGTGAAGCTATCATGTAGCATTAAGCGAGAACTTAGGGGTAAACCCGCACTTGTGCTTGGTGAGTGCATCGCCGGTCTTCCCCGTTTCCACATGGGCTCGTAGCTAGATCGGTAAGAGAACGGGCTCACGATCCTTTACTATATTATTTCCAGGTTCGACTCCAGGCGATGCCAGTAAATTCTTTTATTTGTTCGCGGGAATTTTCTGTTCACACCAACGGTTGCGAAAAAACCCTTAGGGGGTAAGGGTATAAAGCTTTGCTTTAAAAAAAGGGCCCATCTCCCCGCGAGGGGGACTCGAGTAAATGCGTCGCATAGGCGGTGGGTGTATTGCGTTAACGTTTAGTGTTTGGGGAGTTGGTGGTAGTGAATGCGTTGTATCAGCAGCTTCTTGTCGTAGTTTGAATGAGTCAAGGATATAAGGCGCGTTCGTAGAATTTCATTCTGTGTCGGCTTTGTGGCGCAGTGGGAAGAGCACCATGTACCCTGCGTTTCGCCCACAGGTAGTGAATGCGTTGTATCAGCAGCTTCTTGACGTAGTTTGAATGAGTCAAGGATATAAGGCGCGTTCGTAGAATTTCATTCTGTGTCGGTTTTGTGGCGCAGTGGGAAGAGCACCATGTACCTTGCGTTTCGCCCACAGGTAGTGAATGCGTTGTATCAGCAGCTTCTTGACGTAGTTTGAATGAGTCAAGGATATAAGGCGCGTTCGTAGCCTTCCATTCTGTGTGGGCTTTGTGGCGCAGTGGGTAGAGAACCATGTACCTTGCGTTCCGCCCGCATGCAGGGTCGTGGGATCGAAACCAGGTGCCGGTAAGTATTATTTTTTTATATAGTGTAGGGGGAGGGGTGCGGACCTGTTGTTGAGAGTGGGGAGGGTAGCGTGATACGGGAGAGGAGGAGTGAGGGAGAGGGCGCACCTGGAACGGCTGTTGCGGACGCCGAGGTACGCCAACGCCGACAACGCCGAGTGACATCGTGAGTTAAAGAAATGCTCTGCATTTAAAATGGAACACGCATGCAATGGAATGCACACGCGCAGAACGGTACGTGATGCATTTGAGGTGGCACTCTTGCACCGCTCTGGAAATTTGAGCTTAAAAAGTATTCTAGTATCATGCTACCAACAAAAAGCACACACGCACGAAGAAACAGTTAAGCACAAGGCATTTGTCACTTTCATTCAGAAAATAGTACTTTCAGATTCTGTTGAAACGACGTAAGCGAAGAACCGCCACTTATAGAGTCCGGGAACATACTGCAATCTTCGATAGCACGTGGAAAGTAACTGAACTTAAACTAGCCGTTACGTGGTGCTAGAGGTGGTATGTATACATATTATGGGGATGTCTCGAGAGTTCTTGTGTGTTAACCCTGGAAAACTTTGAATAGTTTAGTTTAAATTAATTACTGTTGGAACTTTCAATGACGATGAAGACGATGCAAGTACCGCGCGCCACAGACGCATAGGAAGAAGACGAAGACGACCAGGCGCGGCTACAAGATGGACGCGTTTTAGACGGCTCCCAGTACATAATGTAAATATATGTGCTTTTTATTGACGACGGCCTCCTCCATTGCCTCCCTGGACATTTTCCACAATTACAATTAACTGGAAAAGGAATTTCAGACACTAAATCCTCCACGTAGTTTCCAAACAATCGAGGCCCGCTGTTATACAAATTTCAGTAGGTGAACGATGCCGGCGGTATTTAATAAAAAATCTCGCACTAAGTCACGGTATGTTCGCTATTTTATTGCAGTTTGACTGTATGTAAGGGTCCCAAACAATTTTAGAAAATTCGATAATAGGCCTGACTTGGGTTTTTTAAGCTACGTACTTGATATCAGATGGGGCGCTATAAAGGTTACGCCTAAGTCTATATAATGCCTTGGTAGCCTTGGAGCGCAGATAATCAATATGAGTGTTTCAACAGAGGTCGGGTGTAAAGCATCAAGATATTTATAGGTGTCTACACGTTTAGCATAGCATTGTTAATCTAGTAATTTTACTGTAAAGGTGCTTTCTTCCTGCTTATACATCTAAAGACTACGAGTGAAGAAAAACAGCGCTAAAAAGACCGGACAAGAAAGGACACAGGACCACGGCGCTGACTAACAACCAAATGTGTTTTATTTCTTCAGTCAGCATATATACTTCACCATTATCATAAAGCAATGACAAACAATTTGATTGGAATACTTAGTTTGCGCAGAGGCTAAAAAGCGATCACTCAGACATGAATTTTATCTCTTTTGGTAGGAGGGAAATCGAGGGGAGGCGAACACATGCCTCGCCACTGTTGTGGATGTGATAGGCTTCTGAAATGAGACGCGCGCATTCATCATGGTAATTTGACAAGAAAGTGGTATTTTCAAAAATTGGGTGGCACTTGCATTTCTTACAGTTCTTACAATGAATGGCTAACTGACTATCAGCAGCTTGTTTTTTAACCTTATTCGAATGTTCCCGCAAGCGGTCATTCGCGCACCGCCCCGTTTGACCGATATAATATTTCCCGCAAGAAAGAGGAATTTTGTACACTACACCTTGACGACATTCAACATACTTCTGCTTATGTTTCTTAGTACATCCTCTTGTTTTCCTCCTCCCCTCTCGATTCACTTTCTGGCACAGACAGGATGTACTAAGAAACATAAGCAGAAGTATGTTGAATGTCGTCAAGGTGTAGTGTACAAAATTCCTCTTTCTTGCGGGAAATATTATATCGGTCAAACGGGGCGGTGCGCGAATGACCGCTTGCGGGAATATTCGAATAAGGTTAAAAAACAAGCTGCTGATAGTCAGTTAGCCATTCATTGTAAGAACTGTAAGAAATGCAAGTGCCACCCAATTTTTGAAAATACCACTTTCTTGTCAAATTACCATGATGAATGCGCGCGTCTCATTTCAGAAGCCTATCACATCCACAACAGTGGCGAAGCATGTGTTAGCCTCCCCTCGATTTCCCTCTTACCAAAAGAGATAAAATTCATGCCTGAGTGATCGCTTTTTAGCCTCTGCGCAAACTAAGTATTCCAATCAAATTGTTTGTCATTGCTTTATGATAATGGTGAAGTATATATGCTGACTGAAGAAATAAAACACATTTGGTTGTTAGTCAGCGCCGTGGTCCTGTGTCCTTTCTTGTCCTGTCTTTTTAGCGCTGTTTTTCTTCACTCGTAATCATGAACGAACCAGCCCAAATGCGTACCTTATCTAAAGACTGTTTTTTTCTGCGCTCAAAGTCGTTTGCCACTCTTAGCACCAATCCTTTATTTTTGAAGGTTGTTGTTTAAATTGAGTTGATCGTGTTCAGCCTAAATTCTGCTATAAACAATGCAGACGTCGGCAAACAACCTTATCGGAACTGTGATGCGATTTGGTAGGTCATTTATTTTTAATACAAATAAAAGAGGACCCAATACACTGCCCTGGTGAAGTCCGGAATTGTAACTGACCTAGACTGTTTGCCTTTTATTTAAACAAACTGTTAACAGGAGCTGAGATAGGACGCTTACCATTTTGTCAAGAGATTATTTTGAAACGTTTTGTTCATTTTGAACAGTAGTTTTGAGTGCGACACTTTATCGAATGCTTTTGCGAAATCCAAATATACCACATCAGTTTGACAACGCAAATCATTGTTTTGGAAAGATCGTGAACAAATTCGATTAGCTGTGTTGCTGTAGATCAGCCTCCGCGGAATCCATGCTGCTTCGAGAATAATAATTTGTGCGCATGAACGTAGGCCGTCAGGTTTTTGTTAATAATGTGCTCGAGTTTCTTTGAGTATGTGCTGATAAACGAGATAGGACGGTAGGTGGGTTCACCCAAAAGAGAGCCACTTTTGTAAACTAGCGTAATTTTTGAACGTTTCCACGCTGATAGGAAACAACCACGGCGCAGGAACGACTGAATTTTTTTGTAAGGAAGCGAGAAACCTATTCAGTGTATCTGTGCAGTAAATCGTTTGGTTTACCATCAGGGCCGGGGCTTTTAAAACAAAGCTTTTTACCTCTACCCCTCAAGAGCTCTTTCGCGACTGTTGGTGTCACCAGAAAACTCCAGCGAACAAATAAAAGAATTTGCTTGCACCGCCGGGAATCGAACCTGGTACTAATAGACTAACAAAGCGAGAGCCCACTGTCTTACCGATTTACCTAAGAGCCCACACGAAGACGGGGAAGACAGGTCGTGTACTCACGAAGCAAATCTACGGGTTTACCCCCTGCGTTCTCGCTGAATGCCACGTGGAAGCGTCACGCGACCATTCACGCCCGTCTAGCGGCCCTGTGCGCACCTGCTCATGTGCTAAGAGTCACAAAAATTAAAGGAAGCTCACACCAATGCATGGCATCTCACTTCTAGTACGCCAATGTGCTAAAACCTGTGGCCTCCAGTGTTCGCGTAAAAAATCACAGCTTCTTGTCGTTCGCCCTCAAACCAAACGAAGGAATACATTCAAATACTCCTTGATTGCCAGGCCATCACTCCAAGCCCCAGCATCAAGATCCTGGGCCTACATCTCGAGGCTAACACCAAGAGTGACGTCTCCTTGCAGCGCCTCAAAAACAGCAATAATCAAAACATACACATGACCAGGCGAGTTGCCTCCAAGAAGCGAGACCTAAAGCAATCCGGTACCTTTCGATTAATTGAAGCTTTTGTTTTCTGGAGAGTCACTAACGTCCACCCCCTGTCTTCTTCTCGACAAAGAAGACATAGAGATGCTTTATATAACAATTAGAAAGGTGGTCGAGCAGGCCATTGTTCTTCTCATGAGTGCATCCACACATAGGGTCCATAGCACGGGGCTCCACAACACTGTGGAAGAGCTGATAGAAGGCCATCTTTCTAACCAAAAGGTCCGACTCAGAACTGCGGTGGGTAACCGCATGCTTCACCAGATTGGCTGGGCAGCCAAGAATGTCACTCCGCTTGACGTACTCCCAGACTCTTGGCGACAAATCTAAAGATGCTCCCTTTGCTTAGAAATATGAACCCCTCACATGACGAAAGTCACCGAAAAGCACGGGCTCAAGTGCGCAACACCACCCTCGGTGGAGATTGTGCAGTTATTTACACAGACACCTCCAAACATCGAGGGCAGCAAAACCCCATCATCGTGGCTACCTCCAGAACAAACCTCCTTGCGTGCACCTCGCTTAGGACCCAAGAAATGGCGGCAGCAGAAGAGGCAGCCGTCACCTTGGCTCTCACTCAACCAGGAGTTCGGAGGGTACTCACCGATTCCCAACAAGCCTACTGGAATTACCAGTCGGATTGGGTGTCCTGACCTGCACTGCGTGTGTTAAAAGCCACTCCCCAAACGCTTCTATTCAGCTCATCTGGACACCCCCTCACACTTCAATGGAAGGCCAAAAAATGCGCCCACCCAACAAGCCTGCTCTTTTAGCTCCCGTGCTATGGAGCTGCACGAGGACAGTCACCCGCTTGTCCCGTTCAGGGAGATAACCCAGCATTATCGCCTTTTGAGACAGACCATACTTTCGCCTTACCCTGAACTTTCCAGAGAACAACAAACTATCCTACGGGTCATACGATCCGGATCCTTCCTACAGCCTACGCGTCTTCACTTAATGTATCCGAATTGCTACGAGGCTAAATGTAAATTTTCCACAGTAGTAGGAACACTCCGCATCGTAATCGGGGTATGCTAGTGTAGCCCTGAGCACCCTCCTCTCTTTCCGTGAACTGCCCAACAAGAGCAATGGGAGATGCTGCTGTCCAGGACTTCTCTAGCTACCCAGCTTCACCGGGTGGAGAGAACACAGGCCGCGCGGACTGCATATGGGCCCCACAGAAGAAGGAATCACTCCACAGGGCTGCACTCTGGGCCGTTCAGAAATCTGAACAGAAGTATTTCTTTCTCCTCCTCCTCCTTCTCTGCCGCAAATCTCGTCGCCTCCGTCCGCGGCGCAGAGACGGAGACGTAAGATCGTCCTACACCGGGTAGGAGCTTACATTAATTTTATAAAAAAGTTTCCACTCTTATGCTACACCAATACAACTCACCCAAACACCGTTTATGCATCATGCATTGATTTAACCTTACCAAGAATATCTCTTTGAAGTAATAAATGGTGTGGTTAAGTGCATTTCACTTCTCTCTTGTTTTACTATTTGTAGAGCGATGTGAGTGAATTTAAGTGACGTCGCATGGGGAATCGTTATGCCTGCCGTTTACAGCTTTGCTTTCCAACCACATTCACGGGGTCGATTGGCGCGATTTCTTCTTGTATTTATATTAAGTAAAAGATTTAGGACACCTTCGTGACTAATTAACACATCCTCAATCGGCCGCTGCAATGATGACGTAGAAAACGGCGGCAACATATCATTGGACTTAGTAAACACAGAAGCAAAAAAGGAATTGCAATCATCAACACGTTGTTGAGTAATTTCAGATAGCTGCGCGAAGCTTTCTCGGGGTGTTATATAGCGCCAGAACTTCTGAGGGGCGTCCTTCAAATATTTAGGAATGTCACATTGCAAAACCTATCCCTGGATTACTTTATCAGACGTTTCAGTTCTTGTCTCATTGAAGTAATGCAAGCTGTTCTTTCAGGGGTATAATTTTAGCACAAGATTTATTTTAGTTTTCTTTTTGCGTGAATGACATCTCTGGCAAACCGGGGACAGGTTTTACGAATGCGTTTTATATTCCTGGGTACGTAACCGTCTATACACTTCGCAACAACATTCGAATAGAAATGGCATAACCTATGGGTGCTACCAGCAGTGTTGTAAAAGACCAGAAATTCATCTAAGGACGTATCAAGGCAGTCCAAAATAGAGACATCATTTCCAGCCACAAAATTCAATACAGTGCTGAATGTGGGTTTAGCAAAGGTGTCTGGGGACATTGCTAGGTGCGTTACTACCATTCTGTGGTCGGACAGGCCCTCTACAGCTTCACAACCGCTAGGAAACGGAAACACCCTCGGTGACACGAAACCCAAATCAAGGTCTTCGAGTCACCAATTACTACCTATAAGTATCTCGGAGTCCATATTACCAATAACCTCTCTTGTGGTACGCACGTGAACTACATTTATAACAGCGCCAATCACACGCATGGCTTTCTTCGTCGCAACTTTCCTCTCGCTCCGTCATGGTTGAAACTAATATCATACAAGACACTGGTTCGCCCAGAAGTCGAATATACCTCCTTCGTCTGGGACCCCGACACTAAATCGCTCACCTGGTCTCTAGAACCACTGCAAACTCGTGCTGCTAGGTTCTATTTTCAAACTATGAGCGCCTGGCCAGTGTAAATTAAATGAAAAAAAAAACATTTCAATCCTGATAGCCTATCTACACGACGCATCGTTTCTAGCTTGTGTACATTTCACAAAATTTATCACACTAATCGAATTTTTAAACCGTCACTTTTTGCTGGCCCACTTATGTATCTCGCCGCTTTGACCACAACTTCAATGTTGGTTTACCATTGTGCAGAACTCAACATTATCATGCCTCTTTTCTTCCAAAAACCAGCGCGCACTGGAACAGCCTTCACGCTTCCATCGTCTGCATCACGGAGCCTGTCACCTCTAAGTCCGCAGTTTACGATTTTGTTCATTCCTTGTAATTTTTGTTCTCTTCGCGCCCCGCTATGTGTTATTGCTGTTTTTTTTTCCTGATTACCTCACTCCTCTCTGTAACGCCTGAACGGCATTGGGAGTAAATAAATGAAATGAAATGAAAAAAAGGATAGAGAACCTTGTAGTCCCTACCCTAGAAAAATTCAGTTACAATTTGCGTTCGCCCGCAACAGAACGCAAGCTCTAATAGCTGCTGACCACTTGCCACCCGTTCCGCTCCAGGAGACTGGGATAGCTAATTAGTTCCAGGAACGTTTTAGTCCCCTAATATTACGTTATTTTAGAGACTAAAATTCGAATCCATGGAATTTCTTAGCTTTCTGGTTATATCTAGAGAAGAATTCAGCGCTCTATAAATGCCCCCAAATATACACAGTTCGCTCACTACACCTGGTTCTAATCCATAACATTTCTGTCACCGTTATCATCCTTGGCTGAAAACCTAATGTTATCTTTAATGAGAACAAAAACACCACCACCTCTGCTTTGCCGGTCTTTTCTAACAATTATGCGACATGGAGGTGTTACTTACGAATCTACTACATCCGTATGTAACCAAGTCTGTGTTACGACCACTACATAGGGATCATGCTCCGTAATGGCGGCTTCAACTACATCAGCATTACTTAGCAAACTTCGGGCATTTACAGTAATAATCTTGACAGATGCTGTTGGTTTCGGTTTGCGCCAGTAAGAGCTGGTGTGACCTGAGCTATTTTAACAGAACCTCTCATTGGTGACTTCACTCCAGCCGTAAAGAACGTTGTTTACTTACAGTTTATCGAATACCAATTTAGCTTTTGCTCCTCTTTTCCTTTCTTCCGCTGGTGAAATCCATAGTTGCTTTCTGATTTCAACAACTCGTTTAGAGTAATCTTCGCTGATACTGAACTGTGTCCCCTTGAGTTTAGAGCAGTTTTTCAGCATTTTGATTCTTTCCCTGAAATCATCTACTTTCAAGATGACCGCTCGGTCTCTTTCAGGTATTTTTTTCCTAGACGATAAATTCTCTCAAAAGAGCTACACTTTGAGCTAAGACCTTTGCCAAAGATTTTATCATTTAGCTTTCTTAAAGGAGCCATGAAGACAAATTACAAGTTGGGTTTATTAGAAAGACTGCTTAGTCCCGATAACAATGATACCAATATCATCGCAATCTTCGAACAAATGACGGAGATATTAAAGAAAACGTGTGAAGCAGGCGCGACCCCCTAGTCAATTTCCCGCAACTTTTCTATGACGTCACGGAACCTTGTTTGTGCGATTGGCGGCCGCCTAACTGATCTGTCGCGACGACACATGATTGGACGTCAGTAATGGGGCCTCTGGTTCTATTTTACCGCATCACTTGAATGCTAACGTGCAGTTAACGCACTCAAAATTATGTTTTATTGTTCGCCCGTATGACGTCATTCTTGCTCATAACGCGTCACTGTGCGGCAAAATTTGAAATTTTTAAATACTTCTTGCTTTTTTTCGTTAAAAAACATCTTTTGTGGCTGTAATGGAGCTGAGTGAGATACTGAATCCTAGTTCTTTCAAATTAAACCAAGTTGTATTTTCTTTCATGGCTCCTTTAACAGTACTGCCTCGTCCTCAGAATCTTCTTCCTCTACTCCGTGTACAGTAAGATTGTTGCGTCTAGAGCGGTTTTCTGAGTCATCGATCTGCCTGGCAAGAGCTGTCAATTCGCTGTCAGGGTGACCAACACTTTATTCTAACGTTGAAAGCAGGTTCTGAGTTTAACCAAACCCCACAAGTTGTTTTTCAATAGTCTGGAGCCTACCCTGCATGTCAAAAATGCAGGCATAAGTAGACGTCTGATTTGCCCGAATTTAATTAACTTTTGCTAGTAATTTATAGTAATTTACTCTGCTTACTGAATATTTCCTCCAGCATTGCTTCAACTTCGGCCCCAGGATTTTCCTCTACGTCACCGGGCAATTTCAGTAACACACTAACAACTGAAACACCGTCCTTCAAGCAATAAAGAACAGTATGTGGACACGTCAGCAAAATCAAGCAGATACCGTTACTACGCAAGCCATATTTTCTGTCACCAACCTGCACAAGTAGAGGCACGTAAGGCGACATTGTTACGGCGGTGCTGCCGTGTCCACTGAAGGTTGAGGTGGTGGCCATGGCTTCTATGTGCTCCGGGCGGCTTGCTACCGCGAGGCCAAGGACGTCATCGTGTTCTGCGGGGGTGCGCAGTCGACGAAGTTCATGTGGCATAGCATCGTCACCACAGGCTGTCTAGCTGCGCTGTGGCTGCGCTCCCTCGAGTTTTGGTGCGCACTTTCCATCGGGGCACATTCGTCCCGTTCTCTGCCGATAACAAGGGCCGCTGCTCCGTCCGCGAAGACCCATACAGTCAAAACCTGCACAAGCAGAGGCACGTAAGGCGACATTAGAGAGTTTTAGCTGACCGCCTTCGATGGTCCGCTCCGGTACCGGTGGATCGCGCAACTCAACCGGAGCCCATTCCGTTCGCCGCGAACCGCGCCACACATGCGCAACGGCGCTCCCCCTCGCGAGCGGGGCGGAGCGGACCGTCAAAAACGGTAAGCTAAAACTCGCTATTGGTACGGCGGCGCTGCCGTAATAAATCCAACCATGGCGCCATCTTCGCTGCACTTCGCTTTTCCCAGGCAGGGGGGAACCGAACGCAACCTGTTCGGTTTGACATTAGCTAAGTTCAGGTTATTGAGATTACAGTGACGTGAAAATTAAGATGCAAACAGTTTTCGCTCGTGTAGTGATTTTTTACGTGTGACAAATTGTAGCTTGCACAAATTCTGACAGGTTTCATGTGTGTACACAACAATATTTTAACGGCACGTTTAAAATAAATTTAGGGCTTCCGAAGGCAACGTTGCCCTTTACGGTTTCTCTCCGTGGTTTCTAAGTAGCCTTCAATACAGTGGGTTCGGAACATTGGATTGGGAACAGGTGGGCGTAAGGGTCTATGGAGAATACCTCAGTAACCTCAAATTTGCTGATGACGTTGCCTTGCTAAGTAACTCAGGTGACAAAGCATGATTACCGCACTGGGCAAGCAGAGTAAAATCGTGGCCCTGAAAATTAATATTGTAAGCATCAGGAATGTTAATTCAGAATATTCGCCGTGGACCCGGCATCATCATCATCCATTGCGGTCACCAAGGAATACGCTCCTCAACCAATAAAGCCAGCCTCCCATCGTCATTATCGTCTGTGGATAACCATCATCATTGTAAGCTCGGTCTCCTCGGAACGTTCGCAGTCAGCAGTCTAGTAAACGCGGTCTCCAGGAACAGCCCGTCTCCCTCAATATGCTAAAAATTAAATTAATGCTCAATAGCCTCAGGAGAGCACAGCGGCTTGAGATAGGTGGCGGGGCAGTGGAAGTGGCAAACGAATATATCTACTTTGGCCAAGTAGTGATCCCGGATCCCAATCATGGGGCATAGATAATTAGAAGGATAAGCATTGGGTGGAGTGCATTCGGCAGGAATTCTCAGATAATGAATGGCAGCCTACCATTGTCCCTGAAGAACAAAGTATATGACAACTGCATCTTGCCGGTACTCACCTACGGGGCAGTAACTTGGGGGCTCACTAAAAAGGTTCAACTTAAATTGAGGACCGCTCAGCGCGCAATGGAACGGAAGATGATAGGTGTAACGTTAATTAACAAGAAGAGAGCAGAGTGGGTCAGGGAACAACTGCGTGTTAACAATATATTGGTAGAAATTAAAGAAAAGAAATGGGCGGGGCCAGAGCATGCAAACTCTGAGCTGCTCAAATAAGGAAATAATAATCAAAGTAGCTATTTGTCTGAAAACTCCGAAAGTAATCTTTTTGAGTTTAGATTTTGTTTCAACATGTGTTGTGATTTCGAACGAAAAGGACACGAATACCCTCAAATGGTTTGCGCCAGATTTTCAAGCCTTGATTTTTCGGGATATGGAATTCCGGGGCACGTGGGCGGGCAGTACACGACGTGACAACGCAGGTGTTTGAACTTCCTTAACAAATAAGTTCTATCTTTGCACAAGCACCCCGTACAAAAATTGATATACGTAAGGATTTCCAAGTCTTCCACCGATACTAGAGGCATGAATATCGGAAGTTTATCCCAAAATACCCCGGTTGCTCGTGGATGGCCAGCGCTGAACAATATAGCGCGCCAGTATAGCGCCCTGTGTACGCTCGACGGTGTCTTTATTAACGAGCGACAGAGGGCGCCGGCGACCCTCGCGGGTGACCCGAGTGAGGAAGCGAAAGAGGCCCGAGGGGAAAAAGTCGGGATCGGTGCCTCGTTGCCCGTGGCAACGGGACGGTTCCGCTCCCCGGCGCTGCCTCCTCACCTTTCCGCTCTCCCGCTTTTTTGCCAAGTGCGGCTCCGGACCCCAGGCCAGTCGAAACTCGGCCGCGCCGAGGAATCGTGCTCGACGGGTGGACGCGCCGGCAGGCCCCAACTCCCCGACAGAAGACGCTCGTCCCTCACGGCTTCCAGGACGAGTCAGAAGTCGCTTCGCGGCACCCCTCTGGGCGTGACCGGGACAGGACCGGGCGGCAACCTGTTACCTGTGCTCGGGAGCGAAAAAGGCGGGAAGTTTCTTGCGCCGCTGCAGCGTCCGCCAACCGGCCACTGCTGACGGCTATCGGGGTGGACCGTGCGCCCGTAGCGAGTCCAGCGCAGTGTGGCCGTCAGACAGCTGGGAGAGAGGATTTGTGCGGGACTTCCTGAGTGTGCTCTTCGGCTCTGCCTGAGTTGCGAGGGCAGAACAACGTGACTGGCTCGCGATACGTCAGAGCGATACAGGCTGCGAAAGTTGAGTGCGCCGACGTGCTAGGCCGTGTAGCGATCCAGCACCTACAACCTTTCACCGAGACTGGTCAAAGTCAGCATACGATAACTTTCCTGCTACAGACTCGTTTTCGTGCGCGACTCGTGGCAGACGACACTCCTAGCGCTCATTTCTGCGACATTACGGTGCGAGAAAATTGAAGCTGTGGCCGCTCTGCCCTTAGATTTTTTTTCCTGATTGGACCAGTGTGCGTTTCAGCTTAAACAAGTGTAGACTGTTACTTTGTATAGCTCGGCTGGATGTGATAAAAGTAAGGTGCTTTTAAAAACAATCTCACCTGCAAGAAAAGGCGTCTGCTCAAACACTAGCGTCTAGCGAAGAGCGAGCAGTTTCACCGAAGCAATTCGCCGAGCCAGAAGGCATCTGCATCGCCTTTGGCCGAGTCTAAGTTCGCGCCCCGTCGCCTGTGTCGTGCGGAGCGGGCTGTCACGTGTCGCAGCTTCCGTGAGCATGGTGGCAAGGCTGGACGACCGGCTGACAGCGACGCCCGTCTGATGCCGCCGCCATAGTGCCATGGAACAAGGACGTCGCTTCTTCGGAATCATGGGCAAACGGGCCAGCAAGCTCAACAAGGACGAGATCCGAGAACTCGAGGAGTCCACCTACTGTGAGTGCCGCCTCCATGCACGCTGCGCCATACAGAAAGCACACGCTCATGCGCCGAAACGTAGTCTCGGAAGTGACAGGTGCCAAATCAGTATTGTTTTCTCTTGGTGAAAACTAGTTAAAATGTGCCGGCTACCATTAAAAATAAATTCCAAGGGTTTGGCCTTGCGAAAAACCTCACAACGCTAAGAGGGCCTGCTACTGCCCGGCTAGTACTGCTTTGCTCCCCGTTTGCTATTTATTAAGGCAAGCTCTCAGAGGTCTTTCGTCCGTAGCATCGCGTTATTTTGGGGCAGTGGTTGCCTTGTGACGTCGCCGTGTAAATTTTCGACCGGGAAGAAAACGCGGTGTCTCTTCACCTACAAAATGCATGACGGTGCAGCCCAGCTGTGCCCTCATACATTTTAAGGAGGAATTCATGTGCACGTGAAGCATGTGGGGGGCTTTTCACAATAAACTTCTCAGAAAACCGAACGTATTTGTACTTGGCGTAGCAAAAAAGGTTGCTGTAGGGGGAGTTTTTCTAAAGGAATTCAAGTGTTTGTTTATAAGAGGGTTTTTTTTATGTTTTATAGCAATATCTGTTTGATAAACAGTTGGTTTTAGCACTGACAATAGACAATATTATTTTAAATGTACGTCTGCCCGAGAAAAACTATTCATCATATTTTAGCGCTATTGGACAAAATAGTGACTTCAGCGCCGACTCTAGTGGCTACAGAAAACTATAAGTACACGGCAGATATGATAATCTGAACTTCTGGTTGGTCCAGCAACTGGAAAGTACTTATGATAACTGGTGGGACATATCGTCCAAATATGTAAAATACTATCTTTCCGAAACGGGGACAGTAGAAGCCATTAAATACACGATTAAAAGCAGGTTCCCCTGCCCTGCAATAAGTTGAGGACTTCAGTTACAACGGCTACATAGGAGGTCAACGTCCGTTGTGTGTGTGCTATGTTCTTTGTAATATATTAAATAAGCAGAATTTCGAGAACCACTACCTCCATTACGCCAAGTGCTTTTGTAACGTCGTTTTCATTGCCCAAAGCAGACTTGTTTGGATGAGAGAATGACTTACGAAAAATAGAAGGAAAGTTAAGTAAAATGGTAACGACGAGGTCACAAACGCGACCTATTTACGCCTGCTGTACGTTCTTATTACGTGTTGATGCCGTGCGAACCAATTTTACATGGGGGAACTGTGTATCAAGAAAGCGAAGGGACAGTGCAATTTCTGACAGGCATTGCACTGTTTCTTTTACCTACATGTACTTCGTCCTTACTTTAATCCGAAATTTCATTGGCTAGTGCCTCACCGTTAACGCTACCACCAGAGGTTACACGGACAAAAATTATTTCTGGTGGACCAAATTGAACAATTTCAACCTGCTCCGTGGTGGTTAAGTCTCTGGGGTGCTTTCCTGCATTGCGAACAACGATACCCTTTCAATGAAAAGTCTAGCAGCGTTTTCTTTCTGATGTTGCCAAGATATAAAAGCACCCTTACCTCACAGCATTCCGACACAAAGTCAGGTGCCCAGCTGGCTAGAATTGGTCGGTAGTACTCTACTACGGAGCGCCTCATTGCCTCGAGGAAGCTCCAGCGCTGAAGCGGACAATTGCAAAAAATGCACCCGGTTATTCAAGGTTTTGTGTAGTGATTTCAGAGCGAAAGGGTTAGTACAGCGTTATTTCACATTGAGTGAAAGCTGTGAGAAATGCTTTTGCGAAGTATGGAAATACTAAGGCCACTGCAATGTCAGCATTGACAGATGTAGACGGCGGTCAGTAAAGAGTGAGGCCAGCAGGTGATGCGTCCCATGCGCCATTGGATCCTATGCCCGCCCTTAAATAGCCTTATGGTCCTCGAGGTAGATGCGACCTCTACATGTATGCCACGTTTATTGAGTTCAAAAATTGGACTTGTTAAGGGAATTAGTTTATATAAAGCTAATTATTACAATAATATTTTTCACTCTGTATTCACAAAAGATAAATACCACAGACCTCCCTTTTACCGATGGCATTTTAATTGACCCCTTCATTATCACTGATGAGGGAATTCTGAACGTCTTGCTGAACGTCGATCCTCAAAAAGCATGCGGGCCCAATGAAATCCCCAACAATTTCCTCAGACTTTATGCGGAATGGTGCAGCCGGTACCTAGGCCTAGTCTTCCGTAAGTATGTATCGTCTGTATAGCTTCCGGATGATTGGAAAAAAGCAAAGGCCGCACCGATACCTAAAACAGGCAACAGCGAAGACCCATCTGATTTCAGACCCATCTCACTTACTGGCACATCATGTAAATTACTTGAACACATCATTCTGAAGCATATAACACTATTCCTACAGACAAAAGGCACCTTATCACCACACCAACACGGATTTGGAAAAGGGCTATCCACAACAACACAGCTAACTGAATTTGTACATGATCTAACTTTTTCTATTAGGAACCGCTCGCAGACATACTTGATACTGCTAGATTTCTCGGAAGCATTAGATTCAGTATGCCATGAAAAATTAAACGCAAAACTGAAAAGTATACTCGGAACCAGAAATCTAACAAACTGGATAGAAGACTTTTTATACGGCAGCTCGCAATTTGTAATCTTTGAAAATGTACATTCAGATAGCATGCCCGTAACATCCGGAGTCACCCAGGGCTCCGTTCTTGGCCCTCTCCTCTTTCTTATATTTATAAATGACATAACAACAATTTTCCTGTAAAATCAAACTTTTTGCTGATGACTGCATTATGTAGCAAGAAATCAACAGTTCCAAAGACCAGGTCGCGCTACAGGAATCTCTAAACCACCTTGATAACTGGAGTACTAAGTAGCAAAGGAAGATTAACATAAGAAAAATAGTGTGTATGACCGCAACGGGAAAGAAAGAACTCATGAATTATTCTTACAACATTAACGGCACGCAACTAGTGAAAGTACATCAACACAAATATTTAGGCGTAATTTTAACATCCAACCTTCAATGGGGCTCACATCGCTTACATTATATCCACTGCATTGCGCAAATTATTTTATATTAGAAGGTGTCTGAGGCTCGCACCAAAATCAACTAAGCTTTTAGCCTACACCACATATATCAGACCAGTATTAGAATACGCCAGCACCAGTATGGTTCCCTTATACTCTCACTAACATAAAAAGACTAGAAAAGGTACAAAGGCAAGCTGTAAGATTTATCTGCAATAAATATAAACGTACTGACTCACCAACTAATATGCTATTGGACTGTGGACTTCATATACTAGAGTTTAGAGCTAAACATGCCCGTCAAAAATATATATTTCAACTATTTCACAATAATTATAGAATCGACGCATACAAGTTCATGCACCCTTCTGAATCCCGGTAAACAAGGCGAAAACAGGCGCACACATTGACTGAATATCCTTGCAATAATGACGCCTTCAAATATTCTTTCTTCCCGCTTGCTATCCGAGAATGGAATCGCTTGGACCCATCCGTTAGTAACACGGATTCACTAAGTGATTTTTAGTCCAGAATCGCTAACATTACCAATTAACAGGAAAGTGAAACATGCAACCCTAATTTTTATGAAGTGTGGACTCGGATGTTATGTATTCTGTACACTTACGGCGACCGCCGCTAAACGTGCGTCTACATAACATACAGCATCATGTTCAGTCACTGCGAATTTTGACTGTACTAACTTATCTGTAATGTATTTTCTTGGAATACAATAGGTATGACTTGCCTCACAATGTTCCTTGTCTTTTGTTTTCTTCCTTTGTAGTAAATACTATACACCCGCATGCGTACAGTGAACTACAATATTCTAGTTCACTCTACGCATGCGAAAACTTCCCGCAGTGTTTTTACTTGATTACTCATGGTTTTGAGACATTTTTACGGTTCCGCTCGGCGCGGTATTGTTAGTTATGGTTTGCGCAACGAATGGTTAGTCTGTATACCAATCTCTTTTCTTTACGCAAGTTGCTTCTTTTGGCTTATTTGAGTGCACTTTCCTTGTTGGCATCCTTTATAAACTGAGGAACCTCAAATTATTATGCTTGTATTATGCGTTGCTCAACCCTTCTACACGTTCCCCTTCCTTTGTATCCTTTATAAATATGTGCAATCTAAAATATGACGCTTACACCACAGTTACTTAACCCTTGTTCTTGTTTTGACATTTCGTTCTTAATACTGTTGTACTACCTCCCGACTAAGTACTTTTGTATGTATATGAATACACCCTTGTATGCCCGCCTGCCTTGGCCTCAAGAAGAGACTGGCAGTATTTCAAATAAATAAATAAATAAATAAATAAATAAATAAATAAATAAATAAATAAATAAATAAATAAAAGGCAACGAAAACAATTACCGCATTTGAAGAGGGAATACTACCCTACAAATGCGAGATACAGATGGGCGATACTGCGCAATGGCGCGTTGCTGCATATGCAAAAAAAAAACGATATACCAAAGCAAATTAACGATAACGTATTAATAATGTTGATAAACCCCCGTCTGTGTTTCTGTCCCTTCCCGGGACAGGAAAAAACGAATTTCTTCACTAGACATAGATTAGGCAACCCTGGTTTCATACATCTGCCAGAAAATTCCGAAATAAAGTTCCAAACACACTACAATTCGCCCCCCCTAATGGTTGTATTGCCCCAACCGAAGGCGTACGAAAATTCGAGCGGCAAATAGTAAACTCAGCTAGCAGTCGGCTGGAGATCTTCGAGAGAGGCCTTCGTCCTGCCTTCGACACATGATCATAATTATGAAACAAAAACCGGTAATATTATTATTATATTAATTAATTAGGAGAGAAATATTAATTAATTAGGAGATTGTAAGACTGCAGTTGCCCTGTCTATTCTTCGCTTTCGTCCGTTGTCTTCTCTTGCACTGTTACAACCAGGATACTGATTAATTAAGCTCACTTGGCATCTTCAACGGGTGGGAAGTCTTGAGACAAGCGGGCTTTGAGTTCTCGCCTTCATCAGAGTAATCGCCGCCATATCGGGGGGAACAACATGGTAACTAGCGCAAGTACCGCCATGCCGTAGGCACTAAGGCAGCGCGGCCGGTGTGGAGAATGCGATAGAATGGTTACCGTTAAAAATACCATCAGCCCCAATTTTAAATTGCGTAAGGCAAAATTGGGTCGGTAAAAGCAGTGCCTGCCGTCGGGGCGCTCATGCTTAAAATATTTAGCCTATCTTGCCTTTGAGTTTCTTTGAATGAAAATTAAAAAAAAAAACGATATATCGATAAAAATATTGATCTAGCCGCTGGAGGAAAAGAAACCCTTCTCTCACGCTGGGCGTCCGGCGGATGCCCTCCCGATTCCACTCGGCGGGACATATACCTACATGCGTGAATCCGTCCGGAAAGAACTGCCTGGTTCACTGAGCAGAAAACAAAAACGTAAGAGCTTCGGCGACATGGTGCCGTAGAGTCAGTGGAGCAGCATGACAATGTCTAGCGGCCAATCTGCAGCCTGGGGCTTGGTAACAAAAGTGAAGGGAGAAGGACCTCGTGCCATTCCTTTTCGATTCGGTTCTTGAGCGAAGCCCAGTTAAACAATGAAGCTTTTGATAGCCTAATTGCGTGTTCTTTGGACTTTCCGGGTGAGTAACATCAAGCGTTTATTTCGAGCATTGAAAACGTGTGGCCGATGCACGTAACTTAACCAAAAGCCTATGCTTTTCCGACGGAAGGGAAGTGAATTGACTGAACATTTCTAACTGAACTATTAGAAGCAGAGCTGGGCGTTAGCCTTTAGAGAAATTTAGGTTCTCTCGAAACGCGCACTTGCGGGCCACCCGTCAACACGAACGTGGTTTCCCGCAGGTTTCATGGGGGGAAGCCACGCATTCCGCGTGACACTCTTGCACATTCTCGAGGAGTTATGCGTGTAATTGCGTCTTGCACATCCCCCGGATCCCCGGCTGTAACAGCGTTAGTCTACTGTGAAGCTAAAACAAATAGGTACCGTATAGCGGGGCCTCGTTATTTAGTTGGTTATGAGACTTTTACGGGGGCCTTGGCGTAATGCGCATGGGGATCTCAGAATTTCTATGAGATGAACATGTCGATTACGTCGTCGTATAGGTTTCCCTATTATCTGTTTTGTATCAGCCGCCTCCTGCCGTCATGAACTGAGTTCCCTCGTCTAAATTCGCCATCATGCCCCGTTCGCCCCATTGGGATATCGCGTGGGAAACGAAAGCGTAAACTGGTCCATAAAACGTGTTAATCCCCATAACCTCCAATAATGGTTGTTAATCTATTGAAGGAGAGCTGCAATACATGTCACTTTCTTGTGGAGGTATTGGAGGCGCAATCACGTTTTGCCTTCACATTAAAACTCAACTGGATCATTTCAACGCTTTTCTTACATAGGTCTGTTTACAAACCATGCACCCACAACCGCATGCCCTCGACGCACAAATATCCATTGAGCGTTTTCATCCCAACGGCCCAAGGCGCAGCAACACATGTTACGCTATCGCGCCTTCTCTCACACAGGCTCTCCTTAGACATAAGTTCTTTCTCCCACGCTGACCGCCTTCCTGTTCCGTTGCGCAATCTTTGCACTGGTTTCGCCTAATAACTGGATCGACCGCAGTGCGGCCTGCCCGGAGAGAGTACGGGGCTGCGTGGATGGAGATTTTCATTGCGAAGGGGCGTCAATAATATTGCACGTCCTTGCCGGAAGCCCTCTGACCTTCTCGCGAGCAGCACGTCGGAAGTTAATTACGTAATGCGGGTGGTCGCATGCGCTTAAGCGAACTGCCGCCGCGTGACCGCTGCAGTCATACCAGCGCTATTTTGGGAGGACCGCAAACGGCCTGCGTTGTAAGGGAGCGGCATTTTTCCACTCTATTTTTTACCTGTCCGGCGGCTGGAATAGCGGCCAAGCGACCCTGTGGCCCCGTGCAACCTTCTTCCATTTCGGGAAATAACAGTTGTGGAGAATTTTGCAACAAAAATTATAAAGGTTGGCCTCAGTGCACCTACGTGTTGGCCAAAGACCAAGTTCCGAGTTGGTGTTGTGCTCAAGTGTTTTAAGTGCGAATGCACTTTATAAGCGACCCCAAACCATCCACCGCCGGCGGCGGCGGCGGCGGCGTCCGCAGTGCTCCTCTATATTTAAAAAAGAAACAGCATCCGGCGCCAGGTTTCAATCCGAGGACTTTGCGGCCGCAGCGCGACGCTCTACCGACCAAGCCACGGACGCGACGCTGATATCAGTGTTAGTGACGCGCCTTATATCTTTAGCGCATTCAAACTACGTCGTCAGCGGCGTGCGTTGGCGACTCAGCGGCGTTATAGCGGCTTGATAACTGCGTGGTGTACACGTGATACTACAAACCCGATGGAAGAGATGGAAGAGAAGGCGGCGAGGCGGTGGGCTGCGGGGGCCGAGCGCAAGCGCCGCAAGCGGGCCGACAACCGTGCATTCGCACTTTCACATTCTCCCCCTCGGGGAAATGCGGGGGAATTTTTGTATTTGTTGTGGCTTTATTTTCTTGATGCGTAGCCTTTTGAATTTTGTTGAAGATGAATGTTGCTTGCCGGTGTTTAAAGCACGGCGAACGACAAGTAGATCATCGCAGGTAAAAAGATCACGGCATTAATAAACGAAAACTGACTAAACAACGAAAGCATAAAAGAGGGAGGCAGGTAAGGGTGAAGGAAAGGGAGACAGAGATTTGGAGGTGGAGAGAAAGAATCAGAGGGCGAGAGTCGGCTTTATCTTTATCGATGTTCACGGCGGTCACTCAGTGGGTATGGCGTTCTGTTTCTGAGCGTGAGGTCTGACGTTCGAGACCCACACTCTAGGTGGGCTGAAGTCACACCGCTTTCTCCACTACACCCGATCGCAAAGTGCTCTTGCCTCCAGCGAAACACGAATTTCCTTTTCGGCATTTATAGCCGACAACTTTCAGTGCACGAACCGTGGTAGCGACACTATAGGGTCGATGAGATGGGGCAACAGAAATATTCAAGGCATACCTGTGTGCCTGTGCCACAGCCTGGCGACACTGTTATCTTGGACCACCACTGGTGACGGGTGCTTGCCCACTATCGCGCTGCAAAGAAGTTTCTGCTGGCCCTCCTCCCGGCTGGGGCTAATTACCGCGACGATCATACGGCTGCGTTGGACGTGGAAGAAGACTGAAAGTGAGGGAGAATAATGAACCGTAAGTAAAAAGTGGAAAAGACCGATGCAGCTGGAAAAGTTTCTAACGCAGAAACGAGGGTACGTTCCAAATTTCTGCGTAGGCCATAATTGGCTATGTTGAGCCAGTTTCCATCAGGACAAAAGAATAAATGCAAGCAAATACAAAATAAAGAACAACGCTTACGGCAAACAGGCTTGAAGCAAAAGAACGGTGCCTTATTTGGACGTTTAATTTCTGCGCAGCTACATAACCTCACCCACGTAAGTGGTATACCAAACATGCGCTACGTTCACCAAGCCCCTGACGAGGGAGGCTGCCATTTGCGTTCTTTTTAGGGTTGTATTTTTAACTTTACTCTCTTTCTTTCTATTTTCTCTGATTCCTTTGCTCTTCTTCTCTTTTTTTCGATGTATTCCTTGTGTTCCCTCCTCCTGTATTTTCGTCTATCATCTTATATTCTTCTTTTCGGTTCGTTGCCGGCAGTAAATCGAGGGCGGTTTCAAAACCGGATTAGGAAATGAGCACGCGTGCGAACTTTGTTTTCAACTGGAACGAGAACGAAAGCCTGTCAGGCGTGGGGTCTCTCCGTTTGTTGGCGTCGCCTCCATTAAACGCAAGAGGTGGGGAGCACGTTAAGCGTAAAGAAAAGGGCAAAAATGGAAGGCAGCAAGCAGGCAAGCGTGTACCGACTGCGTTGGCCTGTGACATCGGACCCAGCACTTCACCTAGGATGTTACGAACCCGTGCGCGCCAATTTCATATTGGGCTGAATGGAATTCGAAAATCACTGCTGTTCAATGCATGTCACTGGTTTGTTTTTAGTTGACGGTGAATACAACAGCCCCTTGATTTTCGACCGCCTTGTCGCAAACTTAATTCAGCCTTCACTGTCGACGGCTTTGCACACGTAAGGCAAAAGTTCGGCGGTTTGTTTTTACAACTTGGTATCACATAGTTGCCAGTGGGGCGTGTCAAACCTTTTGATGACGTTGATTAATGAACTCTTTCTCAGCTGGCGAACACGTCAGAACGTAACCAGAAAAAATGGGTTGAAAAGGAAGGAATCTTTTTGCTTTTTGTGCGGTGGTATGCCCATGCAGTAAATACGGCAGTTTCCGACGCGTAAATAACATGAACACGTGATGGTCATTACGTATCTGCTTGCATATCGGTACGAGCGTGCGGGCTTCTTTCAGGCACATGATTTTGACAGCGGGAATATAAAAACAAACATTCCCTAAACCAGGAAGGAAACAGTGTGAAAAGTAATATCTGTGGAGCGATGCCCGCAACAGATCGCTAATTCATTCTAATTAATAAAACGCTTTCAATGTAAATACTAGTGCTTCTGTCGGGGTTTCCAAACGTTAATAATGAGTTCACTCAATTATTATGTTCGAAAAATTAAATTATTCTTCCTGCGGTGCGGAGGAATCAATAATAACGATGTTATGTCAGCAAAGCTTTTTTGTTTAAAACCCCGTCCTATCTGAGTAGACAACCTCAACACGTATCGTACGGTGTTTCTTAAAGGAATACTGACACCAAAATTCCACGTTCTTTTCTATTGCTGTAATTGATGGTTAAAAGCCTGGCGAACCCGAAACAGCACTTTAAATCCTTGAGTGCGCGATAATTACTTACATTGAACGGCCTGAAAATCGTCCGTTTAAGTTTCCCGCGCTTCCAGCCCGAAGGCGTGCGTATGGCATAACCGCGTTTTGACCTCACCGTTTGGTGTGGACTTCAAAATACTGCGGAGGCCGGTGGAGGCATGTTTCGACTGCCCCGCCGCCATGAGCGGCTGAGCTGCCTGAAGGAGTTTAGGCCTACCATTGCGGCGGATATTTGATGACCGCTTTCAATAAAAGTCCTGTTGGCGACTGGGCTATATTAGCGGCGTATTATCTGGGCTATATTAGCGGCTCCTATCCCGCGTGTGGAACTTTATGGCAAGATGCCTTTGTGTTCAGCAGTTATGCCTACGTGCATCAGTTCATGAATGTGCCAGCACCCCATCGCCGCTCGCCTGGGTGCGCGTAAAAAGTGACGTCACGAGTTTCTGACGACCATTTCAGGCACAGAAATACCTCTATTCTTCTCCTTCCCACGGAGAGAGAGAGGGAGAAATCACTTTATTTTCCAAGCAAGTTGGCTAGGAACGCGTGGTGGCTGCCGGCCGAAGGCTGGCGGCGACAGTGGGGCCTCCGTCAACCAGAAGTAGCTGCACCCCCAGTTTCGAGCTGCCCAGCGCGTCCTCCCGTGCTCGACGCTAGAGATGGGGGGGGGGGGGGGGGAATGGCTTAAGAGGACAAGCCCACATGGCGTGGGTTAGTGTGTCCAGGGAGTCACAGAGGGGACAGTTGGGTGAAGGGAACTCAGAGGGACAGATATTGTGGAGGAGGGACCGGCTGGCAAGGGACTTGGTCTGAAGGATCGCCATAGGCGCTCCTGATCGTTGGGGAGGGATGTGTGGGCAGGGGGATAGCAGCGGCGGAAGAGGCGGTAATGCTCCGTGACTTCTTGGTACGAGAGCAGTAGATCGCGGGCCGACCGAGCACCGTAGTAGGGAGCAGGAGCGAGCCCAGCACGGCTAGTGAGTTCACGTGCTGCTTTGTGGGCCGCCTCGTTGCCTTCCACCCCAGTGTGGGCCGGGGTCCCGACGGTGTCGACTGGTCGAGTAGGGGTAATTCAGAGGATAATAAAGAGTTATAGCAGATCGGAAAAACGGTTCCGGTACGGTACGCGGTACCCGTTACCGGACCGTACCGGGTTAGAGCAGACCGGGTTATAGCAGTTATAGCATACCGTAACTACCGGACATGCACCGTGACTGGGAGCGACTTGGGCTGTACGTCGTTTGGCAATTCTTCGTGAGTCTGTGGCATTTCCTGTGCTGAAATATTAGTTTTCAGTTCTTAAAAGCGCTAAAAACCGTATTCAAAAGAAAAAAAAAAATCCAACGCCCCTACGGAGATTCGAACTAGCGACTGCCGGAACATGAAGCTGGCATTTTACTTCTACGCCATCTCGACAGGTGGCGCCAGCTGGTCAAGCTGGGCTTTCAGTACATACGACTGGCTGCTTCTAGTTTTTCTTTGTATTTGAGAGTCCCTTGCACTGATACCGCATGTTCCTCACTCGCCGATTTGTAGACGGGCCCCATGTTGCTGGTAATACTAGTTATGTAGTCGCATCGCCTTTATTTAACCTAAAAGAAGCTATCGTACATGCGTCACTCGACCACACAAGCCACGGCAGTTGGGTCAGGACCGTATTTCGCTTGCTGCTTGAGCTGCCAGAATCGCCCGGATTTCACTTGTTGCAACTTCATTTTTCTTAAAGGATATCATATTTGCAATCCGTTCGACTAGGTGTGAGCCAAGCGTACGTCTACCAAACTCTTCCAAAGTGGCCGTCCGCTTTGGAACAGCGGACACGGTACATCTCGGTACCGTCCGCCCAAGTCGCTCCGGTTTACGGTAGGGTTCTGCGCATGCGCGGTGGCGTCCAGACGGTAGACGTTACCGTACCGGAACAGTTTTTCCGATCTGCTATAACTCTCTAATTTTGAGTGCCGTAGCAGAAATGCTCCGGCGAATGAAGTTTTGAGCGGCCGTCTTCGAATCAGTTATTCGAATCAGGCCTAGTGATTAGGGCCAGGGCTATTGCTGCCTCTTTTGCCGTTGCGGGGTAAGATGTCCGTACGGTGAGGGAAGTTACCGGGGGGAGAGTTGGGGTGAGTGACCACTGCGAGAGCAAATCCTTCCGCTTGTCCGTATTCCGCGGCATCTACATACATGGTTGAGGGTGAGATGGGGAATTTATCTGTAAGGGCACGGGCGAGCTGGCACCTGCGCTCCGCGTGATCTACTGGGTGCATTTTGCGCGGCAGGGAACGTATGTGGAGGCAGTCTCGGATGTGTCGACGCAACGAAGCTTCGTTCTCCACCATTGCCGGGATGCCAATTCGTAAGCGGTGAAGAATTTGCCGCCCTTTATAAGTGGTACAGAGATGGCGTAACTGATTAATACGATGGGCCTCTAGTAGCTCGAGGGCAGTATTGCATACTCCCAACGAGGCGAGTCTGGGTGTGGACGAGTGGAGGGGGATTTGTAATGCTGCCTTGTATGCCTTACGGATGAGGCAGTCAATTTTGTCTATGTCGAAGGTGGCAAGCTTAAGGTAGAGGAGAGAGTACGTGATCCGACTGATGATAAAATCCTGAACTAGACGGATTCGTTCTCTCTCCTTAAGCCCGTACTGAAGGAACGAATGTTCTGGCACTTGAGATAAGCCGTACAGCGCAGTAAGTTTTCAGCGTTCAACAGGAATACAGGGCGTTTCCAAACACTCCAGATTTTATCTGAAGAATGGGAACGTTGCGAAATATTTATGCGCACCCTAGCGACCACTAATGCAATCACAGAAAGAGGTTGCAAGAGCTCAAGCACCCAAACATTGACTTTTTCTCGGAATATTCAGGCACATTAGTTTCAATGTCTACATCTCGATGTACGTCAAAGGCATCACCCCCGCCTGGGCCTTTTTTGTCAACGCTCACAGTTGGTTGTGATTTTTATTAGCGGAAATCTAGGCTTCCGTGAAGCAGCCCCGGTAGCTGAATGTAACAATGTAAGTGCGCAATCTCGATATGTCGAATTCCTTGTCAACGGAACAGGTGTTTCCAAGTCTTCTAGGTTTCGTCTCTCTATACTTCAACCTATTTATATACTCACAGAGTGTATCAGCTGCTGAGTTATGGGAAGTTATTACATAGCCCCAAGCCCCAAACACATAAATATAATACGTACAGCTTATAAATAACCTGTGCGGTTGCACCAAAGCTGGTTTAATTACACACGTGGCTTTGGAATGTCCGTTGCTAACGTTCTTTTAAACACAATACTTTTGTTATAGCGTTCTCTTGAAACGCAATTTAAAGTGATCACGTACGTTATTACAGTGAATTATTTTGCCACCATGAAAATATTGTCGAAGCCAGCATTATTCATGGCTGCAAATGCAAGGATCCCACTAATTTACTGGTTATTAGCGTGTCAGATGAACTGTTCTGGCCTGGTGTGACCTTCTAAGCGTACACAAAAACAATTGCCGTGTACCTACTTACTTCGCTTCAAATGCCGTCGAAAGACGATAGACCTGCGCAGCTACTGCCACGTAAATGACTTCTGTCTCTCCCGTGGACTTCCCTAGCTCTTCCCCTCCCGTCTCGCCCCTTCCACGATAAGCACAGTGGAGGCTTGCTCCAGTAAATTCAACTTTAACCCATTCCACTGCTCTCGTGCAATCTACTGAAACCACTCATTACTGTGGGAACTCTGGGAACGCCGCCACAAGGTGCGAGCCACGGGCGCAAACGCGTTTTGTATTTTGGGTCAGAACATTGTTGTCAACCAGCAAGTTCCTCGTTTTTACTGCAAAAATTGATTGATTGATTGATTGATTGATTGATTGATTGATTGATTGATTGATTGATTGATTGATTGATTGATTGATTGATTGATTGATTGATTGATTGTAAGGTTCAACGCACCGACGCAGCGCAGGCGATGAGGCGCGCCGTAGTGGAGTGCTCCGGATTAATTTTGACCACCTGGGGATCTTTAACGTGCGCCAAAATCTCGTACACACGGATGTTTTTGCTTTTCGCCTCCATCAGAAGAGCGGCCGCCGCGGTCGGGAATCGAACCCGCGACCTCGTGCTCAGCAGCGCAACGCCTTAGCCACTGAGGCACCGCGGCGGGTTATTGCAAAAATTAAGGAGCCATGTATATTTATTTAAAATAGCACTGCAACTACCACTTATAAATTGATGCTTTGCCTCGAATTTGCCTATTTTGTTTCCTGGACACTGTTGACTGGTATGAAGTGTTTTTACATATTTACTGCTTAGCGGAACTTCTGCCTGTATAAAAGTCCCGTTCAAGGGTTTTAAAAAAACTTTCGGCCGAAAGGCTGACTCAAGGGACAGACAGACAGACAGACAGACAGACAGACAGACAGACAGACAGACAGACACACAGACAGACACACAGACAGACACACAGACAGACACACAGACAGACAGAGACAGATAAACCAAAATTATCGGATTTAAGTAACCCAAGAAAGACTATCGTCCTCAAAATGCACTTGTCCTTCCCCGAGCCAGTCGTCTGGTGCATGAAATGCGAATACGGAGCACGTTCCGAGTGAGTAAGCCGGGTGGAAAGACAGCCCCCAAACGAGTCGCCACTCAGCGCTGGTGGCACAATACGATCTTGGTCAATCACCAGCGTCGACAGGAGCCATGTTTGCATATGGGGGCCGTGCGGGTCGGGAGCGCACAGGACTCCAGATCCCGTCCATCTAATAAAGATTAGCCTCGACATTTTCACCAGTTCTCCGCCCTGGTTTGTGTCCCGTCAACCTGGGTTGGGGGCTACAATGACATTTTTTGACGTCCATCTTCGCGGTCCCGCTGAAAAGTAGAAGTTGCACCTTTGGTTCTTTAAACACACCATAAAATGTATTTCGGGAACCTTTCTGGTGAACCTTCATTGAACAATCTAAGTAAACTTTCCCTTCATCAAAAGCGTCCGCATCTCATATCTCTTCGGCAAGTTTCGGTTCAGAGTCACCGCTTAAGCTCAATACAATGGCAAGTTTAGGTTCGGTTTATCGCTCGCTGTTTTTCCTTTTTTCTGGCGCGACATTACCGTGCAAAAATTATTCTCGAGAATTTAAATCTTTCCAGAAGAAAAACATTCAAGCTTTCAAAAACATTCAAGAAGAAAAACATTGTGCTTGGGGAAAAAGCGGCAACACAGACCTCAGCAATGTCTTTCTTGTACTGGGGCGCCGATTAAGGGCGCAATAATTTAGGGAAAATATCAAATACACGTGTAAGGCGATTATGAGAAAACTTAGAGCCGTTGCACTCAATGTGAACACTGTGGGAAGTGCCGAGCAGTGATTCGCTATAATGGGCTGCAGCGCCGTTATCCGCTCACTGATGCATTTAAAATTTCCCGCCTTCGCAATGCTTGCGCGCCCCGCGCCTGAAACTCCGCCAGCGGGAGTTCTATTCTTTTAGGGGCAAAGCTCCTAAAGCCATGGGTCTGTCCATTCCTTGTGTCTCGTGGTACGTGACCGCCGCATGCTTTCGGAGATGTCGCAAAGTGGGCCGCGTTGCACGCGCAAGAACCGGCTGCAACCGGCAGCGCAAACTCGGCACCGGGAGCGCGAGCTTGTCTGTGTTCGCCAACGGAGGCGCGAGCGCACGTGCACTGCGAGGGGGAGATCACGCAAGAGATCACGCCACGAACGCAGGCAGTCGTTCTCCGAGATCGAACGAGACGCAAGGACCTTTGCTCGTTTCCTCTCGTCTTGTTCGGGCACAAGTTCGCCCTAATAAAAGTTCTTTCTTTACCGTTGTGTCCCATCCTACGTGACAAATTGTGGTGGAGGTGCGGGGTAGTCCTCGATGGCGCGGGGTCTTTCACCAGGTCTGGGCCTGGGAGCATTGACTCCGAAAATAAAAGTTGATTTGTACAATGTGTGCACACAGTCTTACGTCTTTCTTAATGATGTAATGGGCGAACTTTTACGGGAGAGTTACGGTTACCGATGATCTCCCCCTCTCGAGCTTCGCCCCACTTATCATCATTCATTCCGTGGATTTGGCGTGATTTTTTTGCGCTTGCTTTAATTTCGTATGCTGAAGCTGTTTTGCGTCATTTCGAAGCCGTAACTTTTTTCTTGCGCAGCTGGAGCCTTTCTGCGTCATTTCGAACCAGCCATTTTTTTTCTCGCGTGGCTGGAGCCTGTGCTCATTTTAAACGCGCCATTTTTTTTTCTTGGGCGGCTGGAGCCTTTGTGCGTCATTTCGAACGCACCATTTTTTTCGTGTGCGGCCGGTTTTTCGCTTACTATCGTAAAAAGCAACCCAACGAGCGTCCCTAACTAAATGAACGCGGGGGCTGCTGGTTATATACACAGATTTTGCCTGAAATGTACCTGCAGTTTTCTTTGTGCTAAACAACGGGGAGATGTAGGACGAGCAGCAGTGGTTCACGACGTTCGAACGGTTATGACTATTAAACCGCGTGGTTTTAGAAGCCTCGGCGTGACTCCCTGACCCCGGTGCAGAAGGCTCTACTTGGGTCCGTTATTTCGCTGCGCCGCCTGAATCCTGCAGTCGCATCGACCGTTAGCGAACTAAGACGACCAGGCGAGCCCATAAAGTGCTCTACGCTTAACAGAACAGGGTTACACCCATTATAAAGCACCCAAAACTACGGCACATTGACAGCCCATACATTGCAGTAGGGCGCACAGTTAGGCAAGTTTTAAAGTGGTCCCATTGGAAGTAGAACGTAAAACAACACAGAACATACAACGGAGAGTACGGCAATCAGTGTTGTCTTCCCTCTCCGCCCATGTGTTGTTTTACGCTTTATTTCCAAGCATTACAACAGTGAGTCCACAGTCCATACTGTAGCTGCTACTATACCTCCAAGTTTGGCAGGCCCATGCGCATCTTGCCTTGACGTCATCGGCGTTATGACCGGTAGTGTTATGGCCATCGGTGCCTGGCGGGGGCTGGACACGTTGGCTCCGCAGTGACGACCACGTCACGGGCACTCCTGAGATCCAGTAAGCCCCTGAAGGAGGCATTTTTCTGCTTCCTACAAGTGAACTCCATGCACGGCGGCGCCTATGGGCTTTTTGCCTAGTCACGCCGGAGTCCGAAGCGCTAAGGACACAACGCCGTCATCAGGAAGCCTGACGAGCAGTATGACGCGGCGTCTTGGCCTTCATGCTAAGCTTGCTGGCTCCTTGTTGTTGATGTAGTTGCAACGTAAATGACACATACCCATTATGGAGATTGGTCAATCATCAGGGTAATAAATGTGTACTCCTATCTGGATTCAGGGTAAAGCTTAATTATAATTGTAACGTGATGTGGAAGAAATTTACAAGCAATTTTACAGTGAGTGAGTTAATCAAATGCTTATTTTTGCCGAAAAAAATCAATTCATATCAGTCATTATTTATTGTATATCATATCTCGAAAAGAGAAAAAAAGGTGGATAGCCTTGGCTCAGTCCAGAAAGGCATTCCAGTACCCAAGTCCAGTCCAGTTCAGTCCAGTCCCCAAGATTTCTTTTTTCTTATCTAAATCTTTTTCTCTTACTTCATTTTCTCTCTCTAAAGTTAACCGGGTCACAGCCTACTCATTACAGGTTGCTTCTTGGCCAATCCCCCGCGTGGGCATGCTCGATCATTCAAGGGTCCAACCAACCAACCAATAAAGCCGCTACCGGTCGACGCTGCTCGGGGCCATGAGATCTGTCATTTTAAGTGCGAATGCACTTCTTAAGCGAGCCTGAATCGTCCGCCGCCGTAGTCCGCATAGCAACAGCTGCGGGTGCGCGCGCTCCTCGTCTTCCTTAGCAACGGGGGGAGATGGGCGCGCGCTGCCTGGCCGCTGACATGGCACATACCCACGTGGGGGATTGGCCAGGAATCGGGCGTGAGAAGGGCTAATGCACCCGCTTAAAGGAGTACTGACACGAAATTTCAAAGCTGAGATCCGCTCTAGCAATCAAGTACAACGACAACCCAAATAGGCGTCTGTGAATAAATGCATCTTTCTTTCTTTGTAGTTGTGTGTGTGTGTGTGATCTCTCTTTCGCGAACATTACCGAACCGCGCAAATGCAACTCGTGCATTCGCTCTTTCACATTCTTCCCCTCGGGGAAATGCGGGGAATTTTTTTGATCTGGCCGCGAACAGGCTGGTACGCATTCCCAGTGCTCCAGGTATGGGGAAGGGAAGGTCGGCGGGCGGCCGGGGCATGTCCCCTCGAGGTGGTGCGCACAGAGGAAAGTGCGACAACAGGGGCAGTTGCAGGGTATCGCTGACCCCACACAACAACCACCACCGGCACCAAGAGATGTGGTATAAGAGGGGGTTTGGAAGTATGTTTGGGCCTGGTGTCTGCGCCAAAAGCGGGCGCCAGGAGCGTTCAGAGACGGGTGAGCTAGAGAAAAAAGGAAGCTGTTGCCTCAGAAGTGGTAAGCAATTTCACTGTAGCTGGGAACAACAGGCAGGACACTAGTATTAGCACCGAGTCGTCCACCCTCGGTGGTAATGCGGGAAAAATGATGTCGCCGGCAGCAGCCGCCCCATTTCCTGGGAAGGAGGCATATCCCACAGTCCATACGATTTGGTTGATTGATTGTAGGGTTTAACGCGCCGACGCAAAGCAGGCGATGAGGCGCGCCGTAGTAGAGGGCTCCGGATTAATTTTGACCACCTGGGGATCTTTAACATGCGCCGAAATCTCGTACACACAGGCATTTTTGCTTTTCGCCTCCATCAGAAAAGCGGCCGCCGCGGCCGGGAATCGAACCCGCGACCTCGTGCTCAGCAGCGCAACGCCTTAGCCACTGAGCCACCGCGGCGGGTCCCATACGATTTGGTTTGATTTGTGAAGAATCTTGATAAGTTATCAACATTTGCGGAAGATATGCGGCTTCGGAGATATATAGTGACGGCCTGCTCTCTGTGAGTCGGCAATGGCGGCTTTTCTGTTGGAGGCGAAAGCAAAAACGCCTGTGTGTACGAGATTTTGGCGCACGTTAATGACCCCCGCGTGGCCAAAATTAATCCGGAGCCCTCCACTACGGTGCACCTCATCATCTGCGTTGCGTCGGCGCGTTAAACGCTACAATCAATCAAAGAAGGCGCTGGCGGCATCACAGTTCACTGCGTGTTCGCCCGTATAGCGGCAATGCGCTGTCTTTCCGTGCAATTGTGTGCGCGCGTTCACGGCAGAAGAACCGGCAATCGGGTGAGTTGGTAGTGATTCATGCTGACTAACAGCGCGCACAACCGAAAAACAAAGGAAAAGAAGGCGACGTTACGAGCACGCTTTAGCTAGAAAACACATCTTCTGCTCGACAAACGGGGTTTAACCGCGTGCCACCACGGCAAAGTGTGTGGCTCCGGTTGATGAATGTATCGTGTCCGAGACGCAAAACTGTTTCCTATGAACGACACCGCCTACGCTGGAGGGAAATAAAATTGGCTCATACGTTTTGCCTAAATTCTGTGTCTTTGCTGTGTCGTGTGCTAAACGGCTTCTCTGGTCATCCACCGTCCCAGAGTGGCATACGTCATCAATTTTTCGGCCTTGGATTCGCGCCATTTTGCTAGGCTTTCCATTCATGGTGTGAATGAGTTCTTTTTTGCGTGTGTTTGGTAAATCGTCGTCATTAACGTTCGATTGTACTGGCGCCAAATGAAGGTTTTGCCTTGAGACAGAGTGGTGATATTGTACAACAAAAAGACTATTTCTGAGCTCAGAGAAGCCAATAGAACACGAAAAAATAATTTCCGAAAAACTTCGCCTGTTTACAATCCAAGTGAGAGTCTCTTGATGCCCTGCCCCAGCACAACTCATGGCCGTATTCTGAGTCTGTCCACCCCTCCATGTGTTCCTTCTACTCGTCTGAGTAGAGGATATCGCAGTGCTTTTCTATGCGAAAATCGCTTTCAAGGATCTCCTCGACTGGAGACTCTATTGGAGGAGAGATTCAGAATGATTGATTGATTGTAGGGTTTAACGCGCCGAAGCAGCGCAGATGATGAGGCGCGCCGCAGTGGAGCGCTCCGGATTGATTTTGACAACCGGGGGATCTTTTACCTGCCCCCGAATCCTGGAACACACGGTCGTTTTTGCTTTTCGCCTCCATCAGAAAAGCAGAATCGAACCGCCGTCCTCGTGCTCAACAGCACAACGCCTTAGCCCCTGAGCCACCGCGGCGGGTGGGGATTCAGAGTGGGGTGGTAAGTCGGGATTCCTTTTCGTCCTGTCAAGTACGAAGAGGAATTTTTGCACTTGGGCAAATTTAGCTTTCGCCGCTCAACCTAAACGTGCCCTGCAGCACTTTTTTACATTCCTTTTCGCCCCTAGAACACTCGTGAACATGGTCAATAAGCGCGTCCATTGCTTTTATTCAGTGAGCCCGAAGTATATCAGCCAAATATTGCCACTCTACGCGCAACACATAACTCATAAACTCACTCAAAAGATTTTTCTCTCTCCCCTGAGATTATTCTACGTCCGGTCATTCTTTGTGAGCTTATCTCACGTCTCCCAAGCGATATTCCTGTTATTGGGTGGCTGCCTTTCAGTAGCAGAATTCAGGGCATTCGGAAGGTTTCGCTGTAACAAAAATCGCAACAAAAGCAACGGGGATACTAAAAATACCACCGGCTGCTCCGGGGGGAGCAAACCATTCAGTACCGCTGTGCGCTGGCGATAACAACATTGCTTTGGTGCACAAAGGCGAGAGTGAGAAAGTTTATCCGCCCCTTTGCACGAAACCTTGGTCATCAGTGATCACATTGTGTTAGTTTGACTCATGGCCAAATTTAGTAACCGTCGCAAACAGCTTTTGGTCTGCGTTATTATACAGTCGATAACGTTTATTTGCTGTGCGCTTCATCAGTTACCAAAATTGATTAACTTCTGAAGCCATTTCTACACTAGAAATGAAATGTTTAGCTCCGACGTAGCCGTGTTGGTGAACCACGAAAACTGTCAAGGACCGAAAGGACGGGCATTCGCCACTCAGAAAAGGACACAACTAACACATTTCTGGTTTTCTTGTCGTCCATCCTCCTTCGCAAAGTTTTTATCCGCGCCAAGCACACTAATGTTACTGAATTCTGAGGTGCTTAGCTCGTTTTTTTTTTCCTTTGCAAAACAAAGCGCAGTTATCTGATCCCACAACATAAAAGCAGAAAAGTGACGTCTGCTACCCATTAATGACTCTTCTGCTTCATCATTTGGCCGTGATACGTATTATTTACTGTTTTGGCAAACCTCTTCCTATGGCGAGAAAAAATACAGCAAGAGAACACACGAATTAACGTGAATATGAGAAAAAAAGAATCCAGTACACTGAACGTCTTTCTATTCAAGCTTTTCGTGGAAATAGGGAAATATTCAACTGGGTGGCTTCTACAACGGGCAGCTGTGTCGTTCGGTGGTGCACAACATCAGCATACGCCTAATGCGACGTTTCACTCCGAAGCAGTATATCTTTACCAGCCAAGAATTCTGTCGCGGCCGGCGGCGTCAACAGAAAACTACCGCGAACAAATTGAAGAAATTACTGGCACCGCGAGGAATCGAACCTAGACTAGGATAGAGTAACGGAGCAACAGCCCGTCGTCTTACCGACTAAGCTGCGCCCACACGGGGAGCGAGCGAGACGGACGGTGCACCCAACGAGCACAGAGGCCGGTCTACCATCTGCGCTCATTCAAAGCCATCGTGTGAAGGGCAAACGGCATAATATATAATAACGGCGTCCACGTGGTTTACATTAGCGGCGAACGGAACAGCGTCTAAGGAGGAGGAGGGCGCGGAGGGCGCTTTTTGGCGGTGACACATTAAATAAAAGTGAGGGGGAGGCTGCGAGATAGATGATGTCATTACCGCGCGCGTTACCATCCCCCTCACCATTCCCCATGCGCTCCTCTCTGTTTTCTTTCTGCCATCGCTGCTGCGTTCGATCGTCTCCGGTTTCACTCTTTGTTGAACCACGTGTGTCCATTCACGGGACGTTGCATGGGTAATCGTTGTGGATGTCGTTTCAGCTTCGCAGTTCAACCACCGTGGATTGGAGCCAATTTTTTTTTTTTTTTTTGCTCTGTACCGTGCCCACCACACAGTGGGGATGGCGTTGTGCGCCTGAGACGGCAGTTGGCGCAAACATACCGTTGCCTGTGCAGGTTGCAAGTGGCGTCAGAAAATCTCGTATTGCGTGTGCCTCCCTCTTCAAAAAATGTCGTGCCTACGTTGAAAAAACGAGCCCCATCGACGTTTTTAAAGCAAGTCTCTAATTCTGGGCGACGTTGACCCGAATGTCTCGAAAGTGAGGCGCCGTGGGTTTGACACAGGCTTCGATTCGCTTCCTTCCGACAAAGTCACACCTGCACGGAAGGCTGCGATGAAAGAGCCGCCCAGTGCGCTTCTGGCCGCTTCGCCAACACTGTTGCGAAGAGAAGAGGGTGCCGCAGCGGCCCAGATGCGAGCGAATATGCGTGCAGTGACTTCGCCAACCTGCCTCCCCCGTTCACCTCCCGGTGAGGGAGTGCTCTAACGCCGCTCCCAGTTTGCGTAGAAGGAAGTGTGAGGCACATCGCAGTAATAAAAGCTCTGCACGCTGCACCGCCTCCATGCTGGGCCATTTGAGCCGATCCCGATCAGCGAAATTTCCGTGTAAGCACTTCCGGCAATTTTTGCACGTGGTTTCGGGACGTCGACTGCGATGTGCGCTCAGGTCTTCCAGCTTTTCAATGTAAAGTTGCACAGGAGGTTTGTACCCAATATTTCCGGGTAGGTAACTAAGGAATCGTACGCAGACGAAATTAAAAAACAAAACAACAAAAAAAAAACAAAGCGATCTGCTGTTCCACCCGTTTTCAAGCGACAGTTACACCCTGACCCCTGGACCATTTTCCCCACTCTACCATGTGCAAATGTAGACGAATCAAAAAGTATTCCTCCCTCCACGAGAAAAATAGTCCGTACCCATATTTCTAAAGAGGCCACCATGCACTGTCTCGTCATCGAAATCTATGCTAGGGGGCAATTCAGGAGGCCAGCGGGGGACGCCGAGGCGACGTCGGAACCCGGAAGGTTGACGACTGCAGGGCCGGATTAAGGTGGGGGCTACGGGGGCTGCAGCCCCGGGCCCCCAGGTCCTGGGGCCCCGCTAGACCATTTGAAAAAAAAAGTTCTTGAGTGTACTTGCTGCCCGCATCGAAAGATGAAGGTAGGAGCTTCAACCTCACCTTCAAACCGAAGCTAACTCGTGACAGGTGGGAACGAGAGGGGGGCCCCGACCGTTAGGGTTGACAACCTTCGAGTCCATTTGGATTCAATTTAGTTATTCCTCCTCCTCCTTGTTTTCTCAGGGTTTCTGAGAATACGTCTTGGACGAAAAGTCGCCGGTACACAGCTTGACGGGGCCTGTAAGAAGCCACGTACAAAAGGCCCCGAGCTCGTTTCCGGTCTTTTTCGGCACAGGTCGTTTCGATAGTCTTTTCGGTACACGGACCTTTAAGTACGCGGACGCTTCGACGCGCGCACGTTTCGGTATAAGAAAGGGTCAGGCATTCAAATAATGAAATAATTTTTTAAGAACATTGTACACTGTTCAAATGTGAGGGTCGTTAAATGCAATTATTGACAACTTACGCACTGCCCTATGGGGTGAGATATCTGGGTATACAGATTCTACCAGAAATTTCAGTGTATAGCGCTGGACAAGGAAGTCCTCTGCGATAACGACCCGTTCCGTAAAGCTAGTGGATTACTTGAATTGCATAAGGGTGATTCATATCGATTCGATATTTCTCACTGACGTGATTCAGTTTGTTTCCACTACCTGGAGTGTTGCACTTTTCAATACACAATCACGAGGGATCTTCTCAAAATGTTAAAGCAAATGGTATTGTTTGCATTGCTGATAGTTTATGCCTACCTCTTCCTGAAACAAACTACCAGACCGAACAATGAGTGAGTGAGTGAAGGTGAGAGAGAGAGAGAGAGAGAGAGAGAGAGAGAGAGAGAGAGAGAGAGAGAGAGAGAGAGAGAGAGAGAGAGAGAGAGAATGGGCAGACCTAGCCTTGCGAAATGAGCCGTCAATTGCTTCCCCCGAGTGACACCATTTACAACTATTCGCGACAAATCACCAAGGGTCACAAAGGTTTGTGTCCTTCAAAAAGTCCAGAAGGGGCTGGATGTCTCGCCTAGTGATCGTGCCCTTTTAGCAATAGGATTTTGGACGGAAGATGTTGCGGGACGGCTCTCCATCGAAGTTCTCTAAATAAAGCTGGTGCTCCATACCTCCATACATCCACTGGAGCACATCTTTTGAAATCTGTTCTTAATTAAAGCTGCTTGGGCTCCGCTATCGTCAAGAAGTTGAAGTCTTTATCCATCATGTCGATCGAAAGAGAAATAGTTTGACATGACTCCTTTCCCTTATCGTATAGAATGTAGCTATTTATTGAAATGTGCAACCAGCGTAAATGATTCTGGGTACATTTTATTGACATGGTAGGACGGGACACAAAAGCAGATGTGCGGGAAGAACGCGAGACTTCAACTTAATTTTTTAAAGCGAAACCTTTCTTAGTGGGACCGATGGCGTTCTGTCAAAAAAACTAATGCATTTCCCCATAGACCGATTGGTCGACTTAAAAGCTTTGAAAATATCTCTGGACACATGCAGGGCGCTTGCCTGAAACCGGGCTTGCATTGTGTCGAAACGGTTACTTGAAAATCTCGAAAAAGGAACACTTCTAGATAAGACAGTATACACACATCGATCATAAAGAAGGAGTAGAATAGTATACCTTTATCGCATAAACCACGCATTGGTATACATTCCGATCGTTTGTAGATGCGTTTACTTAGTGCGCGAAAAATCGCCCCATGGCTTCGTTCTTCGTTCGCGATTTGGGTCTTCGGCGGTTCAACTATTGATGGGGCGCACTTTCAGTGAAAACTGGACGCACTTTCTGCTTTCGCGTTTCTCTCGACTTTCTTGGGGAAGAGATGGCAAAGTTTTTTACTAGACACACACATACGTTTCCACGTCGGCGTGGGTTGAAGGAGGAGAAAAAACCCCGAAACATAACATAGAAAAGGAGAAGCATCATTCATTTTACACGTGTGCGCGTTAAACTGCGATTCAGGAACCATACTTTTGTTTAGGTCAATGCCACAAGGGGTGCTGACGCAGCCGTCGCCTTCTTCGCCAATGCGAAACTCCTCGAAGATTTGTCGTTGGCGTTTGCTGCTTGATGTGCGTAAAAACTGTGTATTTGTCTGTACTGGAGTGCACTTTTGCGCGTGCGGCAATGGTCAGCCTATGGTTATTTAAATTTTCAAAGGCTCTGTCGGCCACTCGCGAAGTCGTTCGGCTTCAACCCGCGCCTCTGTGGTGTAGCCTCTGCAGGCTGTCTGAGAAACAAGCGTTGCGAAGCTACACGTCCACGCGACTCCATTCGTCCCGTAATCTCGAGGCGCCACTCCGTGGACGCAGGTGCCGCCGGGCCAGTCCGTCCCTAGCGTTTTCCTTTGAATTGGGGAATCAGCAGGAGCTAGGCGGCGTGAAGAGCTCAGGCGGGAACGCCAGACGAAGCAACAACGACGCTTGTTTCTTTTCGGCACGACCAAAGCTGCGTCCACTTAACCCATCCTGCGTGCGGCCCCTTCGATGCCGTCTTGGAAACGGACCTCCGCCGCCACTCGGGGACGGTAAGCTGTTTGTCCCCGTGGGGCTTTTTGCTTTGGAATGATCCGGAGGAGGCCGCGGTACAAGGGTGGCCCCGAGATCTTGTCCTGTGTGGTCGCGCGGCACGAGAGAGGAATTCCTCGAGGGAGTACGGGAGAAACAGTGGACGCAGCAGACGTGTTAAGGACTCGAAAGCGGGAGGTCAACCCTGACTCGCCTCCATTGTAGTTTCAGAATCTAGACGAGGAGCTTCAGCGTGTTTCCACTGCCAGTGACGACCGAATGACGACCCGACCGACCGACAACGAACTACTGACTGCTGTAACTGTTGCGCGGCAACGACGGCAGCAGCAGCGCACGGGTCAGCAGCGGCATTCTATCCCTATTTAACTGTTGTCTGATGCCATATTTCGTACTCACCTGTCGCTCTCTAACCCAAAGGGGCTCGTTAATCTGTTACGGCTTGCCGACTAGCAAGAACCAGCGGCGGTACAGGAGGTCATCGCCGCTAAAGGCTCGACGGCCATGCACGAACCCACGCACGAAGTGGAGCGCTCCCCAGCCCAAAAAGCGACATTTTGCTGCACACACACACCCGAACCTGCTTCACAGGAGGTGCGTGTTCGGAAAAAGGAGGTTGTATAAAAACTTCCTTGGCTGAGACCGCCCCGTGCTTTTTGTCTGCGCGGGTAACGTACAGGATTTTGGCCCGTAACCTGTGGCGGCTAACTGTTTGCAGATGCCTGTGAGTGACGGCTGCCTGCGCGTACTTTGAGACTGTGAGCCCTCCTCTATATGAAGGTGGGGAACTGGAGGGGCATTGTGGTGACAACGAAATGCCAAGGTTCTGCCATAAAAGAGGGTCTTGGCTGAGATTTCGAGCTAGACAGCTTCCCATGGGACTTCGGTTCGCGACCGTTGATGGTAGGCTTGGCATTTATAAGCCCCCTAAGAGAGAGGCAGATTGAGGATGGCATCAGACGTTAAGGATACAGCTGTGTTGCGGGGAATGTGGCGGATCTTGATGCGGGAAAAGTCCCCCGGTGGTTGTCACTCGAGTGGTTTGTGTACACTCGGAGCATACAACAGAGGAGAGTTGGAGTTTGAGGCACTCAAGGGGTCTTCACGCACTTGGAGCTGGAGTCTTAACTGCAGTTTTGAAGTTTTTCTTATATTACTCATGTACTCAACTTTGTTAACATGTAAAGTTGTATATAACTTCTATACTGTCCTTTATCATATCAACATCTCGAGTTCGTCACTCCGGCCACAGTCTCCAAAATTTGCGACATTACCATGCTGAGCCCTCGGCGAGATCACCCAGAGCCTTTCGATTGGGTTCCTGTTCGACGCCGCACTTGCGGGAAAAAACTTCATTGGCTACCATTCGCGAGAACACATACGCGCTGTTGATTTTTATGCGTATAAAACAAACCTTAAAGGCTTATTAAAAAATGCTTCGTATAAATAAATACTCTTCTGCACACTGTGTGTGCAGGCCGACGTGGCACTTCGATTAACTGCAAATTTGCGATGGACCGGCGATCAAACGATACTGTTACGGCTGATAAAATTCGTTATGTAATACTAGACATCAAGCCAAGAAATTAGCTTCCGGAAACCGTAAAATAGCGCATAATTTATCACTGATCAGAGAGAAAACAATGGGCTTCAAAAATCTAAGCATATTAAAGCGGGAGAATTATCATTATCATCATCATCATCATCATCATTAGGGCCCCAAGGGCACAGTAGCCCCGGGCCCCAAGGTTTCCTAATCCGGCCGTGTTCACGAGTTCATGCGAAGCGGCAAAACAGAAAAAAAAAGGTTGAAGTTATGATTCAACAGGGGGGAACATTACCCACAAAGATAGCGCTTCATTCGAAATGAACACACAATATTAAAACAAAAAGTACGAACAAACGAAAAGTCCACGAGAACATACCAACGTAACAAAAGCGCGCAAACTTCACCATCCCTTCCTAAACAAAGTTGAGAGAAGCGCGAAAGCAGTCTAGCATAAAACTTCCTTAAGAGTGCGTCAAAACCTTCGTTAAAAGTGCGTCCAACCTTCGCTCAAAGTGCGCCAATCAATCGCCAAACCTTGAAAGGACTCTGCAACCCTCCTGCTAAACGCTTTCCTTCTTTCCTTCGCGTCTGGAAGCATTGTCCAGGCCGGAGTTGCCATCAGTATGTAGAAGCACTGCGGGAACGCACTTAGGAATTAGAAAAAAGTTAGAAAAAGTGTTGCAGAGTCCCTTTCAAAGACCCAAGTCGCAAACGAAGAATGAACCAATGCGACGATTTTCCCTGCATTAAGTAAACGCATCTGCGAAATCTAAGGTACACCAATATGTTGTTTATGAGATAAAGGTATACCATTGTAGTTCTCCTTCATGGGCGATTCGTGTACTGTTTTATCTAGAACAGTTCCTTTTTCGCGATTTTCAAGCAACCGTTTTGACACAAGGAAGCCAGTTTCACGCTCGCGCAGTGTGTCTAGAACTCTTATCAAAGCTTTTCGGTCGACCAACAGGTCTATGGAAAAATGCCGTAGTTTTTTTGACAGAACGCCACCGGTTGAATCACGAAAGGTTTGGCTTTAAAAACACAAAGCAGGAGCTCTTCTTAGAAGGGCGCTTCAGGGATGCGAACCTGACAGTGGCCCGTCCCGGTAGAGACCACTTTACGGAACGTGGTCATCCATTTGCTTTGTTCCTAATTCATTTATTGTTACGGCATGACGAACCCTAGTTTATTACGGCGAGTGTCCCCTGCACCACCATATCTGTATGTGCATGTTAAGGCAGAAACATTAGTGCTCCCCGCCACCCACTGTAGCCTTTACAGCCCTGAAATGTTTATTTTAAGCGGAAATTGTTTTTCTGCACATTTTCGTAGCATGTTAAGGCAGAAACATTAGTGCTCCCCGCCACCCACTGTAGCCTTTACAGCCCTGAAAGGTTTATTTTAAGCGGAAATTGTTTTTCTGCACATTTTCGTAGCGTTTTCGATTTCAGAAGCATATGAACGAAACATTGCGCCGATAGTAAAGTATTCATCAATTTACAGACATGAAAATTAATTAGGTCATTAGGAGGAAGAGGAATGAATTTTATTTTTGTATTATTGAATTTCCTTACAAATAAAAACGATATTTTTTATTTTTCTCTTTCAAGCTACGACACTGTGAGGCTACCGGGGAAGTAATTAAGATGGTAGGGCTAGTATTTGGAGTTTGACAAACGAGTATTTCAGTTTCCTTACCTGACCCCTCGTCAAGCCCGGTGTGTACTCGTGCTTCTTGTCTTTCATATCGACCCGCCCATTCCCCCGCCCACCTCATCGCCCCCCCCCCCCCCCCGCGAAAGCGTAACAGTGATAAAGTCAAGAGGCATGCTTGAAGCACTCTCACCCTCAAAACTAGCAGGTTCTGTTTTGTTCTGGAGGCACGAGAGGGTATTTTGTGTGGAGTCGTCAAACGGCGGCACTAAGGCCGAAAGGGCTAGGACAAGAATTTATCTGGCAATGCGTAATATAAATATTACCTCACTTATTAGCCACTGATAAAGTTTTCCTATAACGTCTTACAGGCCGCAACTCTGGAAGTAAACCTCGTTTAAGACCCACGTGGGGAATCGTTTGCGACCAACGCTTTGGCATCGCCGCTTGTGTGAACAGCGCCCGTGAAGCGGCACAAATGGCAAAATGAGCGTAATTCTGAAACTTGAATCCAATAATATTTCATCGTACACAGATTTAGGGAGTTTCGCAGTATAGTTAGAGGTCAATGAAACTGTCATGCTTGATATACGTTTTCTTAAAGGAGAGATAAACAGAAAAAAAATATTTGAAACGGCCCATGCCCGGGCCGCCAAAAACAGGGTTCTGTATGGCCGGGTAAGAGCTTAGACGGGTGTAATGGACCTCGAGGTCCGCCGGCTGCCAAGCCATCGAGAGAGAGCGGACAGTGGACGTCTGGTGAAAATGAGGGCGTTAATCGAACTGGCCGCGGGTGCAGCGCGAGCGCGAGGCAGCACTTCGTTGTCACATGAAACTGATGATGATGCAGCGTCGTCTGCTGCCGCGTAGAAGAGGAAGAAGTTCGAACACTCTCCCCCGCCGACAGATGACGTAAGTGGGCCAGAGTGCAATGGTCTTTGCTGAGCGGAGCTATTGACTATATACTTCGGCAGACAAAGCGTCGTCGAATGTCCCTGTTACTTGTCGAGGAGTGGTATCCGAAACCTCTTGGGAACTTGGGTCAGGGTATCTCGTACTCCCCCATGGTGGACCTGTGCGGGGGCGTGCTGGATCACAGGTCATGTTAAGTTCTTCCTTTGTTCCTTCTTTCAGGTGGGCACCAGCCGTTGCGTCATACCTCCTCCCGAGATCGACACCTTTTCGTAGTTTTTTCGTTGAGCTGTGGAGCCGCACCGTCGCAGCATCAAGGTTATACCCTAGGTCAAGGCTTGGTTTCCACGGGAAAACCCCATCTCGCTCGTTCGTCTGTTCGAATGCTTTTTCAAACTTTGTCCTGACCAGTTCAGTCTCTGAGTTTTGTGCGGCCTTGCCTTTTACGCCGATGTTTCCAAAGGCCGAGTAACGGTTCAGAGACTTCGAATCCTTGTTGTCTTCCACGCCTGCTCGGAGCATGATAGCGTTGGCACAGTGCGTAACGCTTTCTCCTAATGGCAAAGGTCGCTGAACAGTCCAGCCTAGGAAGGTTTCGACGGCTTTGAGCGTAGTGTTCACTGCCTTTACGTTGCCTGTCACAAGATCCCAGTAGTGATCGGATCCAATCATTATCGATATTTTGCTCTCGCAGTATTGTTGTGCGCAGATTGCCCGGGCGTCCAAGTGCATTCCTTCCATTGTCTTGATGACTTGGTAGTCTGGTGTGCGAATATGGTCGTTGCATATTTCGTCTATTTCAAGCGCTTCCATCGGCACAGGCTTTTCTGTCATTGCGGCAACGATGAAGGCCCGCACTTTTCTGGTGGTTCTTTTCGTTTTCTGCCTTCCGAAGACCTCCACAGTCACAGTTTCCTCTCCTAAAAAGTCGCATCCTAACTTGTTCGACGCTTCTGCAGTGATGAAACTGCGTTGGCTTCCGCCATTGAAAAGAAGTCGCTGGCGTCCCGAGGATGCGGAGCCCGCGGCTGTTGCTGTCAAAGTTTGGAGAAGGACCGTGGGGCCAGTTTGCCGAGAAACCAGGCTTACCGGTGTAAAGGCAACGTTGCGGCAGCTCTGGGCGTCTGCGGTGCACATGGTGGTTGCATGCTTTCGAGCATACTTGCCGCACCGTAGTCGACCTCGGCAGTCCTTAGACAAGTGGCCTTTCTTCAGACATCGGAAGCATCGACCTTCCTTTGTGAGCAGCTGTTTTTTTCGCGCGAGGTTCGATTAATCGAAGTCGCAGACCTCTGAACGATGCTTTCTGGACTGGCAGAACAGGCACCACTGAGTGTTGTTCGCTGAAAGGCGAAGAGCCGACATGGTATGTACGTCACAGCGTTGCTGCTTTCTAGGTGGCTCTTCTGGGATCACAGCGACGCCTGAGGTCCTTACTCCGGTATGGTGCTCCACGGCTTCTCGACACTGAACTTGAAGGTCGATGAACTGGAGAAGCTGCTGAAGCTCTTGTTCGGGCTGTGCCGTCTTGTTTTGACGGTCCCTTATTACTTCAGTTGAGGTGGATGCCGTTGTTAAAGGTGTCGGAGGGCTGAAGTGCTCGTGAAATTTCAGAACCATGTCCAATAGCCGTTGAAGTTGATCCACGTTCGAAGACGACGAAACTGATTTCAAGTCCAGAAGGCCTCTGAGGTGATCTTGAATGATGAGCCTTTCGTCACCGAAGCGCTTTTTTAGGATGTCGATGGCGTCTTTTTAACACTCATCGCTGGCCTGGAGTTCAGAAATTGCCGATGGTGCAGCTCCGGTCAGGAAGGTGTTCAAATTGTTAAATTTGTCTGCTGTGCTCAGGTCATCATCGTTATGCACTGCTGACGCGAACTGCACCCAAAAGCGCTGCCAGTTTTTCCTGGTTCCGTCAAACTTTATGAGGTCAAGCTGAGGCAACTTAACCTTGCTGGGGATCGGTGTCTGGTAATTCGGCGGTCGCGTAGGTCTGGATGCCAGCGCATCTTGCAACCTGAAGCGCAGGGCCGCTGCCGTGTTCACGACCTTGTCCCCATATTTGCCCGCGTCCGACGTCTCGCTTTCGAGTAGGCTGTCTGGTGTCTCGTCAAATATGAGGTCGTCCTGTTTCTTTACCTAGTGGTGGAGAGCTTTGATTTGTTCAAGCAGAACGCTCACCTCGGACGCCGAAAGTCCAGGTTGCCTTCGCAGTGCCTCTTCCGCTTCGACAATTACGCCGTCCAGCTGAGAGCGGAGGCTCTGGCGACGTCGGAGTAGCCGTTCCATGGCGGTCAGCTGGCGGCCGGGGATTCTGGGGCCAAGGTCGCCGGCGCCGCGTCGGTTCAAAGGGCTTGCGCGGCTCCAGGCGTCGATGAGGTAGGCCTTGTCGCGAGATCCCGGGTTTCGGCACCATGTATTGGACCTCGAGGTCCTCCGGCTGCCAAGCCGTCGAGAGAGAGCGGAGAGCGCACGTCTGGTGATAATGAGGGCTTTAATCGAACTGGCTGTGGGTGCAGCGCGAGCGCGAGCCACCACTTCGTTGTCACATGAAACTGATGATGATGCAGCGTCGTCTGCTGCCGCGTAGAAGAGGAAGAAGTTGCAACAACGGGTACTCTGCAGGGGCCCTGCATGGAAACGCCTTTAAGCCAGAGTCATGGCTGTTCTGCTAACACAAGCTTGACAGTCCGCTGAATAGATCACAAAGCGCGTAGAATTAGGTTTGAAACTGTAATTGGCAATAATTAGACTTCGGAGATTAAGCCCGGAACGTGCTTGGATTCGCAGTAGAGGCACGATTTATTTGCTTCTAGATAACATCATTGGTACCAGACGTCTTCCCTCTACCAGCATGGGCTCCTCAAATCAACATGAAGAATGTTGTTTCAAAACTCAGTTTAAGCAAATTCAATAAAGCTAGGCACAAATAAAGAGCGTGTTTAAATCTCTTCGCCTAATTAACTTAACGTATCGACATAAATACAGCTCTTAAAATCCAGCGCACTCCAAATTGTCTTACAAATTTCGTTTGTATTACTCGACATTTAGCTAGATGTAAACTCAAAAGGTAGGCAGGTAGGGCTCCGTGCATCGAAGCAGCAAGCAAACATTAAAACTCTTCCAAATAAGTACCTCATAGCCGACAGGTCAAGAGATAACTTTTCCGCGCTCTCTGCGTATACATGGAGTGCAGCGGACAGAAAATTGTAAACAAATACGCTTCGAGTCAGCACTTGTTGGCAGCCCTGTCTCTATTGTCTTTGTTAGTTTCGTTGGTGGTTCATCGCTTTGCAATGGAATCTTGAAACTCAGTTCGCCGACGTGAAACACTTTTTTCTGGCACCAATGCTGCACTACTTCTGTGTTGTAGGTCCGCAATAGGTGCAAGCGTGCTGGTTACTTTTGGAGGGGAAGCGTGTCCTCTTTTTGCTCTGACCGTTTATCAGCGCAAACGAAGTGTTTCCCCTATGCTGACAGTGTCCTGCTTTCTTCGACGACACACGAACCATGCCGTCCTCTCGCTGCACTCTCTGATGGGTATAGAACACGATAGCTAGATTGATACAAGGGCATCGCCGAAGGCCTCGAAACACCAGACAGCCACAGAAAAAAAGCACCAGAAATGACGGAATAAAAGCAGTTATACAATCTAAAATGTGCAAAAACAAGAAAACGAGAGAAATAGAGAGAGAGAGGGAGGGAGGGAGAGAGAGAGACAATAAAGAAATAGCAGTGAGGTGTGAAGCAGATTACGGAAAAAGGACACGGAACGAGACGAGGGGCACTACCGAAAAATGCAAAAACTAAATAAAAAAGACCGAATAAAGGAGAGGAAAACAAAGTAAAAGAACACACATATAAGCAGCCTGATTTGCGGGTGAGATTGGGTGAAAGGAGCATTAAATTTTACTTCACGAACCAGTGCGCGTCACGTTTTACCTCCCGGCTAAATAGTGCCACAGAGGCGCCTGAATAAGGAGTAATGAACGCTTTCCTGTATTTCGACAATGTTCTAGGGGTAATGATTCGTAAATTGCACGCTTTAATTCTCAAATTTTTTTCGCTTTCAAAATTGTGCGGTGAGAATGGGGCGTTTTTTTTAAGCTATGATTTAGACAGAAGTCAAGCGTTCAGTAGCATGTTTAAAGGCTTTGTTTGTAATTGTTCTTCAGCGATAGCAACTGATATTATTCGTAAAAGGTTTGCTGTGGTTGCCTAGGATAATAACTGGCATCAGCGAGGGAGAAAGATTTAGAAGTTGTGCTAGTACCGTGCAAATGTTTTGGACAGGCCTTGGTCGATGTGAACTGCGACAGCCGCCTCCATTTATGATCGCGACTAACGCCAGTGAGGCTTATCTTATAACCAGGGAGGCAGGTACCTCCACATTTTTCCTTCCTGCACTAACAGTTTTCATTTCGTTTTAAGCATGCAGAAATGATTTCCGTACGTCTTCCCCGCAAACTGTCGCGCGCCTTCTGTTTAGGAAATCGGATTTCGTAATGGTAAAATGATTCGAGGTAACCGAATTCTCGGAATGGAATAAGAATTACTGCTAAGCTTTCTGTCTTCAATGCGTATTTACTTTGCAAGAGGAATTGAGTGGTCGTCGACAGCACAGTTTTCTGACCACACATATTCTTGCCGATCGCCGGCAGTGGAATGACAATCCACTTCTTGAAGGAACCTATTTGAATAACTCGGTTGCATTTGCCTTGATGTTGTAATAATGCAGCATATGTTTAACCTCAAAAAGGCCAATGCAGACTTGTTGTTATGTCGCTCGTGTATGTCATGAAATGCGCTACTTTTGTTTCATATTTTTCCGGGTGGTTTCTTTTTATTGCTTTGGGCGGGGCTTGACACGGCGGCCGTTTTACCCGAGCGATGTTGTTACATCGAGCCAACAGCTGAAGAGATTGTAAAATTTTCCTAGTTTTTTGTCGCCTTGGATCTCGCCCCGCAAATATGCCAAAATTGACGATCGCTATAGTGAGAAAAAGTCTGGAGGCGGACTTTGCCCAATTAAAGTGAAATTGAACCGAATTAACACTGAAAAAGCGAGCGCAATCCAGACGTACCTAAGAATAGGCAAAAATGAATTTTACGCTGTAATTAATGTTATGTTCTGATCCATTACAAATCTGAAAGCTCATTTTTTCTCAGAGCAAGACGCATCAACTATTTCCACCGCGTTCGATTATGTCACCCAGTCTACAAGTGGCAGCCAATCGCCTCTGCAGGCACTTCAACACGCAGAGATGGACCTGTCTAATATATCCCGGGAGCTGCACACTAGAGGTTTCTCGTGGAAATAAAGTTACTATCGCTTACCCCCAATCCCAGGCCTTCCCCAGAGCAGTGGGAGGGCCTGCTGACCAGCTCCCGTCACGCTGACCAGATCTTTCTGGTCACCCGTGCCAGGGCTGCAGCCAAGGCCCAAGGGTACCTGGACTGAGGTGAACCCACCCCACCGAGTGACGGCTCAACCACCACCGTCTGCTCTAATAAATGTTTCTTCTCTCTCTCTCTTCTTCTTTTTCGCTATACGGGAGCAAGCTTACTGCCTTAGAAGAAGAGGAAACAGTGTAAGTTGCGGAAAATCGATGGGATAGTGCTGCTACTCACATTTTGAGCAATACCATGGCTGAAAAAAAAGAATCCTCCTTCGCTTTCTTCCCTGGAAACTATGGAAGCGGTAGCGTTCCGGTGAAGCTCTGTATAGCAACCCACTGAACTGCATTGGGAAAGTTTCCCGGTTACCTTGCAATGCTGTAATGTAGGATAAAAGCCCCGTAAAGTAAATTTACCTGCAAATTTTCGCGAGCCCTTAGGTTACAGATATTACTCATCATTAAGTTATGAGTTATGCCTTTGTTACGGTATATGCCGCATCCGTGACGGATTCACAAAATTTCATCGCTAGCAAAAACCCTCATGATACCCTGAAGGAAGCTGCGTTTCTTCTGTTTTCGAACTGCCACCGAACAGCTAGCGTTGAAGTGGTAAAAAAGGTAAAATAAAAAATAGGTTCACCATTCCAACCTCACAATGCGATGGTGCTTGTTGCGTTTGTCTTTCTCCCAAGGTATTTAAACACTCAAAGTTTAAAATCAAAACCCACTTCTTAAGAAAAAACATGGTTAACACACGTAGCTTCATCGACCGTGTAGGAATGGCGCAATCGGATAGACGTCGGCTTCATGACGCGAGGGACCCGCGTTCGATTCCGGCCACAGCAAGCGTTTTTTTCTTAAGGCCCTTGATGTGCCTGCGCCTATCATCATCATAGTTTCGGGAAACCCATTTTGTAAAGCTGCTTTTTCTGCAGCACATTTTGGCCTGGCACGGAGCGACATCAGTGAGGCATAGAGGGGTTCGCGTTAAAACAACGTCGTTTCACTGACTATGCATATGACCTAAACTAATACCTACATCCGATTAAAAGCCGGTTTTTAGAGCAGCACTGATCACTGGTAATTTCATCCTGTCGTTCCGCTCACCAGCGGGGAGTGAAACGTCCTTGATACCTTCATCGTCTCCATTAATGGACCAGCCACGCACGAGGCTGCACTAATCGACCTTCCATCCCCACTGTTATTTCATTGCGCTGAAGTGTTCCCATTTCTCTCTGTAACACCTAAATGGCACCGAGAGTCAATAAACGACAAAAAAATACGTCTTTGTTTTCGGTCGAGGGCTCCGCGCCGTGATGGTCGACGTACGACGCTTCATTGGCGTTCTAGCTGATGAAACCGAGCGTGAAGAGCGCGCACAGTATAGGAAGGAGAGAACGACTAGGCAGAATGTGTGTCTCTTCTCCCATCTCGGCCAGTGCTTTAAACTCCCCGATGTTCATTCCCTTATTTTTTCCGCGCCCATTCTGCATTGAACCGCCTTTAGAGGAAGATGCAATACCCAGGCGCGGAACCGAGCGACCAGAGGCATGATGTGGGCGCACTACGCTTGCGTGAAAATTAGAGCTCGACAATTGGGCCGCATCGTTTTTATCGACGCGAAAACAAACCCACACACCCAGAGGGCACATTTAGTTCTGCTTAGGTTTCCAAAACAAATTTACCGCCGTTTAAAATCTCCCGCTTAAAAGATCCGGTGTCCCTGTGGCTCCTACAGATTGCACAAGGAAAAGTGGATGATCAATAGAACACAAAGTACTCCGCGGTGTGTTCTACCCTATTCTAAGGTATCGCTGGATGGAAGCAATGCTGACTCAGCAGCTCACGGCGGGTATGTGCGATACTCTAGAAACACGTTCGTCTAGTGCGACGGAAGCGACCTGAAGTTTTTGGGATGATGCGCAAAGTGGAATTTATGCTGTGTAGCGGGTTCACCCGCGGGCTATGGAGCACACCGCAGCGGGGAATCATCTCATCAGATATCTCGCGCACACTGCTATAAACGCTAATATTGTGGTTAGTTGCCCACAATATTCACTCTAGCTGTGGACTGTAGTAAGTGCAATAGTCGTAGTAGTAGCAGTAGTAGAAGATGTAGTAGTGGTAGCCGTAGTAGGACTTCTATGGAAACGTAAGAACATAAGCCGAAGGCTGTAATGGCATTCAGGTGACGGGGTGCGTGGTCTTCAGACGAGCCGTGGCCCGAGAGTCCGTCCAGCGGCTGCTTGCTTAATGAGGCGAGTGTGGCAGTGTGTAGGCCGCGCTCGCGCTAATTTGCAAGTGCCAGGCCACTTTGTGCGCCAAATGGCCCTGTTAAGTGTAGCATGGCCTGTCGATGGATTGGTAATCACCACAGACATTATTTCTGGGAGGGAGCAGCCCAATCCTCAGTGCAAGCTGGGAAAACATGTCGCACCTTCACAAAACACCATGTATATGGGTTGGAATGAATGTTAGAAAATGTTCATTTCATCAGCAAGTTGGGAGCGCGCTATTTGCGAGCTATGTGGTGGTGGTGTGTGGTGGGGGGGAGGGAATGGGGTGAGGGGGTGTGCTTGGCGTTTGCGCAGAGCGTATTAAGGACAGTATCCGGAACGAGGCGTAGGAGCGCTGCGTTCGACGTGCCCCGGCGATGTTGCGGAGGTACAGTGAAGCCGTTTAACATGCCTGCGGCTAGTCAGTTTTAAAGCCGGTGAAGCCACAAGCTGGGACTGCGCGGGTAAACCGGAGAAAATAAACTACGCGAACAGTCCCGTGCAGCTGCATGGGTGGCCAGATTGTGTTTAGAGGCAGGATCATGCCCTAACTTGGGCTAACAATACGTATGGCGGTGTCATTTTGTTTGAGTATGGGGAGGTGTAATAGGGTCTGCTTCCCAAAGGGGGAAGTAATAGCTGCTTAGGGGGTTTTAGTAGAAGCATGACAACGAGAAACCGCGAGAATTAGGCTTGACGCGAAAGTCGGAGTGGCTTGCGGGATATCAAAGCTAATGGGATTAAGAACATGGCGGACTGAAAGTACTTCGGCTGCTAGTCGGGTCAAGTGAGCGGGGACTTGCGAGGCTGAAGCACTGAGGAAGGTGGTACCAGAACAGATGTCCATCCTGTCCATTTAGTGGGCAGTGACTGTGGCGCCCGTGCACATATCAGCTTGCCAAACAGGCGGCTCGCGTTGAGCTTCCGTAGATGCCTGGAACAGATGGGCTTTCCATTTCGATGAACAGCTTTCCCGGCCGTCTGGGATAGAGAGCAGAAGAGTACTTGGATTCACACGGATGGGGTGGTGAACGTGCGAATGAACAGACGCCCGCGTTGTCTGGGTTTGAGATCAGCTTGTTTCGTTCGACCAGTGGGAATGAATGGGCGGCTCTTTCAGGGGCCTCCATTTCCAGGGTGCTTGGGGAGGCTCGAGATGGTGCGCGGGGTTAATCACTGAAGGACATTGGCAAGTTCAGTGTGCGTCACACAGCCGGGCTCGTTAAGGAACTTGCTGCCTGCAACCGAGCGGGTTCATTGTAAACCAGGCATGTTGTTGAGCACCGCTAGGTTTAATTAGATCAGTCTGGAATAAGGTGAGGTGAGGTGACTGTGAGAGGGAAAGAGGTTCCCAGCCTGCACTACATATGTATCGCAGGGAGAGAAAAGGAAGCGGACGGGGTAGAAATATGGGTTGAGGTAGTGGTACAAAGGCGGTTGGGGCAGGAAAAGGAAGGGGTAATGGGGAAAAGAAGATAGATCAGCGACCACCACCCGGGAACGGGAAAACTATCAGCGGGCTTTTTTTTCGAAGATGGAAGGAAAATTTCCTTGTTTGAAACGAAAAATCAGAAAATCGTACAAGTATTAAAAGAAAAATAACAAACACTAAACCTTAAGGACACTTCGTTCTAAAAATTGATCTTCACTGTCGACTTGGATCCTTGGTAGACGTCTTGTCTTGTTTGTGCTTGTTCTTGAGCTTTACTTGATTCTTGATTCTTTGATCTTGGTTTGTTGATCTTGTTCTTCATGATTTGTTCGTGACCTGACTTGAACGGGTATATAGATCTGTTACGCCTGATGGTTTGTGATTATGTGTTGTTGGTGTTCTGCTTGGTTTCCTTGTGTTGTTATGGTGTAAGAAGGGAATGACTGGAGAGGTTGGCAGAGGAAGCCTCACCAACATGGCGTTTCTGCTCCATCCCCGTATCATATCCCATCTTATATATTGTCGTGATTGATAGTGTTGGTGTTCTGTTATGCTTGGTCTATTCTTATGCTTGTAGAATGAATTCGTTAATTTTTAAAACCATCTCTTCTAAAACTAATCTTGTTTCCTCTTTTTTAATTATTTTCGGTGTTCTGTTCTCTAAGTGCAATCCTCGTTTTTTTAACGAGTCTTTTTCTTTCATTTATTAAGAGTGGGCATTCTGTTAGGTAATGATCAAAGTTCTCTATATCCTTGCTACACTTGCATGTACATGCCTGCGTTATTCTGAAACTTCAGAAATAAAACTGGAATCTACCATGCCCTGTCAGGGCTTGGGAAGAGTAGAAGTTTGTAGGAAAGTGGTCCGGAATAAGATTTACGTCCTTAATCCACCTATAACTATAACTCGTTTGGCAATCTTTATTCCACACCTTATTCCACTCGTGGTTTAACATGGTATATAAATGTTTCGAAATGAATGATTTTGTTACTTTAACAAAAGTTTCTTCTCCGTTTCTTGCGGCTTTTTTCGCCAATTAATCTGCAAAGTTATTGCCTATTGAGGAGCTGTGTGCTTTTACGTAACTGAGTTTTGTACTTACTGCTGCACTCTCTGTAAGGACTAGTTTTCATTCGTTAATTATTGGATTTGTGTTAAGTGGGTGTTTAGTGCTTGGAGTACCGACCAACTATCGGTAAATAGTTGATGGCTATTGTTTGCTTTGTTTGTTATTATAAATTCTATTGCCTTTTTAATGGCTATTAATTCAGCTTAGTAGTTGGAACTGTATTCTGGAAGCTTAAATTTTTCGGTTCTTACTATTTGGTTGTTATTGTTAAGTATTACAAACGCTGCTCCTACTTCTTTTTCCGACTTTGAACCATCCGTATATATACGGTAGTCTACTATTTCTTCTGCGGGAGTGATTATAATACCGCTTTTATTTGCTGGGTGATCTGTCCAGACACCGTATTTTTTCATGATTTCATTACTTGTGTATAGCTTGTCGTCACATGAAAATGTTTTGCCCTCTTTTAGTACTCCATACTGTTCAATTTCTTTTTCAATTGTTAGATACACTGGCGGGATTTTCGCCATAATGTTAACTGACAGGTTTTATGTTCTTTTAAAACTTTCGTTATCATTAGTAACGGTAACCTTTGGATCGCCTGTAATGCCCTTAAAATAGTTACCTTCCGAGTGTACCACACCGGTGCTGCGTAGGTAAGTGTTCTTTCAATGCCTCTCTTATACATAACTCGCACTAATTCTCTTTCTGAACTCTTGTCGTCATTTAGCGTCCTGTTCAGGTTGTATGTTATCTTAGCTATTTTTTCTTTTAGATATTTTAGATGAGGTAAAAATGTTAAAGGGACACTGAAGTGAATTTGTCAAGCTCCCGTTTTTGCTTGGACTGCGTAGACTGGCTGCAATTAGCACACTTTTCATCGTTTATCCGGTTGACAAATCGGTAATTACTATACAAAGCGCGAAAGAAGAAAAACTACCATGCGCGGTTTTCGGCGGCCGCACCAACTAAAGCTGTGACGTTAGGAGGAGCGGGCACCGTGATTGGACGATGCCCAAGGTGAGCAACCAAACAAGGTTCGGTTTCGGTTTCGGTTCTGTAAAACACAACTGCTGGCGTTGTTGGATGGGCATTCTTAATAACTCAGTAATCATCGTAGCGCGCTTCTGCCATGTTGCCAGCTGTGAAAACGCATAAAGATAAGCCTCCCAGGACGGCTTGGAATCGTAGCATTCACTAGCCGAGGCCTACACAGTGCATGGACGCCCTCCACGTACCCGCAGACGCACAAAAGTCATGCGCGTTTCCCCCATATTTGGAGCTTGCCTCACTCATGCATGTACCGTAAAAAGCGTGTTCGCACCAGGCCAAGGGTCTGTTCATTCTGGCCTGTGCCCACTGCCCGCAAGCAGTCGGTGCTTATGGCAACAGCACGCCAACGAGAACTCGCTAGCGCGCCAGTGCCAGCCTGCGCGCGTTCTGCGAACTAGTTCGTGGAGCCATGAACGTTGTGGCCCAAAAAAAAGGTGAACTCAATGTAGAAAACATCGGCAGAAAACGAAAAAGTTAACTTACAAAAAAAAAAGCACATACCCGCGGGGACTCGAACTCGTGACTTGCAAAACACTTCCGACAACACACCTAGCGCCCCAGACCACTCGGCCACGAGACCGCCTCACCCGACCTTGGTAATATAAGGTATATATTGTACAACACGTTTACACTTTTATTTAGTTTTGGCATTTCAAGCAGCTTAGGTGACTATTTGTTGTATTGCGCTCCTGCAGTAAGCGTACCCCGAGTTTCCACAATAGCTCACGTCTAGCAATTGCATTTCGTAGACGGAAAAGCGTTCGCAGATGCGTAGTCGTGCTGCTGACCGCTGTGGTTGTTCGCCCAGCGCAAAAAAGTGCTTCCCGCACCCTAGTTTTACGGTGTACGGTAAAAATAGCAGTTGATTTTATTTCCTTAGTACCTATATTACTTCGCTGACTCTTCTCCCGCCTTCAAGAGGCCTTATATTTTCCTACTGGCGTACCAGTCAGCGAAGCGTCGCATGTTCGCTTGTGCAGCGCTTGTGTGAAGCGACCTTGACTTGGAGCTAGATACAGTGTACAAACTAACCAAGTAAAGAAAGGCACATTCTTCCATTCACAAACGTGTCCTGGCTTCGTTTCAACTGAGCGAACGAATTGCAACGACCCGTCTGCGGCCGGCGGACGAAACGCTGGGCCGACTGACTCTGTCTGAAGGCCGGGGAGCCGTGCAGTAGCGCAGCCAATTGCGAGCTCGGCACCTCCTGACGTCACACGAAAACGCCACAGAAAATGGGCGAGCGTAAAGAGAGGAGGACAGCATTTTCGAATTAATTTTTCTCCTAAATAAAATCGCGTAAACGCGCCCAGAGTGGTCGAAACATGGCATGGGGACTCCGGGCTACAATTTGCGCTAGTAATCCCTCAATGTTTACATATCACTTCAGTGTCCCTTTAACTTATTACCTATTATTACACCGAGTAACTTCATTTCGTGGATTGATCTTATTCTGCTTGAATTTTTTTGGAGTATAGGTGGATGGGTTCCATACTGTTTTCCTATTATCATTGCTTGTGATTTGTCATTATTTATTGTTATTCCTTTGCTTACAGCCCAGTCATTAGTTATTCTTAATACTCTGTTTTTTCTTCTGCATCTTTTCTTGATTTAAACTGAACGATAATTACTATATCATCTGCAAAAGCTTGGATGTTGGTTTCATATGGGAGTTGTTTACCTAGTAAGTCAGTTATGGTGATATTCAAGTAAAGTGGGCTAAGTTGTGAGCCTTGTGGCGAGCCCACGTCTAATGGCTTAATAACCTCAATATTGTCAGATCCGTAGACAATGTTCCTCGGTGTAAGTAGACTATGTGTTAGAGTAATGAAATTACTGTAAAATTTGTATTCTTCTGGTTTTTTTTTTGTTACTATAACTGGGTTAATAGAGGTTAATGCGTTCTTAATGTCCAAAGACACGATTAAGGTGTTGGTTTTGTCTCGTTTCGCTCTTGCAGCCCTCTTTTTTATTTCTTGTAAAGGCTCTATTGTTGATGTATTATGAGTAAAGCCATACTGATATGTATTAAAAAGGTTATTTTTATAGAGGTGGTGGTATAGTCAGTCCTTAACTAACTTCTGCAGAACTTTACCTAGGATGGAATTAATAGCTATTGGGCGAAATTGACTTTCCTCGCATGTCTCGTCTGGTCTTGTTTTGGGGATAAGTATTACCCTTGATTCCTTCCATCTTTCTGGAAAGTAACCGTTCATAAAGCAGGCGTTAAATAAATTCAAAAAGAACGGTTTCTGTTTCTTGAAGATTGCTTGGATAACAGTGGTTTTAAGCTTGTCCAGTCCTGGTGCTATATCTTTCCTAAGGTTATCCACAGCTAATGCTACTTCTAATTCGGTAAATGGGGTGTCGCTACTTCCGGGATGTTCTCCGTCCCCTGGACATTGCGTTTGACTACTACTAGTATTCTTATCCCCTGTTCGTTTCACCGTCTGGTGCTCCTGGACTTGTGGTGTTTGTTCTGGGTACAGTTACCCTAGTAAGTATTCTATTTTCTCTTCTAGAGGTTTTGTTATCTCTCCATCTTCTTTTACTATGCCCTTAAAGGTTACCTTAGTTTTTAACTGATTTCGTGCGATTTTGTATGCCAAGTTGAAAGGAATTTTTGTTAATTTTGACGTTAGTGCTTTCCAACGATTCTTTTTTGCTAGCCCTATCATGTTGCTAAAGCATTCGTGCTCTTTAGAGTATTCCTTCTTATACTGCTCTCTCATGTTTCCTCTAGCTTTTTGGTATCTCCTCCATATGCCCCTGCTCTTTTGCGTTCAATCTCTAACTCCATGTTGCACCACGAGTTGGGCTTTTGTTTGGGTGGGTTTTTTTACTGTACTTCGCTCTCAGTATGTCAAGCTTGTTATAAAATGTATTAATTACGCTATTTCATCTGCCGTTCCAATCCTATCTTGTACTTCTTCGAACCATACGTCGTTTGCTCTTTCATCTATCATTCTAGCTACACCTTTTAACGTTAATCCATAGACTTCTTCTACTTTGACATTTTCGATTATAGTTCGTATATATCTGTGGTCACTATTATTGAAAGTCTTTAATACCTGCCACTCCTTAATATATCTCGCTAAAATTGCTTTAAATATTGATAGATCTATCCACCCTCTTGCCCTACTTCTGCTAAATGTGGGGGCGAATCTTTCTTTTTCAGTAATGTTGAAGCATTAGTGACGATATGCTCTAAAACTCTCTCCCCTCTTTCCAGACTTCATCAGCCAGACAACTTCATCAGTTGTGTGGCTGCCCCAGATTTGATTTCGCGCGTTAAAGTCTCCACCTATTAATATCTCTACCGACCTATGTCTTTGTACTATTTCTTCTATTTTTGAAAGTTCTCTGTTGATGTCTCCGTTTGGTGGGCAGTAACAACTTATTATTAGTATTTCTCTGTTCCCCTGTGTTATTTTAGCTGCCGCTTAGTTTTGACTATAAAAACTGGGAACACTGAGAGATTTTTGTGGATTATAATGGCAGATTTGGGGTCTTTGCTGGCTGCGATTATTATACGTTTAAGAGGAAATCCTATTATTTTATTTTTGAGGCTATACGGTTCTTGTATTAATGAACTATCTAAATGTTCATCTTGTTGTAAATTAATGAGGGATTGATTTGCTTTGTATGCTCTAGAGTAAGTTAACCTGGAGTGTGTTGAGTTCCATTTGTGAGTTAGGTACTACGTTTTCATTTATGCTAGTCATTTTAGCTAAGGCGAGTGATGATCCTCTTACGTTCCTGTTCGATCTTGTCCCGGTAGACCGGGCATTCCCAGGACATCATATCGTGGTCTCTGCTTTGCTCTCTGCCATCCAGGTCACAGGCGTGACAGTGGGGGTCCTTCCTGCATTCGTCTCTCTTGTGGCCCCGTTGCGCACATTTTACGCAGCGGATCGGGGCTTCACAATCTATAGCTTTGTGTCCATGTTCTGCACACTTGGTACATCGGGTTAAGAAGAAATGATCAAAAACTCGGCATCTCCTCCATCCGATGTACAGGTGTAACCTGTTGTTCACCGCCTGGTGTCCCTCTTTGTTAAGTGCCAAAATTGCTGTTGTTCCTTGCCTTCCTTTGCAGGTTTTTTTTTACATCGATATCTGTAGTAGTGCAAGGTAAGTTGTTTTGTTCAGTAATCGTTTGCACGATCGTTCCTGCTTCCTCTTCTTCGTCAATTCCAATCAGCTATTGGGTATCTATTTTCCTTAGGTCTCTTGATTTGAAGGTCCTTTGTTTTTCCTTGGAGGTGCGTCTCAATCTTCGCTGAGCCTTCCTTCGATGTGATGGTGATTATTACACCTTCCCTCCCAGGTTTGATTGTAGCGTCTCGGAGACCAAGGTCAGGTGGATGGATGCTCTTTTTGATTAACGATGCCACCTCTTGTTTGCGCATTGTTCCTGAGGACACAACCAGGGCGTAGGTTGGATTCCTCTATTTTGGTTTATCAGGTTTGTTTTGGGGAGTGTCTTGCTCTCTCTTGCTTTCGTACTGTTTTTCGAGTTCGCTAATTCGTCCTCTTTGGTAGGCCAGTTCCTCCCGCTGACCCATAATGATGCTCTTAAGTCTGACCAACTTGGTTAGGTCAGACTTAAGACCTGTTCTTGCAGCTTCTCATCGTCCCCTAACATACTTGCAAGTTGAACGAGGGCCTTTGTGATTGCCTTGTCGGCACGTGAAAGTTTTGTAAGGGACGACTGCCTGTCCAGTTTCTCTTTCTGAACGTCTTCATTAGTCTTGGTACCTTCGGTCTCTCTTGGTTGTCTTCTGAAAGGGTCCTGCGCTCCTCTGTCACCTTGTTCTTCTTGTTCCTCTTCTGTTAATTCATCCCAAGAGTCCTTTGTAGCTACTTCCTTTGGTCTCTCTTCCGTCTTCTGTTTCCTTTTATCCTCTTCGTCTTCAAACCATGGTATGTTCTTCCTGGTTTGCGACGTCTCGTCGTCTTCCTGTCCTACGGGGGTGCGCTCTTTGGTGCCATCCTTCGTCTTCTGTTTCTTCTTTTCCTTCCTGAGTTGTTCAAGTCTTACTTATTGGGATGTACTCTGCCCTGGTTTGGACGGAGCTGTTGATCCCTTGGTCCCTGTTGCATGATCGGGCGTTGTTCTTGGCTGTACGCCCCTGGAGTCATCCCTCGACGTGTGGGGCTTAGCCACTTTTTCGTTGGTGTGGTGCATACTTTGTTCCCCTAGTGTTCTTCCGATTTCTTCAGCATCATATGTTGTCTTTCCATTATGCTCAGATTTTTTCTCCTTCTAACCAAGTCTCGCAATCTGAGGCAAAATCCAACTTTTCTGCAAAATTTAGCAGATTTTCTTTCGAAGGTCTGGCAACACTGTAGTCCAGGTTTTTAACCCTGCGGTGTACGATGTTTTTCTTGTTTTTCTTACTTCTGCGGTTTCTACGCTTTTTCCTAGCGCTATCTCAGTAATTTTGTGGTTCATATGGCACAAATTTGATGAAAATCGAACCAGGCGTTCAAAAGTTACGCCCAATTTGGTTTGCTGGCAAACTGCTCTCGTAAGGGTGCAGCCATGTTGGGCGGGAACCAGTGTTTGCACCACCCGTAAGAATATTTCTTTTTCTTGATCTTGCCGCCTCACAGGTCAAAACCGATTACATTTTCCTTTTCGCTTAGATGATTGAGGCTGAAATATGAAATTGGTCCACTTCAGATCCCGATTAGGTTTAGCGTGGCATCGGATGTTTTCTTCTCAAATTGCCTTATTTTCCGGCTGATTTCGGCGTGGTCTTCGATAACCGAGCGTTCTTGATGGGTTAAACTGATGTATAAGGGCACGTAAAGGTACACACTCACTCTTTTTCTGACGTTTTCCAGAATTTTCTTGGGAGCTTGCCCGGAGCGGCCTGAAGCGAGAGATGGCGCCAGGTGTAGTTCTTCTGGAATAAGGTGTAGCTCCGGCTTCCATTTCTTCTGGAGTTAAGTAAACCGTATTTTAGCGCACTTGTGACTTCCGTGGTCCGAGTAGACTTCTGCGCCGGCTTGTGGTGTGTACCGTAGTTCGGTCAATGTAAGGAGTCCCTTATTTAGTTTAAGGCGGATATTTGGTACCACGAACCAGAAGTAGTTTCATTTTTGGTCGAGGTATCTCCGGTCCCCGTGGAAGAAGGTGGTCTGCAAGGCTACAAACGTAGCAGCACATCTAACTATATATACAACGCATGAAAAAAATTATCAGACACCCTTCAAACACAAAGCGGGATTGTCAAGCAACCTTAAACGGACCATACAGGCAATACACAATTTTTGTTCGTTCGAAAGATTAGAGCGTTAGAATTATACTCACACCACATTTAACGTAAAGTTCGCTCAAATAAGCAAATAATTCGGAAAAAATGGGATGACCGTGCGACTCACTAGCTCATTTGCCGCACTAGAACATACGACGTCATATGCACAGCCGTGCCATTGGCTGATGTCCGCAAAAGCAAACGAAACTTAAGCAGGGCTTATAATAAGCTTCAGAACGAGCTATTTTCGCTTAAGTGTAATGAACATTCATTTTGCAGCAGTGCGAATGACGGAATAAACAATAGAAGTTACGAAAGTGCATGTAAACACTGAAGTAACAGCCGTTTGGTACTGCGCGAACTATGCTTGATATAGCAGCACAGCAGTGCGGCGATTTGGGGTTGGTTGGGGTTGGCTCGTCATGACACTGGACGATAGGCGTAATCGCATTGTCTCACATCACCCTATTTGTCGAACATACCCCATGTTTCACGAAACGATTGCTAAATTTTGTAACAAAAATATGCCAGGTGCAAATACGGTCAAAAACAAAGTAAAGGCGGACAGCGGTGCGAAGCCGTATTGTGGCGCCGCCTAGGACTGACGACAAACAAGGCTCCGCAGTCCGCCGCAGACTGAAGAGGGCACTTGAAGTTTGCTTAAACACCCGTACTTGTGACGTCATTGGAGACGTCAGGAAACACACTATTTGGCGGGAGAACCAAAGGTATAGCTTAAGTTGATTAATTTCTCAGTGAATAACACATCCCTCGTTGTCGGACAAGCGCTGAGGGCCCTATAAAACGGCAAATCTTCTGAATAAAACAAGATTTGAATTTTGTCTGTATGGCCTCTATAAAGGCTGTGATTTTGCGTGGCACCAAGAATTACATAGTCGGCTTAAAGTTAAAATTCGCTCTGTACTTATGTATCCTTTAGTCGCCATTAATTTCGTTGGTCCAGCCGACGTAGTTGCTATAGGCAGAATTAGTCCTTAATTCGTCATTTTGGGGAAATTCGTGGAAACCAGTAAATGAGGGGGGGGGGTACACTTCGCGTTCTTTATGCCAACTCAATCTCCTTTGTCTTGGGCGTTCACCATGCAGACATTGTAACCTGCGAATAATTTTTCTATATTAGGAATTTTAAATTTTTATGTGACTAATCATAATTTCACATTAGAAATATTATCACAGGTACAAGTCTACGCAAACTTGTTAAGCAAACACTACATCATGAATACGAAGATACAAGGGACGAAGGTCATTCTAATATCGCCTACGGAGAATATTTTGAATCGTGCGTCACAAGGATTGGTCACATATTTTGACCAGGTGGCGTAACTAATTTTGCTCTGATGACCTTCAATATACCAGGTGTGGACGATTAAAGACTTACATCTATTCATCTATACATTTCCTATGAGTGGAAACTATTTTAATAAATGAATAATTTTTGGCCCAATTATTTGACTTGTTTGTAAGGTGCTACCACAGCGAATGGTGCCAACCGTTTCCAGAACTCTTGTTCGAAAGGCTAAATGCTACCAACACCTCAGACAGAAGCGAAATGTCTTCTTCTCTAAGGGTGTGGCCTTATATATTTGATTGAATCGCTGCTAGAGGGAGAATGAAAACGTCTACTTGAGTGGATAGTGACCAGGCCACGGTGCTGTCAGGTCTCGAGACACGCATACGTTCTATGGTCGCTGCAAATAAACAATCTGTCTTCCATTGTGGATAAACGGAACGTATGCGCGTCTACAGATCGGATATGAAATGTGGAGGCGGAAACATGCCAGCCGCGAGCGGGTCAGCGGGAAATAGTGCCACTGTAGTACATTTAAACACATCGGGATGAAAGCAGTAATTACAGCGAACAACATTCAGAACCTTAATTTCCTCTCAGGGGTCCTTCCGTTCAGTTTAAACACTGAAGCTGGTTTTTGTGCCTTCTTAATGTGTTTTTGCGCTGTCTATACACCCCCTGTTCTCGCTGTGCTCTTCTGGCCGTGTTGTGAGTGTTGGATGGGGCCTGACGAGCACCTGTGCATGTGTACGCAATTTACCAAGTGCACCCTATAAACGAAAATCTGTCGCCGTGGTGGCATTATGGAAAGGCGTTGCGTTATTTATAAAAGGTCACGGGTACGAACTCCCCTTTCCACGTGTGTCTTATGCATGAGGCGGAGAGCGAATGGTACATTTGTCCTAGATTTTCGTGCAAGAGCAATAAATCGTACGAAAAAAAAAATCAAAGCCCCTTTCGGAAGAGAAGCACAATTACGACGCGAAGCCCTCTCCCGTGCATGCTGAGAGAAAAGTCAGTCCAAAACACACTCTACTTCTACCGTGGCGCAATAGTGCAATCGAAAATACGTCGGCTTCCTAACGCGAGAGACCTAGGCTCGATTCCGTCCACGGGAGGCGTTTTTTTTTCTTGAGGCACTTGCAGTTCCTTTGCTCTTTATCATCATCGTTTTGTGAAACCCACTGCGTAAAGTTGGCTTTTCTGCTGTGCGTTTTAGCGCGACATTGAACTCCAGTGTGAGGGAAAGATGCAGCAAAGGGATGCAGCGATGGCGTAGAGGTAGAACACCCGCCTCGCGTGCAGAAGGACCGTGGTTCGAATCCCGGTGCCGGACAATTCCCACCGGATTAAAAAAAAAAAAAAAAAAAAAAAAAAAAAAAATCCGCGTATTGATGGAATTGCACAAAGGGGCTTGGGGTGCGGCCTGACCCCGGCGACCATTGCCGGTAATGCACTCCCTCACCAGAGCAGGATTGGCCACCCTGGTGTAGTACCGGCCACAACCTCCCATGAATACGCCAACTAACCCTCGGCCCTCAGTCCCCAGCGGCTGCGAAGCAACTGACCACGGCGGCGGCCAGATCTGTGGCGCAGCAGAGGGTGCTAAGAATCACTGGATCCGGACAGGCCGCCAATGGAATCTGAACCTGGCAACGTTTAACGTGCGAACCTTATCTAGCGAAGCAAGTCTCGAGGTGTTGTTCGAGGAATTAGAGGGCATTAAATGGGATGTAATAGGGCTTAGCGAGGTTAGGAGGGCAGGCGAAGCCTTCACGGTGCTGAAAAATGGACACGTGTTATGTTACCGTGGTCTAGAGGACAGAAGAGAACTGGGAGTGGGATTTCTAGTCAATAAAAGCATAGCTGGCAACATAGACGAATACTACAGCATTAACGAAAGGGTAGCTGCTCTTGTAATTAGGCTCAATAAGAGATACAAGCTCAAGGTGGTGCAGGGCTACGCGCCCACATCCAGCCACGACGACCAAGTAGTGGAACGCTTCTATGAAGATGTGGAATCGGCAATGGCTAAAGTAAAAACGCAGTATACTGTAGTTATGGGGGACTTCAATGCTAAAGTAGGCAAGAATCAGGCTGGAGACAAGGCAGTTGGGAACTATGGTCTGGGCTGTAGAAATAGCAGGGGGGACCTACTAGTTGAGTTTGCAGAACGGAATAACCTACGCATAATGAATACCTTCTTCTGTAAACGGGAGAGTCGGAAGTGGACCTGGAGGAGCCCGAATGGGGAGCACAAAAATGAAATAGACTTCATATTATGCGATAACCCTGGCGTCGTGCAGGATGTGGAAGTGCTCGGAAGGGTAAGGTGTAGTGACCACCGTATGGTAAGATCTCGAATTAGGTTAGAGTTGAGGAGGGACCGCAACAAGCTAGTACGAAAGAAGCCGATAAATGAGCAAACAGTAAGACGTAAAGTAGAAGAATTCAGGATCGCGCTGCAGAACCGATATTCCGCCCTTAACGAGGAAGCCGAAATTACGACACAGGAAGCCAGCGACAACCTTACACGCATTCTCACGGAGTGTGCAGTAGAAGTCGGGGGCACTATGGCTAGACAGGATACTGGTAAACTTTCACAGGAGACGAAAGGTCTAATCAGGAAACGGCAAACCATGAGAATATCTACCGCAGCTGACAGAATAGAACTAGCAGAGCTCTCGAAGTTAATCAATAAGCGCAAGACAGCTGACATACGGAAGTACAATATGGAGAGGATCGAATACGCTGTAAAGAACGGAGGTAGCCTGAAAGCAGTAAAGAGGCGTCTTGGCGTGGGGAAAAATCAGATGTATGCACTTAAGGATAAGCAAGGCAATGTCATCACAAATAGGGATAAAATAGTCACAGTGGCCGAGGAATTCTATAGGGATCTGTACAGTAGCCGGGACATACAGGATAATGCCGAACGAGACAGTAGTTCAGAGGAGATAGACATCCCACCAGTAACGACCGAAGAAGTAAGGAAGGCTTTGAAAGAAATGAAAGGGGGCAAAGCACCTGGTGAGGATCAGATAACAGCAGACCTCTTGAAGGATGGCGGAGAAATTGTACTTGAAAAACTGGCAAACCTGTATACGCAATGCCTAATGACCGCAATGGTACCGGAATCTTGGAAGAACGCGAACATCATCCTAATCCATAAGAAAGGCGACATGAAGGACTTGAAAAACTACAGGCCGATCAGCTTACTGTCAGTCGTCTACAAGGTATTTACCAAGGTAATCGCTAACCGAATCTCTGCAACCTTAGATTTCAGTCAACCTAAAGAACAAGCAGGGTTCCGTAAAGGTTATTCAACAATGGACCATATTCACACGATCAATCAGGTGATAGAGAAGTGCGCTGAGTATACTCAACCCCTATATATAGCCTTCATAGATTATGAGAAAGCATTTGACTCGGTCGAAACCCTAGCAGTCATTCAGGCATTACGGAACCAGGGGGTAGATGAGCATTATGTAAGAATACTAGAGGATATCTATAATGGGTCTACAGCTACTATCATACTCCACAAGGAGAGCAGTAAAATACCTATAAGGAAGGGTGTCAGACAAGGAGACACAATCTCTCCAATGTTATTCACAGCATGCTTACAAGAAGCATTCAGAACGTTGGATTGGGAACAGGTGGGAGTAAGGGTTAATGGAGAATACCTCAGTAACCTCAGATTTGCTGATGACGTTGCCTTGCTAAGTAACTCGGGGGACGAATTGCAAAGCATGCTTTCCGCACTGGGCGAACAGAGTAGAACCGTGGGCCTGAAAATTAATATGCAGAAAACTAAAGTAATGATCAATAACCTCGGGACAGCACAGCAGTTTGAGATAGATGGCGAGGCAGTGGAAGTGGTAAGCGAATATATATACTTAGGCCAAGTTGTGACCCCAGATCCCAACCATGAGGCAGAGATAATTAGAAGGATCAGAATGGGGTGGGGTGCATATGGCAGACATTATCAGATAATGAATAGCAGCCTACCATTGTCGTTGAAGAAGAAAGTGTATGACAGCTGCATCTTACCGGTACTCACCTACGGGGCAGAAACTTGGAGGCTCACTAAGAGGGTTCAACTTAAATTGAGAACGACTCAGCGGGCAATGGAGCGGAAAATGATAGGTGTAACATTACGGGACAAGAAGAGAGCGGAGTGGGTCAGGGAGCAAACTGGTGTTAAAGACATATTAGTAGAAATTAAGAAGAAGAAATGGACTTGGGCAGGGCATGTAATGCGAAGGCAAGATAACCGCTGGTCATTAAGGGTAACAGAGTGGATCCCTAGAGAAGGCAAGCGCTGCAGGGGGCGGCAGAAAGTTAGATGGGCAGATGAGATCAAGAAGTTTGCGGGGATAAATTGGTCACAGTTGGCACAGGACCGAGGTAATTGGAGAATAATGGGAGAGGCCTTTGCCCTGCAGTGGGCGTAGACAGGCTGGTGATGATGATGATGATGAGGGAAAGATAGCTTCGCTTTAAAAGTCGGCACCCTGCATCGGCGTTGCCGTCCGGGTCAGAAAAACGGCTTCTTAATTAGGAAGTGTTTCAAAGCATGGCGTCTTTCACATTCTGTGGACAGAGAGAGAGAGAGAGAGAGAGAGAGAAAACATTTTAATGAGCTCAAATGTGAGCGTTGCCCTCGCTGTCTTGGCCCGTGTCACCAGGAGAGTCTGGTCCTCCGGTTGACAGCTGGTCAACAGTGTCTCCCACAGCTCGGGAAAGGAACAGGTGGAGAGGGGTGGTAGGGCTGGGTTGTGAGTGCATTCCACAATTATATGCTGAAGGGTACCTAGCTGTGGACAAAACTTGCATAGCGCGGTGTACTGTGTGGGAAACAATAAATTCATTCGAAGCCGGTGAACGTACGTGCCTGCTTGTAATTGTCGGAGTGTTATTTCCTGAGTTTTGCTGAGGGATGGGTGAGGGCACGGGAATTTTTGTCTGATGGTCCGGTAAAATTTTGTAATTTCCTGATAGGTGAGAAGTGGCGTCGGAGCTGCGGTGACCTCTGTTCGCGAGCCTGTTTGTGGGCGAAGTTGTTGCCCGTTACAGAGGCATGGGCAGGTGTCCAAACGATCGCCACTTGGTGAAACGGACGGTATCGCTGAAGTAACCGCAGGGTCGCTGGTGCAACCCTCCCTGAAAGGAAACAGCGGCAGGCTGCTTGAGAGTCAGTGATGATGACTCTTCTGGAGCATTGGATGAGGGCTAAGGCAATGGCGAGTTCTTCGGCGTCTCGTGGGGATGTCGTACGGATGGATGCGCATGAAGTTAAATGGCTTCTGGTTGTTGTCACTGCAACCATGGTTTGGTTGTCAGCGTAGCTCGCCGCACCGGTGTAGGACACGTCAGACCGATGGCCATATAAGAGTTTGTGGGCTTGGCTGCGGGCGGTCCTGCGCTCGGGATGGAGGTCGGGGTTCATATTCTTTGGTAGGGGTCGTACAGAGATATGTTTACGCCACTCGTCTGACAAAGGGGCCAGGTGGGTTTGTTCTGCACAGGGCCAGTTGATTCATTGCAGAACAAAGCGGCCTGCTGGAGTGTGTGTCAGGCGGAGGCGCTGGCTTGCGAGATGACCTTCAATGAGTTCCTCAATAGTGTTGTGAAGACCCATTTCAAGAAGCTTGGTTGTCGATGTACTCATAGGCAGCCCGAGTGTGCTTGTTTAAATGCCTTCCGAATGATCCTGTTTAGTGCTTCAAGGTCGGATTTGGTTAGGGCCATGTATGGAGCGACATAGGTGAGGCGAGAAATGACGAAAGCTTGAATTAGTCTCACTGTGTCCTTTTCTTTCATTCCTCGATGCCGGTTAGTGACCCGCCTAATCATATGCACGACTTGAGCTGACATATTACGCAGTTTTGACAAGACAAAGTCGTTTTGGGTATTGGCTTGGATGGTAAGGCCTAATATCTTGAGTGAGGGGCTAGGTTTGATCAAATGGCCGTCAAGAGATATTTCTATGGGCTCGACGTGGTGTCGTGGGGGGTGTTTCTGGATGATGACAAGTTCTGATTTTTGCGATGAACAATGTAAGCCACAAGCCTGGGCGTACTTATTGACTTCTTCGGCTGCACGCTGCAATGTGTCCTGCAGCCCACCGAGAGAGTCTGTGCCTGTCCAGAAGGTGACGTCGTCTGCATACAATGCGTGGTGAAGTTTCGGAATCTGCTCTAGCTGTTTTGGTAGACCCAGAAAAGCGATATTGAAGAGGAGTGGAGACAATACCGAGCCTTGCGGTGTACCCCGACTGCCAAGAGAGATTGGTTTGGATTTTATATCTCCAATTTTTAGCACAGCCTGGCAGCCTGTGAGGAAGTCCGCAATGTAGGAATAAATTCGGTTGCCACAGCCAGTATTATTAAGGCGGGCGAGAATCGCTGCGTGCGCAACGTTATCGAAGGCCCCTTTTAGGTCGAGGGCCAAAATGGCTCGAGGTGAGTGGCGAGTGGCAGGTGCAATGACCTCTTCTTTAAGTCGCAACATAATATCCCGGGTGCTTAAATGTTGTCGAAAGCCGAACATTGTTTTGGGCATTTGGTTGGTGTCTTCAATGTATGGCTGCAGCCTTTTGAGTATAATGCGTTCCAATAGCTTCCCCACGCAAGAGGTAAGGGAAATAGGCCGGAGATTGTCTATGTGTGGGGATTTGCCCGTTTTAGGAATGAAGCGGACTTCAGTGGTTTTCCATTGAATAGGTAGGCGGCCAGATGTCAAAAATTCATTGAGGTGTTTAAGCAGGATGGCAAGTTCATCATCACCTAAATTGGCCAGGAGCTTATAGGTTACTTGGTCGGGACCCGGGGCACTCTTTTTCTTGCATTCCGCCAGAGCTGCTTCCAGTTCAAAAAGTTGGATATCTCGGTCCAAATCTGCGTTGGGAGTACCAGAGTACGGTGGCGGCGGGGATAGTATCTCTGTTTGGAGGTATTCAGCCGTTAAGTCTTGAATGAGGTGTTCTGGAGTGCCGGCGTAAGCGTGAAGAGTCCGGGCCATGTTTCGATTTGATTCCCCCTTGCTGTTTAGGGGGTCAATAAGGTACCTAAGTAGGTTCCAGGTTTTGCGGGAGGTCAGAGTGCCTTGGAGGCTGTCGCAAAGCTTCAACCAATTTTCTTTGCTCAACGACTGTGCATACTCCGCCGCCTGTTGACTGAGAAGAGATATCCTCCTACGGAGCTTCCGATTGTGGCGCTGGCGTTTCCATCTACGGGCAAGGTTATGGCGTGCTTCCCAAAGGTGAAGCAACCTCGCATCCACACAAGGGGTATGGTAAGTTGTGGTTACAGCTCGCGTATGAGAGTGAACTGTCTAAAGAACGTCGTCTATTCATGCAGTGTAGGACTGATCGGGATTTGGCGAATGGCTGCACAGCACCTTCCGAAAATTATCCCAGTTCGTAATCCGATTTCTGTGGATATCTTGCAGCGACATCACTGCAGCTGCTATGTTGGTGCACGCGCTGGAAGGACGTGAACTTAAGTGCCGCTCTTACCCCGAGCAGCGCTGAGAGGCCAAGAGCAACGCACCAGACGTCATGTGCAAGCCATTTATAGCATGAGAATTGCAATAGAGTTAAGGACCGCGCTACTAGGCAACGCAGGGTCGAACTGAAAGCGGGCAGTTACAGCTGCGCCTGCGAGTGCGGTGCTCGGCGACGCATCCAGCGCGCGGCCCGCTGACCTCGCGCCGCGGCGCAACCGCCTCGCAAAGCTGGAAGGTGCATTGAGCGCCGTTGAATTGGATCAACGCTTTCTCGTTCGCAACTCATCAGAAGTGCCCCAGACTTCTTTTCCAATATTGTCTGGTTTCTGGTTGCTCCAAAGAATACGGAGCCCTCTACTGCACCGTGCCCCGTATCCACGGTTAATTTTGGCGCTTTCAACCCAATTTGAAGCTTCTTTTGACAGCACTTTTCCCTGCTATACGCTGTCAAGCCAACGGTTCCGCTCACTGTGTACAGTCATCCATAATTATTTATCCTGCTATTGATACTCCACATATGTACGTGCATAATACCCGCAGGGATACGAACGATATGTATGTATACGTACGACCTGAATTATCCCCTTTTTTCTGCACTTCTCAGCAGCGTGTTAGCCACAGGGTGACCAGAGCTTTTTAAATATTTCTATTCAGAGAGAATGCGAATTCAATTGATATGTAATAAAATCGTGGGATCTTGTTTTAATGGAGTCGTCTTCCAAGTCTCAGCAAATTTATAAAATTAACCCGCTAGGTTGTCGAACAACAACACCCTTGCTCTAGCTGGTGCAATGAGGTAGGCTGGTGACCACACCTGCCCTTTTGCCATGGCTGCTAGTTTCTCAGTGTTTACTTCGGCCCGGCTGCACATAGCTAATCCGTGGCCACGTACCATTTCATGTTTTCGGCGTATACGCTGGCAATTTAGCCATATCGCGCAGACCTGGGCGTATACAGATGATTTGATTTGATTGATTGTAGGGTTTTAACGCGCCAACGCAACGCAGGCGATGAGGCGCGCCGTAGTGGAGGGCTCCGGATTAATTTTGACCACCTGGGGATCTTTAACGTGCGCCGAAATCTCGTACACACGGGCGTGCGTATACAGATGCAATCTGGATTTGCACTGTGTTTGTGACCAGTGCTTCTGCATAGTGATCGTTACAAATCCTAGCACGGCATACGCCGCGGCCCCCCAAGGTTTCCTCCGATGTCATAAAATCCCCCTTCTTAATCCCCTGTTTCTGCCCTCCCGCAACCACAGGTCATCAGAGCTCAACAGCACCTGCTACGACTGCACATTTCCCACATAGAAGTATATGACTTGTCAAAGTAAAGCGCGCTGAGTCTACGCAATAGTCGAGCGAGTGTAATGGAACAACAACGTTTTCCTTTTGGAACTTAGGGAGGGGAGGAAGTGACAACATGCACAGGCAATGCAGTGGGTTGTTCTCGTGTAAATTGCCCCGTACCATTAGCCGACGCAGCCTAATGAAGCACTGCCTGTGAAAACGCACTAAATTGGGTTCTTTGCTTCAGTAGGGAAATCAGTACAGAACGCGTACGATAAACAGCTGCTTCCAGTGTTTTCGGAAAAGCGAAGCTTCTTCACAGATGATATCAAGGACAGCGCCGGCCGCGAATGTGTATTGCTTTTCGTATCGTACGTACTCGCTGCCCGTATCGTGCGGTCAGAGTGAAAATAATCACCAAGGAATAGTCTCCAGTCCCGTTTTTTTTTTTTTTTTGGTTGCCTTTGTTCAAGGAACAATTTCGTTGAGAGGCGGTAGAGAGGTGGTACAAACGAAATTGCAGCGGCGCGAAGAGGGTAACCACCACTTCTCATGACGGAGACAAAATAATGCACTGCACGTTAACACGCTTGTTTCATGGTTATAGCTATTTGTATACAGTATTGATTACACACGAAAGGCCTTCGTGGCTTCAGTTAGTGGCACATACAAAAGGCGGTTCTATCGAGTGGGCTAACGTTCGTTGAGACCACGCCGCTGCGAATTGAAGCTGCAAAATTCACGTCAAGGGGCTTCGCAACCTGTGCGTCGCGTGCGTCCCTTCTTCACGCCATAAATACTAACCAGACTCGTATTCATTGATTAGGCAGAAACGTGTTATCAATTTAGCAGCGCTGGACTCGCAATTAAGTGCGCTACGTGCCTCCAATAACATTTTGTAAAATTTTCTGCAAGAAGTGCTCCCTGATGTATCGTGAAACACGGAAACTTACTACGACAGTTATGTAACACGGGGGGAGACGGGCGCAGGCCTAAAAAATGATGGTAGTAAACCAACGACGCCTCTCACATCATACAAGAAGCCGAAATTAACTTTGCGAAATAAATTATAACATTACAAAGTGCGCATTAATAGGGTAAAAACAGATTATAAAAAGTGTGACAAACGCGTAACTATTGACATGTGATAACTTGCCAGTGACACAAAAAAAAATCACGGCATATCCATGGAATGAATGATGATAAGTGGGGCGAAGCTCGAGAGGGGGAGATCATCGGTAACCGTAACTCTCCCGTGAAAGTTCGCCCATTACATCATTAAGAAAGACGTAAGGCTGTGTGCGTAAATTAAATCAACTTTTATTTTGTTCTTTTATTTTGTTCCTGTTCGTTTGTTGTTTCGTTTCTTCGTTTGTTCTTTTCATTTCCTCGTTGTCATGACTGGATTGCGAGGTCCCTTCATTACGACGGCTTTATGATCTGTGAAATGAAGCGAGAGAGGTTCTTGTACTGGCTGCAATGAGAAGTTTGCAAACACTAAGTCTATACACGTTCCTCGGATCGTGGTAGGGTTCATATGGATACATCTGAGTGCGTATTTGAAGAAAGAACGTTTATTTAGGGCGAACTTGTGCCCGAACAAGACGAGAGGAAACGAGAAAAGGTCCTTGCGTCTCGTTCGATCTCCGAGAACGACTGCCTGCGTTTGTGGCGTGATCTCTTGGGTGATCTCCCCCTCGCAGTGCACGTGCGCTCGCGCCTCCGTTGGTGAACACAGACAAGCTCGCTCGCGCTACCGGTGCCGAGTTTGCGCTGTCGGTTGCAGCCGGTTCTTGCGCGTGCAACGCGGCCCACTTTGCGACATCTCCGAAAGCATGCGGCGGTCACGTACCACGAGACACAAGGGATGGACAGACCCGTGGCTATAGGAGCTTCGCCCCTAAAAGAAGCCTAGCCATGCATGCGTGGGTATATCTACGTGCGACCTTGTGTCAATCTTGTGTAGCGTTGTAGTTTTGTTTCATCAAAATGATTATATTGCCATAATATGTACTAACTTGGGTCCTTCGCAAAAAAAAAAACAAACGAAGGAAGCTCACACTAACGCGTAAGACTTGAAGTTAGCGAAGCTGTACGCAGCTGTACGCAACCTTCAAGACCATCACGAAGGTCCATGATTGTTGCCACTTTGCTGCTTCTTCACTGCCGCAGCGACCTTCACTCCATCGTTTTTGCTATAATTGTGAGCTTCTTTGATTTTTTGGAAGGGATAATCATTGGACATCCCCTTGGAGGTGTGTACGCTATGACGTGACTTTCTCGTTCCGAGCATGTGTTGCCACGATTACAGCGAACGCTGGAGTGTTTTTTTTTATTTCGCCAATCACTAGCAATCTCCCCATGTGGGTATGCTTGGCTTGACAAACGTGCGCCGGGGACCCTGGACGGTCGCTACGAGGCACACACACGAGCGCTCGGCATTTACTTGATTTTTTTTAACTGGAGGGCCGTCGCAGCAATCTTGGCCAGTTTCCCTAAGTGGGTATGCTCATCTTGACAAACGTGCGCAGGGGGCGCTGGGCGGTCGTCGCAAGGCACGCGCACGCGACCGCTAGGCATTTTCTTGGTTTTGTTAACCGCCGGGCGGTCGCTGTGAGGCCCGCACGCACGTGCCGAGCGCTCACGTGCTCGTACGTCGCGATTTCTTGGTATTTTTAACTGCGGACACGAAAAATTACGATGTGTTACACAGCTTCGCCGTTAAAAAAAAACTTGATAATGCGTTTACCCGAGAAAGCAACTCCAACAACCTCAAATCTTAGCCACAGAATAAAGATAATTTGAGTTGGTAGGAAGTGTTTAGTTGTCTCGAATGCAGAGGCAGTCTTACTGTCACAACCAGTACTTAAAAAAGATGGTTAACAAGATCAGCGTGCGCGGTCCGAACAGCAACCAGCGTGATTTCTCGGAGGATTTTCTTTTGAAGGGGAGGGGGGCGTGGAGAGGTAGGCTTGCAATGAGTGATATCGGTCTCACTTAAGCATCTGCACACCAGCATGGCCCCGCTTCTGTTTTGTGCAATGTTCATTTAATGTTGGTCACATTTGACTGATATTAGATAGAATCATGTCTCACAATTTTTGAGTCCATGCAGTTTGTTAAAATATTTCTTCAGACTTCTTAATGTTATTTATTAATAACTATAGTTGCCTTCTCTTTAGCTGAACATTTGTAATTTATATGACTGGGTAGACAGGGGGGGGGGTTTGACTATCCCTAATTTTCCTTGTTCTGCGCCCATCTTTTTATGTCCCATGTAACTGTCGTATTATGTGTTCTGAATAGCCATAAATTTCAACCTACCTTGCCATCCTGCTTACCTATAAAGTTTCTCGTTCAAGGCCATCTCGGACGCTGGTCAAAATCTTAACTCTGAGTGCACCACGTTTTTCCGTACTCTGAATTTTAAGCCCTCCAAACACCAAATGAAAACGTGCACTAATCAAATTTTTGAGCGTTCCTCATTTTCGCATTTCCTAGTTTCCCTCCGTGGTTTCAGGGCTGGTATTGTTGCGCATTGCGTCTGCTCCCATCCTCAGAGAAGCACGTTGAGCATGCTTCGGGTTCACCGATATTAAACCTAGGGTCCCCTTTATAGCAATCAGTTATGCCTCGAGAGTTTGCTCATGAATGGCAATGCAGTGTAACGACAACTGTGAAAATGAAGCGAAATGTGGTGATTGAAACGAAAAAGAAGAAATGCTGCAACTCTTTTGGATGTTTACCTCTTTGCTTTAAAAGTTTTGGAAGCTTGTAGATATGGCTGCTGATTGAATGGGATAGCGGTGTCAGCTGCGCTTTTTTTAGAACTGGATGGTCTACAGTTTAGCCCCTCTTCTTGAATCCCCTCCCGTCGCCTCCTTCTCCAACTCTGAATATAATGCCGATGAAACATTTATTTTATCGCTGTGGCAACCAAGTAAAACCAAACACCATAATTTGCAATATTCGCTGAACTAAGCCAATCAAATTGATCCGCACGTATATCACAGTCCACAGCTGGGATCGTGATCGTAATTTATGCACTGTCGTGTCTCTTTCCCAACGCCCCGGAAACAAAACCAAGCCGCCTATCACTTTTGCAGGCTTTCATGGTAAGCTTCCGTTCCCTTTGACAGATATGTTAATTTTAACTTTATTTTTTTACATTCGGGCAGTGGTGGTGGGCAGAGACTGGAGGAAAGAACGCAGATCCAGAGAAAAGCTTTCGCCACAGCGTTTACTATTTATTCTCAGCCGTGCCTGTAACCCAATTCAATCCCGCGGAAGGAAGGCTACTTCGCATTTCTCTCTAAGAACAGCAATCGGCCAAGTTGAATATTTACGATGGAGTGAGACAGCTATGTACGCCGCTCCCAGGCAGTCCTGCATAGCTTGTACTTCCCCAGCAGCGGCCTCCTAAATTATGCGCCCCGGTTATCGTGTTTTTCTCGAGCCAACAGCAAACAGTGCAGGCCAAAAAGGAATGACCGTCCACCAAGTTAATCGTACAATATAGCAGGCTGTTCTTCGGGAGAAGTCTCGTGCCGATCTAATTACAAGGTGGGTCGCAACGCCTCAGTAATAATTAACAAGACCTTGCGGGAAAGGCTGGAGGTCGATAGCATATACCCAGGATCACATTGCTACCTCATCCGCAAGGCAATGAATGAATGAATGAACTTTTATTGAAACAGATCACTTTTCTTGTCGTCGATGGGTGGGGTCGCTAGACAGGGCACCGGTGAGTCTGGCGTTCTCCCAGGCCAGGTTGATCAGATGGAGGTGGTCTTCCAGGCTGGAGCTGGCCAGGGCTGCCTCCTGCAAGGGAAACATCATTTTGGATACGAGTGGGACTACTCTAGTAAATACGTTTTGTTTCAAGACGTAGTTAGCAGGATAGGACACTTTTTATCCTTGAATTCACCAGGCGGTCGCATCTGGCTGCTGCGTTGTCGTTTCCGGTTGGCGGTCATGACGTCTTTCCAATGGACGCTTGATTACCAGTACTGATAACCATGGCTGCACTGGAGGGCTAGCTCATACGGGAAATGGTTCGTTCAGCGTCGCAACGACCTCGCGTTAATGACGTTTTCGTTGAGCGCCGGGGTTGCCACAGTTCCGTTCAAATCCTGGTGTGACGTAAGAAGAACTCATCCTGAGAACCGAGGTTGTAACTCAAAGCAGGTATATTGGCACTGGACAAAATACGTAAGCCAGAACGAATAAACTCGATGCCACGAAAATCAAAATCATGAAGTCAGCAGGGTAACAAAACCGCGCGTTCGAGTGCGACTGTTCCCGCAGGGTATCGCGGGACAAAGTTGCGTCCCAGTAGCCGCGAAAGTTCGTCGAATATGGCGGTTACTCTGCAACGATCCCATTAACTAACGCTGGACTTGTAACCCACATCGTGCCTAGCTCTGGGTACTCGACCACAAAGCGAGGATGCGCAGTGGCTGCTAGCTTCTTTCGCCGTCATTTTTGCCCCTCCTCTACGGCGTATGGCTATACGCTGCAGTGCCATGCACAAAGCCGGCGATTACAGCACTTAGAGAGTAGATGAATGCGATAATAGAACTGACCGGAACACCGTTCGGTGCATTCACAGAAGCGGAATTCGCAAAGATGACGTGGAAATTTACCGCAAGTGTGTTGCAGGTTTCTCTCGGGTATTGCGCAAAAGGCAATGCTGTATATAATTTTGTATCCCGCGTAGAGCTTTGAATGACCCATATAATTGGTCAGGGACATTCTCGGTACAGAGAGAGAGAAACTCTTTATTAAAGAGGAAAACGCACAGAGGTTTGGCGACATGCTACTCTGCCGGGATAGGAGGATAGGGATAAAGGGTAATTGGTGTACTTAAGAAGAGTAGAAGAAGAAATAAAAAATAAAAAAAAAACAGTCCTGCTTCGGAGAATTGAGTTAAAAGTTCCTTGAAATGACGGGAAGACTACAACGTCGTAGGCACACCAATTTCCTGGAGATATTCGAATAGTGCAGACAGGTCTTTGCGTTGAGCAGAGGGAGAGGGCCACTATTACTTCTCGATACATTTACGCATTTATTCAACTCAGATGAATGCTCCCCGAAACAATTCTAGCGATAGTTAAAATGGGCTTCCGAAAGGAACAGGCACAAACCAATCGACGCAATTTCTTATTTGCGCATTTAAACACAACGTTGCCTCCAATTAAACGCCGGGATGTGTAGCGAGGGCTCGCGGTGGTCGGCGGACTCAGCGGCCCACCGTTATCGCGCTGCGTCACCATCGCGCACGCGACAATGGCGCGTTACTCGCGACGCACGAAGGTCTTGGCTATGCCGGCGGCGGTCAATAACAACGAGCCTCCTCCTTTCCACCTAAGTGCACGGGGGCTGCCGTGCGCGTGGTTTCAAGGGGGAAGAGCAGGAGGCGCACCGAAATAGCAGGGGCACAATTAAACGGAGACATGTGGCGCATAACGACCGGCTTCCGAGCTACCCGCGCGGCCGCCGCTTTGTTGTGCGTCTCGGTGACGGCAGAGCAGTCTGGCCACCGCCGCGCCGGGAGCGGCCCGCGAGCGGGGTCCGCGCGTGCCCCGACCGCCCGCGCAACCTGGCTTGCATGTTTCCCATCCCTGGTCTCCTGTTGTGTTGTTCGAACTCGGCGTAGGCACTGTCACCCTTTAGACGCGGAGGAATGGATACACGCGAGCTTTGTTTCCGCTCTTCCTGGCGATGTGAGCGTAGATCGTCCCAACCCCCAAAGGTCAACGTCCGTACTCGTGCATGCACAGGGGTACACAACGGGCGATACTTTGGTGCCAGAGAGGTAGACATGTTGGCTAAATGTCGTATGGAGTGATACCATTTGCGGAAATGGGCTTTTTAAATGCGAAGGATTGATGCGTCTACTTCGACTGGTTTCTTCGTCATTGTGGTGTGCAGCTTCTAACGGTCGTTCTGTCGGTACCTCCATTTCAAACATGCGTGGCCCGTCTGGAAGTTTTGAGAGATGCGTGAACATTGCTAAGCAATCGCAACCTCTTCATCTTCTCGTGCAACATTGTAACCACGTTTCTCTTTTGTTGCTTTGCTTTCGCGGTGTTTCGCCACAGAATGCAGCTGTATTTGACGACAAACAGCAATAGTTATATAGCAAATCCTTACGCATCATTTGGATAACTCACAAAGGTGTTTCTGCGTAATTAGTAGCTTTATTACATGGAAATGAACTCTGCGGCAAAACATTATCACATTTAAAAATCATAAACAGCCAACACAGAAAACGGAAAGTGTTCAAAGCTAAAACTCGGACAATAAACACACAGACTGCCCAGCAAGTAAATCCAGTCATGGGTGTTTTCACATCCAGGAACTGTGCCGACTAAGGGAGCATAACCCCAGGCCACACAGCCGAACGGGAGCCGAAGCATGGCTACCCAAGCATAATGGTACGGTGACATACTCGTCCATTCAAGTGAAGATAGGACACGATACCCTTCGCCTCGCCCTAAACTCAGCAAAGAGCCGACGGTACGCTGGTACCATTTTCAGACAGACATTTTTCCGTGCCTATATACACTTATATACATTGACATAGCATACTCAGCGTATACATATACTCTTATATACACTAAGTGGCTATATACACTCAGCGCCCGTCCTTGTCTCCTTACAACGGCTTCAAAACTATATGGAAGAGAATGACCTTTTCCCGCGCACTATGTTCGGGATTTCGAGCAAAGCTCTCCGCACAGGATGTGCTCCTCCAACTGAAAGAGAATTTCGAACAAAGCTCTCCGCACAGAATGTGCTCCTCCAACTGAAAGAGGAAGTTCTGAAGAACGTACCCACCAGAGGTGAACGGACAGTTATGGCCCTTGACATCAAAGAAGCTTTTGATAACGTGAGTCACGAGGACATACTAACAGGCCTAGATGGCCTTAACTGTGGCAAACGAATCCACGGCTATGCAAAGGTGTTTTTTTCCACTCGAACAGTCCCGATTTGCATAACTGACGCTCGCCCTGACAAATTCACGACACCAAACAAAAGCACACCCCAGGGCTCTGAAATATCACCCCCACTATTTAATGTAGTCATGATAGGCCTGGCCAGAAAGCTGCAAGACATCCCGGAGTTACGACATGCCGTGTACGCGGAAATATAACAATCTGGATAACCAAGGGCTCATTGCGAGAAAAGGAAGCAAAGCTACAGGCATCAGCCACATGCGTCGAACAGTACGCCCACGAACGAGGCTTTCAATATTCAACAGAAAAATCTGAAATAATCCTGATCTCGGGACACAAGCTAAACCGAACTGTTCAAGTGGATGCAAATCTCTTTATCAAGGTGTACCTCGAGGGAAAAGAGATTCCAGATAAAACAACGGTTAGAATGCTAGGAATGTGGATACAACCCAACCAACGGAATAGCCACACTCTAGCCTTGCTCAAATCCACGACGACGCAAGTCTCCAGAATGATAAGGTGAGTTTCAAGCCGACGGGCCGGAATGAGAGGAGATGATACTTTGGAGCTGGTGTGCAGCTTGGTAGTGAGCAGGGTTACATAAAGTCGGCCCTACCAGAACATGAACCTTTCCGAAGAGCAACAGGCAGAAATATCTTTAAGAAAAGCGTACAAGACGGCGTTAAGGCTACCGATATGCACGCCAACAGAAATACTACTGGCCTTAGGGGTTCACAACACATTCCAAGATAATAAAGAAGCCCAACTCAAAGCCCATACTGAGAGGCTGATGCAGACCCCGACGTGTAGAACGTTCCTGCAACAGCTGGGTTTCACGGAACAGATCAGAGAAATGTCCAAGACAACAGACATTCCTGATGACATCCGCCAGAAGTTCCACGTGGCCCCCATACCTAAAAACATGGACCCCAACCTCCATCAAGGCAGGCGCCAAGAACGAGCGGTTTACATACGCCGCTCGTTCTCCTCCAAGAACAACACAGTGTATGTGGTGCAGCCACGCAAGATACAAGGAAAGGACGAAGGGTGGCTGTAGTAATAGACTCTGACCTCCATATAATCGCCTGTGGCTCGCTATGCCAATGTACTGTGACAGACGCCTAGAAGCTATCTGTCGCTCTGGCTGCGGTGGAAGGCTTCCAGACGGGCCGTCCATTTACAATAATTTCCGACTTGCAAGAGGTCTGTCGGCACTCTTTGAAAGGGCGAGTAAGCCGCTGCGAATTCTGTGTACTCCTCCAGGCTCAAAGTGGCGTACGTCAACACTCTGAGCATCCTCGTAAGATTCAACACAGTATCCTGTGCTACCCGCCGCGGTGTCTCAGTGGCTAAGGCGTTGCGCTGCTGAGCACGAGGTCGCGGGTTCGATTCCCGGCCGCGGCGGCCGCTTTTCTGATCGAGGCGAAAAGCAAAAACGCCCGTGTGTACGAGATTTCGGCGCACGATAAAGATCCCCAGGTGGTCAAAATTAATCCGGAGCCCTCCACTACGGCGCGCCTCATCGCCTGCGTTGCGTCGGCGTGTTAAACCCTACAATCAATCAATCAAGTATCCTGTGCTCCTCCAACTGAAGCACGCATGCACGCATGCGCGCTCGGGAATAGAGAAAAAAACAGAGGCGGACAGGGAGCTCGAAGCTATATTACCAACTGAGCACCCGATGATTCCCACCTTGAAGAACCCACGTCAGTCCCGTCGGAATACTCTGCCACATTGGCATACTACAGGGGTATCAGGAAAAGGTACCCCCCGCCACACGAATCCCTGACGAGGGTAGAAGCCACCGACTGGAGACAGTTGCAGACAGGCACTTTCCCAAATCTAAACGTGCTGGGGAAAATTTATCCAACCTGATATGCAGACGCATGCTCATTGTGCCATCAAGAAAAACCCACCCTTTACCACACCACATGGAAATGCCTAAGCACAATGACAGTCTCCAAAATTAGAAACTCTAATATGGAGTAATGAGAGGCACTGCTGGCCAGCGCCTGCTGTGAAGACCAGATCGGTCTAATTCCGCGGGCACGCAAAGCAGCAGAGGCCGTTGGAGCTCTGGACCAAGGGTCCAGCCCTGCTGACCCCGTAAGGAACTATCGCATGTGGCACACAAGCCCTCGGTGGAGTGCCGCCGAAACACAAAAAATATAAATAAACGGTTTCCCTCCCTCCGTCCGCCTCGTCCTGACCCTGGCGCGTTTAAATCGTGGACACTTACCAAAATTCATTCCACCGTATTTGAGTATATATGTCGACATTGCGGGGATAAGGCTACGTAGTAAAGCATTATAAAACCGCATGAGCGTCTGGCAACTTAATTCCACAGTGCATTCACGCAAACTTCCCGCTCTGGACTAATGGCAGGCGGCCTTGCCAAGCCTGGTCCTGGACGGCCAGCCCGCTGGGGGGAAGGGGAACGAAAACTCCCTCGCAGGTTCTTTTCATGTGTTCTGTTGCCACTGGGACTAGCCACAGTGCCTATAAATACACGAGGTTGCTTGACAACGGCACAAAAACATATATTCTTAAACCAAATTTACGTACAGGGCTGGCAATCACAACCCAAAGATTAACAACCTGTACATAACTCTAAAGAAAACTCAATCTACAAGAAAGCACACAGAGAAACAGGAAAGTCCCCCCTCTCCCCCCAAACGTTCAGGGCAATGAAGCGCTGTCCGCAGGGAGTCGTGGGTTCTGGTGGCGGTGCGGGGTAGGGTGTTACGGGGCTATGACGACGGCATCGAACACGCCGGAGCATCGACAAGGAAGACGCACCGTTTTCCCCGTATACAATGGTCCGTTTTCCAGCCGCTCACGATGTGGCGGCGGGCAGGATGCAACCGTGCACTGCCGGTCGCCGACGGGCAGCAGGCGCCGGGTCGTACCGGGGGTGGAGCACACTAACGTTGCGCGCCTCCATGAGTCAAGAGTCGCGCCTCGGCTCCAGGACGCCAAGGCGCCAGGTAGACTCCTCTCGAGCTCGGGTCCCGAAAGCCCGATGAGCTTCTAGTCCTCAACCTGGACGTCGCGCTTCTCGAACCTGCTCCGTCCACTCCTCACGGCGTTCTCCTTTGTTGTCGCCGGGAATCCCTAGCTCTTCGGTTGTGGCCGCCCTTATTGGCCCACGTCAGTCCCTCGTGTGGCTTGTCGCTTATTTTTCTTCTGCGCAACCACACCGAGGGTGATATCCACAGCACGCATGCGGGCCACGAGCACTGTGGGTATGTTTCGGCCACGGCGTCGTCGTCGTCGTCATCGTAAACACGAGCGTCACACCCGCCTTAATGGGCGAAGTGTTTGCGGCAGATGTACTACCTCGAGGGCCTTGGTCAAGTAAAAGGAATACGGGGGCGACCCACGATACCGGCGCGGTCTACGTAGAGCAATAATTATGCATAAGATAAATCCATCACAACCACAGAAAGACTGCTGTGTTTATATGTACATTCCTTCATGTTCCCGATCCCGCCACTACGAAATACAGTTTTTTCTGTACATATCATTACTTTTTTCAATTCTAAAGCACGCATTCTCATACCAATTGCCCATTCGCAAGGTCTGGCCAATCCCGTACGCGCCATTACGTCAAGGAAGGTAGAAGAAGAGACGAAGGAGAGGAAGATGATGACCAAGGAGCAAGTCGAATGGCTTCGGGAGACAACAGATGAAGGCCATGTAACCTGCTCCCCACCGGTCATGGTAACGCAATCGTTCGACATGGCTGGTCTCCTGCCTTTGAGAAGAGCGTCCCCGGCGTCCCCGGCGGACTTAGTACCCCGGGAGTGACCTCTCAACGCTAGGCCTCGTCCTCTCACCCCGTCGAAGCCTCCTTCACCCGCTGTTAGGAGCTCCCTGTGCCGAACGGCCTCGTAGGCCCGAAGACGCCTACCGTCTTCCGCTCGAGTACACCATCGACGAGAGCGTCAGGGAAAGGCTGAGAAGCATCAAGGTGGTTCGCTACGGAGAAGACCTCTTGTTCTTTCTACTCCACAATTTCTGTGGTGACCTACCAGAAATCCCCTCAGCGGTCGAGCTGTGCAACCCTTCGTGGTGCTTCCACAAAGATGAGTGTGCTTGGATCAAGCTGGCATACGCCTCGCCGACAGCAATGACGTCACCGTACAACTTCATCGCGTACTTTTTCTTCGACCCGGTCACCTAGCAGATAACCAAGAAGTTCCAGCTGGATCAAGCTGGCATACGCCTCACCGACAGCAATGACGTCACGGTACTACCTCGTTGCGTACTTTTTCTTCGACCCGGTCACCTAGTAGATAACCAAGAAGTTCCAGCTCACTTGGAACCGCCTCTAACCGTTCCTATCTAGCTACATAGAAATTTTGTAGTATCCGGGGTTATGGTGGTTATACCACCGAGGGGCCAACCCAATGGTATATATGTCACGTCATTCGGAATAAAGGGACTCTTTTGGATTGATTCTTCAACCAGAGCGCACGTCTGCTTTCTTCGCCCTTCGGGGCCGTCGCCGACGCGACACGACAAATCTGTGCTCACGCCTGGTAAACTGGAAGCTAACTAGAGATTTATTCGGGATTTCACGGCGTGCATGTTTCTGAGGTTTCTTAATATTTATTTAGTGGTTCCCTTTTATCATTTTTTATCCTCGAAGGATATACATTGCTCAAAACGGCTAGTAAAAACTCTTGGCGCACGCCTCAAAATTAAAATGCACTTATCTGTACTTGGTAACCAAAACAAGCCTGCAGGGCCTAAATCAGGAATCCTAACCACTCGGCCACAAATCTGTCCCTCGTGAAATATTAAATTTCTTTGTTTTATTCGCAATCTTTATCAATTGTGTGAAGGCCAGGGGGCGCAGGAAAAATTGTTCGTGTTTCGTACAACATGCATCAAGAGAGGAGTACGAGCCATGCCCACGTCCTTATGGAGAAGTCAGCTACTGAGAACAGTCCTTATTCAAACACCCCATGCACTAAACGGCTGCGCTCTTGACCCGCCAAAATGGGTCACCCGGATGTGATCCGGACAGTATTTCTCCAACTGCTAGAGGGAGTGAAATACTAGAACGTTAGTGGTGGTTTACTTCGCAACACCGCATAATGTTATAGAGGGAGCTCGGCGCGTCGCAGAAGCAGCATTGCGAGGTATATAGGGTGGGGACTAGCATTTGTGATCTAGAAGGGCCATAAAAGGTGTGTGTTTGGATAACACGAAATCGATGTTCCTCATCCTTCTGGTTGCTTTAGACTGTGAGGTTTACAGAAAGAACAAAAAATTTCTCAGGGCAATTGGGCCAGCATTCGTGCTTTGAAGTCAAAAGCATTGAGATACGTCGGTTGGTTGGTTGGTTGGTTGGTTGTCTCAGAAGATGCCACAGGCCAACGGGGGGGATTGGGCAAGAAGCTCTACGGTTCATCAAGATATCTCCTATATTATTTTACATGCCGAAGTCAGAAAAGAAAATAGAACACAGAAAATATTTTATACAACGTGAAAGTCGAGTCTGGAAGAAAAAACAAATAAATGAGAACTCAAATTGACCAGCAGCCAAGCGGGCCTGTCGCCGCAACGTCAAAGGGAAAGGCGGAGGTGGCAAACACCTATGGCGGAAGCGCCTAGTGATAGAACAGCGGAGGTAGAGACCGGGAGGTGGAGCCGATTAAAGGTTGACTATAGATACGTACGTCGCATTGGGAAGTAGCTGCGGCAGTGAAAAAGGAAATATTTTGTACTTTCCAGTTCATCACAGAAATGGCTTGGAGTGGATGGCGCCAGACGAGATGTATGACGATAAAAAGTTAATGCGGAAATTTTCAATTCTAGTTTATTGACTGCTACCTCGCATATCTTATGCCTGTGCTACACGGTAACTTTCAATGGACAATTGGACTCTCGCCCACAATTGCGCCCTATGTATTTGCAATGGGGCCCTCGATAGACGATTGGTTCAACGGCCTTCGCAAGGCCTTTGAAACATCCCTGTAGCACAGGAATTAGATTCATGAAACAACGGTTTCCATGAAAGACGAAGGGCACTGTAATTCCTACAACAGAGAAAGGCGCCTTGCCTGTGAGTGTATAGTAGTTGGAAGCGCATAAATCTCTCCCCAATCGAAAGCTGTCATTTGGACATCGCAGGACCAAGGAGCCACCAAAAGACAGACTGGCTTATTGATCAACCATTTCATTGTATGAGATCCCTGCATGTTGTGGAACCCACAATAGCCTAATCTCACGAATCAAATGAGAAAAAAATGAGCAGAACGTGTAGTCTAAATGATAGTTTGTGCGCGTGATATATCAGACCTTCTACCTTGCACTTATCGTTCTTGGAGAGTACGGCGTGGGCGAGCGTGTAAGATAACATAGGGACAAGGCTTCGGCTAGCGGGAACAAATACGGCTTTCGCACACCTGTCATCTTCATTGTAATCCGGCGCTGCTATGTGGTATGCCTAATTGTGGAGAGCGCTGAGCAATCGCAGTGGCCTGTTCGGACAAGCATGCCCACAATTGTGGCTTGTGGAATTGGGACAATCCTATGCCTGTGCGTGTGCATACAGATGGTTGCCCGCACAGGACGAAGAATCTGCCGTTGTGACACGGTGACCAACTCGGACTTTTTGGGCGCGTAGATATGCCATGCTGCCTGCTGAGAAATTTAACTAAAAATATTGCCTACCTATTGAAAGCTGCTCTCCGTGTCCCCTGGTGACCCGAATGGCCCATATGGTGCCATCAGCCGCGTATAATTCAGGGCGTATGCTTAGTATGGTACCCAGGAGCATAGGGAGTCCAATAAAAGCGAGTTTAAACAGCAAGGGGGACACGATGGCTTACTCGTTTCTGAAAAAAACAAACTGGACCCGAATAAGCTCGGCCACTCTCAGGATAGCCTTTATGCCAATTTAGCCTGCTCATAAGGGGTTCGTAGCTCTGTCACTCGTAGATATTGCGCTGAAGCCTACTAGACGATTGAACACATTAAAAGAAGAATAGTCCCTGCTCACCCACTACAAATAACTCTGAAGCTTCTTGCAAAATCTTCTGACCAGTTGCTGGGAAATCGTGAACTTGGTTCAGAAACGCTCGTATGCTGATCATGTGCACTTCGAAGGGTGGGCGACTTCAAAAACATTTTGTGTCTGCTTCGCGAGCCGAAAAACGGCTTCGTGACCCCGCCATTTGAGAAGCACTGCTTTGAGACATCCCCCATTTCCTAATAGGCACGAGCTCAAAATGGACGCCATTTTCTAATCGACCAAAGAAAACGTGGCCGTAGGGCTTACAAAATGGCAGCATCTCCACTCCGTGGATGATGGCGAGGGTGTGGAGTGCAGGAAATCGTAATGACATCCAAGTTGCGCCCCACGTGACATCCGATTTGCGCCCCGACCATCGTTCGACCTTAGCCGTGAATTGCACCTTGATTGTTGCCCTAAATCACTTGATGGTGGTGTGCGCACGGACCGAAACGGACGGAGATAGAAAGGTCGTAATGTACTCCGCATGGTTACAGGCGAGGAAGCAACCTGTTTGACTCTTGGGTACTAACTCACGGTGGTAGCCCAGTGAGCAAGACCACTGACACTAACTCTGTCCAGTCTAACAGGCACAGGCTCGAATTCTGCTGGTGCTTGTGTGATTTTTTGCGATTGTAAATGCTATGTGCACGGACGCGGACACACATTGTGAGGACCTAAGGTACTCCGCACATCATATTATTTAAACTAAACTAATTGGACTAATAGTCATTCCGAAGGAGTCCTCTTAAGCATATTGTCACGTAGCCATAGACGGCATAGTTGTCTTCAAGGAAAACAAGTTTATTGGATCGAGCTTGTGCTCCCCTAACAACTCAAAGAATACACAGGCGGCGAAGCAGCGGTGAACAAAGTGACGTCCGTGGGGCGAGTGTCGGCGAACCACGTGGACGAATTTGGGCCGCGTGCGTCGTCGTGATGTGCCGGAATCACCATCTGGGACAAGCTCGTAGTTACGTTGGCCAACACGTCCTAGAATCCGGTAGGGTCCGAAATACCCTCGAAGAAGCTTCTCATTGAGTTCGCGTCATCGGATGGGAGTCCAAACCCTCACACGATCCCTTGGGCGGTACTCGGCGTCTCGGCATCTCGGCGTCGGAGGTTGTGGCGTCCGGCATCCACCAGCTGCTGGTCCGTTGAAGGACTCTGGTTGTACAAACTTAAGCAAGCTAGCGGGCCTACTCCGCAAATTGAAGGTATCCTTCGACGTCGGCGTTCATGACGTCGTTTTCGACGTGCGAAAGCATGGGGTCGAGGATTGTAGTCGGCCGTCTTCCGTAGACAGGCTCGACGGTGTCGTCTGCGTAGTTTCCTGGGTCACTGTGTTGTACGCTGACGTGGCATACGGGTGGACGTCGTCCCAAGACTTATGTTCAACGTCTACGTACATAGATAGCATATCCGCAAACGTCTTGTTCAGATGTTCCGTAAGTCCCATCGCTTGGGGGTGGTACGCCGTCGTTCTTCGGTGATCCGTGTTGCTGTAGCGTAAGATTCCTTGCATAAGCTCCGCAGTGAAGGCTGTTCCGCGGTCCGTGATTAGGACTTCAGGGGCTCCATGTCACAGCACAACTTTGTTTATGAAGAACTTCGTGACTTCTTGTGCAGTCCCCCTCAGAAGAGCGGCCGTCTCTGCGTAGCACGTCATGTCGTCTGTCGCTACGAAAATTCATTTGTTCTCGGATCGTGACATAGGGAACGGTCCCAGAAAGTCCATTCCAATCTGTTGGAAAAGCCTTGATGGGACGGCGATTAGCTGCAGACGTCCGGCGAATCTCGTCGGCGGCGTTTTTGTCGCTGGCAATCACGGCAGCTCCGGACGTAGTGGGTGACGTCAGATGTAAGGCGGGGCCAGTAGTACCTCGCCTTGATTTTTCCAATAGTGCGAGATGTGCCGATATGTCCGGAAGACGGGTCGTCGTAGCACGCTTGGAAAATTTCGGCACGAAGGTATGCGGGGAGGACAAGAAGGTAATTTGTTCTCGTTCCGGAGCTGAAATTCTTCTTCACGAGGACGCAGTTCCTCAGCCCGTATGCTGTAAGTTCAGTTTGAACGCTGTAGGCACGGCAACGTTGCGTCCCTCGAGGTAGTCGATCATGACACGCCACTCGGGGTCGGCACGATGCTGGGCAGCAAAGTCGCTCTCCGTCACGACTCTGAAAAACACGCTGTCTTCATCAGAGTCTTGTGGTGGTTGGTCGAAGGTGGCGCCGGACAGCCAATCGGCGTCGGAGTCTTTCCTGTCGGATTTATAGACGACTGTAACGTCGAACTCTTGCAGGCGCAAGCGCCCAAAACGGCCAGAGGGGTCCTTCAAATTGGCGAGCCAACACAGTGCATGGTGGTCTGTCACAACCTTGAACGGTCTACCATACACGTATGGGCGACATTTGGAAATGGCCCATATAATTGCGGGGCACTCTTTCTCCTCGGAAGCTGAGTAGTTTTTCTCCTCCTTCGACAAACCACGGCTGGCAAAGTTGATTACTTTTTCGCAGCCGCTTTGCTTTTGGACAAGGACGACACCTGTAGAATCTATCATCATCAGCGTTGCACCGACGACATCCCCATCACCGACGCCTTTCGTCATTGCACGATCGGCGTGCGCTCGCGCTACGTCTTCTTTTAAGTCGCCATTAAACTTTCGGACCGCTCGGTCGCTTTCTCCCTTGTCTGAAGGCCTCAATAGTGCTCAGTGGCTAAGGGATCCCACAATCTGTTGCCGAAACCCGGGATACAACACGACAGCGACAAGCAGGGCCTGACCACCCTCAACGACAGGGCCTGCTTGACTTTCCACAAAACATCCACTGATGACCCGAGATGACCTCCCTGGAGCGCATGCTTAGGCGCCGAATCACTATGCGAGCCAAGCTCAACGCCTTTTTAAAGGAAACCGAAGACGGCCTACGTGATGGACGCTTGACCACACCGATGGATTTGGCTATTTCTCTGGAAAGAATTGAATTCATGTTCAAGCCGATCCAAACGCTGGATGAGGACATATACCGCGGACACCCGCAGGAACTCGACGTGGAAGAGACCCCCGACGTGACAATGTTCAATAACAGCGTCGTCGAGATTATGGCTGAGCTTCGTTGCCGCTCCCAAAACCATTCGACCGGTGAGTATCACCCTTGAATTCATCGACTAGAGCCCACGCTGCTGAGACTGTACCGATATTGACGAAATTACCGAGAATAGACCTAACGAAGTTTGACAGCCATCATAGAAACTGGCACAATTTTTGGAGCCAGTTTGAGAGCTTTATTCATTCAAATCCCGAGTTAAAGGACGCAGACAATTTCCACTACCTGACGAACCTACTAACAGGAACGGCGGCTTCTGCTATATCAGGATCACCGATTACGGATGCCTTCTACGCTGACGCTGTAGAAATTCTTAAAAAGCGATTTGGAGACAGTGAACTCACGGGACAAGATCACTTTCACGCTTTCAATAACCTGAAACCTGTATCGTCGTCGTCAAAAGTCGCAGAGTTCCGCAAGCTGTACGACAAAGTACAGGTGCACTGTAGAAGCATGAAAGCGCTGGGGACGCATCCGCTGACATGCTGCTCCATGCTCCATGAAATCGTGCTTCAATCGCTGCCGCCACATATCGTTCTGCGTTATCACCAGCGATCGAAGATAAAACGGGATGCGGCCTATTCGGGTACCACAGAACCTTCTTCGCAGCCAGCTGACAAGCACGAAAAGAAGTTTGAAGACCTAATGACCTTTTTCGGCCAAGAGCTCGAATGTCTCGAAGCGGTAATACCAGCATTATTGAAGGGATCGGACCCCCGAGAGCAGCGAAACAGCATGATCCGCGTCGTACATCAGCGCCCATCACTTACCGTCTGCGGCAGATCTACATGGAGGAACTAATAACGTGAAGAAATGTTTGTTCTGCTCGGCTCCACACGATGCAGCTTCTTGCTCATCGAAAAAAATCAGCATTAACCAAAAGAGAGCCCTACTAACAAAATCTGGTGGCTGTTTCCGATGCCTAGCTCCAGGACATGTCTAGAGACAGTGCAAGAAAACAGTCGTTTGCGGACACTGTTCAAGACTACACGTTTAGTCGATGTGTAATTCTGATGTTCTAAATCGACTTAACGGTCACGTGACAACCGCACCTATCCACCTGCTATCTCGACAACGAGGACAAGTGGTACTACTCCAAACACCGAGAGCAAAGGTTTCTAAAAGAGACAACGAAGAAACCTGCAGAATGTTTCTCGATGGAGGCAGTCAGCGAACTTTTATCCGAAGCGACGTCGCTAGGAAACTAAGCTGCGAACTCTTTGTGGAAGAAACACTAACGCTAGGAGTGTTCGTACGAAAGGAAACACAAGAGAAGTTAAGAGGGGTTCGCGTATTTCTCCATTGCTCATCGAAGCAGACTACAATTCCCATAGAAGTGCTGGAGATTAGTCCTTCTGCACTCAGCCTATACCCAACCCAAACGAAGAGATGCCAAGGGAACTTCGAAATAGAGGCATCGACACTAAAAGCATCTCAAACGAAAGTAATGCTGAAGATTCAATCAGCCTAATTATATAGTCAGACTTTTACTGGGAAATTGCGACGGGAAAAGTATTGACAGTACGCCACAGGATAAGAACCATCGAAACGCGGCTGGGCTGGACTTTACCAGGACCGACACAGTCACCCGCTGAAGTCGTCCACTGCTCCAACATCGTTGTTCTCAGAGCAAATACGTCGGAAATAACAGCCGCTTTGAGACAGTTCTGGGAGCTAGAGAGCATCAGTATAACAGAACAAGCCAGGCGGCGAAGTCGCAGAAACTACTGCATATAAACGCACGATCCCTTCAGCCAAAAAAAGATTTAGTCACTTTATTTCTCCAGTCATGCAAGGTGAATTTCGATATGATAATGTTTACGGAAACATGGTACACTGATGACTCGGAATACTTTGTTTTGCCCCGCTATAATCACTTTGTTCTAAACCGTAAAAAAAGCCGAGGAGGTGGCGTATCGATTTTGACAGTGTTTGATAATTGCGAAGTTGTGAAAGAATTCAGTGCTATAACAGACGATTACGAAGTTCTCTGCATTAAAAAAGATAAGGCTCTGTTCGCTGTGGTGTATCGCCCGCCTAATGGCAGCCTTCCCACTTTCTTGAACTTTTTCGATAGTTTTCTGTCCTACGCAAATGATTTGGGCTGCGCTCTTACCATTGGCGGTGATTTTAACATTGACACTATAAAAGATTCGACAGCGGCTACACACTGGCTGTCAGTCCTAAAATGCAACAATTTTTGGAGTGCCATCACGTCGCCAACCTGGGTTACCTTATCAACTGCATCCCTGCTCGACACATTTGTTACAAATTCGTGCGCTGACAGCGCAGTGTCAGGTGTCTTATGCTCCGACGTCAGCGACCATATGCCAATATTCATTTTCATGCAACGAGCTCCTGGCTCCCGCGTTGTCGGCAAACAAGAATACACGTGCCGGGTCATATCACCTGAAAAACTAGATAAGTTTAGAGAAGCCATTCACCAGACGAACTGGGATGAAGTTTATGCCACTGAAGATGCTGACGAGTGCTACAATAAATTTATCACCAGAGTTAAAACGCTGTTTATTAAATCATTTCCCACAGAAAAGCGCTCCCGTGCAAAAAATGCACGTAAGCCTTGGGTCACGAAGCAGTTCCTAAGAAAAATTAAGCGGAAAAATAAGTTGTATCAATCATTCATGCGGTGTCGCGACTTAGACAAGTGGAAGGAATACAAGCAATTCAGGAATAAATTAAACAAAGAAATGGAAAAAGCAAAGAATGAATACTATCATCGCATAGTTGATACGGACTGCCTTCGCAGAACTGAAAATGTCTGGAAAAGGGTAAATGAAATCTTGAATCCTAAAACTGCTAGTCAAATAGAAGAAATCAATATAGATGGAAAGGTTACAAAAGGAAAAGAACTTGCCAACATGTTTAATGACTTTTTTCTAGAAATAGGAAACAGAGTAGATGATGACCAAATCATGCCAGATATTTCGCCTCTAACAGAAACTTTATTCCTGACGCCCACATGTCCCTCCGAAGTTAGCAACATTTTCTTGAACCTAAAAAATAGCCGCAGTAGGGATGCAGACGACTTGGAAATCAAACCAATTAAATATGTTATGGATCGGTTGACCCCTGTATTAACCCACATTTTTAATTTGGCACTGTCGACTGGTACATTTCCAAAGGGCATGCAGGTCGCACGGGTAACAATCGTACATAAAGGAGGCGACAAATACCAAATGGGAAACTATCGACCAATTTCTATTCTTCCGGTGTTTTCTAAAGGTCTAGAAAAAATAATTAACGCCCGTATAGACAACTTCACCCGGAAACATGACCTCCTAACTGAATGCCAACACGGCTTTAGAAAGAAGCGCTCAACTGAAAGTGCTTTATCCGTGCAAAAAGAAGCCATCCTCGAAAACTTTGAGAGAAAGGAGCTGACGCTAGGCCTCTATCTCGATTTCAGTAAGGCGTTTGACAGAGTAAACCATACATTACTGCTGGTAAAACTGGAAAGATATGGCTTCCGGGGACTGGCCTTGAATCTTCTATGTTCTTATTTAAAGCAACGTGTTCAATTCGTTGAAATCAATAACGTTAGATCTACAATAAAACCAGTTAAAAATGGGGTGCCACAAGGCAGTATCTTGGGACCAATTCTTTTTCTATTCTATGTCAATGACATTACGAAACTCGAAAAAAAGTGCAAGTTTATTATATACGCGGACGACTGCACTGTATTTGTGCCTGGTAAAGATTTAACAAGTATTGTGCCCCTGGCTAGCTCAGTTTGCTGCAAACTTAAAGAATGGTCTCACTCGAACCACCTTGTCCTTAATGAAACAAAAACTAAATGTGTTGTTTTTCGAGCACCAGGAATCCTTCCCACCTTGCCAGATACTATTACACTAGGCCCTTACAAAATCAATGTAGCAAAGCATGTGAACACTCTCGGCGTTGTGTTTTCAGAGCACATGACCTGGAATGAGCACATTAATCATTTGAGCTCGAAGCTGCAAAAGATTGTCGGTACCCTTAGAAGACATCGTTACGTGTTGCCCCAAGCTATAAAAAGGCTACTTTACCAGTCATTGTTTAACTCGCAACTAAATTATTGCTCGTTAATTTGGGGAACCACCACTGCCCAGAATCTGCAAAAACTAACACTATTACAGAAGAAAGCAGTTCGGGCCGTTGAAAATGTTCCCTACCTGGAACACACCAGAGAGTTGTTCATTAAAAATAAAATTATAAAAGCTCCTTTCATATACGCATATAAGGTAATCCAAAGCTACAAAAGGGCAGTACAAGGAAATTTGGACTCTTTCTTATGTTTAGCAAACTTACGTGCGAGTGAATCTGTATATTCTTACAGATACCAACCACCATGGCAAATACCGTTTTCCCGCACCAACTACGGTCAGCAACGACTGTGTCATACATTACCATACATACTAAATAATATTCACCGTCATCACAGGGAAGTCATGACCTTAAGCAAAGCTCATATACAGGAACTTTTTGTAGCAGACATGCATTAATTACGGCAATGATATATGTCTGTGGCTTTGAAATAACATGAGTATGCCAGAAATGTGTCTTTCAATTTTTATGCTTCATTTCTGTTGTTGTCATTGAGTGTTTGCAATTATGTTTTAATTTTGAGGACCCGTCATCAAAACGCATGCGTTTGTGATTGTGTATTTTATTGTAATTATTTTACTTCCTTTGAGCGTCGACCTGTCACGACCGTGTGGGAGACCGGAGCTTTGTCAAGCCGTAAACAAGCGGCTTTTTCTCCGGCCACACCCCCTTTTTCACTGGATGCTGTACAAGCTTTACCGATAGATCACGTCGAAAGCGATTTCCAGAACACCATTCGACTTAAAGGAGGGTGGTACGAGGTGAGCTTACCTTGCAAGTCAGACGTAGACCTTCCTGACAAGTTCGCGGTGGCTGAAAAGAGGCTTCACCAGTTGCTAAAGAAGCTGTCTGCCAGTGCTTCATCTCTGCAAGCATACGACGACGCGATTCGTCAGTACATTTTAGACGCCACTGCTGAACGAGCTCCCCGACCGGGACCAACAGATGGACGGTACGTCTACTACCTCCCACACAGGGCCATGATTAGAGAGGACCGACAGACAACGAAAGTTCGAATTCGTGTTTGATGTACCGTCTCATGCCAGCGGAGTTAAATCACTCAACGACAACCTGGAGGTTGGACCAAACCTAAATTCAGACATCGTTGCCCTGCTGCTTAGATTTATAGAATGCAAGGTTGGCATGACAGCAAACGTGGAAAAGGTATTCCTTCAGATCAGTCTGCGTGAACAAGACCGAGATGCTCTCCGCTTCCTCTGGTTTCAAACATGCCCACAGGCAGGTCAACCACTGCCTCTTCAAGAAGTGTGGAGAATGTCAAGAGTGCCATTCGGTGAACTTCCAGCCCGTTCCTGCTGATGGCAACTTTACGACACCATTTTCTATCCCTCCAAGAAAAACATCTGGACACAGTTCAGCGTTTGATGAAGTCAATGCACATGGACAATCTCATTACTGGCGCTCACTCAACGCAAGAAGCAATCGAAATGTATAAAAAAACAAGGAAAATCTTCGACAGTGCATCGATAAACATAAGTAAAAAAGACGAAATCCGACACAGGCTGGACAGGAATGGCAAATTGACCTACACCATCACCGCTCATACGCATCCTTGCGGGCGAGAAGATGTTGAAACTTTCATGGAAGACAAAGATTACTCTGGCACCCAGCTCAGCAGGCACATTGGCGTTTTCCGCAACACTTAAGCCTATACACTGGCGTCCGTGTGCATCTCCGTTTCGCCGTTGGCGTCGAAATGAGCGAGCACGGGCGGGTTTTGCAGTCGTTGTTGTAACTCGCCGAATGCTTTTAAATGCAGAGCATTTCTTTAACTCACGATGTCACCCGTTCTTGGCGTCCGTAGTTGTCCGCATCGCTCGCCTCGACATGCCCGGCTCAGACGTTTCGCTATCGGCGCGATCGACATTCGATAGCGCGCCCAGGCACGTTTCAAGGACACTCTCTCCCCTCTCTCGGACTCAACGTGCGCCGAGGCTGCCAATTTTACTGCTGACGAGCGCTCTCTCGTCAGCAGTTGCCACAAGTGGAACAACATTAACGTAACGCAAACTACTTAACGTCGTGCGCCCCCGGAAATGCTCTGCATTTGATCGTGCCCCTCGCGAGGGGGATGTTTCACTGCGTCGCCATGCGAACAGTTTGCCACGCTTTAGTTTCAGTTCCGTATCTCCCCGCCTCGGCTGTGGAGAGAAGGCGGCCGGCCGCGACTCTCGCCACCGTGGCGCTGGGGTTGCGAGTTGCGCTAGGAAAGCGAGCGTCGTCTGCTAGCGGGGAGCGGAACGCGTTCCGCTCGGCATCTCCGGTCTTCGCCACTTCTGGCTGCGCACTCCAAAAGAAATTTTTTCTTGGGCGTTTTCCCAGCTGAAAGAGGTGCTATCTTTCGTCAAACGCGTTAGTGGCTCTGCAGTGCGTGCGAAATTTGCGACGAAGCGCCGGTAGTGTTCGCACAGCCCGAGAAATCTTCGCACGCCCTTCTTGTCTTTGGGTCTTGGGAAGTTGGCTATGGCTGAAGTTTTTGCCGGATCAGGCAGGACTCCCGCGGCGTTGATGACGTGGCCCAAAAACCTAAGTTCCTAGTACGAACAGCGGCACTTTTCAGGCTGCAGCGTTAATCCCGACGTAAGAATAGCCTCGAGTAGATACTCCAATCTTGCAAGGTGTTCGTCGAAATTTCGGGCGAACACTATAATGTCGTCGAGGTATACGAGACAAATGTGCCACTTCAGGCCAGCTAACACGGTGTCCATGACTCTCTGAAAGGTTGCTGTTGCAGTGCATTGCCCGAACGGCATCACCTTGAACTCGTAAAGAATTCCTGGTGTTATGAATGCAGTCTTCTCTCGGTCTCTCTCGTCTACTTCTATTTGCCAGTAGCCTGTCTTTAGATCCGTCGATGAGAAGTGCTTCGCGTGGCAGAGGTGGTCGAGGGCATCGTCGATTAGTGGCAGGGGGTACACGTCTTTTTTGGCGATTTTGTTCACTCGCCGGTAGTCAACGCAAAACCTTAATGTGCCGCCTTTTTTCTTCACCAGTAGTACCGGCGCAGCCCAGGGTCTTTTAGATGGCTGTATAATGTCGTCGCTGAGCATGCCTTCCACTTGTGTCCGGATGGCTTCCCGCTCGTGCGAAGACACACGCTACGGTGACTGTGGGATAGGTCGCGCTCCATCTTCGGTTATTATTCGGTGCTTCGCTTGGGAGGGGGGTGCGTAATTTTGAGTTCGACGAGAAACACTCGCTGGAGCGACGAAGCAAAGTCAATTATTTGTTCCATTGTTCTTGCGGTAGCGCCGGGTTCACGTCGAAAGGGTGCGGAAGCTTGAAGGCATCTTTGGATGCGCGTTGAAAGTCGGCGATCGCCATCACGTCATTTGCTTGCATTTCTTCGAGGAACGCAATTGCAGCTCCCTTGAATAAATGCTGGTACTTCTCGGTGAAATTCGTGACCAAACGTGGGTTTGGCGGTGCTTAAAGCGTTCAATGCGTCTTGCGACGGAGACACCACGGTCGAAAAGCAACCTTTGGTCACTCTATACGATATCGTCGACGTCAGGAGCAGCACCTTCACAGTAGACCTAGATCATCAAGCTTGCGCGGGGTGGCAGGGTGACATGATCATCCGCGATCCTAACGGCAGCACGGTGCTCGGGGTTTGGTTCCGACGTCATGGAGTGATAGGAAGAAAAAGTTACCGTCTTGCTCTGCAGATTGATTATTGCACCGTTGTAGGTCAAAACGTCCATTTGAAGACTTATGTCCCGCGAGCAGCTCGGCAAAATACCGAACACAGAAGGGTTCGCCGTGCCGTCTATGGTGACGCGAGATGTGCACGTTCCACTTGGCGTTACGAGATGGCCTCCTGTTGTGTGTATGTGTTGGCGTGACCATCTGATCGTAACTTTCTTCAGCTTAGACGTGAATGATCCGCTCATCACCGAGTAGTCCGCTCCCGTGTCTATGAGGGCGACTACATGGAAGCCATCGATGGACAACCGGACGTCGGACGCCGCCTTCCTCGAGTTCCGGCTGCTTCGGGTGTGTCGTATCTCGGCTTGTGCGTCTTAGCGGCTGAGCACTATGTGTCGTCGTTATCGTCGTCTTCTCAGCGGCAGGCTTGGTCATGTGGGGTACGTGTCGCGCCGTGTGGTTATCGTCGTGTTCGGTAGTGACGTCAGTGTTCGATCGGGTCGTCGGGCTGACGGCATCTCATGAATCATGGTGTTCGGTGCGTCCATGCGTCGTTGGAGGGTTTTCGTTTTTCCGCCGTTGTGCAACTTCACCTCGAGAAGTTGCTGCTTTTAGCTTCCCCCGCGTGGGCTGGGGGACTTTCCAAGTGCATGGTCAGCATTCCTACGGCGGTTCGGTGATTTGTATGGGTAGGGCGACAAGGAACGGTTGAAACGGGCTGGTCCACGGCTGGTGTTGTACAGGTATTCTTCGATCTCCGATGGGCGCGGGCCGGGTCGGGGGCGGGGTGTGTCGACGGAGAACCATCGAAAACCGAACGCCTCTTGTAGGGACAGCGACGGTGGGTGTGGTCGGCCTCTCCGCAGTGGTAGCATAGCGGACGATTATCGGGGGTTCGCCATACGTCCGTCTTCCTCTGGTTTTGGGCTGCACTGGGTCGTGCGGGCGACAGTGGACGGCGGTACTCCGAGGCTTCTTGACGACGAGTTGGAGCAGGGCGGGGTCGGCGAACAGCCGTGGAGTAGGTCATGGTTGGTGGTTCGCGGTGTGCTTCCGACGGCGTATAATTTCCCAGTGCGTTTAGGACTTCTCAAATTACGTTGGTCGTGGAGGCGACTTGGGGTTGCGGCGTTGTTGGGGAAAATTTCCTGAGTTCTCCGCGAACGACGGAGCGGTTTGTTTCCCGTACGTCTTCCGACGCGAATCCAGGGGCTTTGACGCGGTTCCTCGAAAACGCGTTGAGTGGTCGATCGTGCTGCTTCGAACGCATGTCCAGGGATCTCTCGATCATCGAAGACTCAATCACGAATTCAGCGATGGTTGTTAGGGGGTTACGAATTAGTCCATCGAAGAGCTCCTGTTTAACTCCCCGCATTAGAAAGCTACTTTCTTCTCCTCTGCCATTGTGGGGTCAGCTCGTCGGAACAGCATTTGGAGCTCCTCAACGAACACAACAACGCTTTGGGTGTTGGATTCGAGTCTGCAGCAATATCTCAGCGCGTTCTTGACACACGACAGTTGTGAACGTTTCACATTTTCCGTTTTGAACATGCTCCATGATGTTAGGGAGGTCTCACGATATTCGAACCAGACCAGAGCGGAGTCTTCGAGGTATAAAAACACTTGCCTCTGGGTTTCTTCGTCATCCCACCGGTTGAAAATCGAACGCGCTCCAGCTTCCCTAGGCACTCTTCTGGGTCTTCACCAGGGGATCCTCCAGGGGGATGGGGGCTCCTGAGGTTGCAGCAGAATTACGGGCGAATTGGCTTGGTCGACCATGGTGCTGGTTGCGACGTCTTCCTCCTTCACTTTCTCCGGGAGTAGACAGAGCTCGGGTGTTAGGCCTTGCTGTCGGCGGCTGGTACGAGTGAGGCTTGCTCGGCGACTTGCACAGGGTATACGGTGTATGTACCCAGCACCCTCACCAGATGTCACGTAGCCAAAGACGGCACAGTTGTCTTACCAGGAAAACAAGCTTTTTGGAGCGAACTTGGGCTCCCCTAACAACTCAAAGAATACACAGGTGGCGAAGCAGCGGTCAACAAAGTGACGTGCGTGGTCGAGTGTCGCCAAATCGAATACCGCGGCGTCTACTCTGCAGGTTTTTACCTTTCGGCGCGAGTGTTTCTAGAAGCGTCAATTTGCATCCCGAACATTAGGTCAAAGAAGATTATTCCAGGCCAGTGACTTTAGGGTCAAACGCTCTACTTATCCAAATAAGATAACCCGTGCGGCATAAAAATAAAGAATGGAACATGCGCGTCGTTGCGACACAGATAACACAGCCAGGCGCAGCCGGGCAGTAAAAAGAAACTATGAATAAACAAACCCAATGCACGGTTCGCGGCAATATATAACAAAACGCTAGAACAAGTACGAGAACAAAACTACCTCCGACACGTTTGCAAGGGTGATCCCAATCACAAGAAAGAAATCCGGAGCAGAATGTGTATGCGCTGGGTGCACCTGGCAATTAATTCCAAATAATGAAAATTAAGCCACCTCTATCACTCAAAAGAAGAATATATGACCAATGCGTCCTGCCTGGGGATGGTATTAGAGTGTAAGCTTGGTGCTTGACTGGAAAGCACACTCATATCGGCTGAACGGATCATGGAACTAAGAATAATAGGAGTAAGACTTAGGGACAGGATGCGGGCGTCCTGGATCAGGGAACAAAGTCGAGTAGAATATATCATCATAGTTCAAATAAGGAAAAATAAATGTATTTGGGATGGCCTTGTAGTGAGACGTAATGACAACCACTGGAACACTGTGTAACCAAGCAGATACCGAGAGGCCTGTTTAGAAGACGGCAAATGCCAATTACACGATGGAGGGACGAAATAAGGAAATTCTTAGGCAAAGAATGGTGTGGAGCGGCGCAGGACAGCAGCAGTTGGAGGTTAATGGGAGGGGCCTTCGTCCTGCTGCGGACATAAATAGGCTGTTTATGAATATGACGAACATGAATGCAATTTTGCTGAAGGAAGAAAATATCAGAAGGCAGCCTACTGTGTTTTATTTCAATGCCGTCCAATATGCTCGCACGGCATCTGTGAAGGCAGCGCCTTACTATCCCAGAGATTTCAGCGAGCGCCTCGAGGTGGCGCTACGAGAATTTGCGTGTGAATGTCAACGCCGCGGACGACGACGGGTTTTCTGCGACACGGGAGCTTTGACATTACGGGTAAATATGGAGGTAAAGTTTTGTATCACAGAGTAGTGCCCGCGAATCTACGTCCTTCGATCCAACTGTCATTGAAAGGCGATAGTTTTCCGCTGCCGCAGCCCTGTCAATGCATCTGCTCTCTCCCTCTCCCCGCCTTACGCTCTTTCCCTCCATACTGCATCTTACAGGATGAATAGTAATACCTTTTCTCAATTCAGTTCCCTTTTTCCGCATTCCCACTGCTTGCACGCCATCTGTTTGGACAGCGCGTCCTTCTTTATTGTTTTCGCTTATCCCGCCTTTCTTTGATAGCGTTGTTTTAAGGCGTATTTCAATTTCGCTTCCTATTGTAAAGCCCGATCCGATGTGTATTTTTAGTTAAAAGAAGGCTACCAGTCTCGGTTGTGTGCTTACATTTTGCCTCAAATATGTCGGAGGTTTCCATTTCACTGAATAATCTGGGCGTATATTAGTGATTCCAGAAGGTTTGTATCTGTCTTGCCTATATATACTTCGTGTCCAGGTGTTTTTTTACCTTGGCCACGCGGGTAAGTCCAGGGCAATCCCGACAGCCGGCCGGGCAGGTAGACAAGCAGACTACTATTCACGCGTGTACGCGCCCAAGAAAGACTCCCGTCGTTAAAAGACGCGCCTCTCACGGCAGCGAGGGCAGGTACCGTATGGTAGCCGTTAATTGCGAACAAACGTTTTAACCCAACAGTGTAACGCTTCTCAGCAGTATCGCTTAAACTGAGGGAATTCATAGGAAAAACTAAACCCAGTTTCACCCAGTGTGAGATTAGCTGAACCAGCGGAGCTGTGGGTTGTCCTTACAAAGATCCTTTTTTTTTTTGCTTCGGCTTCGTTCTTGTGCGTATTGTTAGAGTCGGCTTAGCGGATAACTGTCACATAATTTGTTTCCAGATAGTTCCGGTAAAACAACAGTTATACCCGTTTTCTGTAACCATACTCACTCCGTAGATGGCCATGTGTTGAGAGCAAACAGTAATTCTGTAACCTTTCCAACTTCACAGTTAACTATGCAGTCAGGACAAGCAAACGAAACTCGACATTATGGTAGAGTTGTTTTATTACCGGCTAGTTGTCGCATAATTTGTTGCTGGATAATTTGGAGAACACAAGAGTCAGAGCCGGTTTTTGTAATCATACTTCCTCCGCACATGACCACGCTTCACTGCGCAACAGGCGACGTGGGAAAGCCAGCTTGAACAGACTTCAACTCAGAACACAATTGCACTGCTAGAAAAACATTTCTCTTGCTGCATCACACGCCATTTCGTAACAAAACATGAAAGCAATAGGACCTTTTTTACTGTTGAATAAATTTCTAAAGACGATAGTCTATCTTGGGCTACTTAAACCGAGAAATATTGGTCAGTCTGTATGTCTGTCTGTCTGTGACTCGATTCAGCCACCCGGCCAAAGTAAAAGGAGGCCTGCGCAATAGTCTTATATAGTCACAGTTCAATCTACCCGTCTTGGTCCGGTGTAATGTTCATACTTGTCAACATTGATGATTGATTCTGGGGTTTAACGCGCCGACGCAACGCAGGCGATGAGGCGCGCCGTAGTGGAGGGCTCCGGATTAATTTTGACCACCTGGGGATCTTTAACGTCCGCCGAAATCTCGTACACACGGGAGTTTTTGCTTTTCGCGTCCATCAGAAAAGCGGCCGCCGCGGCCGGGAATCGAACCCGCGACCTCGTGCTCAGCAGCGCAACGCCTTAGCCACTGAGCCACCGCGGTGGGTGCTTGTCAACATTGTTGAAGAAGAACAAGATATTACGCAAATACAAGACAACACATTAATACAGAAGTGATATTTGCAATGTTCCTTTATAAAAAAACATACATGCTTGATTTTTGCGAAATTAAATACTTCATCAACTGCAGAAAAAAAATTCACTCCGCCGTCGCCTGCTGTCGCCCGCGCCACTATAACTTCTCACACCATTTTAAGAAATCAACTGGCAACAGTTACGAAAGGTTCCACTAGATAGGTTCTACGTTCTGCTTGTAACGCACGCGGTGTAGGGCAACGTGGTTCTAGCAACGTTGAAGTAGGGCGCCTCGATTCACGCGCGCCTCCGCCGTACGGCAGCGTTGGCATCGTGACGCCCGGCCTGGAGCAGTGGAACGCGGTAAATTTAAAATGATTTCAGCAAACCTTCCGCGTCTTTACCTTCGGAGGAGCACGACGCAAGAGGTAAAGCATGAGAGGTGAGTAGCGGGAAAGCAAAGGGAGGCATTTAGTTGACAAAAGTCGATGAGGGCTATCGTCTTTTGTCGACATTTGCAACAAGAGGAGCAGATACGCGGCCAATTTTTCTCTATAATGGGAACCAGTTCTTCCTTAGCGGAGAACCCTGCTTCTGAGGGAAAGTGAAACGGTACAAGCAAAGAATGTCGTCAAGGACGGTTTTAGAACAGATCCGCTGTTAAAATAGAGAACCTTATTTAAATGTCTCTACAATTTTACCATGAAATTGCTGGTGTACTTTTCTCAATAACCTCCAGTCACGTAGATGATGTGCTAGAGAACTCCGAGGTAAGACGCCCTCCGTCTTTCATATAAGGTGATTCTAGCAGTAACATCAATCAAAGCTGTTCGAGTTAAGTTGATATTAGGTCTTTCCGTGCCGACGCGGCACTCGTGCCCTGAAACTCCTTGTATTGTCGAGGGGGGTGGAGACGGCGAGGCTTGCAGAATATTTTAAGACGACAGCCTTTGGGGCCCGGCCATTATGCGAAAAACCGTTGTCTTTGTTGTTGCCCCGTAAGAAAACGGCCGCCGCTGTGCGGAGTACTTAACGATTTTACCATCATTTTCTAAAGAAAGTTGAGTGAAGCACAAAAGCTTTCTCACCACAAAAGTGTGTTAAAAGTGCGCTAAATTCCTCGCTAAAAGTGCGTCCTACCTTTGCTGAAAGTGCGTCCAATCAATCGTCAAACCTTCAAAGATGCAAATTGCAACCGAAGAACGAGCTCATGGTACAATTTTGGGACAAACTGCTGTAATACTTTTTCATGATCGATGCGTGTATTGTCTTATCTAAAACCGCTCCTTTCTCGAGATTTTCAGCTAGCCTATTCGACAAAATAGAACCTCGTTTTCCCGCACGCGCCCTGTGTCCACCGTTTTCTTGAGAAAAGGATAAAGGCTATCGGCTTTTGACGACATTTGCAACAACGAAAGGAGCAGATACGCGGCCAATGTTTTGACAGGACGCCATAGGTCTCGCTACGATAGCTTTCACTTTAGAAGCTTCCGCTTTTAAAAAAAGCATCATTCGGTTGGTGTATGTTTCCAATGCGGGACTCCAGACGTTGGCAGCGATTAAAAAAAGTTCTAACGGTGCGTGCCGCTCTACACCTCAACGGCACGGCACGTGACCAAGTAGCGACACCCAAGCCGCGCTGAACGAAGATTCTGGGGACGCCGTGGCGTGCGTTACCAGACTACGTGTTGGACTGATTCGCCCAAAAAAACGCAGAAACGCCAACAAGACATAGATGCAAAGGGGCCTGTCGAAGTGATTCGTGCCAACCACAAAGAAACAAACGCCAAGAACAATATGCAAATACATTGGAGCTGCAAGGAGGTCTTTGGTAGGTATCCCCCTTCAAAGCACGTAAGCAGATTTAAGTGTCTCGAAGAAGTATATATTCTCTCTGGGCCTCTTATTGTGCATATAAAAGAACTAAAGAAAGTAAATGTATTTAACCTCGACTGAACATCAAAGGGGCATTAACAAGCAACGAACGATCTCACTAAGCATACATAAATAATTTTCTATGAACGACGCGCCGAAAAAAAGGATGCGAAAGCACGGGCTGTGCCCAGAAAGACATTTAGAAGCGAAAAAGCAAAAAACGGGGCAAGAAAAGGAGCGACGCCGAGAAAATGCGACCCTGTGCCTTTTCTTCTTTCGAAATAGGCGCTGCACGAAGGCGTTCGCGTCCCCGCGGCCGGTTGGGGTAATATCACGGGGTCGTGACCCTTCCGCGGGGACAGATATAACCAGTGTAGTCGTGCCCATGGCCCGCTGAGCTGGTCACTCACTGTTCGCAGCGCGGAATATGCGTAAACGCATACGCCGGCAGCCTGCTTGTTCGAGCGGTCTCTGAGCGCGCCATAACGCGGCCGGCATCTTCCACCCGGTCAGTGCAGCAGCACCGCGCTAATTGTGTGCACTGCCCATAAGGACGCTATCCGGTGTGATGGTCTAATGCGAAGATATTTGTGCGCATAAAGAAAGTGTTCCCCCATGGCTATAGTAAACGAGGGCTTTTTTTATGCCACATTTAACCCATTTTGTTTTATTGCAGCTTATGCCACCCACACATTCGACCCCGTCGAAGTTCTTTGGAGCAAACATACCCGCCGCGGTGGCTAGTGGCTAAGGCGTTGTGCTGCTGAGCACAAGGTCAGGGGTTCGGTTCAAGGCCTCGGTGGCTGTTTTTGTGATGGAGGCGAAAATCAAAACCGCCCATGTGCACGAGATTTCGGCGCACGAAAAAGATCCCCAGGTGGTCAAAATTAATCCGGAGCCCTCCACTACGGCGCGCCTCAAATCCTGCGTTGCGTCGGCGCGTTAAACCACACAATCAGTCAATTGGAGCAAACAAAAAATCCCGATGTGGGCTAGAGGTCCAATAAGGGCGCTTCCCCGCCTCCACATGGACCTCCTGTGCCTACTTATTGAACAATTCAAACATCGCGCCTAACACGCAGAGTCACAACAGAGATGCGTTTAACCCACGCAACGGCGCCCATTTGCTAGAGCGTCGCCGCGCGCCTTAATGCTTTACTATTGAAAAATAGAGCGCGACTTGGACGACAGTAAAGAAGGACGACGGGACAAGCGCTCACTTGCAACTAACATTTATTGAAGCATCGTCTCATATTTATACATGTATCATTACGAGCATGCGCACTAGGATATACTAAATGGAAGGCATCAAACAGAGGACACGATCATAGTGACGTTTTCAAAAACTCAAACTCGCTGGCACGCAAAAGCACAGAAGAGTTGCTGACGCACTTGTATCTTTCTGATTAATATTAGAAGCGTTTTATATTAAGCGGAAAGGGGACAAGTTCGGCAGCGATACATCTATGCTGCTGCGTGCCAGCGAGTTTCAGTTTTTGAAAACGTCACTTTCATCGTGTCCTTTTTTTGACGCCTTCCATCTGGTGTACCCTAGTGCGCATGCTCGTAATGATACATGTATAAATATGAGACGATGCTTCAATAAGTGTTAGTTGCAAGTGAGCGCTTGTCCCGTCGTCCTTCTTTACTGTCGTCCAAGTCGCGCTCTATTTTTCAATAGTAATGCCCCAACTTGCTCAACAGCTCTGTTTAATGAAGTTCCTTCATGCATCTCGGGCCGCGACTGTTCCTGCCCGTCAGGTCACGCACACTAAAGCTGGGGGAAGGTCACTTGACCGGCTTTTCCCTATGGCCCCAACTGCGCCCTGTTTACGGAGATTAAGTGATTTCCATGAGGAGGCATTTAGTTACCCCTGGAATCGAGCCTGCGCGTTGTAATTCCTGTCGTTTGAACAACCCTGCGGAACTTGCTCACTGTTCAGGTAGGGAAAAATTCCACAGAAGTTCTGAATATTGTCTTCTAATCCGTAAGCCCTCTTTGTGAAACTCTGCAATGCACCAACCACCTTTAAAGCCGGCTTCAGGGCTATACAGAGCCATAACTGGTAGGAAATTTCACCGTCGGCAATGTAAGCAGCCTTTTGTCAAAATATGGAGCCCCCTTCACTCATTTTACGCTTTACACGGAGTCCCTATAAGGTGAGCTTCACTTTTATCTACAAAGGCTGCGACATTGCTACGGCATGGTGTCACGCGTTTTTTGTTTCAGTTCTTTCTAACCGATTGTGAAGTTGTCCACATCTAAAATTTTGCGGGTTTTACCGGCGAAGCTACACCAGGGCTATCGGGCGTGCTGTAGTGGGGATCTCGCCGTTAATTTTGGCAGGTGGTAATCTTTAACGTGAGCGGAATTCTCTACACACGAGTGTTTTCGTTTTTTTTTTCGTGATTTTTTTTTCAAAGAGAAAGCCTGCCGCCCCGGCAAGGGTAACCCCGCGTTGTTGGACTCAGACGCATCAAGCCTTACGCACTCAGCCACGACGACGGGTCACCATGTACATATATTGAGCGACGAAGTTTTGAGATAAGAACTTTATTCGGTCGCCGAGCTCAGATCTTCCTCAGCAGCGGGGCGAGGGGATGATGATGATCATTTCATGATAATGGCGATGGGTGCACGGGTATGCGTAACAGCGGGAAACACATCCCTTCACAGTACATGTGATGATGGTGCTGTTGCGCACGGTCATTAACGTCTGTGTTAACGTGCCTATGTTCCCAATATAATATTTCAACGATTACACAGGTTAACATGACCAATCATGCCTTTATTTTATGACTATGAGGAGCCTCGCTTTTTGCGTTACCCGTGGGCTTTGCAGGGGTACAAGCCGAAGAGTGCATACGCACCAAAACTCGCAGCTCGTTTTATCTTCTATACGACTGCGGCGGACAAGGGACGCTGGGGCGCCTGACGCCCGTTCTGAGTGGTCCAAATTGACCAGCGAGCAAAACAGTGCGACGCAATTAGTCCTTTCGCAGCTGCCACAATTGGCCGAACGTTTGGCGCCGACAAACATTCCTGCGATTTGCGCACACGCGGGCAGGAGAACAGCGTTGAAACAACGCAATTAACCCAAAATTCACACATTTCGCAAGTCTTTAACTAAGAAGCCTTTGAATTTCGCGACGCGTGGATACTAGCAGCAGCACACTCGCAGCGGAAGACAGCACCGTGTAGCACTGGTTGTTAAGACAGGGCTTGTGTTAAGGTGCACGGAGCATGAGCAGCCTCTTACGGTCGTCATCGCGAATGGTTTGAAGCGCGGCTTGTTCTCGGAAAAGGTGCATTACTCTAGGTCTCTCGCCAGCTTCGAGTGTTTTCCTTGATTAGTAACCATTAAGCGCCAGCAAGGAAAAGGGAGAGAGAGAAGTAGGTAGGCGTATAGCTAGCCCCCTCGACGGGAAGGATGAAAGATGGACCAACGAAGGAAGACGCAGGCCTGTCCACCAGTAGATACTTACAGGGCATTGTCCGCCTGGAAGCCCAAGAGGAAAAGCACAACATGCTTTTGCCGTGTGCACCGCTCTTTACTATCAGTGGCCGCAAACCGGGGACGTGCCTCACATAACGGCAAATCGGACAAACAGTATGTAATGAGGTAGCCTTGGTCTACAAAAGCAAGCAAACGCTCGAGCCGTGGCGAAGCGACTGCGGGTGTAAGCTGCAGTCCGTGGACCAAGTACACCGCAGCAGTCCGTCGCTGGCGCGGCGGCGTGGTACAGTTCGGAATAATCGCCGTGCGTGGCTGTTATTCCACGGCTTTCCCGTTGTGGTGGCGCAAACAAGATAGGCGCAGATGAGCGTAATATATTGTCGCCATGCTCCCCGGAAACTGACAGGCGCGGAGACAATATATTACTCCGCGCGGGGGATCGCGGCCGCTGCGCGGTCGGCTGCTGCACACAATTGTGCAGAGGGTGCGTCGGATGGCAGCTGGCTGGCTTAGTGAGTTACGAAAGAGAGTTGCGGAGGAAGAAGGCGATGCACGGGAATGAGACTCGCTAAGCTGGCTTAGTCGGGGCTCTTTTCCTTGAAAGCCCACGGAACACTGTGTAAGCTTCCTTTCTTTTTTTCCTGACTGAATGCGCCTCTGTCAGTTATTATTTTCTCCTTTGTGATAGCGGTCTTGCCCTGCGAAGAGCTCGACTGAAGAAAGCTTCGCGTGAACTTGGGACAATTAAACAAAACAAAACTTGTTGCTTTTTTACAGACATGCTTAAAATTGTCCTTTTTCGAAAGATGTGGAAGAGAGAAGCAAAGTAAATATACCGTGGTAGCATAAGTAGAGCGATTAAAACTGATAACTTAGTTATATACCGCTAATGCCCTGAGCTTTCTTTCTGTCTGCGTAACAAAATGTTTGAGTATTTTCACAGCCCGCACCGCTGTGAACGGTTCTTTCCGGATTATGTTGATCTTCGGGTCTCAGTTCATGCAGCCCTTTTGTGGTGCTATGGTACTCTGCGGGTTCTTCCTCGGCAATTATACTTTTTTTTTACGGCTCGGTTCCTCGAAGGGAGCCTTTTGTGCATCGAGTTTGCGTTGTTTGTAGCTTTTCATTAGGTTTCCGTGCGTCTTGTCTCAGTGCCCATGGGTAAGCTCGCGCTATTTTTTTTTTACTTTTTTAGATTTCACAGCCGCGCCGCCGCAGTCCCTCCGCGAGGTCTTATACGCATTCCTTTGTTTTTGTTTCCCAGTGCGTTGACCGACATGCTTTTTGGCCCATTTCTGATCAATCTACGCTTTCCAATATTACTATCGTAAAAAATAGCACTCGTTGCAAATTGAGTGCGACTAATTGCTTACTTTCCCTTAAGTCTTGCACTCATGTTAGTATACTCGGAGTAAAATCATCAACGCATTTCTGTGCCGTCTTTTGCTTTCCGGGGGTACACGCGGTCGCGGTTTACTGTTCGCTGTGTGAGTCCAAATTTGTCGAGGCTTCCGACTTTAGTCATTATACCGTCAAAGCTAGCGTTGAAGGACCTCATAAGGACAGAAAATGGGTACGTTCCTTTTTTTCTGGGTTATTTGGTGAAGCGAAAAGTGACACAACTCCGCTACTTCTCGCGACATTCTAAAATTTACCAACAGGAAACTACGCACCGCTTTCCTTAACTTGCTGCGGGAAAGCCCATTTTTAAAAGAAAGCAATCTTGTTTTTCCATGAAGTGCCTCGGTGAAATAGGCACGAATGAGTTGCTACCCCTTTTATAGAACGTGAATTTTGTACACGTTTTAGCAGCATCGGGCATTTTCTTCGAGCGGACTCGCCCGCCTGAAGTGTCGCGATAATGAAGACATGTTTAAAGCGGCGGTGTTAGCTGGGATTTCGCGCTTAAAATTTCCCGTGACATGTTTTAAGGTCGGCAGTGGCTATTTTGCCGGCAGCCGGCAGATTAGCCCGGGAGAAAATTTGCCGACAGTTCCTTCCCATTGGCTGGCCCAGACCCGTGAAAATTCTGCCGGCACTTTTCCGCGAGGGCTGTTTTGCCGCCTGCCGGCACATTTACGCAGGGACTATTTTGCCGGCTGCCGGCACATTTCCACAGGGACTATTTTGCCGGATGCCGGCAGATTAGCCCGGGAGAAAAGTTGCCGGCAACTCCCCGGCAATGCTGCCTCTGGGCGCCAATGCTCCCGCAGCCGGAGATGTCAACTTTAACGTTGGAGGCAAGTTTGCGATCTTTGCCGAGGTACTGAATTACGTCAAGCTATAGAAAAAACGAGTCGGCATGATTGCGGAGGGCATGTCGAACTGACTCAGCCCGCCGCAAACTTTGACACCTTGATTACAGACAGTGAATGTTCCTTGGTGTTTCCTTTGTAGAATCTCAAGCAAAGTCGCACAATAAAGAATGATCAGTCAAAAAATCAAGAAAGCATGGCAAGACTTCGCCATTGTTTATTTCAATGAAGAAATTTTAAACACAAACTTCAGTAAAAACAATATTTCTGCATGGAATTATGCAAAGCAGGCAGACGTCGAAAAACATCCGATTTTGCGTTCATATACCAAACGCAATCAGACAGATTAAAAACAGCAACTCACAAATACACTGCGAAACTTTAGCTCTCGGTTGCTTGCTGAGACGCACACACGACAAGTGGTACCACAGCAAGCACCAATCACACATGACCGAGTCATTTGTGTCAAGATCGATTCAGTACCATTCTATCTTCTCAAGCTCGGCAAAACTCGAAAACTTGTCACCAACGTTAAAGTTGACATCTCCGGCAGCCGGCAAAATAGCCCGCGCTGAAATGTGCCGGCAGCCGGCAAAATAGTCCCTGCGGAAATGTGCCCGCAGCCGGCAAAATAGCCCCCGCGGAAAAGTGCCGGAAGAATAATCACGTGGTCTGGGCCAGCCAATGAGAAGGAACTGCCGGCAACTTTTCTCCCAGGCTAATCTGCCGGCTTCCGGCAAAATAGCCACTGCGTTTAAGGTCAGATCTGAGAATTGACACTGAGCCACCGTTAAGCAGGCAGACTGATTCTGCCAGAGCTGCGTGTTTTTGTTGGCCTTGAAATGGTGGTCCGGTATTTTGTCCAGCCTTGGCAGTTCAGCCTCCACTTGCAGCAAACGCCTTTCAGTTGCCCATTCCGACTCAGAAACAATACAGAACAGAATGGAGTAAACTCTCATTTTAAATGTCAAATTAAGTGGTTAAAACCTCCACTTGCTACTACAACTCCTGGATCTCGCCGCGGAGACCACGAAAACAGTGGCAGGAGGGAAAGGTCTTAAAGTCATCAAAGTCGTTCTACAGTTAAACCAGGATATAACGAAGTTGCCAAAAATTCGCAATTTTCCCTTACATGCAGGTTTTCGTTACATGGAGGTTTCGGGTTAGGGTTCGCGTGTATAAAGCAGAAACGAAACCAAAATGATAGACATCAGTGACTGTGCATTTACCCTTCAAGGATTTATTCCACAGAGAAAAGCTGCGTGCTTTGCGCCTGCTGCTTTCCCACGAGCTAGGCACTACACGCCAACCCGAAGAGGCAAGGTCGCTTACCCCCGTATTCGCAAACATCACTTAAGTATGACTTTTGACTTCTGACACTTTTCGGTGCCGTAACGCGTTTCAAGAACCAAGCTTATGCCGAAAAAGAGCCTTTTTTTCCCGGCGAAGAGTATGCCCTTTGTCGCACTCAAAATTGTTCAGAGGGTGCTGGCTGGGACACTGTACCGGGCGGCGACGTTCTCCTTTCAGGCTGCGGAGACGGCATTGAAAATTGCGAGCTTTTCTTGAAAAGGCAAAACTTTTCCGTTTTGGCAGCATAATTCATCACCGACTAACCGACACCAAAGATAGCAGAGGAGATGCGTGACTACACGCTGCCAAGCAGGCCTAGAACCTAACCGACACCGCACTCACACGTGGAAACAAACGTTAGTTTGTGGTGCGGGTAAAATTCACTAAATTAGTGCATTTTTCCTACAGGTTTTTCCAAAAAGAAAAAAAAACAATGATTCATCAGCGAAGCGAATTTGTTACATCAAGGTTAACCGTTGCAACGCCTTCGTTACATAGACGACGCAAACACATAGGTTTCAATGGGGATGGCAATACGGAAGTGAAAAACTTCGTTAAATCAAGGAATTCGTTACGCAGAGGTTTGTCACTTCCAAGTTCCAGGTTACCTGTATTAGTATAACGAGAAAACCGAGCTCGTCCGTCTAGCAAGCTGTATGCTGGGAATTGAAAGCTAAAAACAAACGTCCACAAATTGAGAGAGTACAAAGTTCTGACCACGGGAGCGTTATTTTCGTCTCACCGATGTTTGCCTTCACAGCTATATACTCTCGCACAAGGAGCAATGGGTTCTGTTTACCGAGCTTGCAACGAACGGCTGTTGGTTGGGCTTGCTCGTATGTTTGCTCTCATGCGCTCTTTTGCGCGGCACAAAAGCCGACACGGACAGCGCGGTTGTTGCCACCGCGCCGCTAGTAACCCGAGCGTTTGTGTGTCCACCATAACCGAGCGGACGGTATTCCTTTCGACCTTGTAGCGGGCTGGAGTGGCTGTCGTGTTCCCCGAATGCGCTGGCCCTGCTGTTCCACCGGCCCTCTGGCGGCGTAATGGAGGCCGGCCGTGACTGCAGCCTTAAGGCCCTCATGCCAGGGACTGCAAAGGTGGTGGCGCCGTTGCTGAAAGCGCGCACAAAGACAATACAATGGCATCGGAGTTCCCTTGCCTCGAACCACGTTTGAGATCATTCGGGTCCCACTCCACAGAAATGCACAGAAACAGGCTGACCCACAAGTGTGCAAGAAGAGAATGGGCAAGGCGGCAGATAATTGTGTCAAGTACAGTGCTTTCACTGAAACGCCATGGTGTTTTAGGAAAAATTTCGGCGCGGCTTATATTGGACCCCTTATTAAATTCAGTATTCTATTGTGTGTTACCGAACTTTCATGTCAGAATGTAACGTGCGCCTTAAAACAGCTACTTCAAAAACGATAAGGGTATTATTGGTCTTTTGTTAACTGTGCCAACTGCTTTGACACTGCTATGACACCTAATTATTTGAAAAACGTGGCAAGCATATACAACTCTCTCTCTCTATCTATCTAGCTATATATATATATAGAAATAAGGGTTGGCAGTCAAGTAATCCTGGGAAAGCAAAGGGCATTTTTTCACCCCTTTCGTTCTCGAAAAATTCTTCATCTGTTGCTCTGACCTACCGCATTCTCCCCTTTGCTTTTTGCTTTCCGAGGTTTCCTTGACTGCCTCTCATTGCTGTCCTAATTCAACGGGCCCCTTTATATATATATATATATATATATATATATATATATATATATATACATATATATATATATATATATATATATATATATATATATATATATATATATATATATATATATATATATATATATATATATATATATATAGCAGAACAGAAAGATACGGGACGAGGGACTCAGTAAGGACACATATCAAGGTTGCAGTCGTCATTGCCAGTGCTTTTCGGCTGTTTCGGAGATATTTAATAGTGCCGAATGACGTGTGTTTGTCACGTTTTTTTTTTTAATACAGTGCTAAATAGGCGAAAATATAAGTCGAGAAAAAATCCGCCGTTTTTCCGGGAGCGGGAGTCGAACCCACATCTCCGCATAACGCGTGCGGTGCGTTAACCAATTACGCTACCCCGCAGCGGCTCCCCTCTCGACTTTTACCGGGGGGTTTATATTTACAAGTGCTCTGAAGCACTTGTAAATATAAGCGTCAGATACAGTTGTAGTAAATATAAATACCCCAGAAAGTGAAGGAGAACACAGTCGCCCAGATAGCGAAATTGGTAAGGCATTCGAGATCTAATCGAAAGGCGTGGGTTCGGTCCCCACTCTAGGCGCGTGTTTTTCTTTCTTTCTTTCTACATAAATTAATAAAAAATATAATTTCACTTACGGTCAAACAAGTGTAACCATTCCCCTATGCCTCCTTTGGTGCTGTAGACTGCCGGCATTTCTTTCTGTATTTCCTAACGAAACCCTCAGCCCCTCATTTCCAAATCATATACAGTAATACCTCGTTAACTCGAAGTAGTAAAAACCGGGAAATAGTTCGAGATAAGCGGATGTTCGAGATAAGCAAAGTTGCGTGAATTGCCATGAAATATCGAGTTCTTTGCACAAAAGGCGCTACTACTTAGCAGTTCTTAAATCTTGCTTTTCATAACGGTTTTAAAGAGAAAAACAGCATACAGGAGACGTTCACGGGCTGGGTTCTGTAGCACTGCAATTTTACTTAGCAGAAAAGAACTGCGTAACGCTGGTCTGCTTTGCGGCCGCACTCGGACCTATAGTAAGAAATCCTCTAGCTGGTTGACGGAGTTGACGCATTGCATTAGCCGATCTTCCCCGCCGCTGCACTCAACCTTATTTCGAAGCAAGCGCAGAAAATTCCCCGTTTCGGCATATGTCGGCACCTCTCAAGGAGGCTCGTCATTATCGCCCCCGTCTTCGCCGTCCTTTTGTGGCTATTTCAACGATTTCGGCGTCCGTAAGTTCTCCTGTCACGCGCACATCCTGCTGTACCTCTGCGCATGTCTCTACCGTCACATGACGCGCCACGAAGTCGATATGCCTCTAGGCTCAGACTTCACGTTTAAGGAAAACATCGGCTTTGGGATAGTCGCGGCTAAACGAGAAAGAAATCGAGGGGCTTATGCGCGGCAGCATCGTGCGAATCTTGGGAAACCGTACGCGGCGGCGAAATTTTGTTCCCCTCTGTCAGGATTTCGAGATACCCGCAGTTTGACCCAAAAATACTTCGAAATAAAGGGCACCAAATACAAAGGACGTATAGGAAATGGTTTGGTGCCTCGGAAAATTTCGACTTAGCCCATTTTTCGAGATATCCGAGTTCGACTTAACAAGGTATTACTGTCTTATATATATATATATATATATATATATATATATATATATATATATATATATATATATATATATATATATATATATATATATATATATATATATATATATATATATATATATATATATATATATATATATAAAGACAGAAATAAGGGTTGGCAGTCAAGAAAACCTCGGAAAGCAAAGGGGAGGATGTGGTAGGTAATTGAAAGAGATAAAGAATTCTTTCCAAATTCTTTATCTCTTTCAATTACCTACCACATCCTCCCTTTGCTTTCCGAGGTTTTCTTGACTGCCAACCCTTATTTCTGTCTTACTTTCAACGAGCCCCTCATTTCCTATTCTGATTCGCTATATATGTATATATATATATATATATATATATATATATATATATATATATATATATACATGTCGCAGACACTCGAGTCACGGCTCGGGAGGTTAAAAAGAAGGTCCCCTTCGTCACGAGTAGTCCGCGTGGCTCTGGCTACCACCCCTAGCGGAGGAAATACACTAGAAAGTGGAGGGGAAAATAGCTTCGCCGGTAGCATAGTGGCCATCGCACCAGACGCGTATTCTCGAGGTCGTGGGTTCGGATCCCACCCGGCGGGCATTTTTTCTCCACTTTCTGTCTTTTCAAATTCCCTATCTGTTTCATTGCGCTTTCCGAGGTTTTCTTCGCTGCCAACCCTTATATATATATATATATATATATATATATATATATATATATATATATATAAATATATGTAGCGAATCAGAATAGGAAATGAGGAGCTCGTTGAAAATAAGACAGAAATAAAATTTGGGAGTCAAGAAAACCTCGGAAACAAAAGCAGAGAATATGGTAGGTCATTGAAAGACAAAGAATTTGGAAAAAAAGAGATTGGAGAAAAAATTACGCCCACCTCCCCTCGCGGGAACCCTGGTGTGATGCGACGCTGAGGGGGGTTCAAGAGCAAGCGGATCGACCGAAAGGTCGCCTGAGAGCAGCACACCGGTTATATGCGCAGCGCGCCGGAAGGAGAGGAGACCGCGGAGAGAGAGAGTGCCGCGGCTAGACGCAACAGAATCCAACACAATCCACTTTAATCCAATGCAATCTAAATCCAATCCAATCCAAGTCAAGTCAGGCCAAGCCAAGCCAAGCCAATCCAATCGAATCCAATCCAATGCCCCTCGCGAGAGAGTGTTCGCTATCGGAGAGGAGAGGGGGAGAGTGGCTGCGGACAATAACGGACGCACGCGGACAACAACGGACGCACGCAGGAAGGACAGGGCGGCCGACAATAGATGCTCTGAGCGTCGCATCTGAAAATGCCTGCCTTGGAGTGGAGAAAGTGGAGAAAAATGCGGGAGTTTCCCCAAATTCTTTAAATCTTTCAATGACCTACCATATTCTCCCCTTTACTTTCACTTTATTTCTGTCTTATATATATGTATATATATATATATATATATTTATATAATATATATATATGTATAAATATATATTTATATATATATATATATATATATATTTTTTTTTTGTTTAAAGAAAGAAGGTTGAAAAAAATGGCCGCCGTTTTGGATCTGAACCCACGATCACCGTATTCTGGAGGTCGTGGGTTCGGATCCCATTCTAGGGTCATTTACCCTCGCGGTCAATAAACCTATCTCACGACAGTCGTCTTTTGTCTACGGCTGTTGTCTTTTAATTTTTCGACAATTTTTTATTGTGGCACCTATCGGTCGCTTTGCTACAGTGCTTTTATACCATCGGTGGTCCCTCATTCTAAAGTTCTGCTGTTTTGGCAAACGAGGGAAGCAACTAATGGGGTTGAAAAGAGGCGTATAGGGTCACATGATCTCCTGTGAAGGCGGGCAATTACGTGGCGTGACTGCTTATTACGCGTCGAAGTCTTTTTTATGCGAAAATGCGTAAGCATTCATTGCTGTGTACGCCGCGAACTGTGTACTGCCTTTAATCTGCTCAAAAATGCGTTATTAGGGAAGTTAGGACATTTGATTTGCATGGTACCGTGAATGCAGCTCATTGTAAGGAAAAACCAAGAAAAAAATAGCAAAGACAATTACAAAACAAAAAGTCGCCAAAATTAACAGTCAAATCTGGCTACTCTTGTGCGCTGCACTAAACTAAAGATTGTGGGAAAAAATTAAAATAGCTACAAATAAAGTACCAAAACCATCAAGCTCTACCTAGGATAGCGAGCTCAAACTATTCATTCAGAAACGAACAAACAGGACCCGTAAAAGATGATGAAACATGAAAAACTGACGGTGCACACACGCAAAGAGACCCCTTTGCCTGAGTGCACCCTCGCTTTCTATCTTTGATAAAGAAAGTGCATTTCTAAACACTTTTTTCTTACGTTCGCGCTCTGCCAGCTGTCCATGGTGCAACTTCTTTTTTCTTTCTTTCTTTTTTCTTGAGTGTATGCGTGTCCTATATATGCTTGTCCTTTTCGAAATAAACTCAATTTTTACTAGCGCCTGTCCTGTCTGCCACCGTCCTCGTCCTCTTTGCGCTGAGCGTCCCATTCACAATGGACCAACTATCCCAACAACACGTTTTGATTGAAATCAGAAGGATGCTACTGGCGTCACATCGACACGTATTCGGAGATGGCTTCTTCCCGCATTTTCTATTTCTTCGCCGTCGGCTCAGTGCGAGCTTGCATACAGACAGATCCCGAGAGCCATGGTACGGAGCCAATGATCCATTCAGGCGAGTTGTATACGGCCATCTCTACACCGACACTGTTGTCTTGAGCAAACTGATACCGCGTGCAGTTCAAGGACAAGCTCGAGCGCTAACCTAGTGTATCCGATATCAGTTCCCCCCCGACACCGTCACGCATGCATCTTCCCCCGCGTATTTACCGTGTGGTCCTAATCGCTCCCTCCTCTAGTGTTGTCCTTGGGGTGGCTGTTCTGCATAATTAAATATTTCCTATCTTGCGCGGAACGCATGATGGATCCCGCGATTCCGGCGAGTGTAAGTCGTCGACCGCCGCCACGCTATAACGAGCGCGTCGTAGGGGCGGCGGGCCTCGTCGCAGCAGACGCTGCTGTTGAATAATGCACCAGTATATGCTGCGCTCCAGTTCCGATCGACCGGCTGGGCAGCTCCTGTACGTTCGATGCAATTGATGACCACCACGGAACGAAATCGATCCTGCGGCTCCGGACGGGTGTGATTGCGGACATAATTTCCGTTGCGGCCGACCTACGCCACGGAGTCCTCCTCCCTTTTGTCATTATGAAACAGGGGTGCGTTTGCTTCATTTTCAAGCTTTTTCAAACCATCAATTTTCAATAGGTTCCTCTCGTTGGCTTCATGTTCATTTGTTATTCTTGCTGTTTATATGCCAGCTTGTACCATCGAACTAATAGCTTGATCTTTGTTACTGGCAGGTTGCCTGGCTACTCGAGAAAACATAATTTTTACTTCCTGTCGAATTCGTCTCTATTTTATTGTTGTTGGAAAGCGGTCACCCTAAACATTGTGCTTTCGGATTAAAAATAGATTGCCCGACCATATTCATGATAAATATTCAAATAAGCGCGCTCTTTGCTTCAAAATAAAAAAAAAGATAATTTAGACTCGAAACTCTGTACTGGGGAATTGTCATATAGGACGTCGCCTTCGCGGTTGAATGTTTTTCGTTGCGCTTTATTTTCACCGCGTTCTCAACCGAATCTAGGGGATTTAAGCCACTCCAAAGCACTTGTTGGTGCGCCGAGTAAGCCGACAGAACGAGACAGCATCATCATCTTTGTGTTTTATTTTTGTTGCATTTGGAGCTGCTCGCGTCATCCCGGCGAAGGGTCTCTTTTTCATATTTAGCCCGTATTTTTTTACTTCGCCTCTCTTGGACAGGAGGAGGAGGAAGAACAAACGTTTATTTTACATATTTAGAGCATATGGGCGGCCGCCTTTTTCCAGGTAGCCGCGTTTTTACCATTTTTACAGTGATTTTTACAGTGATTTTACAGCATTTTTACAGTGATTTTTTTTTTACCGTCAGTATTTTATATTCGCCAAAATCACTTCAACGGGAATTTTTATCTAAAGAATGCCATAGTTTTTTCTTTATAGAGTAGCAGTTTTCTATGATCTGCCCAACGGTAGCTGTACGCTAAGCAGTGTTGATATATATGACCCGTGCCAGCGGTGGCCGTAGTTTTCACTGTTTTGCCTATACAGTGAACTCCCATTAAGACGAACCAGAAGGGACCTTGATGGTATGTTCGTGTTATCAGAAGTTCGTCGGATCAGAAGCCCTCCCCAAAAAAGAATCGGCAATATGCCCAGGTGCACGCAAATATCTTGCTTGAATACGGGGAATGAAGTAGACTTACAATTAAGGAAAAAAAATTATTTGAGCCACAACTTCATAAAAGGCTGTCCTCAAGTGCCCTTGCCCGGTTTTATACAGTCCAAGCGGCGACGGAGAGCGTACACTCGCTACCTAAAGCGACAACGCAGCAGAGACAGAGAGGAAACTCCTCGCTTTCTCGGCGGTGACGCGGTGGGACTGGCGCCGTGAACCGACACGAACTCGCATGCTCCCTCTGCGAAATAGCATTGGTCGGGAGAGCTGCTTCGTTCGAGAACAGGAGGTCTCCGTCATCGCTTTTTACTGCGAAGCAGTATATGTCTACCACCCCCCCCCCTCCTTCCCCCTCCCCTTGAAGTTTTCATTCCACACTCTAAACGCCGTAACCTTTCTGTCTACCTATAAACGCTTTTAACTTCTATATCAACGGTTACAAGCCAATTCAATAAACGTTACAAGCCTTTTTACCTTGAATAACGGTTACGGCCCAAGGTCTCGTTGAACGTAGAGGTTACTTTGCGGCGCGACGGTTGTAACCACTAATTTGTGACGTCTAAACCGAACTCGTAACCTTTGCGCACCCCAGTTCCGCGGGCGCTTCACCACGTGATCAATCACGTGACCTCAGTCTCGGCGGGAAGCCGCAGGTCGCCGCGCGTTATGTGCTGCACGTTTCTTCCCGCGCTCGGCCATGTTGTGTTCGCGCAACGTATAGAACTTCGAAGTCTTCTTCGTGCCCCGGTTCATTTCGCGCCGTCCTGGAGGTACCGGAAGGTAAGCATGACTGGTCATATTCATTACATAGAGCAATACCAACAGCTGATAAACTTTTAAAGCTTATATGATGGCTTAAGTGCGATGAAAGTGCGGATAACGACCGGAAGGCGCGCAGCGCCAAGCTTTTGTTGACAACGCAATAACTGAGCTGTCAATAAGCGCTTTGTCGTTTAGCTGTTTCGTGGTCTGAGTATTCTTCAGGCCTTAATTGCTATGCATGTTTTGGGGTATACTCTATAAATATACGTACACTTTTAAAAACGTGTAATATTTCCCACCTCGCGTTCTAGGCCGTAATGACACCTGTGACAGAGACCTGTGGGGTGTCCTGCGAGGGCGATGCAAAGAAGATTGCGAGTGCTTAGGGTATCTCGTCGAGGCTGCAGCGTTCCTATTTTAAACGTTGCTATCTTAAAACACAGCAAACGTGTACTCTTAAAAGAACACAAGCAAGGACGTATAGCCAGGTGCGGAATTTTGGTGTCAGAACACGCCCCTAAATTTGATAAGAGGCGCGTGCCACCCCGTCCTTTCGGCCGCTTTCCGCCCACTTCATCTATAAATTTGTATGCAAAAATGAGAATAGGATACGAAAACGAAAATAACGTACTGTGTCGGCGCAGTCTCATTTTAAAACTTTTTGCTGACGAGGTTTAACAACGAAGAAAAATATTTCTTGCCATGCGACTGAGCTGGTATACCCTTGAATTTCCCCCATACCTGGAAGGAAACTGGGTGCCATAGGATACACTTTTAAGCGCACGTTTTCTGACTTGTTTTTTCGTTGCCCTTGTGATGGCGAGATGTGAGTAAAGACGTTTTATGAGCACTTCGTGTTTCATTCAGATGTCTACCAGTAAAAAATATCAAGCGGTTACAAATTCTGTTTAACAATGCAGCTCACATGCGAGGCCGAGCTGCGATTTGGAACCCCAATGCCGGTGCTAGAGGACACCTTGAAGAAAGCAGTGTGTCAGATGTTTTGGAGAAAGTGTGCACGTTCCAACACGTCGAGAAGCAAATTCAGCCGCATGGGGCAAAGCATTACTTGATCAGCGAGGTAAGACAGCGTCCTGGACTGTAACGTCTCTGCTATGTAGTGTACCCAACCCATATCAGTGTGAGAAAATTGCTGCGAGTATGCAAGTAAGGGACCGAGTCCTGGTAGAGCAGCTACTATTTCCAAAAAAAGAAGCAGCAAACTTACATTTATTTCTTTGGGGTTTATTTTACATCTTACCATCATAGACCCTGCGATCATAGTTCTTTTAAATGCGAATGCATTTCTTAGCCGCGGGTTGTCTTGCGTCGTTGAGCGGCGCGCGCCTAGCAACCGGAGCAGGTGCGGAGTAGCGGAGAGTGAGTGGAGAGGAGGAGCGCGCTCGGCGTGTGAGGGCGCTCGCATCGCGGAGCTCGGGGCGGAGAGAGAGCTTGCGCGCGGGCTGGCGCGGGTCTCTCTCTCCTCTCCGCGTACCCTCTCCGCTCGCTGCGTATATAAATGCAGGGAGCGCGCGCCTCTCTCCGTGGGTCTATTCGTTTCACCTGCACCGCGTGAACCAGTTCAGGCGGTGCCGCACTTCGCCATTCGTTTCAGCGGTGCAGCTCGCGGCACCTGAACCGCGCCGTTCGATTCACCGGTGGTGCCGACGGGTGCAGGACGGGTTCATGGCTTTGCCTGCACTCCCTGCCAAGGAGGTGCAGAAGCAGACGAAAAATGTGCAGGTCTGGTTCCGCCGATGGCGGAACCCGCTTTGCACCGCTGTGAACTGGTTCAAGAGGTGCAGGATGAATCGAATAGACCCCGTGACTGCTTACCGACTGGCGCCTTGATAGCGATGGAAGTCGGTGAAGTCGAATCCCTCGCGGCAACGATATTGCAAAGAAGAATTCGGTGCACCCAATGCATTCGCATTTCCGCACGATCCCCTTCGGGGAGGTGGGGGGATTTTTTTTGTTTGTTTTTAACACTGATGGCGGTGCCCGAAGACGTTGTTTTCAACTCGCCCCATATCTACCTTTCCTCGGAAAAGATTCTTGATCACGGTGGCAAGCCACACGACTTGATTCGAGTCAACGGCACAACAGAAAATGCGCAGGTCATGTGCCTGGCGCTCTACTACATTAAGAACCTAAACTATCCCCAAGCCCTAGCGCAGCCGCTGATCTTCCTGCAGAAATTTTTGCGGCCTATGGACAGCGTCCCCAGGGGCCTTATGAACGGAAGGCTGAGGAGCCGGGTAGAAAAAAATTAAGCAGTAATTCACAACGTGATCTTTCGAAATCAAAGAGCGAGGAGCGTATGCATATGCAGGACCAATGAGAAACAAGCCACGATGTTGTACACTAACGTTATGAAAATAAATTTCATTCTTTCTTTTCACACTTTGTGGTGCATGTTTTGTATTACTGGGTGATTTCTGTACGCGCAGTGTGTATACTATGTGTAACTTTGACACAACTTATCTTTAAAAATACACGCCGCACTCGAGTAAATCGAAGGGCAAAAGGTTGTTCTCCAGGTCACGCATCTGAGCCTTTTTTGAGACTATGTGCACATGCTGAGACGCGTGTATCGAAAGCCAATGTGGGAATTGTTCCACCGATGTATGTACATGCCATGAGTTTTTATTTGTATGCGCGGCGCGGACCGCGTACGCATAAAGGCATGACGGGTAAGGGGGGGGGGGGGGGGGGGCGGGGCGGGGAGAGGAAAGGGCGTAACTTTTATGTACAGGTTTCAGCCTAACCCATAGTAAAAGTTACGTCCTAACGGTTACACCGTAACCGATAAAGTAAAGGTAACAAATTTGCAATATTTTAACCTCTAGTAGAGGTTACGGCATTTAGAGTGCAGTGAAGCCGCTTTACTTGGCGCCGCTCCGGGGCTGCTCGTCACCACCGCGGACCCCCTATCACAACTGTTATTCCCCTCGTCAACAGCTATGACTATTTCACAAATTGCGCGATTGGCTGACAACGGCGGTAGCTCACCCGTTATAAGATGATTGCGGAGAATACACAAAAGCGCAAATGGGCGTAAAAACGGCCGAAAGCCGCCGCCGCCGATGCCCCCTCAAATTACACCTCGCATAATAAGTGCGAATACCTTCCGATTGAAGAGCCAGTTGCCCGGATGGAACGTCGGCGGGAACCCGTAATCCTACTTCGTCTTGAAAGGCTTTCCAAACGACATTTTCGCGGGTGTATTTCACGCCTAAGTATCAGCCCATCACCGGTTACCGGTTTATGCGTGCACGGGTTCGGGGCGGAAGTAGTGGGGCGCGCACGCACAACTGCGCTTCATGTGACTACCGATGATGTGCCTGTTATGTTGCTGGGAGATTTAATATGAGACTGTTGGCTCAAAGCGCCCTGTCAGCTGTCCTCTTTAATAGAGCGGTTTGGGTCAGGGTTGATGTGTTACACAGAAAGTAGAATGCTACGACGGGGGAGGGCCAAGGACAGTCCCGTTCGTCCACTAGAATTATTGTTATTATAATTCTTTATTCGGAAGTGTGGACTCAAGGTCTAGTCAGGGATGGCAGGGCGGTAAAGAATGTGACAGCGTCTACATCCTGTTGTGTATCCCCGAGGTCCAAGCGGAAGTCCACAGGGACATAACCATCTCTTTTGGGTGAGCCCAGCCCACAGGAGCCGATGTCCATTCCTGGAGGGTTTTGATGTACGGCGGAAGATGGGCTCTTCTCTCCGCCGCGAGCCCCGAGCACTCCCACAGCATGTGCTGCATTGTGGGTCTTGTTGGCGCGCGACAAAAGCTCTCGCTGGAGTTCTCGGGGTTTTTCTCAGTTGTCTCAAGCTCGAGGCCTCCCAGGTTCAACTGATGGGACGAATGTATGTCGTTCATTTGGGGGAAGCGCGGAAATTGAAGGAACGTCGGTCCCAAAACAAGCCCGGATAGGCGCGAAAACAACCGAAAGCCGTTGCTTGCTAAAGTTCTAGCTCTTCGAGTAGCTGGGAATCCCTTCCAGGTGAACGGCAGCTTGCCCGCTTGGAAGGCTGAAGTGGGCAAACATTTCTTATTCAGCTTAAACGGCTGTCAGGGCGACATTTTCGGCGGTTTCTTTCACTTCTATTCCGCGCACATAACCGGTTGCCGGCGATGAACAGTCCGTTGTGCTGGCGAGAGGTTAAAATCTGAATGTGAGATGGCCCAATGCCACCGGTCCAGTGTCTTCAGTGGTCGAGTGGATTGGGTTGGCGTGTCACTCAAACAGTAATATGCCTACGACGCGGGAGTAAAACAGACTCCTCTTTCTGCTGCTCAGCCCAAGGACGCAGGTTTGATTACCGGCCGGGGCGGCCGCTTTTCTGGTGGATTGTGAAAAGCGAAAGCGCTCGTGTGTTAGATATTTCGGCGCACGTTAAACATCCCCAGATGGTCCAAATTAATCTGGAGCCTTGCGCTACAGCGCGCCGCATGGCCTGTGTAGCATCGGAGCGTTAAAAAAATTCAAAATCATAAAACAGACACAGCCATGTCTGTCACACCAATGCTCGAGTTCCTCCAAGTTGCATTCAGCTAATTTGCTAGGAAGTATGCTAGATCGCAAATTATTAACAAACGTGTTTTGTTTTATGTGGTCTATATAGACTACTCCCAGCTTCGCAGGTCGTCCTTCTCCACGGAGTGGAAGGCAATAAGCTTTTTTTTTTACTTTTTTTATACTCCTAGTTTTCCGCCTCTGCCCTCCAGAGCAAAGCGGCCACAAAACTCGCCCTCTTTATTTTTCTCTGCTTTGCCGCTGGCTCAGCGGGTGAAGGATGGGAGAAGTGGTAGCTTTATCCCCGTATCTTTTTTTTCTCTCTCCCTCTCTGCCTCCGTGGCGCGAAGTCACTTTGCGCAGTTGTTTTCTTTTACTTTTCTTTCCCCCGGGTCGCGTGAATGCCCCGCGGTACCCCGCCAAGTCTACCATGTTCGCTACCCAGAGTCTCCAACAGTGCTCATGACCCCGAAAGTAATAGTCTTAAGCGCAGAGTACGTGCAACGTTGTTCGTCTTAACCGCCTTTTTTTTTTTGCATTGTGTATATGGAAAACCCAAACAAACGTTCTTACGTTGCTCGGCATAACCGAGGATGTCTTAAAGAGACACTGAAGTGATTTGTAAACATTATTAGCGCAAATTGTAGTCCGGAGTCCATAGGCCATGTCTCGACCATTCTGAGCGAGCTTGCGCGAATTTATTTAGTAGAAAAAGCAATTCAAAAATGCTGTCCTCATCTCTGCACCCTCGCCCATTTTTTGTAGCGTTTTCGTGTGACGTCACGAGGAGACGAACTGGCAATTGGCTCAGTCGGCCCAGTCGGCCCAGTCAATCGGCCCAGCGTTTAGACCACCGGCCGCCGACGGGTCGTCGCAATTCGCTCGCTCAATTGTAACTAATCCACAACACGTTCGTGAATGGAAGAATGTGCCTTTCTTTACTTTGTTAGTTTGTAAATTGTATCAAGTTCCGAGTCCGGGTCGCTCCACACAAGCGCTGCACAAGTGTACATGGGACGCTTCACTGACTTTACGCTAGTAGGACAATCTAACGCCACATGAAGGCGGGAGAAGTGTCAACGAATTCAATATTCGGACTAGGGAAATAAAATCAACTGAAACTTTTACAGTACAACGCAAAACTAGGGAGCAGAGAGCACTTTTTTGCGCCGGGTGAACAAGCACAGCGATTAGCAGCACGACCGCACATCTGCGAACGCTTTTCCGTCAAAGAAATGCAATTGCTAGACGTGAGATATTGTGGAAGTTTGGGAGATGCTTGCTGCGCGGGTGCTATACAACAAATAGTCACCTAAAGTTGAAATATTAAAACTAAATAAAGGTGTAAACTGGTTATACATTATATACCTTATATATCCAAACTCGGCAGGGCTGGCTCGTGGCCGAGTGGTATGAGGCGCTAGGTTGTTGTTTTGCAAGTCGCAAGTTTGAATCCCCGATGGTACATCCTTTTCTTTTGAAGTTGAGTTTTTCGTTTTCAGCCGATGTTTTCTAAACTGAGTTCACCATTTTTGGGCCGTAATGTTCACTGCTCCACAAGCGAGTTCGTAGAACACGCACAGACTGCCACTGACGCGCTAGCGAGTTCTTGTTAGCGTGCTGTTGCCACAAGCACCGACTGCTTGCGAGCAGTGGGCACAGGCGTGAATCAGCACACCCTTGGCCTGGTGCGAACACGCTTTTTACGATACAGGCATGAGTGAGACAAGCTCCGAGTATGCGGGAAAAGGACATGGCATTTGAGGGTCTGCGGTGACACAGAGGGCATTCATCCACTGAGTAGGCCTCGGCTTGTGATTCCTACGATTCCAAGTCATCCTGGGAGGCTTATTTCAGGCATTTTACAGCCGACAACGTGGCATAAGCTCGGTACGGCGGTTACTGAGATATCGAAATAGCCCATACAACGATGCCGTCGGATGTCAAGCATGTTGTTTCACAGAACCGAAACCGAAACTTGTTTGAATGCTCACCTTGGACATCGTCCAATCACGGTGCCATCTCCTCCCGACGTCAAAGCCTTTAGTTGGTGCGGCCGCCACAGACCGCGCATGGTATTATTTCTTCTTTTTTCGCTTTATAACATAATTAATGACTTATCAACCGGATAAACGATGAAAAGTGTGGTAATTTGAGCTAGTCTACTCAGTGCAAGCAAAACCGGGAGCTTGACAAATTCACTTCAGTGTCCCTTTAACGGGATTTCACTGTGTATGCATCGTCTTCACGCTCGTGGGTAGGAATGGAGCGAAAATAGCGCTACCAGTTCTTCGTATCAGGAAAAAAACACTGCAGCACAATAAGCGCAGATAAAGCATGAACCCAGCAAAACCCCAGCTTACTAGCCGAGGAATGCACGCATTTAAAAAAAATTCGAGGACACTTAAGCATTCCTTATTTTTGTGTACGCGGAAGCATTAACGTTAGATGGAATTCCGCTTGCTCCTCATTCGAGTTTCCAGCGTCGGGTAAAGTTTTCGAGTTTTGCCTCGTTGTACCTACTGTAGTACCTACCCTGGTCCGCGTCGAGTCCCTAGTGCCAGGCCACCGACGAGACAGATGCGCCTCTCCCCACCGCGACGCGCTATGTGCTGCAGCGGAGAGCTCGGAATAAAAAGTACCAATAAACTGTGCGCCAAGCTGGTGCTACTGAAGGAACAAGTGACTTCTTTAGGACCCTGCAACAGACACGTGCTCGTTGGTAATCCTTGTATATCTCATTGCGAAGCAGAGGCAAAACTGTGGGTTTTACGCATCCACGCCACAGGTTGGAGAGGACACGCTGTAGGAGAGGGCTACGTTAAATTTATGCCCCCTCTGGATCTCTGAAGAGTGCCTAAATGGCACCCACAAGCACAGTGTTTGTTTTTCGCGCCTATTAGAGAGCCGGCCGCTGAGGGGACCGCGAAGCGAGCTTGTCACATCGTGCTGGGCAACGCATGGCTTGGGCCGGTGAGCAGCAGCGGCGGGCCTGGACTTTCCGAGTGGAAGCGTTGTGAGAGCCAGCCTCTGTCTACGATGTTTGTATTCTGGTCCCAAACATTATTGGCCAACCGCAGAGGCCCAACGTTAACTCTCAGGTTCTAGTTTTTTTTTTTTTTTTTTTTTTTGTGGACACTGATATACGAGTGTCTTCGTTATACCCTCCTCACGAATTTTGCCTAAGCGTATGACGGTACTTCATTTCATTGATGGCATTATTACAGCCTTCTTGTTCATCTATTGCGCTTGTTGTCGGCCAATGATTTATTCCTGGAATTTATTACAAGTTTAATTCAGCTCAAAAACGTAATAAAAGAACAGATATTTTTCAAATACGTCATTTCAAATAATCTAAATGAGGAAACACGAGTTTCTGAGGGAATAAAGAGTATATATATATATATATATATATATATATATATATATATATATATATATATATATATATATATATATATATATATATATATATATATATATATATATATAGCAAAAAAAGAAAGACACACGTCGAAAAAAGACAAGGTGTAACGTTTCGGCCGAGGGACCGGCCTTCGTCTGACTAGGTGACTACAGCCGCTGCTGTTATTCTAACGAAGGCCGGTCCCTCGGCCGACACGTTAAACCTTTTCTTTTTTCGACGTGTGTCTTTCTTTTTTTGCTACGACTTGCCGGTGTCCAAGAAATATTTTCCTGCAATATATATATATATATATATATATACACATGTGCACATACAGTAATATCTCCTTACTCGAACTCGCACATCTCGAAAAATAGTCTAAGTAGAAATTTTCCGTGCACCGAACTATTTCCTATACGTCCCATGTGTTTGTTGCCATTTATTTCGAAGTATATTTGGGCCAAACTACGAATATCTGGAAATCTTGACTAAGAGTGAAACGAAAATTCCGCCGCCGCGGACCGTTTCAAACGATTCGCGCCATGCTGCCGCGCCTAAGTCCCTCGATTTTTTGCTCGTTTAGCCGCACCTACCACAAAGCCGATCTTTTCCCCGAAAGCGAAGTCTGAGCCTAGAGGCACATGAACTTCGTCATGCAACCCTGCGGCACGTAATGTGACGGTACAGACATGCGCAGAGGTACAGCCGGGTGTGCGCGTGACAGGAGAACTTACGGACGCCGAAATTACTTAATTGGCCACAAAAGGAGGGGACGGCGAAGACGAAGGCGACGACGACGAACCTCCTCGAGAAGTGTCGACATCTCCGAAACGGGAAATTTGCTGCGCTTGCTTCGAAATGAGGTTGAGTGCAGCGGCGGTGAAGATCGGCTCACGCAATGCCTAGAGGACTCCTTACTAGGCCAGAGTGCGGACGCAAATCAGACCAGCATTACGTGTTATTTTCTGCGAAGTAAAATTACAGTGCCACAAAACCCAGCTGGTGAACGTCTGTAGTATGCTTTTTTTCTCTTTCAAAGCTTTATGAAAGCAAGGTTGGAAGTTGCTGTTGAAGAGCTGGTAAGCAGTAGCGCCTTTTAAATGCAGAGCATTTCTTTAACTCACGATGTCACCCGGCGTTGTCGGCGTTGGCGTGCCTCGGCGTCCGCAAGAGCCGTTCCAGGTGCGCCCTCTCCCCCACTCCTCCTCGCCTGCTCTCCGCTGCTCCTCGCGTGTTTTAAATGCAGAGCATTTCTTTAACTCACATGTAGCGTCCGCCGTCCGTCCGCAACAGCTCAGCGCGCAGGTGCGCCCTCTCCCCCACTCCTCCTATCCCGCATCACGCTACCCTCCTCGCTCTCAACAACAGGTCCGCACCCCTCCCCCTACACTATATAAAAAAACACTTATCGGCGCCTGGTTTCGATCCCACGACCCTGCGGGCGGAACGCAAGGCACATGGTGCTCTTCCCACTGCGCCACAAAGCCGACACAGAATGAAAGGCTACGAACACGCCTTATATCCTTGACTCATTCAAACTACGTCAAGGAGCTGCTGATACAACGCATTCACTACCTGCGGGCGGAACGCGAGGTACATGGTGCTCTTCCCACTGCGCCACAAAACCGACACAGAATCAAAGGCTACCAACGCGCCTTATATCCTTGACTCATTCAAACTACGTCAAGAAGCTGCTGATACAACGCATTCACTACCACCAACTCCCCAAACACTAAACGTTAACGCAATACACCCACCCCTTATGCGACGCATTTACTCGAGTCCCCCTCGCGGGGAGGTGGGCCCATTTTCTCTTTCTGTCTCAGTACCCTCCCCCGAGACGAAACTAGCAGGCCCAAGATCAATTTCTCAGGCCGACCACTTCTCCTTTTTAATAAACATTTACTCTCTCTCTCTCTTTCTTTTTGCAAAGAACTAGATATTTCTTGAGAATTCGCGCAACTTCTTTTATCTACCCGCCACGGTGGCTCAGGGGCGAATCTGCTCCGGAGAATAAGGACGCGGTTTCGAGACACGGCCGCGGCGGCCATTTCTGATGGAGGCGAAAAGCAAAAACGCACGTGTGTACGAGACTTCGGCGCACGTTAAAGATCCCGAGGTGGTCAAAATTAATCCGGTACCCTCCACTACGGCACGCCTTATCGCCTGTGTTGCGCCGGTGTGTTATTAAATTCTACAATCAATCAACTTTGTTTATCACGTATCACGAAAATGTGCTTATCTCGAAATATTTCCCGGTTTATATATATATATATATATATATATATATATATATATATATATATATATATATATATATATATATATATATATATATATATATATATACAAAGTAACGACCAATAAGGATTGCGGAAGAACTGAAGGCTATAGATCTAGCACGGATGACGAAGACATTTATTTTACGTTGAGTTTTAGAGCGTACAACCGCTCGTAACCCTCTAAATGGATCTGTTTTCCACTTATCTCAATCATACAAAATGTATTTTTGCTCTTTCGAGTCGTCGCAATGGCGAAAGACATTAAAGAATCTGACGTGTTCCACGGGCTGTTTGGGTCGATGTTCGACAACAAGGGTCTCTTTTCGATCAGTCGCCGCCGTTCCCCAGTGTCCACCAAGCTCTGTAAATCGAAGTAGTACACTGGGCCAAGTATCGAGGGCCACGGCAGCGTCCGCGAAGGTATAGGGCCTACACGAGCGTTGGGTTCGTCGGCTGCCGTCTCTTACTTTCCACGCCGTGAGCGACGTGCGACGAGGTAGTGGTGAGGGCCTTATTATTCGTCCTTCGGCACCCATTCATGATAGCTCACGTGCGCTCCCATTCAAAGCACCCCTTAGCTCTCGCGCATATTTATCATCGTTTGTCATTGACTGCGTAAAGACCGAGCTAAAACAATGCAGATTTTGTGGGCACTGTCGGAGTAAACTGCACGCCATCGCAATTTTTAAATGCACCAGCAGGGATAACAGACGTAATGAACGGGAACCTAATACGCATAGCCCTATGGGAGCTAATGGGTACAGGCCGTTTGGAGTGAAATATCTGTAAAAGCGTGTCAGTTAGAAACGCATCAACAGGGTTTCACTGCGTATGTGAGCGAAGATGAGTATTGCGACCGGTTATACGCGGTTGTGGTGAGGAAAAGTTACGGACAAGTATTCGCGCATGCGTTCATGGGCCCCAACAGGCAGGTCACTGCGAGTTTATTGTGTTGGATTGTAGTAGTTGCTCCATCAGCTCCTCGCTCATCATGAGCCGTGCGCGCCTGCATCATCATCATCCGCGGCGCATAGCTGGTGCAGCAGGGCAAGCCCCCGCGTCTAGCCAAGGCGCTCAGTCACAGACTATCGTGGCCTCCTGTTTTGGTCGGCCTTCAGTACCTAGAATGAATGTAGGATGTCAGGGCTTTCCACACGGCCAGCTCCTACGAGGCAAACGACAGGTGGTCTGACAAAATACTCAGAACAATTGTACGAAATTAAGTGACGTGTATGTGCGTTGTGCTGCTGAGCCCAGGGCCGCGAGTTCAATTCCCGGCCGTGGCGGCCGCTTTTCTGATGGAGGCGAAGACGGATAAACGCCCGTATGTTCCAGATTTCGGCTCACGTTAAAGATCCCCAGTTGTCATAATTATTCTTCAGCCTTCCACTACGGCGCGCCTCATCACCCGTGTAGCGTCGGCGCGTTAAAATCAATCAATCAATCAATCAATCAATCAATCAATCAATCAATCAATCAATCAATCAATCAATCAATCAATCAATCAATCAATCAATCAATCAATCAATCAATTAATTAATCAATCAATCAAGTGACATGTATGTAAAGGGAGGCACAGTACAGTTATCTGCAGTTTTTCTTTCGCTTCGCAATGTAATCGTTCCATTCCTTAAATGTGAAATTTCACACACTCTTTTTCTGCATGAAAACATTGACGCTTTTCTGTTGTCTGTTGTCTGTGGGCCCGGGTGGTTTCTGGAGGTTTTCGTTTTGAGTTGTTTAGTCTCCCTTTTTCTGACTGTATAACCATAGCAATTAAGATCGCTTCGGTTGCGCCTCTTCCGATAAAACTAAAATATTCACACAACCTTGAGCTACTGTCACATCGTGCAGCTTCAGGGTCTTGCATAGATTGAGAATAATCTTTACTTTTATGCAGGCGACCCCCACTACTACGTGCAACAGCAGACGCTCAGAAAGGAAAACCGAGGCGGAATTCAAAGGAACCACCATCCCCGCGAATACGACACTGCGAAACACTCTATTTCCATTCAGTCATTAAGTCTCGCGGAAAGGCCCCCGAGGCTCACTCGAGCGGTGAAGAGAAGCGCAAAATCGACGGTGGTGCGTCAGTGGGGACAGGGCTTGGCAGAAGCGAAGTGTCTCCTCAGGGGGAACGGTGCACACGCCGGGGGCGGCAGCGTACGCACCGGTAACTCCGCCCCATTCATCAAATTGGCAGACGACACTTAGACCTCCTCCTTCTGCAGTCGTCGCCAATTCTATTTCTCTAATGACACTGTGCCCACTTCGCTTCGCAAGGAACTTAGCTCTCTTCGGTTCTCGTCTAAACCTGGCACTGCATACGTCGCATAAATTAATCGCTCCAAGTGCCGCAGCCTCCGATGAACAATGCTGATCTATAAAAGTAAGTGATAAGAAAAATGGCAAAAAAAATCATTCAAGCAAAGAAATCTCCCAAGGTCCCTCGAAGGGCGGAATGCCTAAAGGTGTCCAATCACTTACTTCAACCGTTGTTAAATACAGTGCCTCGTATGTGGCATCACTAGCGAAAATTTAATACAATGTGCGCAGCCACCACCCCTGCTGGGCAGCGCGAGCACGTCAGGAGCGCCTTTCACTACCACGACAGTGACCAGCGTGAGCCAGCGCCACTTACAACTGCCATTAAAAGTGTACATGATTTACACATTGTACTGATATCTTACGCGCTTAAACGATACTTTGCAACAGAATTTTATAGAATGCTGTGTTTACAATATAGTTCTGGTTATCAAACAATACCTTCATGGTGGCCAAGGTTGACTCCCCTTGTCTTAGAGAAGTTTGATAAGAACGAACGTTGCAGGCGTTTCCGGCAATAATGGCTGGCACGTCAAACTATAGAGGAATTCAGCGCCAACAAATTGAGGTAGTAAAAGCAGTTTCCGAACTGTTGCTAATTACTGAGTGACAGAATAATGTTATATTAAGAAAAAAGATTCTATTATCGATGTCTGCGCCCAAGTCTGCTCGTGCAATAAATTATACATGTACTTACCTGTGATTCCTTGTGTAATTAAAGAATTTGACGGACGAATTTTCTAACCGGGCTTTTCACGTGAGCCATTGTACAAAAGTTGTTTTTTTCCTTGTATACACCTGGTACTCTGGTGTTGGCCCTCTGATGTAATTGTAGTGGTTTTTGTTCTTTAGTTGTTTGTGTTCCCAGAATATTGACACATCGTAAAAACAAAATTTTCGACAAAAACCACTTGACTGAATTCGGCTTTGAAAAAGCTATACCAAAAAAGCAGTAGCCAAGTAACCAACGCACGGGTGTTTTGAGGCATGTTCAGCGTATACATATAAACTACGTGAAAGCGGGATTGAGTTTAGAAAAATAGGAAAATTTCCACTGCTCGTGGGAGATGAGAGATGAAACGTTTATTATTAGGAAACAAAGGAGGTGGCGCGATTGTCTTAGGGGTGGTGCCCTCATTCCAGGGCCCCAGACTCTTCTGCTCCTCTCCGGGCTCAAAGAATTAATGCCTTCTTAATCCCGCAGTCGGAGCTGGCCAGAGCTGCCTCCCATAGCGCGACCGTATTTGTGGGGTTGTTTCCTGAAGGCCAGATGATAGGGCAGGCCCATGTTGCCTGAAATAAGTTGGAAGGGTTTCCGCATTTATTGCATGCGTCTGTATGTGTCTGAGGGAACATTTTGGATAGCCGGGATTTGTTAGGGTAAGTGTTCGTCTGGATTTGCCTAAGCGTTTGAGCTTCTGCGCCAGAGAGGTTCTTGTCCGGGTTGGGGAAAAGGGCTCGTTCACCTCTTTGGACAGTGAGGCGTTCGCCAAAGCCACTTGGGAGGGGCTGCAGAGGCTAGGACTGTCAGCCGCGCGGTTTGTAAGATCGCGCGCAGCCTGGTCGGCCCTCTCGTTTCCCTCCAGCTCCTCGTGTCCTGGTGTCCAGATAATGCGGTGGAATTGATTCGACATTTTCGGCTCGAATTTTTTAAGTCGCTTGTGAATTCTTCCATTCATTAGGTTTTGCATAGCCTTTTTGGAATCTGTGACTATTTGGAGGCTTTGTTTCTTATGCTGCCGATACCTTATTGCCAGGAGGAGAGCACCAGTTTCGGCTTCGTCGGCAGTGGTATCTTTTAGCGTGAGGCAATGCTTGATGGCTCCTTCGTGATCGATTATAACTATGGAGGCATTTTTCTCGCTGTAGAAAGCAGCGTCGGTGTAGATGACAATTTTTTTTTTTCAAGTTGTTTCCGTAGGAAGGCTATTCGTGCTATTCTTCTCTCTTTGTGCAGGCAGGGGTCCATGTTTCGAGGTGGGGGGAGCACTTTCAGTCGTGTTCGTACTTCTCTGCTCATGTCCACTTTGTCAATAAGCGAGTGTACGTCCGCGGGGGACCCCACTCTTTGCAGGATAGCCCTGCCAGCTTTTGTTTTTTCCAGGCGTTGTTTTTCCGAGATGAGGAGTGCCTCTCTGATTTCTTCGAAGGTGTTGGATACACCCAAGCTCATCAGCTTTTCATTTGATGTATAGTTTGGGAGACCGAGGGCTGCTTTGTAAGCTATGTAAGCTTTGTAAGCTTTGTAGGGTAAGCTATATGCCAGGCGGCTGACTACCAAGGCCTGCATAATGCGCAGAGTTTCTTCTTCCTTGAGGCCGGCTCTATTTTTAGTTATTCCTCTCACTATTCTTGCAATCTGCATAGTTGACTTATTTATCTTTTCTATGGTGAAGTTTGCCTTGCCATTACTTTGTATAAAGATCCCTAGGACTCGTATTTGATCTTTTTCGGGTCACTGCTCGTGCGTTACGCTCCTTCGCACGGTTCACTTTTTTTTCTTTAGAGGAAGTCCTTATTCCAACTACCCGGTTCGAGATGAGGCACGGGTTTCTCCTTTCTCTTTATTACCTCAAGAATATTTTGTTTATGAATTTCATGGTGTGACCTCTTACCAACCCATTTCTCTTATCGCCTGCAGTGTTTATGACCTCAATGCAGAAGGCGGGAGCCGCTGCATCGTCTGAAATTTGAGCCCGTATTTGGACAGTGGCCAGGGGAAGTTTTAAGTGCACGCTTCATAGCCTCCAGGTCAGAAATACACAGAGAAGAAAACCGGGAAAGAGTCGGCGCTATCCTCCTTTTTGCTCAGGCCCGCTTTCAATATTTCTTAGCAGTTCACGGTGACATCTTGAATGCAAATTCGTTGTGGCGGAGACAGGACAACAAAGTTGAGCTCTGGAAGCTTCATTTTTCAACACAGTTTTCGACACCATGATGCGTGACGCTGCGGTGAGATGTGTATTATACGCTTTATGGCTCTCTCGTTTTCTCTCATTTTCCCCCCAAATTTTATGTTTTACACGTTTGGCCTATCTGCTGAAGCCATAAAAAAGTGATGTCTTGCAGAGGGAAGCAGAAGTACGGCGAAGGGCCTCCTGCATTGCAACCTTCGCGTCGTCTCTCCCGCTGGGCGCATTAGTGTATTGGTGCAGACGGCACGGCTCCAGTAGCTGTTTCTCAAGAGCGAGTTTCGACCGTTTCCTCTTCTGCACATGCTGTTTTCCGCACAGCCAATTTGGCGGGAGGCCAGCAGACGCGCCACCTACACCACCCTTCCAGTCTGCGGCGATCCGCCATGCTGGCCTCTGAGGACGGAGCGCAGGGTGTCTGCCGGATCCGTGCTCCTACAGCGTTCTTCGGTAGCAGCCGTCGTTGCATCAGATGACGCCCATATGCGTGTTCCCAGCAAGCAGCATGGAGATTTCTGTGTGCACAATTTTATTGTGCAATGTAGTTGCGAGGTAAAATGACTTCTGTCACCGGCCACTCAGCGGTGCTTTCTGACTCCTTCCATAGAGATAATGTACTTCCAGAAAAGCGGGTAGGCCAAACAACTGAAGCTGAGTTCGACCCAGTGGGTAATGTGCTGAAACAGCGGAGCTGTGGTTCTCTTGTATTGCCCCGAGCGTAAACGGCGTTCACTCGAGTACGGCAACGCCGTTGCTGCGCAAATTCTACGTCGCGCAAAGGAATCGGCAGCTAAAACTCAGCGGAGGCAGCCTCACTCCCCTAGCGGGAAGGAGTGGAAACCGCACCTGCGAAAGCACCGCGCTCTCTATCGCTAGGTCTGGGAACCGGTTTCTGCCATGCCGCCTTCGTGAAGCATGACCTACAGCATACTTACGCAAAGGCGCTAACTACAACACCTCCGCTGTTAATACTCTGTTAGGAAAAACTAGGTTGTTAAGAAGCATCCGATTGGAAAATACCAAAATCTGACAGCTCAGTAGCACACGAAACAGCAGCGATAGTGCTTGCAGGAATAAAAATTAAGCGATGATTAAGACACATCACGTGAGCAATAGGCCTTAGCCTTACTGGGCAATCACCTGGAATAGGTCTGTGACAATTGAGGGTGAATATGGTGCGTCCGCAGCCAATGGGATCTGGTTGATCGGCCGTAAAGTTCTGACGGCAGCCGAAGTTGTCATTTGTCAATCGCTTTGAATGGCCATGTGAGAGTTATGGGTGAGCCTGTCGAAGTCGCAGCAAAATCGGACTTCGTGAAGCAGCCGTAAACCTTTGACGGCACCTATCATCGTCACTGGTCAATCCACCTGAGTCGGAATGGTGTTAGAGCTATATCCAGTACTATAACCGTACGTAACCTGAGCGTTGAATTTAAAGGAGCCATAAAGAGAAAACAAAAGTTTGTTTTATCCGAAAGATTAGGTGTTTCGTAGTACCCCAAGCGCCTTCCCGGTAGCAAATGATGCTTTATTCACCTAGAAATAAGGCAATTTAAGCCAAAATTTTAAATCTCCCGCTAAAATCGCACATTACGTGACGTGAACAATGGCGTCATACGAGCCGGTCCATGAAACAGATACTTAGTATGTCGACTCTATATAGCACCCACACGCGGGAGTCGACCGAGACGGCGGCCATTTAAAAAATACTAGTAAAACCTAGTGCACCCGCTGCCCTAGTCATGGAATCGCCTGATCCGGAGAACTAAACTCTCGCTGAGGAGCTCGGGCTTGCATTTAACAACCTCACACCACAAAAACGCTCAATGCTTCTAAGTGCACGAGCGGCAAGAGTTGTGGGATACGCGGTGGACGGGAAAGCGACCATTCCGCGATAGCCACAACAGACGAACGCCCTGCCGTCGGCACCGCTGCCTCGTCAGCCCCGTCGTGACGGACGAATACAGACTGGTACGTATGTGCCGTATTTTTGTTACGGTTAATAATAGTTCAATTTCAGTAGCAGTATCACTTATGCCAGTTGGCCGGTGTCGTGTATGGAAAGCCGTTCGCGCGAGCTCTCTGCTTCCACCAGAAAGATACGAGCGTCAATTTTTAGGGCATTTTAGGGCATTTTTTTCCCCCAAGGTCAGAGCGATTTGACGAAGTCGGCGACGAGCGCCAGCATGTCCCAGGAGTAAGCTAACGTAACGGTCCCTGCCGTAATCACTTCATTGGAAATGAAGCGAGCACACTCGTACTTCATTTAGCTCCCTTTCTCCTCCGTTTGCAAAGTTCACAAAACGTAGCCACTTGCTTCGTCGAGGTTCATCGTTGGGCAGCACCTGAAAGGAGATCTCCTCACCGGCGGGGATGTCGCACTCCCTCGACGATTTGCCCGTACTACATGGGCATTTCAGAACGCAGCAACGAAATTTCATTGTAAAGTACTTGAACAAACTGAAGTTTTCAGTGGTTGTAAACTGGAAACGAGCTCGTAACGATAGCAGCAAGCCAACACCATTCGAAACTTCTGCGACGACTGGCACTATCTCGTCGCTTCTTGCTGTTCCTTACTCCCCTCGTTTCTATTTTTACCTTTGCTGGTTAGCGATATGACGGCCAACCTCCTGTCAAGGGATTAAGATACCAAGCAAGGTCGCGGCTGTACGTGCTGGAACGGTTCGTTGGCCCCTAAGAGCCTCGAACCCGAAAATTCGTCTGCGCGACGGTGGCGACGGCGAGATGTCGAGTTCGGCCTGCGGTAGTTTTGTACGCATTGGCGCACACGCTTGCGTGTTCGATCGGAACTTCAACCGTTTACTCCACCGTTCTTTGTCATAAAAAGAACGTACAGTATGTTTCACGGGCATTTAGCTCGCTATGCAAACTGAAAGCCCTGCCTAACATGCGTTTGCTTTTGCCGGCCTCCGCCAATCGCAGAGCATTCTCGAGTGACATCATAGGTTCCGTTGCGGAAAATGAGCTGGTGGTCGCATGGTCATTTCCTTTTTTCCTAATTATGTAGCTTATTTGAGCGAAGTTTGCGTTATAAGTGGTGTCGGTATGGTTCTAACGAGGCAATCTTTCGAATGAACCAAACTCGTGTTTTCTCTTCATGGCTCCTTTGACGACTTGCCAAGCAAGGCTAAACTTCTTTGCACCAAGCTCGGGGTATCGGTTGACGACGTTAGACCTTGCAAAGCATGAAAACTAGGCATAACGTCGGCCCTTCGCATACCCGGTGTGAAAACTACCCTATCCCATAGCCGCGTTCGCACCCTACACGAGGAGAATTGCGGATGCGTGTGTCGAGTTGTCACCCAAATTGTAGTCACGCCGGCCGCGGCACAGAGATGGAAGAGAAATGGACGAGGCCAATGGCTTTGTTAAAGAACTAGCAATAATTATTTTCGTGTTGAAAGCGATGCGATAACCTTGCGAAGGCTTGGCCTCTGCTCTCCCTCAACACCATGGTCAGACGATTTGCAGTGCCCCTAAAAAAATCGTTAGGTTATGTAGACTACGCCAATGGTAACCCCAAGTGTTTCTTTTTCAGTCTAGATATATGTCGTAAATTTAAACCATCTTTCTCAATCATCATGGCATCATCCTCCCACCTTTTTCCCCTGGATCCGCCGTTATACTCTCCGATCTCCTAAATGGAATACTCGGTACCCCACAACCTGACACAAAAGCGTATTCCTCCGCAGCTGAGTGTTGGGGCAGAAACTCGGGCGCTTATTACAACATCGAAAGAAAGCTCAGGTCAGTGTAAAGTCTCAGGCAAAAGAGGGGTGATAGGAGTAACTCTTAGTGACAGGAAACGAGAGCCGTGGATTAAGGAATATGGAGTCGCGTAGACAACCTTTTAGCTCTAATTAGGAGAAAAAAATCTTCCAAAATTCGGAGAATTGTCTTTAATGCCCAGCATTCTTATGCCGCTTGTCTCAGGTGTGAGTTCTTTGCAGCCAAATTTTTTGGTTTATCAAAATTCTGTTCGACCATTTTATCTCCATTCACGCTATTATAACGATTAAAGGTGGAACTTCCGCTTAATCTGCATTTTTGTGGAGATCAAGGACGTTACACTGTCGAGACTGTGGGGGTATTCGGCAAAAATTGCTACGCATTAAAAAGTGAAGCTCCGTTGGCTTTGTGGTGCAGATGACCGACAATAGTTTCATTACCGGAATAATGGAATGGCGTGTGCTTGGGGCGATACAACCAAAAGTGCTTGAACTTTGAAAAAAGAAGCGTGTAAACAAAAAGTACAACAGCGCAAAAAGGAGACATGTCGTTTTTTCTTCTCACAATTTTTGTTCGGATCCGTGATTATCTGTTCAAAGATAGGCACTTTCCCATTTTTTTCTATAAGTTGTGCTGGCTGAGAAAAACTTGGCGCATGCAGGATAGGCGGGTTGGATGTTTGTAGGAGAAGCTTTCGTCTGGCAACCTGACGACGACGATAGAGATGATAATGACGGTGGGGATGAAAACCGAATACAAAAATGACAAGGGATAAACCAATACCTCACCCACTAATATGGACTGTTACTGTGTTAATTTCAGCCGTGTTTAATGCAGCCTGTCTAAAAACAAGTATAATGAGGAAATTACGCCTCAACAGGCAGCCCCGTTTCCTCTGAATTTAAATGACAGACGCCAACCAAAACCAAAAGGTAATTAAAATAAATGAAATAAGGAAACGTAATTGCCCGGTCAGAAAGCAAGCGGCGCTTCTCTCTGTAGATGGCGGTGTGTGCAGTAAATAATTGTTTCGAGTCAACGAAAATTGTCCCGACAAAGGTTCCCCCGGTATCCTGTTTTGTTGGTTGCAAAAAAAAACGCACCAAGTGTAATGAAAGATGAAGTGAAGAAAGCAGTTGAAGCGGCGCATTTAGGGCCTCCTGGATTTCCATTCCCGGATCGTCCGCGGACTTCCCGGGACGCCATCCGACACCCGGCTTCGTCATGTATTCCGGCCTCCTGTCCGAGGGCATTCCTCGGACTGCCCGCGGACTGTCGAGGGCAGGTCCATCGGCGATGACCTAATGCATGGGGAGAGGCAGAGGAAAAGAAAAGGAATGAATATGTTTGGGAAGATAAGCAAGATGATAAGAGGAGATGGAGGCGCCTTGGGACGAAGGAATGGTGTGGGAAGACATGTCAAAAATGAGCTTCTCGACTAGTTCAAAACAAGCATAAAACTAAAACAACATGTCCTGACGTTTCGACCGGTAATGCTTGGCAGCCCTAGTCAATTTACCTCTTTACCGGGTTACCGGGCTGCTGCTATGATCACAGCAAACTGCCAGCGCACACGCCGCTATTGTTTTTTTTTCTTTCTCCTGTAGATAATAAGTAGAAGGGCCCGTTGCCTGCGTACTTGAATTCCCCGCTTTTTTTACGACACGCATTTACTGCCATAGTGAAAGAGCTCGGGCACTACCGAGCCTATTGACCACTCCCAAGGTCCACGAAGCCGCACTGGGTCCCTGTTTTCAAGACGTAGTAAAACTCTCTTTCGTTGGAACCCACTGCTCACTGTCCAATATCAGCGGTCGTTATGCTAAGAAGCGCTTTGGCTCTTCTATAGAGCGGAGGAGTTCTCCGAAGCCCCACTTTTTATTGAGAACTCTTGAGCCGGGCGTGTTTCTCTGGGGGCTGTTCTTTTTTATAACGCGTAGCCTTTGTTGCTGAGTACCCCCACAACCAGGACTGTGTAACTCCTCGAATTACCAAAAAAACAAAATGGAGATTTGGTTTCACCTTTACTCGTTATTACAGCGTAAACGGAGATAATTTCTACAATAGAATTTTGAAAAACAATAAAATAAGAAAAATACAAAGAAATACCCCCAGGTGGCTAACCGTATAACGCCCTGCATTTCCACAAAAATACGGATGTGGCGCAATGTGGTGCTTATAATAGCGTAAATTGAGATAATTGAAAGAACTGAATTTCGAAAAACCAATAAAAAGAAAAAGAATTGCGAAATGTGGCAAACCGTTTAACGCCCTCCATTTCAACAAAAATACAGATTCGGCGGGAGTTCTACCTGTAATCGTTATAATAGCTTACATAGGAATTATTGGTTAAACGAAATTTTGAAAATTCATACAAAAATGAAGGAAGCTCAAACTAGATGACTTGAAGGTGGCGAAGCTGTACGTAACGTTTACCTGATAACAATGAACACCTATAGCCTGAGAACAAACGATCGTTTGGGAAAGCTGTGGCCCTGAAAAAGAAGAAAAACTGGCGCTTTCTGTGTACGGAATCCTGCCAAATCGAAGCCCGTCAATCCGAAGACAGCAAGGTATTCCGAATCATGTCCGCGTCTGAAGTAAGTATCTTTCGCTAGATTCCGGCTCTGGGCCTAGCTAACAATTGGGTCGCTTCAAAATGGCATCCTACCTTTCACCCTCCGAACTTGCTTCATATTTCTCGGTTCCCTGCAGATCACACATTCGTTTCAATGCGGGAAGCCAGCGCATGCATGCTGATGATATCACCAACCTTCTGTCGCCCATAAAACACCACTTCTCGGCATCGGTGAAACATGGTCAACCTCAAAAGATAGAGACTTGTACGATTTTATTTTGTATTCTTTTGAATATTGCCATGGAGGCAATAGCCGCCATGGCGGCGCACTCATATTTGTTTCGTCATTACTCCAGTACCGAAGTCCTCTTGACGTGGAAATTAAGCAAGCCAACTGCGAGTCTGTTCGGACTGAATTCGATGAACAAATATTCTTACAGGATAGAAAAAAAATCGCGCCAATCCACCCCGTGAATGTGGTTGGAAAGCAAAGCTGTAAACGGCACCCATAACGATTACTCATGCGACGTCACTTAAAATCACTCACATCGCTCTACAAATAGTAAAACCAGAGAGAAGTGAAATGCACTTAACCACACCATTTATTACTTCAAAGAGATATTCTTGGTAAGGTTAAATCAATGCATGATGCATGAACGGTGTTCGGTTGAGTTGTATTGGTGTAGCACAAGAGTGGAAACTTTTTTTTTATAAAATCAAAGTGAGCTCCAACCCGGTGTTAGACGATCTGACTTCTCCGTCTCTGCGCCGCGGACGGAGGCGACGAGACTTGCGGCTGAGAAGGAGGAGGAAGAAATACTTCTGTTCAGATTTCTGAACGGCCCGGAGTGCAGCCCTGGGGAGTGATTCCTTCTTCTGTGGGGCCCATATGCCGTCCGCGCGGCCTGTGTACTGTCCACCCGCTGAAGCTGGGTAGGTAGAGAGGGCCTGGACAGCAGCATCTCCCATTGCTCTTGTTGGGTAGTTGACGGAAAGAGAGGAGGGTGCTCAGGGCTAAAGTCGCACACCCCGATTACGGGGCGGAGTATTCCTCTTCTGAGAAAAATTTACATTCAGCGTCGTAGCGATTCGGATGCATTACGTGAAGACGCGTAGGCTGTGTGAAGGAGCCCGGATTGTATGAGACGCAGGGTAGTTTGTTGTTCTCTGGAAAGGTCAGGGTAAGGCGAAGGTGTGGTCTGTCTCAAAAGGCGATAATGCTGGATTATCTCCCTGGACGTGACAAGCGGGTGACTGTCCTCGTGTAGCTCCATAGCACGGGAGGTAAAAGCGCAGGCTTGTTGGGTGGGCGTATTTGTTGCCCTCCATTGAAGCGTGAGGCGGTGTCCAGATGAGCTGAATGGAACCGTTTGGGGAGTGGTTTTTTAGCACGCACAGTGCAGGTCAGGACACCCAACCCGACTGGTAATTCCAGTAGGCTTGCTGGGAATCGGTGACTACCCTCCGAACCCCTGGTTGAGTGAGAGCCAAGGTGATGGCTGCCTCTTCTGCTGCCGTCATTTGTTGGGTCCTAAGCGAGGTACACGCAAGGAGGTTGGTTCTGGAGGTAGCCACGATGATGGCGTGTTGCTGCCCTCGATGTTTGGAGAAGTCTGTGTAGATAACTGCATGAGCCCCACCGAGGGTGGTGTTTAGCGCTTGAGCCTGTGCTTTTCGTTGACCCTCGTCATGTGAAGGGTTCATATTTCAAAGCAAAGGGAGCATCTTTAGTTTTAGTCGCCAAGAGTCTGGGAGTACGCCAAGCGGAGTGACATTCTGGGCTGCCCAGCCAATCTGGTGAAGCATGCGGTTACCCACCGAAGTTCTGAGTCGGACCTTCTGGTTAGAAAGATGGCCTTCTATCAGCTCTTCCACCGTGTTGTGGAGCCCGTGCTAAGCAGCCTCAGTGTGGACGCTCTCATGAGAAGACCAATGGCCTGCTCAACCGCCTTTCTAGTAATTATATAAAGCATCTCTGTCTTCCTCGTCGAGAAGAAGATAGGGGTTTGTCGTAAGTAACTCTCGAGAGGACGAAAGCTTCAATTAATCGAAAGGTACCGGATTCTTTTAGGCCTCGCTTCTTGGTGGCAACTCGCCTGATCATGTGTATGATTAGATTAATGCTGTTTTTGAGGCGCTGCAAGGAGACGTCACTCTTGGTGTTGGCCTGGAAATGTAGGCCCAGGATTTTGATGCTGGGGTTTGGAGTGATGGCCTGGTCATCAAGGAGTATTTCAATGTATTCCTTGATTTGGGGTGAGGGCGGACGACAAGGAGCTGTGATTTTTTGATTGATTGATTGTAGGGTTTAACGCGCCGACGCAACGCAGGCGATGAGGCGCGCCGTAGTTGAGGGGTCCGGATTAATTTTGACCACCTGGGGATCTTTAACGTGCGCCGAAATCTCGTACACACGGGCATTTTTGCTTTTCGCCTCCATCAGAAAAACGGCCTCCGCGGCCGGGAATCAAACCCGCGACCTTGTGCTCAGAAGCGTAACGCCTTAGCCACTGAGCCACCGCGGAGGGTAGCTGTGATTTTTTACGTGAACACTGGAGGCCACAGGCTTTAGCACATTGGCGTACTAAAAGTGAAATTCCATGGATTGGTGTGGGCTTCCTTTCATTTTTGTAACTCTTAGCACATGAGCAAGGTGCGCACAGGGGCGCTAGACGGTCGTGATTGGTCGTGTGACGCTTTCACGTGGCATTCAGCGAGAAGGCAGGGGGTAAACCCGTAGATGTGCTTGGCCAGTACACCATTTGTCTTCCCGAGTTCACGTGGACTCGTAGCTAAATCGGTAAGACAACGGGCTCTCGCTTTGTTAGTCTATTAGTTCCAGGTTCGATTCCCGGCGGTGCCAGTAAATTCTTTTATTTGTTCGCTGGAGTTTTCTGGTGACACCAACGGTCGCGAAAGAACCCTTGGGGGGTAGAGGTAGAAAGCTTTGCTTTAAAAACTTAGCCATCGGAAGCCTTTACCGTTCGCCGTCATCTTCCATTAACGAGTTTTGCCTAGCTTTAAGTGATACATTGCATACACCACCATAAAAATGCAAAATGCAATCATCTTGGGAGGCATAAAGATTAACGCATTCGAAAATAACGGCCCTTGAAATAAGTATAAGAATTGTATCAATGGTGATGGGTTGAAATGTATCGTGTCCATTCCAACCCACTGTGTCGATAACGGACAGGGTACGGTCATAGACCAGGCATTATCAGACTTGATAACTCCTCCCGATGAAGTTTCCATAACTGATCATTACCCTGGTTTTGTCCGAATAAACTCCTCCGTCAATAAAGTTAACGTACAGTTAACGAAGAGCAAGGAATATACATCTATTTTCGTTGAACTCATCCGTGATTCGAATTGGGCAGCAGTAACTTGCAGATAGAACTCTGATGATGCATTCAATACTTTTTTCTGATAATATTGCTCGTGCACTAGATTCAGCAACATTCCCTACGCGCTAAGATAGATTATCTGGTCCTTGGAACGACTGGATGACAAACGGTCTTCTTAGATGCATGCGGAAAAAAGAAAACATGTACAAAAAGACAAAAAAAAACGTATAACTTCAGACTTAAAAAACGTCACAAACTGCACTGCAACGTCTTAAGAGCACTACCTAAGGAAGTCGAAAGGAAGTACCTTGAAAATGCAATCGACCGTGCTGGGAACGACGTTAGGAGACTATGGCAAGTTATAAATACCTTCTTTGCGGAAATCGTTATAACGCCTCAGTGACTACGGTTAATACCGAAAACATCAGTCACAATATTCTACAGGACATAGCAAACGTCTTTGCAGATGCGTTTGCATTCGAGCATGCTCATCCTAATGTAATCTTTCAGACCAATTACCTCTGCCTTCCACACAGTTTTTGTTTTCCTCTTCCTTCCACGCCCGCGGAAGTTTGTGCTGTCCTACGCACTATGAAGAGCACTGGCCCCGGCCTTGACAACTTTCACTATTGCCATATCAAACTTATCGCACAATATGTCTCGGGTGTTTTTTCATAGATTGTTAACCTCTTCTTTAAAACAGGCATATTTCCGACCGTTTTGAAAAAAAAAAGATAATAACTAGTTCCTTTTTTTAACAAAGATGATAAGTACCATGCCTCTAACTATCCCCCAATAGCCATTTTGTCATTTTTTTAGTAAAATCATATAAAAGCTCTTAGTTGAACGTTTAATGAAGTACCTAAACAAATTTAATATCCGGTCGCAGTATCATCTGGTTTTAGGGCCGGTTACTCAACGCACCTCGCCCTAATTTACTTAACCGATAAAATCAAAGCGGCAATTAATACTGGAGAATTTTGGGCGTATTGTTTTTTTACTTTTCAAAGGCGTTTTATTCTATTAATCATACGATATTGCTTAACAAACTTAACTCGATTGGTATAATCAGCCCTACCCTCAATTTAATCCAAAGTTACCTGCATAATAAAGAACAAGTCGTGTGTGTGTGAAATTGTTACTCTGGGGCTAAGATAACAAATATTGGTGTGCCACAGAGGTCAATCGTTGGCCCATTATTGTTTCTAATTTACAATAACGATCTTCCTCTTTGTCTCAATTATATAACAGCATACTTTACGCTGAAAGCACAACAAAGTTTATGTCAGATAAGTGCCTCTGTTCATTCGAGGGTAAACTTAACACAGATGCACCTAATTTAGTGATATCGTGTTAAAATAACTTGCTTAGCATTAATGCTGCCAAAATAAAACTTCGCGAGCTTGAGGTCACATCAAAGGACCGTTCCCCGACGTCCTTGCATTACCCCTGATTCTAGTCTACCCTTTCTGTGTGACAGTATAACATTTCGTAGCGAAGAACTTGGCAAGAACTTGAAATTCAATAACCATATCGCATCAATAGCAAGAGAAACAGGTTATGGTATTAGAGTGCTCTATAAAGTCCGTTCCTTTTTTCGTGAACGCATCCTTATCTCACTTTACTACGCATTCTTACACAGTGACGTAGCATAAGGCATATCATGTTGGGGAAATGCATACAGAACTCATTTATCTCCACTGTAACATATTCAAAATCAAGTTATTCGAATTCTAGTCTTTAGCCGCTTCCAACCGAACGCAGTTTCTTCACTTCGTACAGATAATATATTGTCGGTTTCCGAACTGTTTAGTATTCCCATGGCCTATTACTTTATCATTTCTTTATTGGGATCCTCCCCCTTCAGTTAATTAGTACTGACGACTTTCCTCGTGGTAACTCGAATAAATTTTCTTTACAAATGAACTATTTATTGTCGAAAGTAACAACGAATGACGGAAAGCTTTCAGCAAACGTTTCGGCTATACGCTTTTGGAATACGCTACCGCTCTCTTGTAAAACATCCGTTAGGGTCTTTACGATTAAACATAATGTACCGGCGTTCTTATTCCTACCTGAATAATTTGATTTGGTTGCATCTTGTTGAATTTGGTTTCTTTTTTCTTGCAATGCTAATACATTTCTTGCTTGTTATGTTCTTGCATATATGCCGTAATTTATCTTGCTTATATAATTTGGCGTTTCGTTGATTGATATATTTGTGCTTACAACATGTGTTTCCGTCTGTTGAATAAATAACAGGAGGTCCGTCCTTCAGTCCCTGACCCTGGGATCTCCTTCTGAAATCTTGTAGTGTACACATTCTTGTTGTAACACAAAATGAAATAAATGCAAATTCCAATTCAGGACCGTCACGAAGGTTTAAGTCTACGATTTCTGCCGACTGTCTTCTTTTTGGCTGCCGTAACGACCTTTACTCCATCATTGTTCCAACAAGTGTGAGCTTCTTTCATTGTTTTGGAAGTGATAATCATTGGACATCACCTTTGAGGGGTGTACGCTATGACGTATCTTACTCGATCCGAGCAAGTTTTGCCGCTATCTCTGCGAACGATGAAGTATTAATCGTCCCGAGCAAGTGTTTCCGCGATAACGTTGAACGCTGGAGGATTTACTTCTGGCCAGTCTTAGCCGATCTCCCTAAGTGGGTATACTTGGCTTGACGAACGTGTGCGTGGACGTTGGGCGGTCGTCGTGAGGCACGCACACACAAGAGCTAGGTTTTTTTTTTTTTTTTTTGCTTTGGGCGGCCGCCACGACGCCCACGTTCACGGGTGCGGGCTCACGTGCGCACGCTCTGCAATTTCTTTGTATTTTTAACAGCGGGCAAAAAATTACGATTTTCTAAACAGCTTCGCTGCTAATAAAAAAAAATAGAAAAAAATAGCGAGAAGGGGCGAACCGTTTAACGCCCTGCATTTCCACAAAAAATGCAGATTTGGTGGAAGTTTCACAGTTACTCGTTAGAATAGCGTAAATAGAGATAATTGGTGGAACACAATTCAGAAAAACAAAAAAAAAGAAATCGGTGTAAAAAACTCACACGCCAGACAAGTGGCATAAAAATCATGAGCGTTGAGAAAATTATCTGATTTTCTGCAGATATTTTCTTGTGTCGTTGCTCTCCGCTTGCCAAGAATTTAATGTGCTTCGCTCCAGTAGTCAAGTGCGTCCCCAAAACAGCAATTGTGCGACTGTCGAATAAATTGCCTCTTTTGTTTAAAAAACACACACATTGTGTCGAGCCTCTATTAAGCGCAACGATAACCAGACAAGCGGCGCACTAATGTGCAATGAAATAAAGCACAATGGCTCGGTTCAAATTGATAAAACAAAGAACCATGAATTGAAAGAAAGAGGTCATTTCCTCGTGACCCGAAGTACCGATGTCATAAGCAAGGATAAAAAATAGGGGGGGGGGGGAAGTTGCTTGATTGGTCTTCTACACTGTCCCTAGATAATATTGAAACCCTCAGTAGGTGCGCGTGTACATAGTAATCATAGCTTTATACAATTATATTTGTACAGTAGATACGAAATAGCATCAACAGTTATGAGAGTGTATAGGAAAAAGGAATCCCACATTTCAGGTAGTGTAGGCCAAAGTTTCATCCTTGTGTAAGAAACGTAGAGGGACTCAGAGAATATCTGAATGCCAATTTTGAGATAAGGAATGCCGAGCAAGGATAACCACACGAGGCTCCGTATTAACGTGTTTGCGCTGAAAACTCCCCAAAGCCGTTCTCATTTGACAAACCATAGTTTCGGCGTTCTTAACCGCTATCAAAATTCCGATGGTATTTGAAGAGCCCACCTCCATCACATTTGCAAATGCAGCAGCTTTAGTCTTCCATATTATAGTTATCTTAAATCAGGAGGGTAATTTGGACGAGTTTATTGGTTAACATTCATTTTGTTGAAGATAGTGCGGTACTAGACGGGGACAAAACAAGTAGGCACCCCTCTCCCCGCAGTAGCCTTTTATCGTCCCTTTCTAGTAACCAGCTCTCCTAAATGAGATGTATCGTTATGCCGCCTTCAAAGTGAAAGGCGAGAAGTTCCTACTGTTCAGATGGAGCCCAGTGCATGAGGTTACCGGCTGTTGCGGCCGTTTTGAGGCGAAAACCTTAGATCTGAAATGTTGCGCATGACGCACACTGCGCATCTCTATTTACATCTATGGGTTTCCGTGAAATTCGTGTCTGTACAACAACGCGTTGCTTAAGTGGTATCAAATGGTAAATAAACAAAACAGCAACTTCATTTTACTGCTATCTAAGTTGACTATAAATTTCTCCCAGCCACCCGATACGCCATCCCAAAAAATGGCACTTTCTTTCCCGCGAACAAGCTATGGAAAATAATCTATCCAATATGCATGGCGATCATTACTAAACATGCTATCATATGAATTAACCTAAATTGTTGTCAGTATTTGTTAATCTATGTATATCAATAAAACGTGCACCCTCATTACCTAAACCATTACTGAAGTATGTTTATTTTTATAAAAATGTTTTCTTTTAATATTCCAGAATTGTATTGAGTGCATCAATTATTTTGTAAGAAACTGTGACTGTGATTACTGCATTGCATTGTTGCGGCTCTTAATCTGATTATGACGGATGCTGCTGCTAAACGCTTCGAACATTCTTTATCCTATACCTTGAGTTTTATTTGTGGCTTACCAAAATGTTCTAGTTTCTGAAATATGTACTCTCAAATTAGACATTCGGTTAGACATTCCGCTGTACGCGGATGATGCAGTCTTGTTTCGGGATGTTTCATGCTGTGCTGATCAGTGCGAACTTTATACCAATCTTACTAATATACTTGAATGGTGCAAGAACTGGGGAATGGTGTTGAACGCCGACAAAACACTGTATCTTCGCATAACACGAAAGAAAGTTCCCTACGACTACAATACACACTAGGAACATCGCCATTGAAACAAGTCACCAGTCATAAATACCTCGGTGTGACACTAACCAGCAATCTTTCGTGGAATTTACACGTTGACAATATTTGCTCATCTGCCTTTCGTAAGCTATGCTTCTTAAAACACAAACTCAGAAATTCCCCTTCTAACGTCAAGCTCCTCAGCTACTTTACTTTTATTAGACCTAAGCTTCAATATGCCTGTATAGTCTGGGACCCCTACACTAATCACAACATCCGTAAAATAGAAAGAATTCAGAGAAAAGCTGCAAGGTTTATTTACTCTAAATACTCCCGCACTGATTCTCCCTCACAAATAATGCTTACTAACAATATCCCAAGCCTCGAATTCAGGAGAAAGTGCTTCCGCCTTGATTTCCTTTCTTCACTAAGCAAATGTTCACTGTCAATTGACCCATTTCCGTTCTTGTCACCGTTGTCAACAAGAACTACTAGGCATCACAACCCGAACGCTTTCGCCCCATATTTTGCTGCTACTGACACCTTCAAATATTCTTTCTTTCCGCGTACGATACAAAAGTGGAATGAATTATCCACTGTATAAGTGCCTTGTTTGCTTGTATTGTTTGTATTTCTTTTGCATTTTATCTTCTTGTGCCCCCCTCCTTGGACCTAGCCATGATCTGCAGTATGTATTAAATAAATAAATAAATTAGGGGGTGCAGACCCCATCACGCCGCGTATGAATGGCTTTTTAAAGCGAAGGTGTTCTCACTGATGGTGTCTGTAACACAAAAACGCCCTGCAGGAAAGCCAAATTTCTCTGACGATGATAATGAACGACCATACGTGAAGTGAAAGAAAAAAAACGCTTGAGTGGGCGGGATCGAACCAGGATGCCTCGCGTTAGGAAGCTGGCGCATATCCAATTGGTTCATTTCGACACGGCAAAGCACAGTCAAAACTCAGGCGACAACCAAAGAATTCATCACGAGAAAGCTTCGCGTTCAACCATCGTCGTCGTTAGACAGAGGAGTGCATGATCTTTGTCTGTGCTCGTGGCATTTGTGCGCATGAATGAATGCCAAAAAAATCTTCATAGATATATGGAGTGATAGATCGATCGAGATATCGATCTTTGTGTTTCGTGTAACGCGTGAGGTGAAAAAAAATCCTTGTGAGGTACACCCTGTCGTTCACACCAGATACTTGTGTGGGCGACGGAATGCTTTTAGCTCTCTTCGGGGCTGATTAAGCTAAATCGATTGAGATCAGTGCTGGGTTGGGTGTACGGGAATAAAATGTTGCTTCCACTTGGTGTCGTCGAGAGCCATTTAGCTAACATTTGTATGCAAATGAACTGTGGACGAATATTAGATCGGATATTTGTAGCGTATGCAGGCATTATTGCTGGCTGCTGCAGCCTGGCTGAGCCCGCCGCGGTGGCTCACTGGCTAAGGCGTTGCGCTGCTGAGCACGAGGTCGCGGGTTCGGTTCCCGGTCGCGGCGGCAGCTTTTCTGATGGAGGCGAAAAGCGAAAACGCCCGTGTGTACGAGATTCTAGCTGCTCAGCGTAAAGCCAGGCAGATGTGCAGGAGTAGCGAAGACACTACGAGTAATACTAATACATCAGGGAAGCCGCCGCGGTGGCTCAGTGGCTAAGGCGTTGCGCTGCTGAGCACGAGGTCGCAGGTTCGATTCCCGGCCACGGTGGCCGGTTTTGTGATGGAGGCGAAAAGCAAAAACGCCCGTGTGAACGAGATTTCGGCGCACGTTAAAGATCGCCAGGTGGTCAAAATTAATCCTGACCCCTCCACTACGGCGCGCCTGATCACTTGCGTTGTGTCAGCGCGTTAAACCCCACAATCAATCAATCAATCAATACATCAAGGAATCCATAAGGGGTCGCTCAGGAGGTAATTCACTGTCCATTCCAATCTACTGTCGCACTGCCTAAGTTAGGGGCGTCATAAGGCCGAAGATCAAGACCAACACCAGGGGGAAATTCTCTTTCAAGCCCTAGGAGCCTGTTAGTCTAAATTAGCGCCAGACAATGGCCAAACTGCTCTGAGAATACTCCCCGAAAATAGCTTTTATCGCTTTGCTGCTAGCCACTTTCTCCAAGACATAATTAGTTGCTACAATGGAGCGCTTATTTTATGGACGGCAGCTTCTCCGTGGACGGGATAATACAAACGATGGTGGTGAGAGGATTAAAATACTCACATTGTATTCAACCTTTCTCCGTCTCTGCACTTGGCTCCTACATTGCTACTTTTTTCAGGACCGCAACACGCATGTCTCACGGCTAAGACGAGAATTCCGAAGCGGCTAGCAGGCGCGATCGCCAGACGTTTGCGCTTTGTTACGTCGCAAGTGATAACACCACGGAGATGCATTCTTGTTCAGTTTTTGCGTCCAAAAAACGGGAAAATAAAAGGCTGCAAGTATAATCGTTTCTTTTTTTTTGAGGGGGGGGGGAGGGGGAGGGGACTGCGAATTTTGGACTAATGCGGCTTTTGGCAGACGAAAGTCGAGGTTTGCCTGGATGCTAGGCACCAAATTAATTTTTGACACGCAGCTTTTTTGCCTTGTGTCTCTTAAGTGACCTTTCGCATTCCCGTAAATGCAATGATGTAAAATAAGCGTCAGGTTTACGCTAAGATGACGGGGGAGAGATAAGTAAAAACATTTGAAGTCGCGCTAGCCTGGTGACTCTTAGCCTGTCATTTCCGCACTTATTAAAAAAAAAGGGGGAGATAAGCTCTCCACCGTCGTTTCACAGGGCCGGAACTTTTCTCCGCTGGGATATAGTGTGCCGGAAGCATTCCGGAAGAAACCCACATCATGAAGTTTCTAGCTAAGGGCTCGCTTTTCAGAAGTTTATATAGCTTCCGCTTGTTCGAAGTTTTTTGTAGTCGGGGATAAAACAGCGGCTCTTTAACGTCAGCCGGTGTCAGGGTTTCTGGGGCTCCAAGCAGGTTCTACGTTGGTAGACGATAAAAAGATAAATTAAGTGGAATAAACTTTGGGATCTGATAAAGAAACGTTGCGCCACCACCTTGTATTGGCGCTCCCGTTGTCGTTCTGGTGATACTTTCTGAACTAAGGGCTAACAAAAAAATAGCTACAGCGCAAATATAAAGAAGGGCACAGAAAGACGACGAGAGGAGCGCTGACTTCCAACTGAATTTAAGAAGAGAAACCCTCCACCTTTATGCGCACTTCTCGTGTTAACACCAGAAAAAATTAAAACAAATTACAACAAGAACAACAAAAAACAGACGCGTAATCTCTGATAGCACACCCCTACATCAACACGCGTTCATGCACTTGGAACAATCTACACAGACACCAACTTAAGTCATACCCGATGCACAGCAATTGATTGATTGTAGGGTTTAACGCGCCGACGCAACCCAGGCGATGAGGCGCGCCGTAGTGGAGGGCTCCGGATTAATTTTGACCACCTGGGGATCTTTAACGTGCGCCGAAATCTCGTACACATGGGCGTTTTTGCTTTTCGCCTCCATCAGAAAAGCGGCCGCCGCGGCCGGGAATCTAACCCGCAACCTCGTGCTCAGCAGCGCAACGCCTTAGCCACTGAGCCACCGCGGCGGGTCCGATGTACAGCAAACCTTGGAAAGGAAATCCACCTCTTGTTTTGGACAACGTGATCGACGCCCGGCTCACACAACTGTTACCCTGCCTTGTCCCAAAAGAAAAAAGAAAGATATGTTGAGTTTCGCGTGATACACATGTTGCATACAAGAGGCGAGCCCGTAGCGCAGTTTTAACCATGGTATTAGATGAGCGAATTGTAAGTCGACGGCCTCGGATAACCTTACTTGGATTTTCTGGGGCTGGATTTTCTGGGGCTAACTGGGCCTGCGTGAGTTGAACCGATTAACATGGTTAAAAATTTTAATCGCCGTTAATGCATTCATTGATTATTCGGTAGTTCAATCGCTAACTTGTCAACCCCTAAACCTCTATCGAAACCTTTGCAAATTCATCTTAAAACCTTTCGCTACGCTTGAATAGACATAAAATGAAAATTTTCCAAATTTCGCCCTTCAGGACATTGGCCTGTAGTCATTTTTATTCGCGTGAAATTAATGCATAATATCTCAGCTCCAATAAAGGAATGTCCCATTCTGTTTTTTTAGCCGTTTAACAAATGCCTTTTGTGAGTGCAAAAGCTTCTGCGATGCCCTAATAATCCCAGAATATCGGCGTCCTTAAAGGAGCCATGAAGAGAAAACAAAAGTTTGTTTTATTCGAAAGATTAGGTGTTTCATAGTACCCCAAGCGCTTTCCCGGAAGCAAATGATGCTTTATTCACTGATAAATAAGGCAATTTAAGCCAAAATTTTAAATCTCCCGCTAAAATTGAACATTCCATGACGTGTACAATGGCGTCATAGAGCCGGTCCATGAAACAGATACTTAGTATGTCGACTCCATATAGCACCCACACGCGGGAGTCGATCGAGACGGCGGCCATTTTAAAAATACTAGTAAAACCTAGTGCACCCGCAGCCCTAGTCATGGAATCGCCTGATCCGGAGAACAAAACTCTCGCCGAGGAGCTCGGGCTTGCATTTAACAACCTCACACCACAAAAACGCTCAATGCTTCTAAGTGCACGAGCGGCAAGAGTTGTGGGATACGCGGTGGACGGGAAAGCGACCATTCCGCGATAGCCACAACAGACGAACGCCCAGCCGTCGGCACCGCTGCCTCGTCAGCCCCGTCGCGACGGACGAATATAGACTGGTACGTATGTGCCCCCAGTCGAAAAACACAACAGAAAAATACGACAGAATGATCCTGTGAGGGAATGGGACATCCTGTAGTCTGTAGTAAACCCTATCCTGTAGTCTGTAGTAAATCCTGTCCTGTAGTCTGTAGTAAATCCTGTCCTGTATTCTGTAGTAAATCCTGTCCTGTAGTCTGTAGTTAATCCTGTCCTGTAGTCTGTCGTAAATCCTGTCCTGTAGTCTGTAGTAAATCCTGCCCTGTAGTCTGTAGTAAGTCCTGTTCTGTAGTCTGTAGTAAATCCTGTCATGTCTGTTTTCGTAGTAAATCCTGTCATGTCTCCAATTTCAACTTGTTTGGCATAAGAAATTTACTTCCCGTGATGTTTTTTCTATTAAGTACCTGAAGTATGCAGGATTTCAATAAAATTTCATTCAATTTCAATTTCAAAATTTCAATAACAATTTCCATAAAAATATGACCAACAAACATAAGCATTTGGGGTCATTCTTGCCTTTCTGGTACAAGCTTGAAATTGTTTTCAGTGAATAACTGATTTCAGAAAGCTGAACCAAAAGGCATTTAAGCAATGCAACTAGTGGTACATTCATGCATGCAATACAAAAGTTTGGTGTTACGCAGACTGCACATGCCTGATCACAGTCCGAAAAAAAAAGCAGTTTGCGGTGCTTATCCGTTTTATTTTCCTCTTTTTACAACACTGTTCCTGGGCACTACCGCGGCTTCACTTTTTGTCATGGAGAGGCTTTTACTGCCCTCTTATGTTGCTGTTACACCAAACAAATAATTTTTATTAAACGAGCATCGACAATAACCATTCGAAAATTCGTTCCTTATATTAGTTAGGGCCATTAAAACACAAGTGAACAAATATTTTTTTACACTGCAAAACGTGAGAGAACTTGAGAAAATTAAAATGGAAAGTCAATCTTTAGCTGGAATGCTTGCCTTTGTGAACCTTGTTCCGTTGCATTCGCACAGCAAGGGGTGGAAGGGTATCCTGTGGCGAAAAGCGCACGTCTCTGTGGTGCTGCACTATCTTGAAGAGTATGCACGCACGATACCTGCCGAAGTCACGCAGGGATCGTGGCAAGTTCAGTCGATTGTCGAAGCACATCGCACGTATTCCAAATCACGCTGCCTGCGAGATTCGTCGCATTCACTCACATTGAAGTATCCCAAGCACCCCGGTTAGTCGTCGCTGGAGGAGTCCTCATATCGAGATGCTTGAAATCCGGACCACTGATGTTGCTTTTACCACAGCTTCCGAAGCTTCAAATGTTGCTGCTGACACTCCGCGGGGACATAAGATGCACGTTTTTACAAAAAAGTTAAGCCTAACTTCAACTAGGCAGAGCGCCGATGTGAAATGTGAACGAGCCACTAGGCCACGCAGCCACCGCAAATTTTGACCGGGAGACGAAAAGCAGGAGGGAACAAAGGAAGGGTAAGGAGGGAACCGGCCGATCACGAGAACTTGTTTCGCGACCCGTCCGCACCCCTCTCGATTCCTCGTATTCTGGTCTCCCCGTCCCGCGAGTTCTGCCGCGCCGCGACATGCCTTCAGTGGTGACGATGCTTCCCCGAACTTCTTCGGAAGGACCGGGCTAGGGGGAAGGCGCGCGTTTTCTTTCTTTCTACATTTATTTTTTTTAACACATCTCGGTAATGCAGCGAGTTCACTGGCGCCGATTCTTTTTTTTTTTTTTCACACAGGTAGCGGCAACTGGTTCGCTGTTTTTAAAATCTTATTTTAACTATTCCTGCTTGATTGGACACATGTTTCGCGTTAAAATAAACAAATTGCTCGCTAAAAAAATAAAACAACAGCACGCAGATTGAAACAATGGGGCTCTCAAAGACACCCAGAAATACATGTCAGAAATGTGCACTGCAATTATTACACCACGTCTTCAAAAAGCACATCTTGCTTGTTTTTTATGCGTCCGTTTTGCCGAGGGGCTACCTTGTTGCCTGATTCTTTTATCAAACATTGTCCACAGTACAATATACGCAATTTCAATTCACTCAAAGAACCCAAGTAATTTCCGAAGTTCTCTATGTATCCATTTTTTTTATTATGGGGCTACGCTTGGATGCTCCAACATTAGTCTGATTTGTGCTAAGTTGTGTTGTTAATTGCAAATTTGTAGCGAAGGTTTTTTTCCAACACGGCCGGAATGCTAATGGCCGCAATGCAACAAACGTTCATTACAACAGACGCTTGCAATGCAATTGAACGAGATGACCGTCACTCGCACGCAGCATTGTTTCCGTGCAGCGCACGCTAAAAAAGTGGGATTTTGCGGCACCGCACGGGCCGCAAAGACCAAGTTTCGGAGCATCTGCGTCGATCGCGGCGCGCGGCATTCCCGTGTCCAGCCAAGCAGCGGCACCATACCGTCCCGGACTATCCCCTTCGTGATATCCCCTTCGCATTGGCTGAAGCCCTGTCCCCAAAGGCAATGTCCCCATGTTATTCGATGCTCTCCAGCAACCTCCCCGCGTTGCTGTCGTTCAGCGCGGCGTTTTCCTGTGTATTCCGTTCTTTCCGGGCTATTCCATCGCTCTCCTAATGCCGGAAAACGCGGGGTTTTCCGACAGGGTAAGCAAAAGATTTTGTAGCAATACTGAACGGTCTGTCATATGACACTTTCGCAATGTATCTAAACTTGTCTTTCATACTATAAAAATCTGCAGGGACTACAAAATGATCTGTCGCATGGCAGATAATAATGGTAATTATCGAATGCTGAATGTAGTGGCTGAAGGACAGTCTGTGGGCCAACAGAAGTTTGTGTAGTGCCTACAGGGTGTTGCACAATAACTGTAGTACAACAGAAAGGTCTCATGCGACAGAAATTTTGTAGTTCTATTACAAAGGTTTTTATAGTGGGGACTGCAGAATGTCGGTCGCATGATAGATATGTCTGTTGTACTACATAAATTTCTGTCGTACGACAGACATTCTGTCATCATTCTGCAGAGATTCCTGTCTCACAACAGACCATCCTGCATTCCCAACAGAAATTCCTGTTGTGCGACAGAAATGATTGTCGTACGACAGATTTTCTGTAGTTGTACTACAGAAATTTCTGTCGCACGACAGGCCACCCTGTAGTCCGAACAGAAATTCCTGTCGTGCGACAGAAATGCCTGTCGTACGACAGATTTTCTGTAGTTGTACTACAGAACTTCCTGTCGCACGACAGACCATCCTGTAGTCCCAACAGAAATCCCTGTCGTGCGACAGAAATTGCTGTCGTGCGACAGAAATTTCTGTTGTGCGACAGAAATTCCTGTTGTGTTTTTCGACTGGGCCGTATTTTGATTACGGTTAATAATAGTTCAATTTCAGTAGCAGTATCACTTATGCCAGTTGGCCGGTGTCGTGTATGGAAAGCCGTTCGCGCGAGCTCTCTGCTTCGACCAGAAAGATACGAGCGTCAATGCGCGGTGTTTACGGCATTTTTTTCCCCAAGGTCAGAGCGATTTGACGAAGTCGGCAACGAGCGCCAGCATGTTCCAGGAGTGAGCTAACGTAAGGGTCCCTGCCGTAACTGAACAAACTGAAGTTTTCAGTGGTTGTAAACTGGAAACGAGCTCGTAACGACAGCAGCAAACCAACACCATTCGAAACTTACGCGACGACTGGCACTATCTCGTCGCTTCTTGCTGTTCCTTACTCCCCTCGTTTCTATTTTTACCTTTGCTGGTTGGCGATATGACGGCCAACCTCCTGTGAAGGGATTACGATACGAAGCAAGGTCGCGGCTGTGCGTGCTGGAACGGTTCGTTGGCCCCGAAGAGCCTCGAACCCGAAAATTCGTCTGCGCGACGGCGAGATGTCGAGCTCGGCCGGCGCGCTAGTTTCGTACGCATTGGCGCACACGCTTGCGAGTTCGTTCGGACCTTCAACCGTTTACTCCACCGTTCTTTGTCATAAAAAGAATGTGCAGTATGTTTCCGGGCATTTAGCTCGCTATGCAAGCTGTAAGCCCTGCCTAACATGCGTTTGCTTTTGCCGGCCTCCGCCAATCGCAGAGCTTAGCCCATGTGACGGCATAGGTTCTGTTGCGGGAAATGAGCTGGTGGGTCGCATGACCATTCCCGTTTTTCCTAATTATGTAGCTTATTTGAGCGAAGTTTGCGTTATAAGTGGTGTCGTTATGGTTCTAACGAGGCAATCTTTCGAATGAACCAAACTTGTGTTTTCTCTTCATGACTCCTTTAAGAATGTTATTTCGACAATATCAGTTTAATTTTAAGATTTGGTCTCGTCCTTAATAAGATTTTCCAGAGACTATTCAGTTTTCGTTTTACGCTCACCGGTATTACTATCTAGCATGTAATCTAATCTCCATAAATTTGGTCTACTCGTTTAGGTTGATCTGCTGCTGTCAGTGCATCGTTGTCAAAGCTGATACGATGCTTTACAAAACGCATTTTCAGAACTCCCTGTGGCTGGTGACGCTTATTGAACAAGGCTGTCAAAAGTTTGCATAGTGCTAGAAAGCCGTGCAAGTTCGAGGAGTGCCAAAATGAAAAGAGCGCGGGTGCGGCGTCCCGCTAAAATGACTCTGTGTGGTCAGGGGACCATGTCGCATATGACTGCAACCCTCCTACAATGCCCCTTAGTGGATGGCACGAATAGGGCGCCGACGAGTGTCTCCCTACCTCGCCGTTGTGGTGTTAGTGGTGGCGCCGGTGGTAAAGTTTTATGGGTCCTTTTGGTGCCGTTCCGAATGACTTGGCGCGCTCACGCTGCTGAGAAATGAGTGTGGACAAGCGCCGATATAAAGGCTTTCGCTTGCCGCTTATTCAGTCTGACTGTGCGTTTTGTTCATGCCTTCGTATCGTTATCGTGCACATGTAACGTTCGGCACCAAAATTATATGTGTTTGCGTACCGGTACGTGTTGAGGGAGGGGGGTGGTGCTAGTATAGCGCATCAGTGCACCTGTACACATTACTGAATTAACGTAACTGAATACGGCCATCGCTCGCAAAGTAACTGAGTACTTCACTCGTTACTGAGACTCGAAAGAAATGCGTTACTATAACGCGAAAGAGCAGCTACATTGTCGTTAATTTGACAACCGAATAAGTATACCATGCTGCCGCAGGTTTCCTTCTCTATTTGGAGCGTCGTCGGTGTGCTTGCCCAGTATTTCGTGTTGAACCTCAAAACTGCGTGCGTGCAACCCTCAACGGTGGTTGGCTAGCAGGCAGCGTAAGAGCGCGCTTTCTTGGCCAGGATCTGATATCGAACTCCTCGACAAAATTCGCGACACATGTTTGCCCCCGAGTCCTAGCCTCAAGCTCCCAAATGACACAGGCCTCCCAAATTCTGAATTGAACCGAGACATCTCGAAAACGGAGCTCAGGGCGGCCATCGCAAAACTTCGCACCAACTCAGCTCCTGGCCCCGATGGCGTAGCTAATAAAGCACTCCACAATCTGGATGACAAATCGATTGCACCCCTAACGCATTACATGAACAAGTGCTGGAGATGAGGCACCCTACCTCGGTCGTGGAAACATGCCAAGGAAGTTCTGATTCCCAAGCCGAACAAAGCTCTCGCACTCGAACATTTACGCCCTATTTCCCTTACATCCTGCCTCGGTAAGCTCATAGAGCACATCATACACACCCGACTGTCAAATCACGTCATATACCCAGAGCAATTCCCTCATACGATGATAGGTTTCCGAGCCGGTTTATCTACACAAGATGTGATGCCCAGACTCCATCATCACGTCATACGACGTTCGCCTGACAGCTTAGACTCATCGGCAGTGCTAGCACTTGATCTGACCAAGGCCTTCGACAACGTTGGCCACGAGGCCATTCTCAAAGGCCTGCAATCGATCAATCCTGGAGTACGCACCTATAACTACATCAGACTTTCTCTCAGACAGGACGGCTGTCATACACGTGGGTGACCTTGTAACCCTCATTTTCTCGGTTGGAGGAAGGGGTACCCCTCAAGAAGCCGTTCTCTCCCCACTCTTGTTTAATCTGGCCATCCTAAAAATCCCGAAGAGACTAGAAAAATTACGCCCACCTCCCCTCGCGGGAACCTGGTGTGATGCGACGCTGAGGGGGTTCAAGAGGAAACGGACAGCAACCGTCGACCGAAAGGCCGCCGGAGAGCGCCACACCGGTTATATGTGCAGCGCGCCCGAAGGAGAGGAGACCACGGAGAGAGAGAGTACTGCACATGCGCAGCACCGCGCGCAGGGCCACCCACCGGCGGAGTTAGAGCGCGCTGGGCCGCACACCCGCAGACTTGATAGAGTGTGTTCGCTCTCACCTGGGCACGCGCCGGCGCCAGTGCGTCTGCCGCGGCTATGATGCAACACAATCCAACACAATCCACTTTAATCCAATCCAATCCAAGTCCAATCCAATCCAAGTCAAGTCAAGTCAAGCCAAACCAAACCAAACCAAGCCAAGCCAAGCCAAGCCAAGCCAAGCCAAGCCAATCCAATCGAATCCAATTCAATGCCCCTCGCGAGAGAGTGGAAAGACTGCGGACAACAACGGACGCACGCAGGAAGGACAGGGCCGCCGACAAAAGATGCTCTGAGCGTCGCATCTAAAACATTCCGGGTCTCCATCATAACCCCTACGCGGATGACATCACTCTGTGGGCCAGCAAAGGTAGCGATGCCCAAATTGAGGAAATCCTGCAGTTGGTCATTGACATCGTCATAGAGGAAGCTGGCAGAGCGGGGATCTCTTGCTCTCCATCTTAATCCGAGCTGCGTTTACTTTCGTCGCCGGCTCAAAGACCACCTCAGAAACCGAACATCGAGCACCACGTAAACGGCAAACCGATCCCAGAGGTTCCGATAATCCGAATCTTAGGACTAAGTATAAAAAGCAACCGCAAAAGTGACAGCTTCATAAGCCTGATGAACCGAACCGCGGACGAGACAGCCCGACTTGTCCTCAGGGTCACCAACCGCCATAAAGGTCTTACCGAAAGTGAAAAAGTTCGCATTCTCCAAGCCTTTGTCATAAGCCGGCTAGTTTACTCCCTCCCTTATCTCCTCCTAACTAAAGCCGACCTCAATAAAATAGACGTGATAATTAGGCGAACCTATAAATTAGCGCTTCGACTCATTCCCGGAACTTCCACTGCCCGATTGGACGTAATGGGTCTCCACAGTACAGCTCAAGAGCTGATAGAAACCCACTTAACGAGTCAGTATGAGCGACTGGCCCGAACCAGCACGGGGAGGCACATCCTTCAAGACCTGGGCGTCGGTCACCATACAAACTTCGCGCTACTACAACCCATCCCCGCGTCAATACACTCCCAACTAATAATGAAACCGTTGCCCCGCAATATGCACCCTGAGCACCACGTCACTAGGAGACTAAAGCGAGCAGAAGCACTCCACAAGATGTACGGCAACAATCCCGGAGTTGTTCATGTTGATGCAGCAGAATACAGATTCCACGACGCATACACGATTGTAGTCATAAACAACGGCAAGGAACTTCTCAATTCGGCAACCGTTCGGTCCACCCACCCAGAGACAGCGGAAGAGGCGGCCATAGCCCTCTATCGACCCCACTCCCAGCACGGTCATTTCTGATTCTAAAACTGCAAATCAAAATTTTTCCACCGGGCGCATCACAGAGCCGGAACTCAAAATTTTGACAGGAAACTCTGCCCGACCCCTAAAACAACCAGTACTTCTGACCTGGACACCCGCGCATTCGGGCCTCGAAGGCAACGAAGCGGCCCACGAAAACGCCCGAGGACTCACGATCCAGGGTAAGCCCAGCCTCTATCCTGTGTGCACCCTTGTTTCCCTACACCTCGCCTGCACATGTTTTCGCTAGCTGGGAGCCGCCATTTTGGGCAGCCGACGCGTCACGTCAGTCGTGACCTCTTCGTGACCCCGTGCGCGCGCCGAACCGGCTCGCCGCGAACGTGTGCGCGAGGGCGCGGGGGAAGGTGGACCAGTTTGCCACCTTCCTTCGCGCCACTCTCTCCCCGACCTGGGGAAGATCTCCTCTCCCCTTCGTTCGGGACGAACGAGCGCTTAGCCGGGGAGTCGACTGGGCGATTTGGTCGGAGTCGGTTGGCTCGGCAGTGCCTACGCCGAATGCCCCGATGACGGTGAACCCAGTTGGCTCAACGGACTCTGCCGAGATTCTGCCCTGATCGGTCGCCACGGGATGCCTCCCCTGCTCTCGCGGCCGTGATGACGGATATCGAGGTCTGAGCCCAGCGGCTTGATCGAGCGACAGGAGCCACTGTCTCCCCGCGAGCGATAGTCGTGTTGTCTGGTATATGCCCTGTATCTGCCAGGCAATAAAGCCTCATTTTGGATTACCGGAGCCTGTCTACCGCATGTGAGTACCCGAACCCATGCATGAGTCTTCGGATTCCGCAGGGCTAGTGCACTTGTGTACAGGGTACTAGTGTACTAGTGTACAGGGCTAGTACTTGTTTTATAGGAGGTCCCCCTGCAGTGTTTGACTTCGGGACCTCCTCCTGTATATACTCATTGTATGTTCTTTCTTTGTGTTAAATAAACCACCATCGAATCGAAAACACAGGGCGCGTAGCGTTCTCTAGCGAAGCTAGCCGGGGTCCTCTGCTATCCCGTACGTTAGCCCACAGTCCCTACCATGGGGCGCGATCTGCGCGGGATCGCCTGGTCTCTTGCCACGACATCAATATGCACTACTGCCTCTCCCGCTTGACCTATCCTCCGGCGGACAAAACTTTAGACAATTCTAAGGCTCACACCTGGCGACTTCTTCAGACAGGCACCTTTCCTAATCCCGCCGTCCTGACCCACATCCACCCACCTCTGTACCCTACTTCGGTCTGCTGCTTATGTGGCGGTCATGCCACACTATCCCACATCATCTGGGCTTGCCCGAAAAAGCCCTTTCCCGAAATACCCGCCGAGGAACGGTGGGAGGCCGCGCTGCGCAGCTCGGACCCGGACCTACAGGCCCGCTTGGTCGCCAGGGCTGCTGAGGTCGCTGATCAGTTCACACTGACAGCCATCAACGCAATCTAACCACCAGCATCGCTTTCATGACGCATAATCGCTGATATTCCTCGAAATAAAGTTTATTCTCTCTCTCTCTCTGGACTCATAGTTTGGAACGAGGGAAGGCATGCTCACGTGATGGGCCATGAGTGCAGGCACGCAGCACTCGTGAACGTAGGAGGCCACGTCGTGCATGACGAATTTTTAGGCGATTGTGTTGGGCACGTGATTCAGCACTCTGTCATCGTGTTCTGGAAGGACGCGGTCGCCAGATTACAGACTCCCTGTCAGTTGGGCAGGGGATTACTGCGGGGAACCAGTGAACGGCAGGGCGACACTGGTTAACCACAGGGTACTCCATAGTATGTCTCTTATTCGTGACAAGGGGTCAGTACCCTTTGACCGAGCAGGCATAGAGTAAAATATGTTTTGAGAGGAGGTTGAGAGCAATGAATCAACGTAGGTGGACAACTAAAATTTTTAGGTACTTATATATGAAAAGCGTGGACACACAGTGGCTAAGGAAGACTAGAAGGCTAACGATGTAATACGGAAAGAACAGTGGAGAATCCAAGACAGTCAAGGAAACTAAAAAAGAGGCAAGCAGGTAGAAACGAATACACCGAGAGAACAAATGGAAGCTAAAACGTCGTTAGAGATGCACAGGGGTGGGAGGTTAAACATCAGAAAAGAAAATTTCTACAATAATTCCTAAGACAGTGCCTTGCTTTTTGAGGCTAGAGCCAATTGCTGGCGACCTAACAGCTTTGTGGGGAAGTATACACAAAAGGTCGGGGTATGCGTGGTCTGCCGAAAAGAAACGGAAACTATGCGACACATAGTGTTACGATGTGAGGGCATCCATCCAAACCTAGAGGGAAATATGCGGCTTGCAGGAGCCCTAGGATTTAAGGGTAGCACCGAGGGAGTTATATTCAAGGCTGTCGAGGCGACGAAAAGAAGATTAGAGGGCTGGTGGACGAAAAGCCGAGAGGGGAATATTGTCTAGGACAACTACCACCTGTAACAGAAAAAATAGGTATTTTAAAATATTTATTTATTGGGCACAATTATGCCTAATAAGTTTTTTTTTGTGCCTGCCCTATGAGTAGCGCTAGTATTAAAGAAAAGTTCAAAACATGGGTATATTAGTTTCTTTTTCGTTTTTTTTGTAAGATGACGAGTCATTACCCCGCTACCAAGGGAATACCACTATTAATCCTCGCACGCGGGGGAGACGGGGCGATGGATGCGGAAGTATGCGATGGCGTCATTTTGCGTACTGAGCACAACTGCCTGCAATTTTCCACGCACTGTTTCTTGTATTGACCCAATTCTGGTCTTGCCGAATACAACCGACCAGGAAACTACTCGGCCGTCAATTCAAGAAAGTATCGGGAAATGCTTTTAGGGACACCTGTGTTGAGTTCCAAGAACTGCTGGTTGAGCCTTCAGTGTTGAAAACGGCTCAGTTCAAGATCTCAAAGTTCCTCCAGGGGCGCACCAGCGCGTAGGGATAACATTTCTTTTGGAGGAAGGAGGTAGCGGGCACATCAGACATAAAAGTTGTAACGTGCCAGTAATAGCTATCTTAAACCCGATGAAAGGAACGCAGTTATTCGTTTTCGCTTGCACTTTTTCTTTTCGCGCTCCTACGTTAGAACGGGTCATTGACAACGTGATTGTCACAGGCGTGAGAGTCGGTGATACGATTTCATGTAACTTACGTCGCATGTATTCGTGCCCAAAACTGTATATATGCCACACTCGTTCACAATCAACAATATGTGTTAGTCGTTCCTCTCCGTAGCATGCAGCTCAGTCGCAACTTCGTTATTGAAAAGACTAACGAGCTACAGGCAATACATCTAACCCGTTGCGTACAAGTTGGCCTACTAGTATTCTCTTAAAAAGAGCCTGCGTCGTACTTCAGAGTTGGTTTTTTTTACAGTGTAATTAAATTCGTAGTACAGAAGAGCAATAATTTCTGTACATTAGGTAGCTTTGGCAGCCAATGAGCATACTGTGGCAACGAACGCAATCGTGTAGCGAAAAGCGGATATCGCCTTCCAAGGAGCAGGAGACTACGCAGTCATCCCAAACGTAACACGTTGCTCTGTAGAAGCACTGCTGGTGTTGCGCTTCTGTAGAAGTGTCGTGATGAGCAGACGCCATGCGCTTTAGATATTGTTTTCTCTGGCGGCAATCTGAATCCAGAGCTGCTCCCTAGATGCTACGATCCACCACCAAGCACCCGGAAATCGCCGTAGTGTGGACACCTGGGCACGACGCTCAGGAAAAAACGAAGTGGTCCACGCCGCAGCTCTTACTCTCGGAGCTCCCGTGAACCTGGAGGATAGCGGCCCCGATCGACCCCTATCCCACACACAGACATCCTACAACACCACAATCTGGCCTGACAACACTATCCCCCACAACATCCCTCCCTCAAAAAATAAAACTAAATAGCGTACTGATGAATTCAATCTAGCACGTTTCCACGCTGATACCCGTTTAATAAAATGCTTTCTGCATTTTTCACACCCTTTTGGCCATTCTGCGCAGCACCTGCAACATTGATACATGTCATCTGGCTACACCCAGAAGGCTACACCCACAATAACCCTCCTTCCCCAACATCAGAGTCCTGTCCTATGAGCAGTGGGGCAGGACAGTGGCCTTCTCTTAACTTCGGGACCAGCAGGAGCGGGCGCGCCGGGTTAAATGAGCTTCCCAGGCCAAGTGCTACTCGTTCTAGGTTGGCCCGCAACAGAGGATGACTTCAATGTTCTTTGTTCATACTAAATTTATTCCTTTTTCCCTTCAGCATGTTCTAAAATAATAGGATGGGCTTAAGAGCCGAAGATGTGCTTGACCGTGAGGTGCGTCGTAGTGGAGTGAATACGAATTAATTTTCCGTCACTGGGGAATGTTTAGCGCCCGCAGAAATCTGGGCACATGGGAGCTTTTCTTCGCTTCCATCATAAAAACTGACACAGCGGTGGAGATATAACCAGCGTGCTTGGTCTTAGCATCCCAAAAACCACCGCCGCTGGTCGCGTTTTTCGGGCCCCGTTGATAATTCCAATTTATTCAAACTTAAATAGACATACCGTTATTTACTTTCAACCGGTGACTCACAAAACGTAGCATGTCTTGTAGCGGTAGAGGTCTAAACTTTGGACATTTGAGGATGTTGCCCAACTTTGCAATAAAAAAGAGAGATTTGGCTGGTAATATCATCATTGTAGAGCGCCACACGAAAGCCGCTACTTTTTAGATGCGGCGCATCTCTTGCTCTGAGGCTTGTCCCTCCTGCGTCGTCGGTGGCGGCGGCGGCGGCGTCCGTCCGCAGCCCTCCTCCGTTCTCCTCTCCCACAGCTGTGTGCAACACTCTCACTCCGGCGCATTAGCATAACGACAGCTGGCGCGCTTGGTTGGCTAACACTTCGCTGCGTTAACGGTGCGTTAACAGCTGCTCCGGTGCGCATGTGCGCGCATGCGCGACTCTCCTCCGCGGTTTCCTCTCCTTCAAGCGCTCCGGCGCATTAGCATAACGACAGCTGGCGCGCTTGGTTGGCGCGCGCTTCGCTGCGTTAACCCTGCGTTAACAGCTGCTCCGGTGCGTATGTGCGCGCATGCGAGACTCTCCTCCGCGGTCTCCTTTCCTTCAAGCGCTGTGAGTATAAACCGGGTATCGCGCTGGGCGGTGGCCGCTAAAACACCTGTACTCTCTCATTTCGCGTATACATGTGCATGAAAATGTAAAATTTCCTCCATCGTCCCGTGTATGAGAACATCCGTATGTGATGGAAGGCATCCTACGCGTTCACAATACGTTTCACGCGATGTAGAGAATCAACCCAATGGAAACGCCAATTGAACCCCCAGATGCGCCGCATCACACTAGGGTTCCCTTGCGGGGAGATGGAGGCAATTTGTTGTGTCACAGAACATGCCAGAGGAAGCTTTTGTGCTACCTCTGCCGAATGCGTTATCAGGCGTGTATTTTCAGGCAACCTTGTGCCAGCAAATATCGTTAGCGCAGGAACACCCACACGCGCACAAAATAAGGCAGTTGAATAACTTCTCTTGCGGACTTGAGTTGTAGCTGGAGAAGCTATATAAGATGCATGATTTTGTTTCTATTATTTGCGTCCTCTTTGTTCTGCGGGAGACAGAGATAAACTGCTCAAGAAACACGTCACCGTCCGGCTGTGGCGGCAGAAAGCTTGCCACTTGCCGCACTCATGAAACATGCAGCCGCAGATCCGTTGCAACTAGGGCCGGGCAAAATTTTCTACTTTGTATGACCTGTCTCGGGAACATCTTTTCCCGAAGACCAGGGAGCAGATGACGTGACAAGAGGCTGAAACCAGGTTCAGTCGAGGCTTTGAAAATGAAACATTCCGGCTTCTGTTTCCAGTGCGGTCACGTCAGTTTGCATTCCTGGTTGTTTTGTTTCTGCTCGGCATCGCACTATGTCATCCCATATACTCCGCAAAGTGGACAGGCTCCAGCGGACGCCCTAATATAGCAAGTTGTCGGAAATGTTTAAACTGTCGCGCGGAACCTAGTTTCTCTCCAATTTAAAATGCAGCTCTTTCTGATTGGATGCTACTGCAGATCCCAGCCAGAGAATGTACGCGCTCATATACAACGGCAGGGTCAAGAACTCCAGGAAAGAGAGTTTTGGCTTTGTTAATATCTGCTTTCGCTTCGTAATCATAAGTTTTTCCGATTTACACCACTTTTGTTAGGCATTGAGGATACTGATAACAATGTTGATGCGTTGTTTTTTTTTGTCTAGTAATAACCCAATGTGTTAGAAGGGGGGTCTTAGTTGGCGAAGCTACACTATGGATCGGGGTGTAGTGTAGGTATGAGGGAATTATTTCAACCAGCTGGAAATTTTTCACGGCTTCCGAAATTTCGAGATTGTGCTCTTTCACGCTAACGATAATATTGGGGACATTTTGTGGCATGCGTGCTGATACACAACGCCACATGCGTCTGCAAACAAGAGCATAACGGGTGCACAACGAAAAGTCACGCCCTAATTGGAATGCCTTTACACAAAGCCAAGAGCTGCTACAGAAAAAATTGGTGCAGCTTGCACCAGTGGTGCAAGGCTGGAGAAACAGCAGCAGCTGGCGGCCCCTCTCCCTTCGTCGGAGACCCGGATGTTGCATCACCATCGTCCTCATCATCATCAGCGTCAGCGTCATCGCCGTCGTCATCATCCCACTACGTCTTCATCCCACTACCATCGACCTCCAACCGCTCCTGTTCCGCGCGGCTCGAGTCCATTCGTTGCCTCCGAATTTCCTTATTTCGTCCTTCAATGGAGTAATTGGCCTTCCTCCTTTTCCAGACCCGTCTCTCGGTGTCACAGTTTGTGGCGGCTTGTGTGACGCCTTTAATTGTGCGACGGCTTTAAATCATGGTTTCCCTTCCGTGAATGAGACGTTTTTCATCTCCTAAACAACAAGAGCTACTAACAGTACTGGACTACAGGCGTATTACAGTCGATCCCGGATATATTGAACTCCAAGGGGATCGAATAGTTTGATATATCGATAATTCGAAATATAGAATACGCGTATCTGAATCTTCCATGAAAACTCTGCACATCACTGAGATCACAAGATCGCGACAAACGATTAATTCCCGATTTCTTCCGCAAAGCACGAAAAATACGAAATACGGCGCGACGACCACCTCACTTCATTTAGCACGGAAAATTCCCTGAGCTTCTCATGCTTTCGCTTTTGCGTCGTGAAGTTCGCCAAATCGTCTTCAAGCTTTACTAACGCCATTCAAATGAGAAAGCCCGGCGCCGTCCACTGAGCGGCCACGGCCGCGAATTACGCTGAATTCTGACGCAAGCTCGGCTGCCGTAGGCGGTTGGGAACGCCGTATAGCGAATAGGGTCCACTTCTTCGGCAACGGCGATCCCCGCCACCCGATAAGTATCTTGTGTTTTCACTACTGCTTGAAAGTCATGAAACTTATAGTGTTGTGTTTTGTATTTCAAGCCAACTAAAGGGAATAAAATACTCGGAAACAATTAATGGAGGACATACAACCAGCATCATCATCATTATCATCATCAGCCCATTTAGGTTCACTACAGGACAAAGGCCTCACCCATTGACATCGAACCTCTACATTCCTCAGCTGCCCAAGCACAATCTTTGCCTCCGAATTTTCTCATTTCGTCATGCCATCGAGTTAACGGCCTTCCTGCTTTTCTATAACCGTCTCTTGGTATCTTGTTATCCTGGCGGTCCACCGGTCCATCAGTTGTCATTTCGTCTGACTGCATGCCCTGCCCCAATCCATTTCTTTCGCTTAATTTGACTATTATATCTTCTACTCCAGCTTGTTCTTTGATCCAGGAAGCTCGTATCTCGTCTCTAAGTGTTACTCCGATCATTGTTCCTTCCATGGGCCGTTGAGCGGACCTAAGTTTGCTTTCATTTTGTTTATTAAGGTGAAACGTTTCCGCTCTATATGTCATCACCTCACATTTATTTCTGAACTTTCTGCTGGCAGTTCTCCGTGAGTGGCAGGCCCGGATGGTTTCGTCCCCAGGTTTTCACGCACTAGAACCCACGGCCAAGTCCAAAGCCAACGCCCGCGCCACGATCACAAAGGAAATGATGGGAGCCGGAATGCGATACAAGCTCAGAATTTTATTTCAGGCATGTGTGTTGGGGGCCACCCAGGTAAAAAGCGGCTCAGTGACCGTCACTTGGGGCCCGTGGGGGCTGGGGGCCCCTACAAGGCAGCAGGGCTTCGCGAGTACACAGCAAAGGGTAAATTACTGAAATACAGACTGGACATTCTAAAATACCGTCCACTGTTAGATCTTATACAGGTAATTTTGGTGTCGCACGTAAAAGAAATAGGCACACCATCGGACAATCGCATAGAAGCCATGGTTTCATAACCCGAGGGATCCAGGTTATATTCCGACCACGGGAAGCGTTTTGTTTTCATTGCAATTAGCTGCACATGTTATTGTTCCCCAACGCTGGGCCTTTGGGGTGCGCAGTGGTTAGGTTGCCGGTTTCACGCAGTACCAGGGAGGCTTCCGGTTCGATTCCCGGGACCTACCTAACCATGTTTTGATTAAGACTTCGAGGTTTTCTGTCTTCGCTGCACGGATTTGTTTCGGCTTAAACAGCTGTGCAGCTAAACGGCTGTATGTGCCCTTTTCCAAGACATCTACCACCTGTAAGACATACGCACGCATTCCCAAAATTATATGATAAAGCACTTGAAGGAAGTGAGTGCAACGAGAAAGAAAAAAATATATGAATGAATTAAGGTAACCTTATAGTGCTGGGGAAACCTATTCGTAAAACGAAAGCAATAATAATGCTACAAAATATGGTTGTAAATATGTTCACGAAATGAAGCAGGATCTGCGGTCCAAATCATGTTATCGGGAAGATCATTCCCCCTGACTCCGGTATGGGAAACACCGAGAACTCAATGCTTGTGCTGTTCCCTGAAGTCCCCATTCAACTATTGCTTTCATGCACTCCTGTATTTGTACTTTGTAAATGTTAAGTAGCGCAAATCGATATTCCGTTGAAACTAAGAACTGCAATAACTTTAGCGCCGCAATAGGCTGCGGACAGGGCATTAGAACTGGCCAGTCTGCAGCGTCAGCCGGTGGGCAGGATGTGCATTCAGTGTAGATATATTTAGAATCGAAATATGCTCACCGGCTAGGGAAAACATTCTTCCCTCGAGGGTACGGACCGAGTCGAGGCCTCGGGTTTTGCGTACATCCGTTATACTAGCTGCCCTTACAGCCTCCAGGTTGCGCTGTTCTGTCACACCCGCAATCATGATGCTGGACACAAAGAGTCCTTCTTTAAGGCATAGACACTTCGCCATTTCGTGCGTCCAACACGTATTGCATGCTCACATGCGCCATGACCTCCCGCGTTCCCGGGTAACACATAATCTGTTTTATCACATGAACTGTTGCTATCGGATAGATGAACCTTTATATAGAATTACGCTTCATTTCCCCTATCGGTTCTGTTTTCAGTTGTGGCCCTGTTCTTTCGTGCACGTGCCCCGTGTCTTCCTGGGCATTGGAGGCGGGTAGTGAAGTGCAGCGCTAGTCTGCCCTCCCCCCCCCCCCCTCCCCCCCCCCCCCCCCCCCCGGGAGGCAGGCGCGCCTTTGTTATGGACTGTTCGTTCTTGATCGTCAGGCGGTGGTCGATATCAGTGAAACAGGTACCACAGAAATGCAGTGCAGTCATTGGTTTCGCGATACCAATGTTTCTATAGGCGTGTTCACCTTTCTAGCTCGCTCTAACTCCTTTTACATGTGGCGGATACTCCAAACGCACACGTTCCCTCATCGTACTCAACTAATACATACACATCCACATCAATTCCACACACCCCACTGCCCCACGTGCGGTCAGCTGGATACTTTGTATCACTCTCTTTGCGAATGTCCTGCTGACCCATATTCCCCACACTCCCCACCTCATTCCACTGGGAGCAGGCCCTGGGCAGCTCCGAGGAGTCCAGCCAAGTGCTGGTCACCTGCGAGCTCTGGCGGTCGCGGCGGACCTCTGGCCCTCCGCCACGCCCCCCCCGCTAACCCGGTTTTCTTTTCTGTTTAAATAAACTTTTGTTCTCTCTCTTCCCGTGCATTTTTTGTGCCTCGAGATACCAACACGGACACTCGTTTTCGTTTGTATAGCTTACAAGCCACAATTTGTTTTGCTTTTATTCGAAATAGTTCGGCCAGCGCGCGTTGTCATGTAGTTGCGTTCTTGCTGTGTTTTTCTTTCTATACTATATATTCTCCAGTCCTGAGCGCACGTGAGCGAGAATTGTTTGCCTTTTCGTCCAAGAGCGGCCTGCGACAGCGCCCTTTGACAGCTGCCGTGTTCCAGGGCTCGTCAATGTCAGGTTTTGTTTTCCTAGGGAACCTTGTCAATGCTTCCTCGCTTCATTGTCCGTTCCACCAATGGCAACATCTGAACGTACCGACGATCGATATTGCGCCAACGGCGTCATTCCCTGCCTCAAGAATTTTGATTTCCACTTGCAAATGTTTCTGCGGACAAAATATCCCCTTGATTAGTTAAGGGAAATTTGCTGAATCCCCGCCTTATACTTTTTAAGCAATACCAGGTGGGCGGGTGTATTGACTTGAGTGCCCCCCAAAACCGCTCACTTAGTAGTCTGGCTTGCTCGTGTCAACGCCTCCAATGCAGGTCACTTCATGTACCAGTCAATTTCGGAAAGCCCCCTCCCTCCCTCTGAACGTGTGTCGCAATAGCTTTGCGCTATGTTTGGTGTTATTGCGACATGAGAGGAACGGTCGGTCGCATCTTCAGCTGCTTTTATATAAAGCAGGTCTGTATATGAACCAGGCCTTCGCCAAACCTATTGACGGAATTTATTACTGAAACAAAATCAGGTTTACAAGTATTAAACACTCTTTGGTGTTTACGGCTTTGTAGTTCAGTACTCATTAAAATAGTACAGGTAGCAAACCTCGAACGATAGGATGGTACGTTGAGCATTCTATTGCGAACTATGTCCTTCTCCGAGATTCCTGCGTTCCTTCCAAGCGAATAAACTTTACTCTACACATATCACGTTGGAGATGGAACAGGTAATTTCATGAGGGGTCCATGAGCCAGCAGTGGAAGTTGTGTCAGTAGCTTATCATGGGGTGAAATGATGAATTCGCGGGAATTGTTGGCAGTCCAGTAAAAACGCATGCTTTTCCGTCAACCAATAATATAGACCTTGGAATTACAGAATGGCATTTAGCAGTGACAGGACTAGAACGACAACGTCAAAGAACAAGAAGAGAGCGAAGTGGGTCAGGAAACAAACGCGTGTTAAGGACATATTAGTATAAATTAAGAAGAAATGGGCGTGAACAGGGCATGTAATGCGAAGGCAAGGTAACCGTTGGTCATTAAGGGTAACTGAGTGGATCTTCATAGAAGGCAAGCGTGCGAGGTGGACGGCAGAAAGTTAGGTGTGCAGATGAAATCAAGAAATTTGAGGGGATAAATTCCTCGCAATTCGCACAGGACCAGGATAATTGGAGATCTATGGGAGAGGCCTTTGTCCTGCAGTGGGCGTAGATAGGCTAATGATGATGATGATGATGGCTGTGATGATGATGAGAAAATACCCAAGAATGGAAGCGGAGCACAGAATTTCCGGTAGCGTACCGGTTATCGCACCAGACGCGTATTCTGGTGCGATACCTTCCCCTGTACCTTTCAAAAAACTATACCATTCTCAAGAACAGTTAAATGACCTGCCACATTTTTCCCTTTACTTTCCTTGGCTGCCTACCCTTATTTCTATCTTTATTCCACGAGCCGATATATGTATATGTATATATATATATATATATATATATATATATATATATATATATATATATATATATATATATATATATATATATATATATATATATATATATATATATATATATATATATATATATATATATATATATATATATATATATATATATTGTTACGTGGCGCAGCACACAGACGAACAATAGGATGGGGTGAAGCGATCTAGTTAAAGACTGGCCATAGCGGCCATGACACAGAGCTCGCGCTAGATGGATGCGCGCTAGGAACGTCGTCGTCGTCGTAATCGTTCTTCGGTCAAGGGGCTGTGAGGAACTGCCCACCTTATTCCCGAAACAATATATATTCCTGTAGAAGACTTGTCTCGAAGTCGAAACGTCGAAATAAACCCTCCGCTGTTGCTGTTACCGAGGTTTCTTACTTTGTGTTCACCACGCCTTCGGCCCCATCGCCAGCATGCCAGTTATATCTATATATATATATATATATAGTATAAGTAAAGAGTCGGATACACAGCAAGAACAATAACAATGTTTACTTACGTAGCGGCAACGGAACTTGCCTTCATCAGAGTAAAGTTACAGCAAAATCATGTAACTTTACTCTGATTAAGGCAAGTCCCGTTGCCGCTACGTAGGTAAACATTGTTTGTTATTGTTCTTGCTGTGTATCCGACTCTTTACTTATACTAGCGCGCTTTGTGAGTTTATCTTTCTCTAGATTTATATATATATATATATATATATATATATATATATATATAAAACACAAAAAACTCACAACGAGCGCGAGGAACCAAGTCCGTAAAGACAGAGACATACGAGGGAAACATTAAAAGACAATAAAAGTTTACTGACATTTGAGGACGCGGACTTCGTTTCTTCAGAGTACAGGCTAAGCTGGTTTCAGTGTTATATGTAGAGAGAATGTAGCAAGGGAGAGGATGTGGTAAGAGAAAGGAGATTTCGTACAATTGGATCATGGTTTGGGGGCAGAGACTAAAATGAGGGAAGTGGAAGCGGGGAGAAAAAAGACAACATAACAAAAAATGACAATTACGGGGTTCGAACATGAGGATGAAGAACGAAAAAAATCAATTTAAAACATGATGATGATGATTTATCAGTGCTAGTGGTATCCCCTTTGTAGCGGCTTGATGAATTGGCGTGTTACCCAAAAAAACTAATATACTTATGTTTTATACTCTTCAGGTAATCAACGCCGCCTGTAGAATCATTGCCTAACGCGTCAGCGAAAAAGGGCCTAACAACCACTCTCCTGTTGCTCTCTCCTACCCTTTCCCGCTCCGTAGGCTTCCTGCGTGCTTCCATGCCCGCCGGCCAATGCCGCTTGTCGTGAACTATGCAGAATACTTGAAACTTTGTTTACCGTTCCCCAGGCGCCGCTCATAGGCCTTCTTTTTCGGCATGCCTGTATGTCTGGGTCAGTCGCTGATGAAACCACCTTTGCCTCGGAGCAAAAGCACTTGTGCTCGCGCAGGCTAATGTCGGCTTTACGCGCTTACCTACTTGGTTCGCGGGCACAAAAATTTTCTGAGTGGGGCATCCCCCCTCTGGTTCCTCCGCATTTTGGTCTTGCTTTGCCCCCGCTGTTCGCACTCCTCATCGGTACGCAGTTTTAAAATTGAGGACTGTACTGTAGAAGCGCCCGGACAGCATGGCGTACCCCTCAGCTGCTTATCCTTTTGTTTTCTATATTGTTTTGAAATTTACAAGCACATAATATTTTTTTAACGTAATGCTAGAAGTGACCGCCTGAACAAAAAATGTGCACGCAATTTTTCTTCCCTGAATCTTCCGCAGAGAAAGACATCAGTAAAATATTGGCTGCACCATCAGAAAATATCGTTTTTCTGTTCGCTATTTGTCTACCCGACAATTAATATATTCTTACAATATTTCAGTTCCGCCACCGTCAGTTATCTTTGGAAAAATGCAGAAAGTATGAAGCGAGCGACACGTTGAACAAGATCCCCAGTGCGCCTCAGAACTATCGGCCCGTCGCGGCTGAGATGTAAGCGAAACGGCCCTTGAAGCCCAACAGGCAAGCTGACAGACACACGTCGTAGAAGTGGGCGCAGCGTTCGCGCCTCGGGAGCAGTGACGTAAGGCGATATGTCCGCCGGCGCACGCCACATAGCGGATGAATGCCTGAACTGCGCGTCCCTACCCATCCCATTGAAAAGGGCGCGACGCGTTAGGCAATGTTTATACAGGCGGCGTTAGTTTAATATTAGCGCTGCTTTTTTTTTAATGCAGAGCATGTCATTAACTCATGATGTCACCCGCGTTGACGTCCGTAGTCCGCATCGCTCCCCCTACATTATAATACTTAAATAATACTTACCGGCGCCAGGTTTCGATCCCACGACTCTGCGGGCGGAACGCAAGGTACATGGTGCTCTACCCACTGCGCCACAAAGCCGACACAGAATGGAAGCTTACGAACGCGCCTTATATCCTTGACTCATTCAACCGTCGGCCACAGGTGCGCCCTCTCCCCCGTGTCTTCCTCGCCTTCTCTCCGCTCGCAACACCTTCTCTCGCCGCGTTCGGTTCGGGCGCACAACAGGTGGGGACATGCGCAACACCCTCTCTCGCCGCGTTGGGTTCGCGCTGAGCAACAGTCGGTTCGCGCGCAAGGACAGGTGGGGGCGCTCGCATCGCGTTCTCTCGCCGCGGTCGGTTCGCGCTTAAACCACATATGTCGTTCGCGCGCGCTCCGGTCGCTAACATCTGTGGCGTGATCGTGACGTCAACATCACGCGTTCGTGTGGTGGCGCGATTTCGGCGCTATAACACTCTCTCGCGAGGGGCATTAGATTGGATTGGATTGGATTCGATTGGATTGGCTTGGCTTGGCTTGGATTGGATTGGATTAAAGTGGATGGTGTTGGATTGTGTTGCGTCATAGCCGCGCCACGTTGTGTCATAGCCGCTCCACGTTGCGTCATAGCGGCGGCAGGGGGTTCACGGCACGTTTCACCATCGACTTCATCGACAATGTCTACGCTGGAAGACAACAATTACAACAACAACAACCAATACGTAATCCATACGACTGGCAGGCGCGCCCCCCGCGGAAATGCTCTGCATTTGATCGTGCCCCTCGCGAGGGGGATGTTTCTTTGATACACCACTTGGAACTAATTTTTCTGTTACAGGTGGTAGCTCTCCTAGGCAATATCCCCCCTCTCTGCTTTTTGTCCACCAGCATTATAATTTTCTTTTCGTCGTCGAGAGAGAGAGAGAGAGAGAGAGAAAACGTTTATTGAAACAGCAGGAACGGGGTAGGGGAGAAAAAGAGTTAGGAGCTGTGAGCGGCCATCCTATTCCGGTAGGCCGCGTGCCGCAATTAGCCCTGTCCTCCTTTAAATCCTAGCGCTTCTGGAAGCCGAATATTTCCCTCGTGTAGATTTGGTTGAATATCTTCATATTCTAACACCCTGTGCCGCAGAATTTCTATTTCTTTTCCGCAAACGAGGCATAACCCATCCATTTGGGAATACTTCCCCACAAAACTCTTAGTTCGCAGGCAACCTGCTCTAGCCTCAAGAAAACAAGGCACTTCCCTTTGAATTATCGTAGAAATTTTCCTTTATGATGTCCATTTTCGCATCCCTGTACATATGTAACGACGTTTTAGCTTCCATTTTTTCCAGTTTTTCGTTGCTATCTCCTTGCCTCTGTTTTGGTTAGCTTGGCTGTTTGGAATTCTCCACTGTTCTTTCCGTATTTCATTGTTAGCCTTCTATTCTTCCTTAGCCACTGCGTATCCACGCTTTTCAAGTATAGGTACCTAAAAACTTTAGCTGTCCACCTACGTTGTTCTATTGCTCTCAGCCTCCTCTCAAAATAAATTTTAATCTGTGCTTCTCGAACTAAAAACAACGTCCAGCCCATAACTCCCTACATTGCTTCGTTAGTTGTTTCCCCATCCGCCCGTAAGGCCCAATGGCCCACCGTCCTCTGGTTCCCTTCACGGGCTGCTAAAACATCTGATTTTAAGCAGAGTCCTGCATCCGCAAATGTGAGACCCGGAACCATTACTCTTTTCCACATACCTCTCACTACTTCATATTTTTTTATACCCCCACAGAGCTATATGCTTCATTTTAGACGCATTTCGCTTTACCTTACCCTTAAGTTGCTCCTCGTGAGTTCTTAAGTGGTTATCCCGTTCATTTATCCAAACTCCCAAATATTTATATTCCTTCACTCTCGGTAATTGTCCATGCTGGATTGACACTGCATCAGTGCTGGTGTCATTGAAAACCATTACTCCCGATTTTTCGGCGATAAATTTAACCCGAGGTCGGTGGCTTCCTGACCGCTAATATTTATAATCCGTCGCTTATCTGTCGGGTTGTCAGCTAAAAGAACAATGTCATCTACGTATAAAATTCCCGGATTGCGCTGTTATACCACTTTGCTTTGCAACATATGCGTTAGGTTGAACCCTAATTAACTTTCTTCGAGTTTGTTTTCTAACCCTGTAATGTAAAGCATATACAGTATTGGGCTCAGAGGGAATCCCTGTTTCAGTCCCTAATGGGTGTTGACTGGCCAGGTGCATGTCTGTCCTTCCCATGTCAGGTGCACTCTATTGTCCTTATACAATGCGATAAGGATAATACCTCGCACGAGTATTACCTCGTATTGGATAACGAGTATTACCTCGTTATCTAATCCCTGGAGGTTCGGCATTCCCCACAGCAGTTCTCTGTTTACGCTATCATATGGCCCTTTAATGTACAAGAACGTAGTCCATAATGGTCTATTCAGCACTTTCGCAATTTCAATGCATTGCGTTATCACGAACAAATTGTCATGCAGTCGCCTATCTTATCTAAATCCATTCTGCAGTTCCCCAAGTATTTCATTTTCTTCCATCCATGCTTGAATTTCTGATTTTATCGCCTGCATTACGAATCTATACACCACTGACGTTACTGTGAGTGGTCTGTATCAATCAATACTGGCTTTGTCTCCTCTGCCTTTATATATAAAATTCATCCTTCTTTCTAGCCAGTCCTTTGGTATTTGTTTGGTTTCTATCACTTTATCTATTGCTTAACGATTCCTTACTTTTCGGTCCAAGCAGGTTTATCAGTTGCATTGGTATTCCGTCCGGGCCAACTGTTGTCTGGAGGGAAACCTTTTGCTCTGCTTTTTTCCAATCAAGGTTGCTCAAACTTATTTACCTCTCCGCAGTCTTCTGTGGCGTTGATGTTATCGGTGCAGGTTTCCCTAATACTATGGCCCTAAACTTCTCACTAATCACTCGATGAATATGCACGAACATGTGCCCTTCTTCTAAATGTTTTCCGTCCTCATCAATCAAAAATTCTTGCAGGATATTGTTTTTGAAGCTGAGTGATTGCACATGATTCCGAAACTTCTTAGAGTTAAATTGTATTTTCAGCGTCACGTCCAAACAGGGGGAAAGAGAGGGGTCAAAAAAAGGATATGCCCAAGCATGCATATGGCGCACATCTGGCCATACACACCCGTTATAAGAATTGGTCACGTGATTGAAACATGAGCGAGTACTATACTTGGCTTGTGGTTCGAGGGAAGGGTAGCGCGCACAAAAGCAGTCAGACAGGGGGTAAAGGACAGGGTCAAACAGGTCATGAAAAGAAAGATAACCAATGTCAGGTGCACGCACATGATGCGCAACTGGAGGTACACATCTGGTCGGCACATGGTGGAGTCAAGGAACCCCAAGGTGGACAGTAATGAATATTAGAAAACAGGAATACAAACAGGAAGAACATAAGAAAGCAATCATCACACGCTCACGTGCTCAAATAGATTACAAGGTGAGAGTATAAAAGCCAACAATGCCTTATACCCAGAAAATAATGTCCATCTCTTTCTATCTAGTCAGACTTCTTTAGCGAAGCAAACCACCTATCCAAATCTGAATATATATATATATATATATATTGTAACAAAGATAGTGGCCGTTAGCAGGCGCCCCAGTGTGGCCAAAGGGGTGTGTGCTCAACTGAGACCGAGGCTGAGTGTCAGGTGGCGTCAATCCCCCAACTGGGTCTATGTGCAAGGCTCAGTCATCGGAGCAGCCCCATCGAGAACGATCTTGCTGAGAGACCTGCGCGTGGACTCCCGAGCTAGCTTGGCCTCTGGTTCTTCTTGATCTGTTTCAATGGTCTACCACAACCTCCCTTTTGCTTTCCGAGGTCTTCTTGACTGCCAATCCTTATTTCTGTGTTATTTTTACGAGTCCCTCATTTCCTATTCTGATTCGCTACATGCATAGCGAGGGCCTCTGTTCTGGCAGTCTTGGTGCCATAGGGAGCTTAAGAGGGTTCAACGCTGGTTGACCACTCTCGACATGTCGTAGACACTCGAGTCACGGCGCGGGGATTAAAAAAGAAGGTCCCCTTCACCCCGAGAAGTCAGAGTGGCGCTGGCTACCACCCACAAGAACAGGAACAAAATTACATTGACATAAATACCCCAGAAAGCGGGGGAGAAAATCGCCCCGCCGGTAGCTTAGTGGTTATCGCACCAGACCGGTATTCTGGAGGTCGTGGGTTCGGATCCCACCTGGCGGGCATTTTTTCTTCGCTTTCTTTCTTTCTTTCCAAATTCTTGATCTGTTTCAATGGCCTACCACAACCTCCCCTTTGCTTTCCGAGGTCTTCTTGACTGCCAATCCTTATTTCTATATATATATATATATATATATATATATATATATATATATATTGCCACGGACCGTGTATGGGTTTGCTTACGGCCCGGGCACGCTCGGCCGTGTTACCTGCGTCATAAGTGAAGCGCGTTTTCCATTTTTTTATTTTTATGCCGCACGGGTTATCTTATTCGGATAAGGATAACGTTTCGCCCTAACGTCACTAGCCCAGAATAATCTTGTTTGATCTACAATAATCTGGATGTAAATCGGTGGTTCGAGAAACACTCGCGCGGAAAGATAGAAGCCTACAGAGCAGACGCCCCCGGCATTCGAATCGCCGGAGCTCGCCTGCAACCGTCACTTTGTTGACTGCTGCTTCGCCGGCTGTGTATTTTTTGAGTTGCTAGGGGAGCACAAGTTCGTTCCAATAAACTTGTTTTCCTTGAAGACAACTGCGTCGTCTTTGCCATCGTGGCAATATATATATATATATATATATATATATATATATATGTGTGTGTGTGTGTCTGTGTTGATGTAAAGGCCCAGACACACGAGAAAAACATTAAACAGATAAAACTGACTACCGAAGTGACAGGAAGAGGACTTCCTCTCTTCAGGACTTCTTTTGGTGCTCTTTCCGAGTTTTATCTCTTTCAGAATTACATACATACATACACACACACACACATATATATATATATATATATACACACACATACATACATACATACATACATACATACATACATACATACATACATACATACATACATACATACATACATACATACATACATACATACATACATACATACATACATACATACATTCAAGACTGAGTAGTAGGCTTGTAGATAATATCAAGAAATCAAAAATCCTAATCGACATCCTTTAGCATAGATAAAGAAACACAAAAAGGAAGAGGGGTGTGCACTTTCCAGGTTGCAATTAAGCAGTAGGATACAGGCTGTATGCTTGCGTCTTTTTGCTCGAAAAATGGGCTACCCCAATATGTGTTCAGGCAGGGTATGTGTTTAGGACTTTACCGTGCATGCGTTACATTTGCATTAATACATGCAGAAATATCACCTGTATACCCCCCGTATGCAAATTATACGGTTAAATCTTGTAAAGTTAGATTATAGGGATCTTCTAAACCTAGAGGCCACGGAAAATGCATATCTAATTGAACTTTACTATTCTTAGAAGGTGTGGAGGCAAGTCTCAAGACGATAAAAAAGGCGTAAGATACAAGTATATTGTAGTCAAAAAATTTTAGCGCATCTTTCTTACTTTGATTTATTATGCTGCAGTGAGTGTCAGCAGAAGAAATTGCTGGGCGCTTGGTTTACAGATGCGCTTTTTCTAGCCGGGCCTTCCTGGAGGCCGTTGTTGAACGACAATGCAGACAGTTTTTGGAATTTGGGGCTTCATGTGTGAGGCAGCAATATGACAGCAAGGCTCCGTTTTCCCTAACCTCATTTACACGGCCGACCAAGCGCCATCCCTTCATCAATAAATTTCTTCTTCCTCCTCAACCTCCTCTCAGTAGGTCGACCTAGGAATAATATTTGTGGAATCTAGAAAACCCATCTAACTTTTCCGAAATGTCACGCTAGTTGAGAAATACGTATAGGCATTTCAAGACTTCGTGGCGGGAGCGGGTTTGGGGGGGGGGGGGGGGCGCGACATTTTCTCGCTGCGCATGTGTCTACTAACACAACCAGGCTAAAGCAAACAATGCTAATGATTGTCTTCGCTGTAACTACATCAACAATAAAATCTACCACCATGCGTTCCTAACAGCTTTAACAAAATGTGCTTCAGCTGTGAACTGCTGGAACTAATTCTATCAAAAAAATTGTAAAAAACAACTGAACGTCAAACATTAAACTTCCATGAGTCATGGGTGATGCACAGATTATTTAACGAATTTGTTCCGTAAGGGAAACTTAGAATAGAACCTTATGCTGCAACCTACTATAACCGTATCAGGCGGGAATGAGCCAGCAAAGAACTGGCATTTTAAACATCCACAAAGCAGCAATACACGAAAGCGACGGTGCTATAATATTGAATGCCGTGAGGGAAAGCCAAATTCACAAGGGAAGGCTAAAGCTAAGTGTATATTCGCTTGAGGCGTAAGCCCTCGTAGCTTCCGTGTTTACAGTACGTACGACTCCGCGCGCACCCCACGCAAACCGGTCGCTCGAAAAATGTAGCATTCGAAACGAATCTACGCCTGTCGTCAAGGCGACAGTTCTAGCTGCTGAAGCAGAAGTGCGAAGTGGGATTCGGGCTCCAGGGTGTCCTCGAATCGCACAGAGAAAAAAAGCATTTCCCCGACTAAGTGCGAAAGGTGCGAGTAGTGGCTGAGTTGCATGCGCATTTCCAAAACAGGTGACACTTTTCGCAGCTTCTTTATTTGACCAGCACCTTGTTAAGTGACCAAAATGGTGGCTGTCATCTGTAGGCTGAGTTTTTTGCAGTCTTGAGTGGTAACTTCCGTTTTGCTTTGGACACAGTTGTTTTCATCTGTGCAAAGCATGCGACCGGTGAAACCCGGGCGGTGCCATGTGGGTGATGTTTTCCGAATGAAAACTCTGTGTGTGGAGGAGCCATATGCATGCCGAAATTCAAGTGAGCTACAAGGCGGGAACCCCTACTTAACTTACCAGTGCTATTGAGTACTTCGACATGTCGCCCATCAGATTTGAGCATGAGGATATATTTTTTCTCCTGATAGGGATTCCGTGACTGTTTACAGCGTGCGTGTTTCTTCCTGATTTTTAAATTGGATTTCATAGCAATAGTAGTCCTTGCGCTCAGTTATAGCAGAGTCCTTCAATGCCTCTCAGGTCATGAAACTTCGCCGTCCCGCTATGGTAGAGCTTCGCACGCTGCCCCGGGAGGCCGCACCGCGGCCCTGGTGTTGATCGGAGGGCAGCCGGGGGCGTGGTCAGAGCGCGTTTGGCAGTGAAGGGACCACGGAGTAAGATAAAACGGACGCTCGCCGCCTTATCAGCAGTGCGCTTTCGCTTTACGTGTCGTGGGCCGCTCAAATCGACTTATCATTGTGTGAGTGGCGAAAAAATTTGGTGCGAACGGGCATGCTGCTACTGCGTTCCTGACTGCCGGTCTGGCTACAAAGCAGTGGCGGCCGCCTGATGCCCTCCGATCTGTAGTGGCGCCCCTCGCGGTCGCCTTTGTCCCCGTACGAAATTTGGCCGGGAGTTTCATGACCAGAGAAGCATTGAAGGACTCTGGTTATAGCACGCAAAAATAATAACAGAAAGGTGGCAATTCAGTTCGGCCTGCGTCAAAACACATGCTTCGAACCCCGCCGTGGCTTTGAAGAGGGGCATGTTGGCATAACGGCAGCCTTGTGAGCGCCCAGAAACTTAGCGGTAATGTGATGAATTGTATTTGCGGCTTGAAAAATCTTGCCTATTGTGCACGACTCCCTTACACGTGCGCTTGATTAGTACCTTGCTTTGACGTAAATCTGGTGTGATATTATTGAGGTGTAGGCAAAAGCCGATGTACTAAACTGGACCGGGCGTGTAGAGCAAGTTCCAACGATACTGCGCAAAACCGGAGCTTTAATAGCGTCGCAATGCCTTGGAAGCCAGCAAAAAAGATACAACCACAGTGTCTGCTTCTAAACGAACGCCTCACCTGCTGCTTAGCCAAAACCCTCCGCACAGAAAGTAGCACATTCTTCCTTCATGGCCTTGAGCTTTATTGACATGACAAACTTGTAATAAAAAAACAGCGCATCTGTGAAGCACATTTTCAATAGAATTGTAGTCGACCAATCACGCACCCTCGAAAAAAGCGCATGCGAAATGTACCCTAATTCAAAGTAGTGGCGAAGAGCTCCCGCAAGAGACGACGGCAGTGGATGTAAAAAACTCCATGTAAGATGTACTTTGCCCAGGCCTCTTTTATGCTTAGGCTTTTTTTTCTCCCTTTGCCGAGTTGGATCTTCAGTGCTTTTGCATTAATGTTCTAGCGAGTTGATTACAGTTTGGCTGCCTCTAGAGCCCCTTTCACCATTATTCCGGCCGCAATATTGTGTGACCAGAACGTTATGAGTCGTATGCGCACTGTTTGAAGAGAGGTCCCGCAAGGACGACGTCGTCTCCACGTTCTAGAAAACAAATCAGTGAGACTAACCCTTTCGGGCCTGGTGGTGTCAGTTGACGCCTCCATGTAAATAGAGAACAAAACCAAAACTGCTAGTTTTTTGGGGAATTATCCTTCAAGGGTTACTGTTGCAATATGCACCATTATTGTTGCATCTTAGCTGAGCCGGACGCTACAAAGAAGAAACTCCAGTGAACAAAAAATTACGACGTTGCGGCTAAAATAAATAAAAATCAGAGTTTTTGTTTTATTCTCAGGCTTGTAAATCTGTAAATACGTGCACTATACGGAGCTTATTGTTTGTTTGTAGGCTGATGTGGGCATATAATTGAGGAAAACATGCAAAATTGTTTTTTTTTTCTGCTCTGCATAACATTTTCAGTGGCCGTATGTCCTAATTAAGTGCCTCATTAAACAATCAGTAGTTACATGCACTGCAAGCTCTATTTTTCGTTTATGGGCTTAGGGGAGCCGTAAAACGTCGTAGAGCACAGAAAAAAAATTGTGTTTGAAACACACAGAAACATCCCCCTCGCGAGGGGTACGATCAAATGCAGAGCATTTCCGGGGGCGCACGACGTTAAGTAGTTTGCGTTAGTTAATGTTGCACTTGTGGCAACTGCTGACAAGAAAGCGCTCGTCAGCAGTAATTTGAATGAGTCAACGATATAAGGCGCGTCCGTAGCGTCGCATTCTGTGTCGCTTTGTGGCGCAGTCGGTAGAGTATCATGCACCTTGCGTTCCGCCCGCAGGGTCAAGGGATCGAAGCCTGGCGCCGGGTAGTATTTTTTTATATATAGTAGGGAGGGAGGGGTGTGGTGCGAACTACGGACGCCAACGCGGGTGACATCGTGAGTTGCTGAAATGCTCTGCGTTTAAAATCATATGTGCCTTTCTTTAGTCATCGTGGTGAGACCCCAGACAGACGGCATCTTTCTGGGCTGGATTTCTCAAACATGAGCAAACAATAAGTCATTGCTTTCACACTTGCTTATTATTGCTTTGTATATCATTTCCAATGGTTTTTTTTCTTACAGACTGCTGTCCTCAATCTTGAGTGCGCCGTCTCTAAAATCGTTCAGATGAATGCCTGCACTGCACGACCATTTCAAATTCCGTCGAACTAATTGCCTGTCCAGGGGTGCATTGTGTTTACATAAGGGCATTTGCGAGTAAGTTGTAAAATACCAATTAAAAGGTTCGTATAAGTCGTACGTCGCCGAGGGGTGAACGGGACGCGAGCGCCATGGGAGGGAGGAGGGTGCCCGGAGGTGGAGAGGAGTGTGCACCAGGGAAGGCAGTACGCGGGAGAAGGATGGACGCCACAAACACCGTTCAAGGCTAAAGCGGACTTGCCCCAGAAGTAAAACAGAAATAAAAGCACACCAGCGCCCCATATGCGTGCGTCACCGAAAGGGTTAATGTTAATTACGGAAGCCCGCAGATTGAAGCCGTGCCTTTGACGCATGAGCGGCCACCTACCGATCACGTGCACACCACCGATCAGGGGCACACCAGAGTTAGCGCCGGGTACAAGCTAAGTAGAACCGGCAACAGGCGTGATATAAGTGTTCTGCACGTTGCTGGGAGCGGGACCCGCGTTTAGGAAGTGAAAAGTTATTGTGCTTTTCGGCTAGGCAGATGAAAGGGCCGGCCAATAAGTTGAATGGGGATGCATTAGTTCTGTAAACGGAACATATGTCATGTAGCGACTAATGACAGTATGCTGAAGCATATATTGGCTTCACAAAAATGTGCCATAAACGTTTTTAATTTACCCGTCGCTAACATACACAGGAGAGGAACTCTCAACTCGATGTTTAAAGGACCCTGCAACACGTTTTTAACTTTTTTTGAAATCTTTAATGCTTGCAGAACGCAGTCCCCCAACCCACCCAGTACTTAGATTAAGGTGGCACAAAGTAGCTCAGCCAAAATTTACTGCTCTATGTCCATCAGATAACTTGGAAGCCCGCTCTAAAGATTATTCTCTCTTTCCCGGTCTTGACGTCTTCGACGGCCCGAACTACGTCACTGAGGCCATGCAGCGGCTGTTGGCTGGTTTTCCTTCAGTTGCAGCAATGAACGATTTTCTATAGCAACTTTAAAATGAAGCCACAAAAACAAAGCAGAAACAGAAGGGGTATCTGGAGCGACGAGCAAATCACGCAGTACCGCTCCCTGCTGGGGATAACTGTAGCTTTCGCAGTGCTTCCAGACGCGAAGGAAATAGTTAAAGCGTTTATCGAAAGTGCGGCAGGGTCTTTTTAACGTGTGACCTATAGAACAAAATTCGGCGAGAAAAATGCGGTCATTAACAGGGAACATGATACAAAATGAAAAAGTTCTGCATTTGAAAGTTATTTTATTTCTGGAAATAATCGTCGAGTAACAAAGAGTTCTAATTAAATGTTGGTAACAATGGACATTGTGCCCGCGCCTACCTTTTTACTAACGCTTTCATGTACCCTGACTAAATGTTCTAGTCTTTACACCTGCCTCGGATGTTTCGTGAAGATAAGGTTTTTGTACTTGAATGCCTGGTTACCGTGAGGGACAAAGAGCGACCTCCTTCAGCTGTAGGAATGTTTCAGACGTAGAAGTGGTTGGACTAACTGTTGGGGAGGGGAAGCGAGCATCGAGGCAGAATACGGCGTACACCTTAGAGCGCGGCAAACAAGGGACGAGGGATGGCGCGCCCTGTAGTCTTGGTAGAACTATCCAATGGGGACGGGGGACGGGTATTGAGCCCCCCTCACTCCGCGCTGAAAAAAGAAATGTGGTCTAGTTGCCAACACAAAGCAAAATTGGATTACCAGCAATACTGCGTTGTTAGAGCCAAAATATTGATTATAATTTTACGTGGCGGCAGGACAGATTACACGGTGACACAAAGCATGGAAGAAGTGAGCGATGTATTTACAGTATACAGTAGACAAGCTATATTTCTAACTCGGACAATTCAAATTTTCAGTTAATCCAAACACATTTCTAAAGCCCGCAATGTTCTCAGTGCAGATAGAGCCGCTTGATTCAAATTGCTTCATTACGTTAATTAGGTTAGCTTGTGCTTTTTGCTTCTCCTTTCCGTAAAATATCCGCCGCATTTGCCGCTTTTAGCTGCACATTTGCATCCTTATATCCCTAACAGTAACCAATAAAGCCGATTACCACCATACATGTGCCAAAGCGATGAACTGGCTGCCCTTGCTGGCAGCGAGAACTTTGTTTTGGACTGTCATCGACAAAGCAGTCATGCTTTCTTTATTTTTTTTCTTATAAATTGTGAATAGCACTTCAGTATAGTGTGTGCATGTTATATAATTGAATATATAGAAATGTTTCATTGCAAAACAACTTAGTACGTTGCCCCGAGTAATATTTATGAGAACTTGTGATAATTCAAACAAAATCCTAGACTCCCTTCGAATAATGAATTATCGCGAGTCTACCGTATATACAAGTGGGCCATGCCAACTCGAGCAAGCTGCGCGTCGCCCATAGCTCCGTCTTCAGCGGATGTAAAGCCAACAGCCCTCGTCTTCTTCCTATGACTATATTTAACATTTGCTCACTCTTAACAGCGCGAAAACGACGTTTTTGGAGGTTCGCTATGTAGGCATGCATTTTAACAGCGAAGCTGCATAGAAACCTATTCTTTTTATTGTTCGCAGTTAAAAATACCAAGAAAATGCAGACGGCACGTCAGCGCGTGTCTCGCTGCGACCACCCAGTGTCCCCGGCGCACGTTTCTCAACCGAAGCGTACTCCCGTAGGGAAATTAACCAAGACTGGCAAAAAAAAAAAAAAAAAAAACTTCAGCGTTCGCCGTAACCGTGGCAACACTTGCTCGGAACGAGAAAAACACGTTATAGCGTACGCCCCTCCAAGGTGATGTTAGCATAATTGCTAATATCTCCTTGCACATCCTCGAATGCATGGTTATCCCATCCAGGATTGCACATCCCCAATTGCTAACATCCGCGATTGCAGTCGATAGTTTAATCGTACACTTAAACCGTCGTGATGGTCGTGAAGACTGAGGACAGCTTTGCTGCCTTCAAGTCTTACGTGTTAGTGTCAGATTGCTTCATTTTTTTCAGGCCAGCCATCACCACAATCATGTCATGACTGACAGCCTTCCCAATTTATAAAGAGTGATAGCACAAGTTGGAATTACGTGGGCTGGAGCGCATTTGCAGATTCGTTCTGAAATTGCTAGTCGTGTTTTAGTAAGTTTCGTTATACAATACCAATACCGCCTCTTATCTCAGCAAGTTATCGTAGTGCATACTCTTATCGACCTAATTTTTACATGAAACCAATCAGCCGTAGCATTTCGGGTACGAGATAAATCCTGAGCTGTATACCGGGGTAATGGATGCATTTTTTTCGTTTTGAAGGAAATGTTTTTCGTGACAAAGCCCTGTTTTCTGTTCATAGGCGTATGTGTCCACAGAATTTTTTTTGGAAATTTGGCGTTTGCAACGAGGTTTATCGACGGCAATCAGCCAATGTCAGGTTTTACCCAACCGCAAACGACCTCCCTTCTCGTAATCACTGCTTTGCATTTCCATAGCCAATATGAATGGGAGTTTGTTGACGTGGATGAAGAGGTGAATGTCGCGCGAGGGTATATGTTCAGTAGTGAGACGGTGATTGAGTTCACTCCTGAGCTTTCTCTATTACACGTGTTCACCGTTCACGTTCTCCCGTGCTCTGATTTTTAGTTGCCACATTACTGAACAGAAGTACAGCGGGGTTGGTGGTGGGTTAATATATTGGATGTGGCTTTAATATGAAAAGGCGATGTGGTCTCGACAGCCGGAATCTGTAGTCTCGTGGTCGGCCAGGATGCCTTCGTACACTTACAGGGAGTCACTGCCAGGAGCGCTGGAGAAGTACATAGAAGAAAGTAAACGTCTGAATGGCTGCGCCCGACGTAGACGCGGAGCAATTAGGCCTAGTAAAACCAACAGGCGCACGAGGACGCGATGCATGGGTGTGTGCGGTGGCCGGTGTCAGTGCTGCGCTTACTGGATTGCGTGAATGGCGACATCCTCGCTTTTGCTGGTACACTTGGTTTCGCCGTGATATACGTATTTATGGATACAGTGGGAAAAGCTGAAATCTATCAAAACGGCACCCAGTGCACGCATCTATGGCCGGAGTAAGAAACGTTGCAGAGATTGAAGAACCAGGAGTTGTCGTAAATCCGGCATTCATCAGGTAATATGCGGCCATAACAAACTGGTGGGATGCTGAAGAGTCTTTCGCCACCTACCACCTTTTGATGAAGGAGAAACATAAGAAGGGTGCACAAGAGGTGAGTACATGAAATGCGAAGGGAAAAAGAAATAACAGTAAACAAAAAGCAACCACGGCCGGTCGGCCAAGGGCATACGGGGGAAAAAAGGCAACGGCGGCTTGCGCACCGACCATTGCAGCAACGAGGATTCCTGCGGCACAAAAAGCTGGCGGCGCCTGGCGCTCATTTAAGAGGCATTGGACGCTGATTGTGAAGGCTCGCGCCGTGGGAACACGTCCCCGTCCCCTTTCGTAACTCGATTTGTAAAGGCAGCGTGGCCGGGAAGCCCGGGCGACAAAGAGGAACTGTTGCTAGATGCGGGGAGAGAGGGTGGTTGAGAATGGAACGAGGCGCCCTGTTGTTGGAGGCGTCCAGACGGCGACGCGCTTCGAGAAGTAGGTGCCACTGTAGCCTTCCACTGTAGCCTGTTTTCTTTATGCGGAAATTACATGGCTTTGTGCCTTCGAGCCGCAACTTACAGGGCGAGAATGTCTTCATTTCCTTTTCTCAGAAGGAAAGCCGTTATACGGTCGCTTTCATTACCCTTTTCCATTACCACTGACGTGCTTTTGTTGTCAAGCGTAGGCATGCGGATGATTTGGTAATGCATTCTTTAGCGAGTGCAGGGCGCAAAATTGCTTTTTCACCCTTTGTGCAGCTTGGTTTGAGGTTCCCGGTGCAGTTAAGGAAAAGATAGGACGTTGCGTTCTTCGAGGCCAAATGACGGGTTGGATAAATGTACAGGCAGTTTTTGTAATAGTGGAGAAACAGGAAAACAGCCGTGTGTACAGGACTTCTGTGCACGTCACGACACTTCATATTACGTAAATTAATGCGCATCTTTTCACTGCGACGAACCTCATGGACTATGTTTAGGTTGGACAGTTGTTGCCACAATATTAATGTAAGAGCCGTTGCTGCATCCCTCACCAATGAAGATATGTTAGTTCTGTTCACTGGTCGATAAGTTTTAGACATGATTAGGACGACCTCAGTCTCACCATGTGAGTTGAGGTTGAGGTGAGGTGAGGGGAAGTGAGAGGCGGCAATCTTTCAGAGATTGAGCTCTGAAGTTTTGCCCTGAACAAGTGAGACGTTGAGTGGTGTAGAGAACAGATTTGAAGTCAGGTTTGAGGTCAACACGCTGATTCCGGGGCATACATGCCGCACTGGTGTTATTTGTATTGGTTACAAGAAAAAATGCAAAGACTGGAAGCTACAAGACGCGACACAACGCAGCGTTGTATTGTTTACCACAGCCGTTATATTTGCGCCGCAAGTTTCTTAGGGCCGCATTAAGCAAAGGTATTCTGATGAGGTATTCACCAAACAGTACAAGTGTTGTTTCCCTGCACCTCATACACTTATTTGTACATTCTTTAAACCCACTGCGCATAACTACGAATTTCATTTGTTATTGATAAGCGCCGCCCATCGCTCGCTGTCACCCTTTATTTTCGCCTAAACTAATTGCTGCATTTCCACTTTTCTTTGCTTACGCTGCCCTCATTTTATGTCCACCTCTTTCGGCGGCCTGGCTGCCCTATTTTCCTGCCTCTGTTCCTTAGAAACCCGTTTACTCCCCTCTATAACATCCTTGATTTATGCGTTCCATTAGCTTCTTCGCGTTTTCTTTCCCTTCCACTGATTTTCCCTTTCTGCCACGAATATTTTTTCCTGCATAGTTTAGACGAGCCTGTGGCACTCCCATACTTCTCCGGGATTTATTTCTGTGACAGCTTCTATACTTCTCCCTATATCAGGAAATTCTTTACTGCTTACCTTCGTGTACTGCCCCGATCGGTCCAAATTTTCCATCATTTTTTTTCATTTCCTCAAGATTTTTCCTATTTTTCCAAAATTCAGCTGTATGCGGTTGTTGTCCCTGCCCAAGCTGTGCCTCCTCTTTCTCATGTATGCCGATTCCATCCATCATTCCATCACAAAATCACTCCGAGAGGAGGCAGCAGTCGATACTCGACTGTCCGCTACCGTACTCTCCCGTGATTTCACCGATTCTCGCATTTTTGTTTCCTATTTACTATGATAAAGTTATTGTCCTCACACAGATCTAGCATTAGATTTCCGTTGCAGTCTGTGTACCCGTCCAGTTCTTCAATGTGGGCGTTCCTGCCCCGTACCGATAGCACCTCCCCGGATCGTTTCAAATCTGAATGTCCTTTCGTAGACATATATGCCACCAACTTTCCATTTTGTTCTTTACTCTCCTTACCAGTCCTCAGGTACGACACTTCTAAAGACATCTCCCTGCACCATATCACGCCTTCCACCCACACCTGTTTTTTACGTTGTTCGTGTACTCTTCTGCGATTGGTCCCCTGTAGTAAAAGCGTACTCACTCATCCGTCCTTTCTCCGTCCAGCCGTCCTATTGCAGCCTTCCCATACACACTCCCCGATTACCGGTGGTTCTTCCACCTCCCTTAGCTGCGTCCCGGTCGCGTATTCCCAAAGCATATCCCGTAAAGGACCACGCCGACCCCGCCCGCCCCCTCCCCCCCCCCCCCCCCAAACAGCGACGTCACAGCGTGACGTCACGTCCTCTTCGTGCGCGACTTCATGCGACGTTGATTTTTTTTCCTCGTTTTGGGCGGCGGCCGATGGTTTCGCTCCGTGCGCGAGGCTGGGCCTGCGGCGCTGTGGAGCTTCGCACATGTGGTTGAAGTTAAACGCCCAACAACATGCAGCGTACTTTCGGCGTTTTCTCGCCTGGCGACGCGAGCTGACCACGTATCCCCTGGCCAACCATATACCTCCCCCCGCCAACACCACCGTCGGCGTGCTCTTTGACGTACCGCACTCTGACGACCCAGACACCATTCTACGCAGTCTTGTGGACTACAACCCGGCTCTGCAAATTCTCGAAGTCAAACGCCTGCACAACACTCACCTTATTCAAATACTTTTCAACGGCACCCTGGTTCTATACTGGGTACGCTACAGAGCTGCTCTCCTCTGCTGCTACCCCTTCAAACGCAAATCTGAAGCATGTTTGAACTGCTGGACCCCCGGGCACAGGAGAGATGTTTGGCAAAACCTGCCACCTACCCCACGCTGCACTACTTGCGGCACCACCAACCCGGCCGAACAGCACCCCTGCAAGCCGTCATGCATTCTCTGCGGAGAAGGCCACAGCACTGGAACAACAGGCTGCGCCAAAAGGTTCCAGCCGCGACGCACCCAGAAACCACCCCCGATAATTCCCAGTCGGACCGAGCCAGAAACTCAACAACTGCATCCGGCACGGCACGCCTCACCCCTTCCCACTCATCGAAGACCTACAGCCAAGTCATCACGTCAGGTGCAGGACCCAACAGCGGCTGCACTTCAAATCAGGTGAGCTCCCGGGGTCTGCTCCCTCCCTCAACCCTCACTCACGCAAACACAACTACCACACCCACCATCCCCTCACAATATGAAGCACTCATCAAGGAAATCCATTCACTTCGAGCAGAGGTCACCCGCCTTCGACAAGAAAACGTACTACTCCGCCAGCAGCAACACAGCCAATCCCAACCCCCTCCACTCCCCCACCACCAGCCCAACCTAGACCCAACCACCGTCCCCACCCAAACGCCACCTGTCAAACGCAAAGCCCCTTCGCCAGAAGGGGGTTACAAGTCAGACAAAATCAACCCCCTCCCCCCCCCCCCCCATCTAGCACAAGTTCTGGAGACACAACGACAAGAGTACCTAAACCTCTACCAAACCATCGTAGCCACCCAGACAGCAATGCAAGACTCAATTACTTCCCTCCATACGGAACTCCTTAGATACATGAAGGAACTACTACCTTCCAAATTTGCCCCATCACTCTCTGACCCCACCCACCCTGCCCCTCTCCCTGACGACGATGACTTGAAAGAAGATATATGAAGCCTGCCACATTTGGCAATGGAATTGCAGGGGTTTCGCCCACAAAAGAGCAGTCCTACAGACCCTCTTATCCACCCTGCCCACACCTCCGGTAGTCATCACGCTCAAAGAAACAGGCCCTTCTACTAAAGTCAAACTCCCTGGGTCAAAGTCAACCTCCAAACACAAATACAAGAACACGCAGCAGCACTCACCCGAGCTCACTGGTACCGAATATGAGACGATATGTGCGGTGGGCTCTCCATGAAACGCACGTGGGCGCTACTACGACATTTACTCGACCCCACCACTACCAAAGAATACACATCATCCCGCATTCATTCCCTTATCCACACATACCCTGGTACCACAGCCCAGCTGCTCTCCGAACTCCGGTCCCAATACATCCCCCTCAGTACCACCTGTACTCCTACGGGTGCATACGTGGGCTTGCCGAACACCACCCTCGACGCCGACATCACCATCGCAGAGATCGAACATACCATCACAGAACTTCGGCGCCAAACAGCCCCTAGAGCAGATAACATAACTAATAAAATCCTACGTAACCTAGACGGATGCACCCTCTACACCATCTTGAACCTGTTCAACCACCACTGGCGATCTGGCACCCTCCCTACTTCCTGGCGCCATGCTGACATCTCCCTGATACCGAAACCCAATAAACCCGTCAAAATCGAACACCTCCGACCGATATCCCTCACCTCGTGTCTAGGAAAACTCCTTGAACACATTATCACAAGCCGCCTCACAACCTACCTAGAAGATCATGACCTTCTCCCACACAACCTCACCGGCTTACGCCCCGGCCTCTCCACTCAGGACAACCCCCTTCAACTGCACAATGACCTACTTCTTTCCCCATCCAAGAGTGACAGTGCGGCCATTCTAGCCCTCGACTTGCACAAAGCATTCCATAACGTTTCTCACGCAGCCATCCTAAGGTCTCTAAATTCCCTCAACCTAGGATCTCGCACTTACTACTATGTTGCCTCCTTTCTCAGTAACCGAACAGCAACCCTTCACCTAGGGCCCCTTACCTCAGACCTCTTCCCCCTACCCCCAGTCGGCACCCCTCATGGTTCGTTTATATCCCCACTTTTCTTTAACCTTGCTATGATCCCCGTGGCCACCGCCCTAGTAACCATCCCCAACCTACACACTTCTGTATACGACGATGACATCACCCTCTGGATGACCAGTAGCAGTGACGCTCACATCGAAGAGACGCTGCAGCTAGGAGCAGAAACTGTGAGTACAGTCGCACGCACAATCGGTCTATCATGTTCACCGCATAAATCAGAACTTCTCATTCGACATCCAACCCGTTCACGCCCACCCACTGCGCCCCCCATCACCGTCTGGATTGACAACACACGAGTGCCTATAGTCCCCTCCATACGTATACTTGGCATCACTATACAAGCTAACCGCGGCAACACGCTCACCTTTCAACGACTCCACTCACACACACTTCAGACTATAGGACTCCTCAGACGTATTACATCTCCGCACCACGGCCTCACGGAGCCCGAGAGACTTCGGCTGCTCCATGTTTTCGTAATTAGCAGGTTCACGTACCACCTCCCATACTGCAGGCTCACCGTAACAGACAAAGCCAAATCGGACTGCCTTCTCCGCAAAGTCTATAGACCGTTCCATCGGGCGAGGGGGAAACGTACTCTCGTACTCAGCGGTCGCGGCGCGCGGCCGCCTTTCCTCCTCTCTGGAGTGGGCGCGCGATCACGGCGGGCCCGGCGCGGCTGCTCCTTTGCCTTGGCTACGCTTCGTAGGCATCGCGCCTGCGGGTTTACCACTAATTTACGCATTCTTTTAATTAAATGTTGCTAATAAATGAGCGAGACTACCAGCTTCTGAGTTGCACACTTTAAAGCACACAAAAGTTTTGGCAATTTTGTTCTTCTGAGCTCTTACTGTCCTACCTTGGAGTAGCGGCACAAAATTCTTCTACCTTGTTTCCAAACTAAAATGGGTCACTGAAACTTGCCTGTGCCGCAGATGGTATTAGTTCCATCCACCGTTGCTCCGGTCACATTGCGGGATACCCGGCTCCAAGTATTACGTGGGCTGGAGTTGGCGATTTTCACAGTGACTACTACCAGAGTCCGCTACTACCTACCTAGGTTGTCCCTTTCCCCAGCCAATCTGAGCGGAAGGGGGGAGGGGGCTACTGAAGGGGATTCCACCTCCCTTCTTCCCCCATTCCCGACTCGGGCAAAATAAAATTGTTCACTCACTCACTCCAGCAAAGAGTTCAGTGTATTACCCAAATTTGGTGTCTAGTTATCGGCAACAACAAACCTAGATAAAAGCAACGCAAAAGCGTACGCTTGTCTGGTTGGCCAACGGCGGACGCCTAATAATAAGTTGGCCAATGGCGGACGCTCTCCAGGAGCTGTGCTGTTCATTTTATTTATGTTGTACATTAGTTGCACGGCTAAATTGGGCTGCAGAGCAGCTTGAAATTCTAAAGAGAGGAAATTTTGTTTATAGTTGGTAGCAGTGTTGATATATCGATAATATTTAATACAAACTATGTAATATGCCAAATATTTACTAAGTCCACCCAAAACTACCTTTATTAAACCCTGAAAGGGTGTGAAACCAACAGTCTTACACTGACGTCGACACGCGCTTCTGTTTGTTGCCCATGGGCGCCGGGCGTATCACGGTTAGATCGTTTTAATAAGCATTAGTCTTTGCAGTAAAGCGATCAAAATACCTGCTTTACGTGATCCCGGGCACACACACGCAAACAAAAAAATTGTGATGAAGTACTGCAAACGTGTTCGACATGGCATCGTTTAACCACCGTGGACCACGCTACCTCGAAGCAAATTTCAGCTCCCCCGCGGCCTTAAAAGCCGCCAATTTAAGCCAGATCGCTTAAACTGGTCCTATGCAACAACTTTCCCATTTCAAGTATATTACGCAAAAGAACGTACAACGCGCTACAGCGGAAAATTCACCGAGCCGCCGTAGGCGCCCATGCGCCGCGGAGCAAACGCCAAGCCAGCAAACCGGCCAGCTACGAGAGGGCGCTGCGCACGCAAGATGGCGGCGCCCTCGTTGGAACGGTCTATAGGGACCGGTCACTGCTCAGAGGGCGCGACGAATAAGTACACCCAGCGCCGCCACGCGGAAGCTTGAGCTAACTTCGGGTCGGTGAGAGGCAGACGGCGGGCGGGCGTTCATATATTCGGCACCTATCGGTTGTTTGTTTTCGCGATTCTGCGGTTGTTTTGGAAGGTGCCTCGTGCTTGAAAACTTCTGGCAAATAGTTTCCCGATGTCTTAAGTGCTTCTGCGCGATTTCCGGGCAATTAGGGGGGTGAACTACTACTGTCCGCCTCGCGTGCGCGAGAAGTTGCAGAGATTGTACGTTCCCGCACGCGTGTACGCCCTGAAAGAAATTGACGGGACAGACATCATTGCGAAGTCCCATTCGCAGCAAGGGAAGCTTATTTACAGCGCCAAATCAGGTCAGTATTAATTTCTTCTTGTATGAAAGCCTAATAAAGTGACCCCAGCGTATACAACGGCACTCCACACGACAGAAGCGTGTTCGTGTTGTTTCCTCTTTTCGCGCAACCACACTACTGTAACTTTTTCGGTTACCCGTTTTCAGCTCGATTGGTGTTGTCACTAATTAACAGCGGATTCCAAACGTTATTAGCTGATGACAAAGTAAATTAACACAGTTCCACACTGTTGGAAATCTGCTGCGGAGGTGCGGTTGTCTTTACGAAGATTCCGTTTAGTTTCGGCTTCTATATTGTGATGTTAGAGTCGTCTTAGCGGGTAATTGTGATACAGTTTGTTCAGGCCATTCAGAATTCTCCAAAAAATATTTTCTCCTCCTCCTCATCCTCTGCTTAAACAATAACAACCTCAACTTTCAGAGTACGCAAAACGCATTAAAGAAGTGAGCGCGGTTTAGTTTCGGCTTCTATGCGGTGAGTAATGTTAGAGTCGTCTCAGCGACTAATTGTGATACAGTTTGTTCAGGCGGTTCAGAATTCCCCAGCAAAGTTTTTCCTCCTCCTCCCTATCCTCTGCTTAAACAATAATAACCTCAACTTTCAGAGTACGCAAAACGCATCAAAGAAGTCAGCGCGAGTGAATGCGACCCTGCCTTTGATAGCTTGCCACGCTCTCGCTTGTAATGCGTGGATGAACTCAGTACACTTTGGGGAACAAAGTAGGGCGCCTCGAGCTTCGCGATCGCTGCGCCGCCTGCCGCCGCTTCTCCGCGGCGTTGACGGGATGTGCACTGCGTCCCTGAAAAAAACTTGCTATGGTGACGTCTATAAACAAAGAGTACGTTTAGGTCACTTAAAAAGCAGCTGCGTCTTCGTAGAGCACGGGATCCTATGCAAGGGCTACCCGGAGAAGCGGTTCTGCACGCATCTTCGCCGCTCTTCCGGGCGTCGGCGACGGTATCAGCATATCACCCTTTCACCTCCAAATACGACAGGCACCAATGAATTCTACTGTCGCCTTGTTTTGACCTGATACTGGCACAGTGAGAGGTTGGCTACATTTTGCAGCGTGGACAACGAATGCGGCTTCGTTTCGAATATATACATCGCAGAAAAATATGTTTCAGGGGTGTGATTAGTCAATCCCGGACAATCACTTGTGCCTTCTATAAGAATATAAACCATGCGCAAATGTTAAGTATATTCCAAGCCTGTACGTCGTTAAACATGTGCCCACACACTCCTTATAGCAAGAACCAAAGCAATCTAATGTGAAGCCACAGAAAAGCACATGATGTGCAGGTGTGGAAGAAACATAATAGCTCTAACGGAAATGAAAAAAAAAAATACAGTGCAGCTTCTGACCTGCTGAAGCCGTTCGTCGAAGCTTAAGACAGGTAGGGCTCACCAGACCAACTATTCGCCGCGAGCTCGACATGTAGGTGGCGACAGCGTCGCGCTGCTAGTGTGGATGCTCCGCTGAGCGGCCCGTAAGAATGCACACTGTGGGCGCGCTTCGTGCCTTTTTCTCGCCGTATGTGCGCACGAAAGGTGCAAACAAGAGTGGTATGCTGTAGTTCGGTTCCTCAACGTTCAATGTATAGCATGGAAGCGGCAGTCAGTTTTCATTACTACGCCAAAAAAAGGGACGACTCATCGGGAATCTCAGAATGGCCGTAATTGTGACAATGAACTTGTACGCTGTGGCTCGTAGCAAGCTCGATCTTTCCGGACTATGGCTTTGAGCCTTCAATAAAATCATAAATAGAAACAAATCAGGAAGCCTCGATCTCTGAAATTCAGTTTACAACGGCAATCTCAATCGCTTTCACTGGTAGCATGACGCATTCTTGCATTTGGGGGATACCCTGAAATGGTAACACTAATTAACTGCCCCGAAATTCTTTCTAAGAGCTTACGATATTTTTTGTGTGTTCAAAAGGCAACATAAGATTACTTAATTTTGATCAGTGCAGAGATATAAATGTAACCGCTCTAACGGGTCTTTTAAATGAAATTTTAGCGACTCGGTTTGATAAATAACGGTTTCGGATCACTTATTTACGGATTTCGTCACAAGTGAACTTGAGAATTGAATTGTCAACGCACGCAGTACAATCAACATCTCCTTTTTAGCTAGGTTTTTGTAAAGTGACAAGCAGGTAGTGTGAGAACCAAGCTTCTGGGACCTCACAGTGAGCACAAATTTTCTGTTACGGCTGCTCTGTTGACCATTTGCGTTACTTTTAAAATCTAACAGGTGCCTGCAACAGCGAGATGTGTTTGCATTCTTGCGTATAAGGTCGCTTACGAACCCTAAAGATTGCAATAAATGAAGTTGCGCTGTTGCAGATGTAGTAAAACATTTCCTTTTTATTTCTCGTTGCGAATCAGCGGAACGGGTTCCCGGTACTACTTTGTTTTGTAAACTGAATATCGCCTTCGTCTTGGCATTTGCTTCTTGAGGATTGGTTAAAAAATAAAATTCTGTGCATTTCGTTTTTTTTTTCGGGAAGGGGGGTTCCTGCCAACGTTGCAAGAGCAGCGAGAAGAGAACGCATGTAACGCGAAAAGCCAAACTATGGTTATCACTATTACTTACAATCGAAACTACACTAGGCGTCGTGTTCTGTAGCGGTGAAAAAGCAGTACTTTAACACGTATTTTCAAAACTGATTAACCCCCCTTTGGTCCGAGATTGTCCAGGAATTGTGGCTCGCCTTTTTCAAAATTGTATTGAAAGCAAGCATTGTGGGAAAAAATTAAAAAAAAAAAACAGCGAGTTATGGCAGACACCCCTCACACATGTGGGCAACAACGTGTTTTTTCCTCTTTCTTTTTCGCGTTTTTTACGCGAAAATTAGCGCGTTTTTTTCTCTTTCTTTAAACTTAGGTCCAACTTAAGAGGTTAAGACGCGACCATATTAGGCATTTGGTTATGCTGAGTGGGACACGTTTCTGGACAAGGTGATTCATGTCGGATTTGAAAATGATATATATGAAAATGACACACAGAATGCCACATGACAGACGCAAACTCACTACGGCTTAATTTTACCGAAAATTCCCTAATTACTGTTGCGCATCCATAGAAACGTATTTTAAATAATACGTAAAATTAGCAACTCGACACAGTTGAATAAATGTTTATTCCTCATCCTTAGTATAAACAACGACTGTCCAAAAATGGTATTTATTTTAGAAAAGCTACGGGAAGGACACGATCACACAGGCGCTTGCGGGTGTAAAATACGTGTCCGTTTATGTATGGGCGATAGCGCACAGGTCGTGTGCAGTGTAAATGTTTTTGTTTGTTTCTTCTTTCTATAACGACACAGGGCAATCTTACAAGGGTGTGGAATTTGCGCGTGTATGCTTACAGGTCTTGTCGCTTCTTACCTGTTTCGCCTACTAAATGTTTATCCTTTAAATAATCACCACGCCACCTTCAAAAAGCACACTTCGAAGTTCCCGAAACGGCAGACGACTGCACTCAACAATAAGAAAAGTGCAATGTGTGGAAGCAATGTTTATAACACGTTTCACACTCAAGCGGTGACCACGGCGAAGATGTTTCGTGGAATTAAACCAGCGCATTAACCCGCAACGGCCGCTGATTATTGCGTTTCTAGAGGAAATGCGCAAGCAGAGGTAATAACTATGCCCTTGCTTACTGCCAAACGAGCACACATATTGGTTGTTTTGTCGTGTGCGGCACGCGTCTTGCGCCGCACGCAACGTGAAAAAGCAGACGACGCGAGAGCGCCATCCACACTATCCGCCAGGGGCCGACTGTGTTCGCGCTCGGGGCGAATACGCGAAATGCACTGCTATTTCGCGAGGCAGGAGGGGGAGGGGGGGATGGGGAGGCTGTGTACAAATGCGGAGTGGAATCAAGCAATGAACGTTTTAGTAATCACATACACAAATCTCGCGTTCACTGACGTTTTGTTTTTCGACTTCAACGAACAGCTGATCGTTCGGCGGACGCATTTTTGCAGGTATACAGGGTAGGCATTTCACAAGCAATGAAAGGTGTCGTTGGAAGAGTGTGGTATGTGGTAAGGCCGTCTGATTTCAGTTTCCCCTTTATTCTGCAGGCTGCCTGTGCCATGTGACGATATTTCGAAAAAGCGGTTAGTCGCGGACGCCGATTTTATTCTAAGCCCATCTGCGCGCTGCTCGCAGAGTATATATGTAGCAGATCAATGTTCAGCAGATCAATGTTTGGGGGCCCTCACCTCACGACAAGACGACTCTTTGTTGTGTGCTGATCCCCGAGTATAATTCTGCATTATCTGTCGTACTTAGGTTAAATATTCCCAAAATAACACGCGCTGGCCTGTAAATGGTGGTGATCAATATCTGAAGTATATTATTGGCAAAAGTAACTGGCGTGCTGTCAGGTCTCAGTGTTCCGCGCTGAATATGTAAGCGCACAAAACTGATTTAAATGTAGTGTATACCCCTAGCATGAACATCTGAGGAACCGGTGGTTACGGAGACAGTGCTAGTAAATTCAGGGCAGATCAGGCCCATGCATACGCTGTTATGACTCACCGGCGCCATGTTTGCGCGGGTCAGTCACCCGCCGGTCGACCTCCCCACCGCTTGTCGACGGAAACGAAAGGAAGCCGACACCGCGGCGGCGGCCACTGATTGACAGCGGCTTTTGAGCGGTGTTTAGTGTTGTTGCCCAAAAGGGATTAAGGAGCCGCCGCTCGTCCCCCGGCCTAAGCAACTGAACGCGTGTGCGCGTGAAAGCCCAGACGGCGACGACCGGACAATGGGACCCAGTGGCGGCGGCAGCACAGCGAAGAAGGCATGGCAATGGTCAAGCCATTAACCCTTCCGAGTGATTCCACGAACCTTGTTAGCTCCCTGGGAAGTATGTGTGAGAACCCCACCGTGGGAACGCAGCGCGCGGCGGACACCAAAAAGATACGAGGCGCTCGCGCGTCTTCTGTTCTTCCCCTTCTACTACAGCAACACCGACTAGATGCTCCTGACGAGTGGCAAGGGTGTGTGTGTGTGTGTGTGTGTGCCGTGCATCTGTCGACATACCTGAAAGGCGTGTCCCTACCCGAGGGCGGTGCTTCACAGCGAGGAACTTACACCTCACCATTGGTCCGCATTGTTTTGTATGGGGATCCCCAACCTAGGGAACTAGGGATCGGGGGTCAACAAAAAGGGCGTGCTGCGGCCCGCCAAGAGCTGTCTTCTGTCTTCATCTCGACAACTCACTGTAAAAATGTAAATAAACCCGTTGAGTTTGCTCTAAGCTCTCCCCTAGTCCTGGCTCGACGAAGCAAAGGCGACCGGCCCCGCTACCAGCAGACTGCGGTCGCTACAACTCGCAACAAGACCCAACAACTGGATGGCAAGCGGTTGGATCTGAGCCTGGAGGACGGAGAATGATCAACACGCCGAGATCACGGAGACTGACAGCTGTGAACTGGTGAGTGCTGGCTTTGGTTTTTTGGTGGCCAGGCTGATAAGATAGAAGTGCAATCTTTTCGCTGGTAGAGGCTACCACAGAAGCAGTTGTTTCCAGAACTTCTGGGTAGAGAGTGAGCCGCACCACACTAGTTCTCTGTCATGGATTGGAAGCGTTTGTTGAAGAATCAGCTGCTGATTCTGGGGGAGGAGCTGGGAGCAGAAGTAGATTCGGGGATGAAGAAGGACGAAATTGTTCGCGCTATCGAGGGCTTGAATCTCACCAGTGAAGATATTACAGAAACGTGGAATGAGATTCAAAAGCAACAGGAACAGGAGTGCGAGCAAAAGCGGGAGCAACAGGAGTGCCAGCTAAAGCAACAGGAGTGCCAGCTAAAGCAAAAAGAACTGGAAGTAGAACAGCTGCGCCTGGAAGTGGAAGTGAGGAAGATGGCTGAGGTTCAAGGAGTAGAGGTAGCAGGAAGACAAAATCTTTGTGATTTATCTAAGCTAATGCAACCCTTCAAAGTAGGGCAAGATGTGGGCCTCTTTCTGGTGAACTTCGAGAGAACCTGTGAAAAAGCGAAGCTTGGCCGTAGCACATGGGCTCGAAATTTGTTAAGTTTGCTGCCATGTGAAGCAGCGGATGTGATCGCGCGGCTTCCGGTGGAGGATGCGGACAATTACGACAAAGTGAAGGATAGCCTTCTAAAGAGGTTCCGACTTTCGTCAGATGCGTTCCGGCAGCGGTTTCGCAATCTGACAAAGAAGCAGGGCAGCACGTATTCTGAGTTTGCCTACGAGTTGAAGGTAAACTTGGTAGAATGGATGAAGGGAGCCAGCGCTTTTGGGAACTTCGAAAAGGCTCTTGAGGTAGTGGCTCTGGAACAGTTTTTTTCTAAGCTTTCCGAGCCAATGAAGCTCTGGATCCAAGATAGGGCCGGAGTAGTAACAGTGCAGGCAGCTGCCGACTTGGCTGATGAGTACGCGTCACGCCGGGGAGAAAGGGACGAGATTCCTCCCGCAAAAGCGGGAGATAGAGGAAAACCTTGGACGGGAAAGCAGGGGGCTGGCGCAGGTACGACGGCACAGAAAAAGGCGGACTTCGCTGCAAGTAGTCAGGGATCACAAAACAAACAGGAGGGAAAGGCTTCGGATAGTTCTCCCAAAAAGAGTCCTTTTGACGCTAGGCAACCACCTACCTGCTACAAATGCAAGGAGGTCGGTCACATTGCCATAGGATGTCGTAGGCCCAGGCCAGCCCTTTCGTATACTTGTGACTCTGCTACTAGCGAGGAGCTACTTAGTCCGTACCTTTTTAATCTAACCGTGAACGGAAAGCCATGCCGCGTCTTACGAGACAGTGGGGCAACCATTGATCTGGTGCACCCGGACTACGTGACACAAGCAGACTACAATGGCAAGTGCGCATGGATTAAGCCGGTTTTGGAAGATGGAAGCATTTGTCTCCCGGTAGCTCGAGTAGTCATCACTGGGCCGTTCGGAGAAGTAGAGACGGAAGCGGCGGTGTCAGACAAGCTACCCTCGCAATACCCCTACTTGTTCTCGAATCGGACCGACCGTCTGCTTAGAGAGCAAGGGAAAAGTTTTCACGAGGGAACAGTCCAAGCCTTGACTAGAGCTAAAGCACGCGCTTTAGCAGCCGAACTAGAGCGGCAAGACCCGAGTTTCGCCGGGCGTACAGCAACACCAGCTGGAGTCAGCACAGCGGAGCCTACTATCCCGTCACCTGCTGAAAAAGAGAGAGAGGGATCAGAGGAGGAGACTAGCGCTGATATAGCTGAAAGGGAAACGGAAGAGGGGCTGCTCGTGTTGCCTGTATCAAAGTCACTAGGCAATGTACTGGGGAAAGTGACCAGAGACGAGCTTATCGAGCAGCAAAACAGCGATCCCAGCCTTAAGGAGATTTGGAACACCGTCAGGGAAGGGGTGGCGAGGAAGAATGTCAGTTTTCCCGTCAAAAATGGCATCTTGTACCGCCACTACCGGAATGCAAAAGGTCGCACGTTTGACCAGATTGTAGTGCCGGCTAAGTATCGGCATGACATTGTTGATCTCTGTCACGGAGTTGGTTGGTCGGGGCATTTAGGAGCTCGGAAGACCAAAGATAGGCTCCTAACGGAGTTTTATTGGCCAGGATGCTTCAAAGAAGTTGAGGACCACGTAAGAGCGTGTGACACCTGTCAGAGAGTGGGAAAACCGAACGAGAAGGGAAAGGCACCACTTAAGCTTGTTCCGCTCATTTCGGAGCCCTTTCGCCGGCTGGTAATAGACGTTGTGGGACCACTCCCAGCGACAAAGTCAGGCTACCGGTATTTGCTTACCGCCGTTTGTCCAGCAACCAAATTTCCAGAGGCGATCCCAATGAAGGAGCAAAGCTCAGTAGAAGTAGTCAACGCACTACTGTCTATTTTTTCGAGAGTGGGCTTTCCTCAGGAGATACAGTGCGACCAGGGTTCAGTATTCACCAGCGTTCTGACTACGGGCTTCCTCGAGAAGTGTGGAATGAAAATAATCCACAGCTCAGTTTACCACCCACAGTCCAACAGCGTAGAGCGGTGTCATTCCGTGATGAAGCGAATCCTGCGAGCCCTTATCTTTGAAAAGAAGTGTCAGTGGGATGCCTGTCTCCCAGCAATGCTGTTTGCGCTGAGATCGGTCACTCATGAAGCGACGGGTTTCAGCCCCGCGGAGCTGGTTTACGGAAGGACGCTCAGGTCGCCACTGCGACTTTTGCGCGAAACCTGGGAGTCGAAAGGTACCGACCCTACGGTGGTCGAGTACATTCTCGAATTGTTGGAAAGATTGCGTTGCACTCGCGACATGGCTGAGGCGAACATGAGAGAGGCCCAAAGTAGAGCCAAGAGCTACTACGATCGAAACGCGAAACTGAGAGCTTATCAGGAAGGGGATCAGGTGATGGTCTTGCGCCCCTCGCGAGCAAATAAGCTGGAGGTTCAATGGGAAGGGCCCTTTCGGGTTGTGAAAAAGCTCTCGGACACAAATTATGCACTGGAACGGAAAGGAAGGCGCCGAGAGGTTGTAATTTATCACCACAATCTAATGAAGCGCTATGTGGGAGAAGTGCAGAAGGTGAACTTGGCTCTTAATAGCCCGGAGGAGCTAACGCCTGAAATTCCAGGCTTGGTTGAGGTTGGAAGATCAATGGAGGTTACCGACGTCATGAAAGCCGTGGCACCTACTGAGGGCTTGACTGAGACGCAGCAAGTCGACTTACGTAACTTGTTGTCAGAACACATCACAGTTTTCTCGGAAAGGCCAGGGCGAACTACGGTTATCACTCATGACATTGAACTAACTTCTGACACCACCGTGAAGTCGAGGCCGTACAGGTTAGCCCCGCGGCGGCAGGAGATCTTGAAAAAAGAAGTAGATCGAATGCCGGAGCTTAAGCTTATTGAACCATGCGAAAGCACCTGCACGTCCCCCATGATACTAGTAGAGGTTCCTGGCAAGGATCCACGACCTTGCGTGGATTATCGCAAACTTAACGCGATAACGAAGGACCAGACCTATCCTATACCCAACGTGGAGGAGCTGGTCGAAAAAGTGAGTGCTGCAAAATACGTCTCGACTTTGGACTTAGTAAGAGGCTATTGGCAAGTTCCAATGTCTGAACGAGCTAGTGAGTATGCAGCCTTTGTGGCACCGACGGGCACATTTCGGCCCCTAGTTTTGAGTTTTGGTCTTAAGAACGCCCCATTTTGCTTTTCAAGGCTAATGAACCGAGTTCTGCAGGGGGCTGAAGGGTACGCTGTTCCCTACTTAGACGACATTGCTATTTACTCCAATACATGGGAAGATCACCTATACCACCTTAGCGATGTCCTTAGTCGTTTGACGCACGCTGGACTGACAGCGAAGCCGGCTAAGTGCCAGCTAGCTCGCGCCGAAGTACGGTACCTAGGGCACGTGGTAGGGCAGGGAAGGAGGCGACCTGACGAGTTGAAAGTAGAGGCGGTTAGTGAATTCCCGCAGCCAGAAACCAAGACTGCTATCCGCTCCTTTTTGGGACTGACGGGGTATTATCAGCGCTACATTCCTCAGTACTCGGAAGTAGCCGCTCCGTTAACGGATGCACTGCGCAAGAAGGCCCCAGAAAAGGTAGTTTGGAGCCCGGAAATGGAGGGTGCCTTCCAAGGCCTCAAAGCGGCTCTTGTGAGCTCACCCGTACTGCATGCACCGAACTATGATCGTCCCTTTATTGTGCAGTGCGATGCCAGCAATAGGGGCTTAGGAGTAATACTCTGCCAGGAGGATGAGAACGGGAACGAGCACCCAGTGCTGTACGCCAGCAGGAAACTCTCAGTTCGCGAGGAGGCCTACAGTGAGTCAGAAAAAGAATGTGCCTGCATTGGGTGGGCCACCCAAAAATTGGCCTGCTACCTTTACGGAACTTCTTTTGTCTTCGTCACTGACCACTGCCCACTAACGTGGCTGTCGCAAATGTCGGGAAAGAATCCGCGACTACTACGCTGGAGCCTTGCGCTTCAGGAGCTTAACTTCACTGTGAAGTATAAGAAGGGTTCCGCCAACGCCAATGTTGACACATTAAGCAGAGCCTTTTAGCTTTTTCGCTTTTGCTTTCTTTTGTTTTCAGTTGAGGAACGTTTGTCTGTAGTGATTTTGAGTAGTGTTGTGAGTAATTCAGTCTAAGTTTTTAGCTGTTAGCAAGAGTATTAGTGTGGTTGCCATATGTAAAAAAAAAAAAAAAAGGCGTAGGTGCATTGTAGCACCTTTGAAAGAGCAGCCTGGTTGCCGAAAACTCATTGCCGGCTCTTGCTGGTTCGGGAGGTTGGTCTTTGTGGTTTCAATGGTGCTGAAAGAATGCTGCTACTGTGATCTCTCCCGTCGAGCAGCTGATACTACACGACGTCCGAGATCTTCCCGTCGGCGGAGGAGCTGTTATGACTCACCGGCGCCATGTTTGCGCGGGTCAGTCACCCGCCGGTCGACCTCCCCACCGCTTGTCGACGGAAACGAAAGGAAGCCGACACCGCGGCGGCGGCCACTGATTGACAGCGGCTTTTGAGCGGTGTTTAGTGTTGTTGCCCAAAAGGGATTAAGGAGCCGCCGCTCGTCCCCCGGCCTAAGCAACTGAACGCGTGTGCGCGTGAAAGCCCAGACGGCGACGACCGGACAATGGGACCCAGTGGCGGCGGCAGCACAGCGAAGAAGGCATGGCAATGGTCAAGCCATTAACCCTTCCGAGTGATTCCACGAACCTTGTTAGCTCCCTGGGAAGTATGTGTGAGAACCCCACCGTGGGAACGCAGCGCGCGGCGGACACCAAAAAGATACGAGGCGCTCGCGCGTCTTCTGTTCTTCCCCTTCTACTACAGCAACACCGACTAGATGCTCCTGACGAGTGGCAAGGGTGTGTGTGTGTGTGTGTGTGTGTGCCGTGCATCTGTCGACATACCTGAAAGGCGTGTCCCTACCCGAGGGCGGTGCTTCACAGCGAGGAACTTACACCTCACCATTGGTCCGCATTGTTTTGTATGGGGATCCCCAACCTAGGGAACTAGGGATCGGGGGTCAACAAAAAGGGCGTGCTGCGGCCCGCCAAGAGCTGTCTTCTGTCTTCATCTCGACAACTCACTGTAAAAATGTAAATAAACCCGTTGAGTTTGCTCTAAGCTCTCCCCTAGTCCTGGCTCGACGAAGCAAAGGCGACCGGCCCCGCTAACAGCAGACTGCGGTCGCTACAACTCGCTACAAGACGCAACAACGCCGGTTCCCTGACGTTGGCCTGTGACACACACCTGGCGCTTCTACAGACCGAATATACCACACTAAGATCGCGTCAGAAACATTTAAACTCCCGTAAATACACCCCATTTGCGAAGAGAGTGACTGCTCCACATAAACATGGATTTCCAACGCCCGCAAACGCTAAATCTCAATCGTGAACATGCCGCAAAAGCAGCGGCGACAGTGGGGAGCGGGAAATGGGAATCCCGCGCCTGCTTTCGAAACAGGCCGCTAGGGGATTTCAGCGGCGCCCCTATAGGCCGCACTCGAGGCGTATAAGCGGGGTGCGTATTGACCGTACTGGCAAATTGCTCTTGGCATCACCTGCGAAGTGCTGTGATCATATTCTTGTGCCCCCTTTTGGCATCCATTCGGTGCCGTGAATGTCGCTAAAAAAATGTTAATGCTGATAAAACAATCGTGGCGGAAGCCGTAATACCTTGTGTTATGCAAATACTACGACGGCATGCGATTCATAGCAGCGCGCGATGTGTATGGAACACTGAAAGCAAACGTTTGTTTTACGGCCCTTCGTGTCTGCGCTGCGCATAAGCAGTCACCGTACTCATAATTTTACTCCTTCCACTGACAAGAAATATCATGGCTTTCTTGCTGCTAAAATCCATTTCTTGCGACACTTATTCTCCACGGCTGTCGGAAAAACGTGTACAGAACGATGGCAGGGTGCCTTTCGCGATTGTGGCAGTCCTTCACGCAGCAGTAGCGGCGCTGCCACCAATCTTTACTACAGCATTTTGATACTTTCGGACCCTGCAACTTCCAATTATAACTATGTTTCTTAAAAAAGTGTTAAAAAACTTCCGCCACCCAACGTCGAACCGTATGCAGCGCGCTGTTTTTAGGTGCGCTGAGCGGCCGGTCGCGACATCCACCGGCCCAGAGTTGCTAAGCGGTGGCGAGAGGTCGCGCTGCAGTCGCTCGCAAACTTCAGTGTCCGGTACCTATACACCATTTTCCTTGCTAGAGGTGGGCGCCGCCATTTGCTTTTTCTCACCAGACGCAGGCGCCGTCTATGAAGCGACCGCCGAAACCTCGGTATCCGTGCATTACCGAGTGAACCGTAGTGGTGTGGCGTTAAGTTAGCGGTTGCAGTGCTTGTGTGTGTGTGTTCTGCTTTGTTTTCATCATCTGCGGACGGATTTTAGGTCCTGATTTGCTGCCAGAGCGGGAAATTCCGACCCCGGCTGTTGCGAGCAGCAGTAGCAGTGCGGTGGTGGTGCCGGTGGTGCTCCGCAGTTCCGCGATGCAAACATACCGGTACGGCACCGACTGACATAGAAATCGATATCGGGGAGTAAATACGTGTTTTCAATGCCACCGTGCTTGTTATGTTCACCGACTAGTCATGTTTACGGAAGCGCGGACGTCGAACGCGGAGCGCGCACAGCATATGTGGGTCACGGTGATCCGTGCTCGCGATGGACTTTCGACGAGGCGATTGCTACGCTGTTGACATTGCAATGCAATATAATCTTTCTTAACTACACTTATGACGGTTACGGACGGAACGAAATTACCTGGGCGGAAAAATAACACGACCGCACAACCAGTCAAATTACTATTCGAAGGTTGAGCAAAAGGGTTGACGTTCGGGCGAGTTAATATTGGTTGATCATGATCATGATCATGATTGACCTAACTCTGCGCAGCGCATGTGGCCTGTCGCTCGGAGCCCACCTTTGTGAAACCGCTGCTTGCACCACAAATGCTTTACGCGACCAGCAGTAACTGTTTTGTAATTGTGATACTTTAGATTCCGTGGCAACGCAAAAGGATTAGAAGCTTTTCCTTTGACCGCGTTGGTGACAGGTTGAGCTATTTTCCAAATGCAGCGTTCACGCGTATCTCGAGCTGCGTTTCCACATTTGGCTGCCTGCTTATCCTGCTATCGACCAGCAGTGTGCGATGGAGAAAGTTATCCTTTCATATCGTTTGATGCGTTGGCCTGAAAAAAAGTAAACAAAACGCCGTGATTTTATAAGTTAGATTAGATGAAAAGGGGATTGTTTAATGCCAATCGGCTGTAATGACCAAACAATATATGGTATTTTCAATTGACTACAAGGAACCAGAAGTTATTGTAATGTTGTATTGCATCGACGCTCGGGAAAGATCCCCAAGTGGTCAAAATTAACCCGCAGCCCTCCACTACGGCGCGCCTCATCACCCATGAAGCGTCGGGGCGTTTATAAACACCATAATGAATGAATCAATCAATCAATCAACCAACCAATCAATGCTGTATTGTAAAGGATAAAGTTGCTTCTAACATTTCAGGGGGTTCCGTTCCCTGTCGCAGCTTTGCGTGTGATAAATGGATTTTCCTCCGTATGCTTGCCGTCCAAGTGCAACCAACAAACCCTGGAGTCGGTCGTTGGTACAAAGTCGTTGCGATTTATCAACGGAATCCACCGATATCTCAACTTGGTGTGCGTTGGGAAGCGATGCCGCAAAAACACGCCGCAACCGCACTGCATTTTCTCCAGGCAGTGTCGCGCACATGCGTGCTGTCAGCGACTGTTTCTCGCTTTCTCTGGTTGTTCAATAACCCACCACCGCGCAGTGCTGACCAAGTGACGTTTGTGCCTTGAACGGCATCGCAGCATTGGCTAAAACCGTTGAAAGTTCCGCAAAAACTAAGCACGCGGTGCGAAATAGTCCTGAAATACGCAGCGGAGCACACCGCGCCGAGCGATGTTAGCAGCCCAGCGCGCTCAGGCAACTCTGGTCGGCCGCCGAGAGAATTGGTTTGAGAGTATTTTCCTCCTTTCCTGGCTGCTTATGGAAAATGGTGTATAGGGCTGATCTTTTGCTTCCACCAAATGCCCCCACCGACCACCTCCTTCAGCTTGGCGTTGTTACGAATCGGCCAGCGCCGCCGTACTTTCCCGCATCACTCCTCGGCTGTGCGGCGAAGCCACTGCGTGCGCCTTTCTGCCCTCAGGCGCCACCGTGTCGGTGACAAGTTTCGACAAGCTGAGTCAGACGCTTCACTTTCGGCGCATTTCAAAACTTCGGCGGCTGCCGGCGAGGCTCGTCTCAACGCTCTTCAAGGACACAGAGGCTCCGCGAACTCAGCGGAGTCCTCCTCTCTCCCCTCTCTCGGACTCAAAATGCGCCGAGGCTACCGACTGTCACGAACTCTGGAAAGAGCGTTGTGTGTGTCTGTTACATTCGTGGCGTGTTGCCGCTTGTTGGTGTTTTGACCGTTACCGCTTTTGGGCATAAATATACCCCCGCAATCACTGTAAACCATTCCTGTTTGAGCAGCGAATCCATGCTGTTACTCTGCTTGAGTCCTGTATTGTAACCTCGCCCGTCGGGGGATTGTTCTTTGGCTTCGGCTCACCTCTCGCTATGAAGTAAACAGTTACGTTAGCCTACGGCTTCTGCACTTCTTCAGGGCTGCAACAGCGGCTGGCCGCTCGCATCATACACGCTACCACTCGTATGTCGGAGGCCACGGAGCTCGGATCGGTTGCCCCCACTCGGTCGCAACAGCGTACATAACACCACGTCTGAACTCATCGAAGCCCACCGCATGGCCCAAATCCACCGACTGGCCCGCACCCACTCTGGGTGTTCCATACTCGCTCGACCTTCCATCTTAACCCCTATCCTCCCCTCATCCTCCGTCCCCATCCCCCGAGAATTTCGCCAACTCATAAGAATTAAACCACAACCTCGCAACTGTCACGCCACATTACATGCGACCAGACGTGCTGCACGCGCAGCGAACCTGCAACGCCTGCACCCCCCCCTCACCTCATACCATCTACGTAGACGCTGCTAGCTACCCCTCCCGAGCTGCATTCTCTATAGTAGCGCTCTCGGAGGATAGCACACCTGAGGACTCCCTCACTGTCCTCACGAGTTCAGCCACAGCGGCGGAGGAGGCGGCGATATCCCTCGCCCTAGCCCAAGACCCCTGTACAGACACCATCCTTTCAGATTCAAAATCTGCAATCAGAAATTTCCAAGCTGGCCAGATATCCAAAACCGCCCTCCAAATTCTACCCCGAAAACCACCTCCCCACCCCGTGGTCTTGTTGTGGGTCCTCGCCCATACTTGAATAGGTGCCAACGAGGCGGCCAACCGCAAAGCTCGAGCTATGACTACCCGAGCAGGCCCTTCGTTGGAGACCAGCCACGGCCATCCCAGCTCCGGGGGCATCCTCATCTCGTACCAGGAGATCACACAACATTACCGCCTCCTCCGCCGCCACTATCCCCCCCCCCCGCACCCCGGCCTCACACAGGAGAAGGCCAGAATCTGGCGCCTCCTCCAAACGCACTCCAGAGCCTCCCTCTCCCACTCACACCCTTCCCTGTTCCCCTCCCCACTCTGCCCACTCTGCGGCGCCCGGGACTCTCAACTACACTCTCTCTGTGACTGCGTGCGCTCCCCTTTTCCCCCTTTCCCCACACCCACCCACTGGGAGTAGGCCCTGCGGAACTCGACCCTGGAGACCCAGACCACCCTCGTCTCCAGAGCCCGAGAGGTCGCGGAGACCCTCTGGGCCCCCGCCACCTCCTCCCCCTGACCCAGCCGTAAAATAAAGTGGTTCTCTCTCTCTCTCTCTCTGACGCGCGAGCAACGCCGATGTCTACGCGCGCCAGATATCGACGTCAATGCAGCGTGAGAAAGCAGCGGAAAGCGGGCAGCAGCGGTCGGGTTTCACGTTCTTCGCGTCCTTTGGGGTCATTCCCTTCAGTAGAAGAGAATCAATTTCTTTTTAACGTGCGGTTATCGGCTGCCTTTCGACAAATTGCAAGCTATTTCTGTTCGAAAGCGCTCATTCATTTGTGGCTTGCTTGGCTTTCATCGGGGAAATCGGGTATTCGCAATGGCTTTTTTTTTAGTCAAATAAGGGAGCTCTGGCTACGTCGCTTGTAGTATTAGCGTGATGGGGCTTGGCTGCAAGATGGGTGCGTGACGATCAAGCCTTATCAACGCTAGAATGCTAGCGGCGCATGCCATTCCAATGGTTGCTACCGTGGCTTGCGTAGGGGAGACCGATGTTTTGCGATAGCTTTTCTTGACTCAAATAAGAGGGCTGGGGTTACATCCCTTGTCGTAATAGCATAACTGTCCTCAGATCCAAGATGGGTGCGTAAGAAAGAAGCGTTACCACGTCTCAAATCTCTAAAATACTACCAAAGCAAATCACTCGAAAATATTCATTGGCAGGCTCTGTTAGGGTACCAAATTCTTGGTGTCCGCCTCGTCTCCTCGAGCAGCATTTCTCTTGAGATTATCTGCTCAAACCAAGCCCAGAAAACTGTACTGAGACCTCGTGGAGAAGGTCCTGCCGCCCCCTCTCTACCGACAACCCCCAATACCTAACGATGTCTTGAAACGAGTAAGACGACTCCCTGTGCCCATCTCTTCAAACAACATTTTCTTGTACCTCCACATGGGGGTGCTGCCCGAAAAGGCACGTTTGGAGGAGGAGGGATTCTTCCTCCATGGCGGCGTGGGTTGCCTCCTCTGGGGGAAACGGGAAACGGCAGAACACGTCCTCTCAGACTCTCAGATTGTAACCCCGCGGCCGTCTTCTGGGACGAGCTGCAGACCGCGTACACCGAGCGATGGTACCTGTCGTGGTCAGGACTCCGGCACCTGAGTGCGCCCACAGAGAACAAGGCGCTTCGGGACTGCGTGCTGGTCCTTGGGCTCTACTCGCTGTGGAGGGCTCGAGTGGATGAAGTGGAGTGCGCTAGGAACCCCAGGCCTACCTGGCGGCACTTCACGGCAAGACAGTGAGCGTCTTGGGGGCATCAGATTCTGACACGGAGCTCCGCGACTCACAGCAAAAAGGATGCCGAGCACTACAGCGCTTCAAAAAAAAAAAAAAAAGAGATGCATCGCTGGCAACGGCTGTGACGTTGCCCCAACCGTAAGTTGTAGAGACGCTTCTCCCCTCTGAACAGACGTTGTATATCCTTGCCCAGAGTTTACACCCACATGAGAACATGTTACCTTCACACAATTCTCAGTTCAGGTACTCTGATATTACAGTGTCTCCGGATGTCATATTTTCTTCCTTGTTTTTTTCTTTGTTGCCACCGCAGTCCCATTGTGTTCCGTACTTTGTGACTCAAGTGAAGGCACGCCTAAAGGTAGTTGGAGTTCCTGTGGCGACAGAATGTACGCGTACCAGCGTTGGTCACCGCCTGGAGTGCGGCAGTGCATTATGTATACATGTATATCTTTGTAAATAAATGTATAAATTGTGTCTGAATAAAAAAAAATTCTGGCGTGGTCGAGTGGTCGGGCGCTTGGGTGCTGGCCTTTTGTTTTGAGAGTCCGTGGTTCGAATCTTGGCAAAACCTCTGTTTTTTTTTTCAATAGAGTGTCATCAGCTTTTTTTTTCAAGGCAAGCAAAGGGGCACAGAGTACGTTGCCATTTAACCTACAAGTGACGTTCGACGGTAACCTGAGTATTTATTTATTTTATTTGTTTGAAATGCTCACCAACAGCGCAATGGCCTTCTCGGGTGATGCATAGAATACAGACATATAAGGCACACAAAAGACAGAATATGAAAAGGGAAGTAGCAGTACAATTATATGGGTATATATACACAAAGGAGAGTTATCAAAGAGGCAGAGACATTTTCTGAGCAACAAGAGCACGGAGATTGTGTGTACATTAAACGACAAATACAAGCCCAATCGTGATGATTCTCTTCGCTCCGACACACAAGAACAGAGGGAGAAGTGCATGTGCGACCGCGTTATAGAACATGTGCATTCAAGATGGAAAAGTTTTCAAGGAGCGTTTAAAAAGAACCATGTCGTTGCGAAAAATGCCAATGGCAGATAAAAAAAGACAGTGAAAGGCATGTTGGCATCGGTTAGCTGGTACCAAGCTCAGAATTTTGTCAACATGAAAGCAGCCATGCGGCCGCAGTGGCCTGCTTGGCACTCGCAGGAGAACAGAGCTCACAAGGCAAGGGCAGTCAAACTTAGAATGAATGCACTTGAAAAGAAAAATCAGGTCACGCCTGGAACGCCTGATACATAGCTCATCAAGGTTCAGGAGCTTGAGAACCTCAACGTGCAGATAGTTGCTCACTGGTGAGTATCGATAAAATACGGTTCTGGTGAAGCGCTTCTGAATCCTTTCTAGTCGAAGAGACGACGAAGGACTTAAACAATTCCAGATTGCGCTTGCAAAGTCTAGCTTCTGCAAAATTAGGGCGTGGTAAAGGGATGCTAAACATGATGGGTTCGTGAATTCACTGGTGGCTCGGGAAATAATGCCAAGTGTTCGGAGACAGGAGTTCGTCAGATGGTTCACGTGCGAGTTGAAGAGTAGTTTTGCGTCCATAAATACACCCAAATCGCGCGCTACAGTGGCGCGTTTTATGGCAAAACCGAGCAAAGAGTACGGGAAAGTGAGCGGGGCAGTTTTACGAGTGTAAGATATCCCAATAGTTTTGGAGAGATTAAGCTTTAAGTAGTTGCTGTCGCACCATGCCGAAACTGCATTGATGTCATGTTGCAGCAGGACGCGATCATCCGGAGAGGAAACCGCGCGATACAGCTTCATATCATCGGCATACTGAGAGACCGAACAGTGTCTGATGACAGAGTGGATGTCATTAACAAAAATGTTGAAGAGGAGAGGGCCCAGTGTAGACCCTTAGGGTACCCCTGATATCATGGTGAAAGGCCGGGAGGTGACGCCTCCATAACAGACGCAATTGGACCTGCCTTTTAAGTAACTGCCGAACCACTGGCAGAACTCACTGGATAAGCCGTATGCGGACAATTAGTGAAGCAGTAGCTCGTGATTAACAGCATGGAAGGCCTTGCTGCAGTCAAAATGTACGGTATCTATCTGTTGACGAGAGAGCACTGGGGGGCCGATGTCGTTTAGTGCAAAGGGAAGATAGCGCCTAATTTCCAGTCTGACGGAAAATGTTGCTCTAGACCAAGGCTGCCCTGAGATTTGCTTTGCTGACTTTAAATTCATGAAGCTGCAGCCCGTACATAAAATCAAGGTTAAATCAAGCAGCAAGTAAAGTTGTGCTAAGTGCGTCTTCATTCATCATCCTATCTTACTTTGTTCAGGTTTGACGGTAATGACTTGAAATACATTTCGCAGGATATCAACATTTGCCCGCAAATATTTTTATAGGGCTAGGTTCTTGATAACTGCAGTTCAACAATCGACAATAACTGCTCATAAATGACTTCAACTAATGGCATGTTTAATACAAGCGTGTCCAGCAGCGCACCGACGCGGCGGCTGGCACGTGACTTCGCCGGTCTCATGCGGTTACTCGCCCTCTGCTGCGTGTCTACGCGTTGCCGCCGAACAACGCCGACAGTCGCGCGACGCGTGAATTTGCGTCCATGTGGTTGGGGCTTTAACCTTTTCGCACCTGTACGTTCCGAAAAGCGAACACTCTCATCAAAGTGAAGACGAAAATTTGTTTCGGTCTTTTGTGATCGCTTTTGTGGTGCGGTCAGCGTGGTCCCTTACGGGATATGCTTTGCGAATACGCCACCCGGTGTGCCCTGTTCCCGGTTCCCGGTGCAGCCACCGCGTGTTCCTGCACGGCGGCCGCGTCTCCGTGTTTGGTGGATTCGACGGCCACCATCGACTGGACACGGGGCCGCGACGCCAGTTGGACGCGCCGCGGGGCTGGCAGGACATGCGGCCCATGAAGGCCACCCGTAACACGTTCACCGTATACATCTCCGGCTCCGATGGCGCGGGCCTCGCGGCCGAGGTGGAGCGGTACTCGGCGTCGACCGACACCTGGAACATCGTAGCGCCGCTATAGTGCCTAGAATATACTGACATGTTCTAGGCACTATAGCGCCGCTTAACGAATCGCTGATCGCCATGCTTCTTCGTCAATTGAGCTCATCCTGACAGGGAAAGACAATACGTTTGTTATACTAGGGTTATTCTACAGCAAACCCATTTTTTTTTCTCTCCAGAGTTGGAACGCATGCCGGGCAAACTTGGATATGCTTATTTGCAGAAAGATTAGGTTGCCGTTCTCTGCTTTACTGTGTTTTTGTTACTTTTACTGTGTAGGCTTCAACATTAGAAAATAAAACACACTCCCGTATTTTACAAGACCTTCAGGGCGCCGTGACTCAATGCCGTGAACGTGTAGAGTTTGCAAGCACGATTGCCCTTGATGTCTACGTTGGACTAAATGGCCTAATTTACGACCGTGTATGGCGATAAAAATTTCACATTGCTTCCATGGCTTCTTTCTGCTTTCTGTTTACACGTCCTTTGGCGTGCTTGGTATCCATATTTGTGGTTAATCGGAGACCAGACAAAACGTAATCAGAATCATCTCTCGGAATTTACAAGTTTTTGTTGTGGTGGTTCGATGGCTGCGCGATAAGGGCATTCATTTCTGCTTTTATCGAGGCCATTTCGGATTTACATTTCTTTTTAGAATCATCTATTCTCGGATGGAGTATCGGAAATTTTGAGAGAAGCGTCGTAGATGCTCACTACCGGATGCATCGCGCCATGTCGGCAAAAACCAACGTACAACTAGTGATATATATCCTGGACCAATGAGGAGAGAGGAGCCCAAAAAATGAAGTGAAGCGGCCGCTCCATTTCTTTAAATAATCATCTATCCAGCAGGAATACCCAATTGGAAAATCGCAGATATTTTGCAGCGAGTCTGGTCGGTTATTACGGAACGCACATGTTCTAAACCAAAATCCAGCGTGTATTTTTCTTGGGTGAGAGATGAAAAATGAGCTGTGGGCCGAAATGACACCCGCGCCCTTTCTAGCAGTCCTGGGAATCAAGGCTTTGCCTCAACATACAGAACAACCACTACCTCGAAAATGCCTAGCGAGCTTTTCAAGATAATCTGAGGAACATATGCCATAACAGTGTCTATTTTACATATACTTAAATGTGCACGTGAACTGATAGCACTTTGTTCATTTCTTTCTATTCGAGAGGTACCTCTGATTTCCTAATCGATCATCGAACCAGGAGGCCCGGAATTTGTGCTCTTCATTGTGTTAAACGCTTTCTTTCAAAATTGTATTGCTTGTTATTTTACTATATTGTTTGCCTCATGGTGGCTGCAAATTGCGCGCCAGATTCAATGTCATCATTTTGCTTAAATCGTTTCGGTAGTTTTCTGATGGTTTTCTGGTGGCTCTGGCCCCAATGTTTCAGTTATTCAGCGCGGACCAGCAAATTAAAAATAAAGGTGCAGTGTAGATGCTGTAGAAGTATTTATGAACGCTTACAGAATTTTGAGTAACTCATTTTTAACAGCTCAAGAGCATTTTCAGTAACACGTGTTTTTGCCAACAACAGGCGCCAGTTCGCATTTCTCGCTATCTGCATTATTTCGTTCCTTTTACTTGGGCCAGTCCAGTGCCAGGAAGAGCCGAGTAAAGATAACCCGTCGCCCGCAACGAAATCTGCTCAACATCAGTAGCTGAAATTATGCAACTTTAAAGAATGAGGCGTAAGAAACTAAACAGGCAAGTCAAGTGACGACGGCAGCGGTAAAGCGCAATGTAACTTATTTTATTCTTTTTGCGTACTCTCCTTTCTCTTGTGCGACGCCTGATTCCTTTCTTTGTGAAGTTACCGACGCTCAACACGGCCTAGCAGGTGTTGGACCGTCCCGCTGGACGGACTGCTTCGGCACTGGGCATAGCTTACCTTCACCCTTCGCTTTGAGCTCGCGACGAAGCGACGTTAGTCGCTCGAGGCAGCACCTGCCAGGTGGGTCCGCAATCCCACCACAATACTTGCCTGTGGTCGGCAACAGCGGCAATTATGAATTCGCCCCTGCTGAAGTGAGCATCCTTCGCACTTCTCCTCTCGCCCTCTTCAACGATATCCTCCGCGGACCCAAGCCTCTTCCTTGCGTCTTCATGGACCATCGACAATAGCTCGCCGAGTGTTTGGAAAGATTTACTGTTTCTGATGTTAGTGACCGCTGTGTAACATGAACGTAGCTGTCCGCCCGAAAAAGCGCTACGCGTGTGCCACTCAAGATACTCCCGACGTGCATTGCCCAGCTTCTTAAGACGGTCCGCGATAAGCATCGGCCCCTGTCGGTGGTGTCTTACGAAGACGGCCGCGAACCGACGCCGCAGAGGCACTTGCTCACTGTGGAGGTCCTCGGCGTGGCTTCCACGGGGAGCCATCTACTTAACCCGTCCCAAACTACCCTTTGCCAACTCATTCCATCAAATTCATGAAATTATTCTTCTGCATGCCATCACTAATGTGTCATTAGCCTTTAGGCCTTCAGTGGGACGTACCCAAGTGTCGTGCATGCGAATAATTGTGTGTTTGGGTACATGCGGGCCCACAGTTGTTACGTCTCGCCTCGTCGTATAGCCACTGTAGGGCCAGCCAGTGGCCATTCAAAGTTATGGATTGTGTTGTGGGTTTCCAAACAGAGGTCTCGGCTTCGTACTCCTGCCTCCGTCGCTACGGTATTTCGATTTAAGCCGTAAAGGAGAAGAGAAAGAGGAAGATTCTTCTTTTGAGGAGCAGAGATGCGTAAACATCCTCACTAATTTACCCTCGAAACACTGCGGCAGTAGATCATTAAAGGGCTGCCCTCAGCTTCTCGGATGGCGAAAAGTGGCATTATTCTTTCAAACAGCAGCGCGTACCGGCTAAATGGCTGTCAGACCAACTCTATGAAGCGCAAGTGTGAAAACAATACTATAAAGACGAAATGACAATGCAACAGTAATCGAATGCCACTCAAGTAGGATGCGTTTCACAGGCCTATTCGTTAGGTCTCTGAAGAAAGCTTGAATCGAAATGCGGCCACGCAGCTCATTAGGCGCATTGAGGTAAGGTTCAGTTAGTGGGGAAGTTGGGGGTGAGCGGAAGTTAAAGGGAGCTCCCTAGTGCTTAACCCATGCTGAGGTGAGCTTTCCTCTCTGGACCTCAACCTGAATGGCGAAGTTTAGGTATAAAAAACGTACTTGACTTTTAGGTGAGGTCGAAACTGGTAACGTCATTTTTCCGCCGCTGGTTCTGAGCACTTACAGCGCTGCTGAGCGGAAAATAAACTGTATGTTTTGCTTGGGATTATTCGAGTTGATTGACCTCACTTAGTAAACTACATTTAAATGCAGTGCGAAGGATGGTTGAGAAGAACACACATGACAGAGGGCTGTGTACTTTCTTTGTGCGTTCTTTTCCATCGTCGTTCATTATACCTTCGTGCTGACCATACAAATCAAAGTTCTTTTCTTGTGTAGCAATTGTGGTGCTGGTGTGTTTTTCAGCTGCCTTTTTGCTAAATAGCTAGCGGGTTTTTATAGATAGACCATTTTATTCGACAATTCATTTCTATTCTCGTACCATTCACCCGCATAATATTGGACATTAAGCCCTTCTATCACCATCCGTTTCGCTTATTTTAGTTGTCTCTGTTTCCGAGACCTACTAGTTTCACTCCTACTTCTGAGAATACTGGAATTACGATGCATCGCAAAACAACGGTTTCATTATGTTTGTTGATTGTAGCATTCCATGCCCGCGAGCATGAAATATTTTAAATGAGTGTGAATTGGGAATTCAGTATGGATTATTATGGTTTGTGAATCAGTATGGTTTAAAATTACCCAAGCGATCTTTCTCTAAATGGCAGTAATACGATACTCCGATCGATATTTCGCTTCCCTAGCGCATCTACATCTGGCTTGTGGGCTCCCCTAGGCCGAATACCTGAGTCTGTATCACATAAAAAGATGTCAACAACAATAGCAGGAGGTATTAAAATTAACACGCCACCTCAATCTTATTACATACATTGTCTCCGAGGTTGTCCTTTCGTGCCGCTATATAGTTTATGTCACCATGCGCTCGGTTGATAACGGTTCGGACACTATATTCGATCACCCCTTTTCTCATTTTTTCTCATTCCGAGATGTGGAGTCATAACGGTCGATATTACTGACCACTTAACGACTCCTCTTCGCTTTAACTGCTTTCCTGTACGGTATATCCGGTTCTCTAGAAAAAGCTTTCACCCAATTGGGTTTCGCATGGGAATTGCTGCTGTCGACGTGCCTTGGTTCAACGCCGAGGATGGCGCTTAATCGCCGCATACAATATTTCCTTCCAGGATTATTAATTACACCAGAAATACATATGCAATATCTGCGGCGTCTTCGTTATATGGCGCAAAAATACTGCTCACCGAAGAATTCGTGGGTGACATCTGCGTGGTCACCCTTACAAAAAAAATGCAGGGTGATTACGATACTCCCTAAATCAAAATTTGGGCGCAGCTGTTTATCAAAATATGTTAAGCAATGCAAAATACGATGAGGAAACGAATTTCAGACGGACATATTTGTATGATTACAAAAAACTTGTATTTACACTGGCTGACGAAGCGCATGCATCGGTTGCCTCGCTCATTGTTGAGACCTCACTCGGGGTTCTGGCATCGGCGGGCTGAGCCTCTGCTCTGGCAGGTCATTTAGTTGCAGTGGCTCACGGAGCATATGGCCGGTTGCCTCACTCCCTTTTCAGCACTCACGCTTGAGGGCTGCAGTGCGCTGAGACAGCACCCACTCGTGGGTTCTCTCGACGGCATGCAGCTATGATGAGCCTGTGCGTCAGCGGCGCGAACTGTGTCTCAGGAAGCGAGCGCACATCATCGCCACGCGCACGCCCCCCTCACGTTTTCGCCGAGCGCCGAGCCTCTCGCGAGGGTGCAGCATATTGCCCCCTCGCCCCCGCACACTTACGGAGAAGCGTCTCGCGCCGCCACGGCGAAGTTCCCTCCCCTCCCAATTTCTGGACAGCCTCTTCCACTGCTTTTTTTCACTCTTCGGACTTGCCATCATTCGCTCAATGACACCGACAGCGACGCCCCTCAGCCCACGAACGGGCGCCAAAGGGCTGCACCCTAAAAAAAAAGTAATTGTGCACCGAACACGACAACGATATACATCATCGAGCGGCCGTGGATATACTACCGAATGTTCCGATCTACGATTTGAACGATCTACTATCGAAAGTGAAGCGGAGCTACTCTGTAAAGAAAATGCTTCGCTCCAATAATCACACCACCAAACTGCGGCATCTAATTCATCCCGTTCAAATATCTCCGCATCTGATCTACCACACATGCAAAAAAATTAAGCCAAATGGCTGCGTTTTGTCAATTTTGGATCCATATCGAATGACTTCATGTCTCTTTGGACCCACTTTGGGCTGCACGGCGTCGCTGTCCAGCGATATCACGACCCTTCCAACCTCTCGCACGGCGCCCGGTCCACTGCTCGCGAAATCAGCTTCGTCCGGAGTTGCTGCGCTCCATCGCCTCTTCGGATGATGAACAGACGCGGCGAGGAGACATGCATCCTGATACGTCGGGCACGAAACACCACTCCTGCGTTCGCCCCACGCAGACAGGCACCTAACAACTTTTCTAGCCACACCGGCACACACGTTAACTCCCTGTTTACAAAGTCACCGAGGAAAAGCAATGGGCCGTCACCGGGTCTCGCATCATCACCTATCCGTAGGCCTCGTGTAGGCCATTCCTCGGCTTCCAAGCCGCTGCTTGTGCTAATGAGCAGATTCTGCACTCTCTAGACCACGGTTCCTCCCGCCGCCGCCGGAGTGCTGTAACATAGCTACCCGAACAATTCAGCATTGAGTAATATCAGGGCTAAAATTAGAAGGGTAGCTTCTATGTAAGTTGTTTAAGGGCCTGCAACAAGACTTGAATGCCATCTAGCCGACACCAAAATCAGTCGTTATCAATCAATCAAACAAACAATCAATCAATCGAATTAGCGTAGAAAACCAGGCTAGTTTGTACATGTTCATCTTCACAGCGCGAAAATAATGGGACAAAGACGGGAGGAAAACACAGGACAAGCGTTGAACCAATACTAGAATTTTTCAAGCAAAGCTTTTTACCAGTACACCCCCCCCCTCCAAGTGCTGTTTCGCGACTGTTGGTGCCAACAGAAAACTACCGCGAACAAATAAAATAAGTCACTGGTACCGCCAGGAATCGAACCTGAAACGAATAAAGTAACGGAGCGAGAGTCCGTGGTTTTACCGATTGAGGTACACTCACCAAGCTCATTGGCGGGTTTACCGCCGCGGGTTTACTCCCGCGGGTTGAGCCCCTGCGGGTGTGCCCCCTGAATAGCACGTGATAGCGTCACGCGACCTCTGGCGTCAATGTGCGCTCCCCCACGGCACGTGCAGCGGCCGTGTGCGCGCCTTGCGCATGCCCTAGGAATTACAAAAATTAAAGGAAGCTCAGACCAACTCATGGCTTCTCACTTCCCCTCCGTCTCTGCCGCCGACATCGTCATCCCCATCGGCGACGGTAGAGGCGCAGGAGTGAGATCGTCTAACACCGGGATGAGCTTCCTGTAATTTTATAAAAAAAGAGTTTCAATCATGTGTTACACTAATACAACTAAATCGACCACCGTTCATGAATCATGCATTGATTTGACCTTGGCAAGAATATCTTTTTGAAGTAATAAAGGGTGTGGTTAAGCATTGCACTTGTTTCTGGTTTCACTATTTGTAGAGTCACGTGAGTGAATTTAAGTGACGTCGCATGGGCAATCGTTGTGGATGTCGTTTACGGATTTTCTCTCCAGCTACATTCACAGGGTGGATTGGCGCGTATTTTTTATTATAGAGACAAAAATATCAAGCCAGCGAAGATAAAAAACAACAATAAAAACATGAATAATAAACCCACTAAAAGCATCTGCGCAGCCGCGCATTTTCATGCGCCGCTCTCATCAGTATACGCCAGTTCTTGATACGCCAGAAGAGACAAACACGGAGCGGTAGCACACGAGTCAAACATTTTCCAAATTTTATACGCTTCCACTGCTTCCCTCGCCCTTTGGTCACCGTGCCGGAACAGTAGTGTTGTATCACGTAGGAAAGGCGGCTTACAACCTCAATCTTAGCAATGGGTTGAAAGATGGCCTAAATGCACTCCCTTAAGTGAACTGTCATGCTCTCGCAACCGAAAATTTCAGCAGCGGCCTGTCTGGCCAGCATAAAAGCGGCCACAGTTGAGGGGGATACAATAAACCGCATTATAAATGTGGTTTGGGCTAGTTGATGCATACTAAATGAATTCAAAAGAGCGCGAGAAGACAGGACAAGAAACGACAACAAACGTCGCTGACTAGCAACTTGTGGGTTTTGTGAGTATTGTTTGATGTATTTACTCTCTCATGATTCCTTCTCGCCTCTCTTCCTTCGGTATTTTTCGCAAATTGCGGAATAAACCAAGTAGTTCCTATACAGTGCTGTGTGTTGTCGTTTCTTGTCCCGTCTTTTCACGCTGTTTTGAATTTCGTTAGGAAATGCAACACAGCACATTTCATTTACAAGGCACATACTGTTTGTTTTTTGTGTTTAGCACCACAGCTGTGTGCTCGGCCCTTTTTACTAATACTCTTGTCGATGGCGGGCCAGGTGCGGTTTAACTTGTTTGTTTTTTTGTTTTTTTTTTTGTTTTTGCTGAAAACACCACACTGACGTTACATCTGCTCCCTACTTTCTTTAAACGGTGTGAAACGGTGTGCCGGTGCGGGATTGCAACAATCATTTCCTTCTTCTTTACCACGTCACAAGCACGAGACGAGTTTTCCTTCACCAAATTCAAGGACTTACGACGGGCCAAACCAATAACTCCACCACGGTAGCCAGCATTCCTGAGTCTGCCTAACTGTGAACCGAAGCGAGACTCGATTTGGTGAAAACAAGACTTGAAAGTGGCCGACATGGGACAGTTGACAACAATCCCGTATTTCACAAACTTGGAATGTGCCAATGGAATGTGCTAACCTTGGAACAGTTCAACAAAGGCTTCTTTGCTAGCGGACTATGAGCCAACATACAAGACTTTGCTCAAACTTTAACGAAAGCTCCAAAAACTGGATTGTTCTTTCTTTTAGTGACTCGCACGTATAAGTCAGCCCATACACTCAAAATTTCAATGCTTTAAAATTTCGACAATTTTTTTGTGGAATCATAGTCTTCACAAAACACCAGGTAATCATCGACATACCAGAAAGTTTTTATTGCCAAACCCTCCAGGTTACGTTCTAATGCACGGTCAGCAGGAGCCGAGAAAATGTCACTAACAAGAGGAGAAACTTTCGAACCTATACAGATTCCAGACGTCTGCACATAGACACTATCACACCATCCTACAATTGTTGATTCTCAACAGAAACCCAACAACTCCAAGAAAGCCTCCACTAAAATCCCGCAACTTTGCGTAAACTTCACCTCGTCCGTGTAGACGTCGTTGTAGTATTGGTTTAGTTTTTGCGCTCGGTTTTCCTCCCGTATTTGTCCCGCCATTTTCGTGCTGGGAAGAAGAAATCAATCAATCACCATCGCGGACACCAAAATCGCCGTTGATCCGGCTATCAATGTTAAAAATAGAACAACCTCAAGCGTGGTAAACAAAGAAAAAAAGGTTCTACAGTACAGAGGTAACACTTCACAAAAGCGGCCAATTTGTACGCTTTTTACAACGTTACCTATATTCATGACTACACCCAGAGAAAATGAGCACTCAAAAATTTACTGGGTGGCCCCTAACGTAGCTACCATCTGCTGGATGTTAACTTCGGGGAGGGGCCTTCCTACACCACTGTGGCGACCGCTGTTACTCGGAGATTATTAATATTACTTGGTGATCATTCTCCAAGGATTATACTTCTTGTGTTCCTTCAGCCGTGTGGTAATTTGATTTAATTATAATTACAAAGCAACGGAGGCCGAATGTCTCCGAGCAAGCGATGTTGGTATCACGGTTCGAAATCTGGCATTGCAGGACAGACGTATGGTAACTGCTGTAGTGTGATAGGGTGGTAGGGGTTTTTTGGTGCATATTTCGAGGACTCGGGAGGGGACCACATCTACGGAAGTACCTTTCCTTGTGGCCGCGGTCTACACGCGTCGCCAGAATCGGCTGAAGGGCTGCGGCTAGAACTCCAGCAACCATACGCGGCCCGCCTGTACGGATAAATGCCGCACGAGCGAAAGCTCACTGATTCGCCGTTTTTGTGCAAACCTGTCGCTGTGATTACGAGACAGGCATGGGAGCAGACGCTATCGAGGTGATGATGCCGCACGTGACCTAAAAGCGTCCATTCTCCAGGGCTTCTTGGGGCGGCCAAGCTGGCTATCCGGAATAGCACACCATGCCAGGTCAATGCTGTTCCGTACTGGGGAGAAATATTCCCGTTTGTAGGTTCACAAATTCCGTATTTCTACCATTTTTTCCCAACGGGATTGTCAAGAATTGCCTGCACAATTCCCTGCATTCTATTTCGGCAGCTGATAGATCTTCACCTTGTTTCCTGTTCGGTTTTGGCTATTAGCCATCGCCACCTGCAGTGTCTACTGTACGTAGTTTCAACGTGAACGGCATTCTACTACACCATCCGCGCAGCAGCATTTGACTATGCATTTCACATTTTGTACCAAACAGCATGCTCACTTTCGAAGCAAAAGTTCCAAGTTAAAACTGCCGTATGAAAATGAACAGGGCATGTTGGGATATTGAGGCAATTTTAGCTCTGCACCGGTACTGTTGGCGCCATCGCTCGTTGACAGCGCGCAGACTAAGCCCTCATTCACACAGCCGTTTGTCACCCCGTCACGTCACCGCCGCGTCACCGTCTTCCGTCATGGGCGACGGTTTCTCGGGTTATTTCTCGCCGAAAACGGTGCGACGATGACGGGAGGCCGAGCTCATGTGTACGTTTCCGTTCCGTCAACGCGACGAGACCACGCTCCGTGGTAAACCAGCCAATCAGAAAACAAATTTTTACGGCTACATTTAGCGAAAAGTGAGCACACGTAAAAATCTAAGCCATTTTCTTTACCTTTCAGATGAAGCACGCTCAATTCTAGGCGAAACTGATCACTAGGCAGACGACCCTTAACACGGACGGAGAGCTCCAGTACGAACGCTACTCCGTTTACGTCTCAGTCGCGGTTTCTTGACGTGACGGTGCCGTGACGGAGGAGGGGACGGCTGTATGAATGAGGGTTAGAGCGCCCCCGAAAAACATTTCTCTATGCTTCCCAGGAATACATGCAAACAGGCTTCAGCCCTTCAGCCGCTGCCGCTTCACGCATTACTTGCTTGTTGTCAGGGGGTATTCTTCCCTAGACGCTAGTGGCTTGCGGGAACACGACTGCGGATATTTTAACATGAAACTGACGAAGTATAAAAAGATAATTTGAAAAGAAAACAAAGGAACAAATGATGAGAGGCCTGGTTTACAGACATTATTTTTCATTTTGTCTCCACGACTCCTCAAATTCCCTGCATCAGTAAAAGATTCCCTTTTCCTTTTTGGCGAAAATTACAGCAGAAAATTCCCCGAAAACAAAAAATTCCCCGCACGGAACGTCACTGCGCCAGCTCACAGCAAGTTAACCACTTGAGCCGCCGTATACACGGAGGCCAAGCGGTGTTCGCCGATACGATAACACAGTAGACAGTAGTGCTGCAGCGCAGCCGTTTATTTGGGATTTCCCAAACCATGGGAGCCCGAAACTGAACGGCGTTCACGATATACGCCATCCGGTCGTGTCGAAACTGGTCACGACTCGGAGACCTACCGGAAATGCGTACCACCCGGTCGCCTCGCTGTCTTTCGCTGATCTCGCGCACGCATGTTGGCGGATCCCAGCTTGCACGCAAGCGCAGGGAACATGGGTGCCATTTGTCGGGACACTGCTGAATTATCGGCGCCGCCTTGCGTCACCAGCGTCTCGTTCCCGGCGCATCGTGCCGAGTGACTTTAGTGCGCACCGCATCGGGATTGCTGATCCCCACGATTCCCACGAGGCTTGTAGAGTTTGGGAATTGCTGAATGACGCGAGCTTGTTAGGCGTCAAGCCAGAGCCCTAGATCGCGGCGCAATGGCAGTCGGTTATTTGGGGACAAAAATTTCGTTTTCCGTCATCGTTGTAAGTTCTGAATGCCACGTGCGTGCCTTATGTGCCTTATGTCTCGGTGCGATAACTCTCATCCCCACGGAACATAACGAGCGTATAGCAAGCAAAACCCTACACTACAAAGTGAAAAATTGCTCGTCGCGTCCGTATTCTTTTCAGTACGGTATGCATGTAAGGCCCCACACGACAGGATTTCGTGGCACTCTTGTCTTGCGCACACGAGTGCACGGATCCGCCGTGAAAGACGAAACAAAGGGGAAACAATAATAGAAGCAGAACAAAATTGAAGGAAGAAAACAAAACCCGTCGAAACAACGCCACACTCGCAGAGCGGGCCTTTACACTCACGCGCGACTTGTTTCCTTCCTTCCTTTTAATTGTTCTTTCCGTTTGTACTGGTTTGCGCCCGTACATTCTTTTCGTGAAGAGCTGCAGTCAGCAATGTTCCCGTGCCTAGAAAGGGCGATTCGCCGTTCCCAAGGTGCCCACTTGTTCTCCTAAAGGCACGCAAAAAAACAAAAACAAATCGCACGATAAAGAGAAAGGCGGCCCTGTCTGGTTTCGCGTGGCAAGATTCACCGCAGGCTGCGGTGAAGCAGGCGGCCCCATCTGTGTTGTATCCGCGACGGCGTGCAAACGGGAAGATTGTAAACGAATTTGCCGCAACAGCCCGGCGTCATTCCGTTTTCCACGCCGCGCCGCCCCCAGACGCAGACGACGAAGCGCGAGTTCGGAGCTCTGGTTTCCCTCAACGCTGGTTTCACGCTCGTTCGCAAGTGCAACCACTCTCGACGTTTCAACTTCACCCCAACATAAATCGGTAATGCCGAAAAGAAGACAAAACGTAAACACTGCATTTAACTGGTGTGATGAATTGTGGCTTTATCCCGTTGAAGAAAACGACAGGAGGGAGCTAAAAGGGCAGAGAGGTGTGCGGTGGCTCACTTCGTGGGAATGCGAAGGCCGAGGCATACACTCGTAACGCAGGCTAACAAGGTTATGGGTCTCAAACCGCAATAAAACGAGTAAGTAATGCCACGTGATGGCCATTTTTACGTACGACGAGGATGTCTGCTTGAGATCACGGGGATGAGCCCGCGTCTTCCGGATTCACAAAAAATAGCCAGAAAACTGCGCTACCGAAAAGTCAAACTGGTTACACAGCAAGTACAAAGAGCGCGCAAAAGCAGCAGGCTAATAAACGAAGGACACGCACGATGAACGCCCTCGCAGGGGCGTACCACTGTGGCGATGCTGTGTCCATGCGGCCCGCTTCAAGGTTCTTGATTGCCCGTTTCACGCTCTGTGACCCTAGCTAAATATATTGCACTTTACATCGCATCCCCGCCAAAGCGTTCTTTAGGGGAATCATGCTCGGGCTTTATTTATTTATTGCCTCGAGGCGGGGCAGGATAGTGAATATCTACAAAAGGCCACCGAGCCGGCACTGCGCGCATGTATTTGTGATGGTATTAGTGGCTAGTCCTCGGTATTCGCGTAGCAAAATTGAGGCAGGCGCTTGAGAGGTACGTAGAAGATGAGACGAACATATATCGATACGGGCCGAGTTAATGAGTATGACGTTAGAGGGTCAAACACAATGCGATAATAAACTCCACCTTATAGACACAAGATGCTAACGATACACGTTTGGCGAGGACGAGAAAAATAGCACCAGTTCCTAGTGGAGTTTAAACGCACGACCTTGATATATAAAACGTCTCACTTGGTACGGTGCACTTGAGGCGGATACGTTGGACCGTCCTGGTTGTAGGCGACTTTTGGTAGATCGGCACGGGAACACCACGTTGCACACCCGAGGCAGGTGATTCAATGCATGGTCGACGAACAGCTAGTAGACAAGACTGCCAATGCAGGGCGGCTGGGTTTCCTGGAGATCTCAGGACGGCCTCTGGACACCAGTGCTAACGTATCTTGCAGGCAGCCTTCAGAAACCTACTCATTCGATTCAACCCTCAAGGAAATGCCGAGCCAAGCTGCGCAAAGCATTTTGCATGTAGTTGGGTAAGCCGAAAGTGCGAATAAAAATAACTGATGACATCTCTATGGATCGACTTTTCATTTGGAACGCTCACTGGTTCTTAATTGGAAATACAGAAAAAAATTGAGGTCACACTGGAAGCTTTTGCCGTGCTGTAAATTAAGCGCGAGGTTTAACCTTTTTTTCTTTTCGAACTAACGGAAATGAGGAATTTATTGGTGGCACTGAACCTAAAAGACATTATCTCCCGAGAATTATTCTACAAATGTTCATGTCAGACCGTTTGTGTGTGCCGGTACCTTTACCCCGTCGTGTGATTTTCTTAAATTGTGTTGTTTCTCCACAACAACTTTTTCGATTGGGGAGCATTGGGATGAGGTAGAAAAGCGGCGGTGTGTGCGTCAGACAAAGAGTCGACGACGAGGAAATTTATTGAGAAGATAAGATGGCAGACTCTGGATAATCGCCTTTTGTGGGCATGCGAAAGGAGAAATGAGAAGAGGGGGAAAGTGATTGGTGAAAGAGAGAGAAAACATTTTAATGAGCTCGAAAGTAAGTGTAGAACATTAATCCGGGGATCCATGCGTTGCCCTAGCCGTCTTGGCCCGTGTCACCAGGAGAGTCTGGTCCTCCAGTTCACAGCCGGTCAAGTCTCTCCCGCAGCTCAGGAAAGGAACAGGTGGACAGGGGTGGTAGGGCTGGGTTGTGAGCGCATTCCAGAATTGTTGTGCTGGAGGGTACCAAGCTCGGGAGAAAATTTGCATAGTGTGCGTGCTGTGCATGAAACAAAAATTAATTCCAATTGGGTGTACGTACGTCGGTGGTTGTAATCGTCGGAGTGTTATTTACTGAGTTTTGCTGAGGGATGGGTGAGGGCACGGGAATTTTGTCTGGTAGTCCGATAAAATTGAGTAATGTGCTGATAGGTGAGCAGGAAACCTTCTACCCATCTCACTACCATAATTTACTTGGAAACTATGACATTCAGCACATAACCGCTTGGTAGCCCACATTGAATATAATGAACTGTTCCTAATGATCATGTTTGGCCTTCGCCCCATCTTTTCACGCAGGTTATTGTAATCCCAATTAAGTCGAACTACGTCAGGGCCTTCTTAACGGACCGTACTGCGACAATTGGTCTTCCATATCTTCGATCATCCACTTTCACGATTCAAGTGAAAGGTATCCCGCAAGGCTTGTTCATCTCGCCACTGCTATTCAACATCGCCATGAAGTACCTTCCACGGAAATTGCCGTTATACTCGGATGACCTTACCGTCTGGACGCCTACCGGCTCCATTGGAGAGAAGCAAGATGTCTTGCAGCAAGAGGTTACCATTACCCTTCCAGTGCGCACCCTAAAAATCGGCTTTGCTGACGCTCCACTTCCAGCTTTTTCACAAATCTGCTCGAGATATACCTGAACCTCACCTATGCTGTGGCATGCTTGAATAGGGATGCCTTCCACGGAGCAAGGCCTACACATCAGCCTCTGCTCGATAAATAAAAATATTTATTCTCTCTCTATGTGTGCGTGTTTTTATTGGTTTTCGAAAAAACAAAACGTCGACTGTTTTTTTCCTTAGCGCCATTTTTTGCTTAAGATTCATATGCGTACTCACCGCGTATCTGTATCACCTGTCTAACTTTCTGCACCTAGAAGTTCGTGAATTCGTTCCGTAAAATAATGAAAAGTGCGAACTTCAGTAAAAATTTTAAAAATGAAATAAACTGTTTGTAAGCTTCATGTTCAATTTTATGTGGTGCTGACCGCAAGGAACACTCTAAAATTTTTCACGCGTAATAAGCGTGAAACACGCATCTTGGCACCGTTAACTTCGTTTTAAGCACCACGTGACTCAAAATACGTGTGATATTCTTTTATACAAGCGTGAAACTGGTCGGGAAAACCCCTCATGCGCTTTGTTTTACGCGAGATGCAAGATTAAATGCGTGTAAACCGTAAAAATCAAGCTAAGAAAAATCTCGCGCCAGCGATCGTGCCTTTCCTAATCACGCATACGGTCTAGTCCACTTATAACAATATCCAAGTGCCATGGGAATCACATCGTTATAGCCGATTATTGTTGTATGCGGGTTGATAAATAAAAAGACGTAGCAGATCTCAAAACATTTTATTTGTTTATTTGCAGGCAAGCAAGGTCGTACTGCTACCTATTTGGGAAAAGAAGCCATACTCGGTCAGCTTTGTTTGCCGCACATGAAGCTGGCTCACATCTTTTCCAAAAGCATCTATAGGTGTTTCACCTAGCTGAGCGAAGGGTCCTTGGTGGAAACGAAGTCCCTGAGAGACTATCAAGCGTTGGGCCACCTGCGAAGGTCCTACCCGATTAGGCTGTGCAATCGCGTCGTCAGAGTTGTCACTGCCACCGCTGTCCGCAGCACGTATCCGCGCAACGATCGGCTTGTAAGTGAGGCACTCAGGCGTTTCCAAAACACCGGCCCTGACGTCTGATCCGCGGAAAAACGGAGGCAGATGAAGAGGCGCCGAGTCAAATTCAAAGCAGCAGGCACGGCGACGGGGCCAAAGCGGCGGCATCGGGAGGGGTGTTTGAAAGGAGCACTGTTCCCCTCCTCCTATCTCTGCCTCGTAAGCTGCGCAGTTGACTCGTTTTGTGAGGGGTGGACGGCATGCGAGCGCATCGCGGCGTATGGTGTCGGCGTGATTGGCGTGGAGAGCCGGTGGCACCTTGCATTTTCGGTGCTTGCTGTAACCCGATTCAATCGTTATATCCGATATCGCGGCACTCAAGCATTGTAATAAGCGGTTTATTTTGCCATGGAACGCATGCGGCAGCGGACGGCGCCATAGCTGTTCATCGTTATATCCGATATATTGTTATAAATGGTATCGCTATATACATACAGTGATACACAGCCACAATGGAGCAGTGGGGCGCGCTGCTGCATGTTGCTGTGACTTGCGCTTCTTTTCTTTATTTTTTCATGCGAAGGGATTGAAAGGTGGCGCTCGCATCAGCGGGGATTTTGGCGGAAGACGGAGTTAGAGCCGTTGGAGGCATCGGCAGAAGCAGGCGCTTTGTGTGTCGTGTCTTTCGGCCGTTCAGTAGTCCACTGTACGGAGTGTTCTCTTTATTGTGGTAAAAAGCGACGAAGGAGAAACAACCTTATCAGTGATTTGACTTTGGACGGGCGGCGTGGTGCGCCGCGCGGTTGGTGCGAGAATACCTGAGACTACCTGAGTGTCGACTGCCGGGAATTCTCGCGCGACACGGCGCCGTTCATACGAACTCCACTTCACCGGCCGGATGGCGTTCTTACAGTGGGCTGGCAGCTGTCATGCAGGGTCTCTTTGAATGTACAGGTACGCAAATTATTTCCTATTGTCTTTTCTCGTTATATACTTTAGAACTATTTTCCGAACGACGACCTTTATAGTGTATTCTGTAGACCTTCCTACTGCCTCGTAACTTCGCATTGGTTAGTGTCAGGCCTAGTTCTCTATGTAGCGTCTATTTGACAAGGATCACGCGGTTGACCGGGGAAGATGAGAAAAAAAAGGAAGGATTGCGGTTCTCGTTGTTGTGGCTGGGAGTCTTTCCTCTCGTTTGCCCCCCGGTTTCCGTCGGTCTCGGCGTATGGCGGTTCGCATCTTTGGCTCCTTGGCGCTAAACTTCGCGGCCGCGCTCACGGTTCGCGCCAGTGTACGTTCTCGGGCGAGGAGGCGCTACACCGCGGGGGATGGAGCCGCCTGCTGTTTTCGTCTTCCGTAGAGCACTTCGAAATGACGCAACATATTGTCTACCGCAAATTCGCTCAGTCGACGCGCACATTACGAAGCGTTGAAAATCGTGTTCTATTGTACAGAAACGCCGCATTGTGGCCCCATGAAATATCTGCTCGTTTGTGCTGCACATCGCCGCAGAATTTTGCATGTTGTATGAAAGTGCAAATGCATCAGGTTATAAGTATTATATTGAAGCAGCTTTTAATCTTCGACAGGTTTCACCCGTGGACATCATTTGCCGGTGCACTGTATGAGGCAACGGGAAGCAGCTGGTATTTGGCAGAACCCAGAGAAATCGTGAAGTTGTAACTGGAAACGTCACTGGAAAAAGACTTGGTGCTGTGTTTATGTTTTGGTTACATACAGAACGTTATGTATCTGTCTGCTGTCCGGCAGCTACTAGGACTCGTTCAAGTTCTAGTTACACGTGATGTCAGCGACGAATTTCCACTGGGCGCTAAAAATGCTACGGGATTTGTTGATGAACTACACTTCATCCGAGTCAAGCTCATACAGTATTCATGTGCTGCTTTAAAGTGGCACCAAGAGTTCATCTGGAGCCTATTTTGATAGTTTCTGTCTTTCTTCCTCGGATTTCTCTGTTTGGAAGCATTCTTGTACGTCATTGCGAATAAAAAGTTTCACTCAAATTTGAAATCTGTTTAAATGTCTTTGTTCTAAACGTTGATTCAAAATCTTCAACCTTCGCAGCAATCTTCACCAGACTTGCTCATTTAATTTTCTTCACAAACGTATGGGTATACATGCCGAAAGAATGCAGATCACAGGCTTAATTGTATGGAATTCGCTAGGTGTACTTACTCAAGATGCTTCATGAATGTTTGTTTTGCACTGCGTTCAATCGCGCTTGGGTTTAGCACAACCGAAATTTAGCGGCAGTATAAAACATCCTAGTTCTGCGGACACTAACAAGTTTGGGGCCGTGTAGAACGAAGACCTAACGCCGTAATCACAACGTGAGGCTTGTCGATCCGTGACTGGCGACCTTCTTAGCGCTTAGTGAAGATGAAAAGGAGAGTTTGTCCTTACCGGAAGCGGCATTCTCCAGCTGTGTATAAAACGCCTCTCTGGCCGTCAGAAATCATTTCAAAAGAAAGCTGAAATGAGATAATGTTTGTTTTGCCGTATTTACGTGCTTAGTGGGTTCTCCAATCTACCCAGACCATAATTACTGCACAACAACTATTGTCTTCTTTCAGCGTTCTTTCTAATCGATTTCTGATGGTCGGAGAGGCGTCTTATACACAGCTGGAGAAAGCCGCATCAGGTAAGGACAAATCCTCCTTTTCATCTTCACTAAGCGTTAAGGAGGTTGCCAGTGACGGATAGCAAGCGTGAGTGCTTAGCGTGATAATTCACCACGCCTAAAACAAGCGTGCAAAAAATATCTTGTACTCACGCTTGTCAAGCAATACGCATTCCGCGAGTCATGCTTAGAAAGCGTGATTTTTCAGCGTGAAAACGCGTCACGCTTGTACCAAGTGTGCAAAAAATCGTCGACACTCACGCTTGTTAAGCGCGAAAACATTTAGAGTGAATGGAGGACCGCAGGCATAAAAACATGACAGTTGCGATCGCCTCCGCGGAGAGGGGTGATGGTTCATCTACTTCGGCTGAGATTGCTGTTGCATAGGGTAGTTGCCGCAGTACCAGGGTGCAACTGGCGCTTTCCGCCGTCTTCGGGCAGCAGAAACACTTTCCTGTACAACTTCCCATTTGTGAACTTCGCTCGAGGTGAGTTCCCAGTTTCCCACGCGAGGGCACATGACCGGTAACACATTGATGGTAGCGATAAACGCTTTGGTTGCATTGTATCTGCTTTAAAAGCCGTCCTCGCAGTTTTAAAGACAGACTCCAAGCGCCGACGGTGATTAGTACTACGATAGCGTCCGCAGCCGACAACCAGGTGCCGGCAGCAACGAACATATTCCTATGTTTCCCGACAAGGCCGAATAATTTAAACTGCCGGTATAAAGTAAATTGGTATAACGAATTTGATATACGTATAAAAAATATTGGACGCGTATCTACTCCTTTCATTGGAAATGTCGAGGAAAGACGATAGTCGTGCCGCGCCCCTGCCAAGTAAATAATTGTCTCCCTTCTCTTTACCGCGCACCTCTTATGCTGTTTCTCTCCCGCCTGGCTCCTCCCGAGATAAATACGCTAGAGGTTTGCTCAGCTCAGTTTAAATTTACCGTGGTCTACTGTTCCACGTCGCGTGCCTCCATGCCAGCGCTGCGGTACAATGGAGACGCGCGTGAATCGAGGCACCCTACTACAACGTTTATAGAACCCCGTTGCCTTACTCCACGCCCGTTCCAAGCGCAGCATGGAAACAATCCAGTGGAACCTTTTGCTACTGTTGCCGTTTTATTTCTTAAAATGCCGCCACAAGCTATAGTGTCGCGGGGGACAGTAGGCGATTGAGAAATTTTTTTTCAGCAGTGGATTTATTTAATTTGCTATCGCAAAAATCAAGCATCCAGAAATTTTTAATTAATGAACATTGCAAATATGACTTATGTATTATTTTCCACCTCATGCTTGCCTAATGTTTTGTTCTTCTTTAACAATGTTGACAAGTAGGAAAAAGTATTTAAAAAGGATTTAAAAAGGATTTAAATATACCTCAATACATATGGGTATATTGCCAACGTGCTACTTCGGGGTAATGGTATACGAAACGACTATCCGGAATAGAAAAACCCATTCAGTTGCTTAAACCGGGTAGAGAAGGGGATAGAAAGCCTGTGTCTCTCTCCGCTGGGCCCGTCATTCTATTGAAACGGCAATGTAGCAATAGTATTCAACAAATATTTACAACAGGGTAAGCAGGCCGTAATTCTGCGCCATTTGCCGGTTGTCGGCTGTTGAGAGATCGATCACGCCTTGATAAACTTTCCAGCCCTTTTTTTTCCCTTCCTTTCTCTTTGTTACCACCTTCCAAACGGTTGAGAGCAGCCAGCTGTTCTCAGCAGTCACGATTTTTCTCGACTCGCACCTTTTTTTTTTTTTTTAAATCCCCCTTAATGTCCACAAATACGCACGCAGCATCTTCGACGGCTTCGTTTTTCGTTTTATTTCCTCTCTTCCTGCCGCCCTCGCGACCTCTCTATATTCCGGAGCGGCTGCTTCGTCAGCAGCAGCTACCTTTTTTGAGAAAGTGAAGTTTTAGGGCCCAGCGGGACATTAATAGAAAAAGTAAGAAACTTTCGGAAACAAACGACGTACGTTCGCTTTTCCGACGTGCCCGAGTAGCGTTTTTTTATCATGTCAACAATGGGTGCTGTTTAGGAAAGGATATAATTCGCCCTTTCACGTTTTTCTTGGTTAACTTCTTTTAGGGGTGGCGCTATAGTCGACCATTTGTCTTCTTTAGTCGATGGGAAGCCGAGATTTGCTTTATAAGCACTACATGCCAAGGGGCGCTTCCGCGCTATAATGAGATAACTCGAAAGGTAGCGCTTTGCTTTTTGATTCTAGAGGACGTTGCTTGATAATGAAGAGCTTTGGTGAGGGGCATACCCAAAATGATGGCACTGATGTGGTCGCAGAAAAGAAAGAGAAAGGATCTGGCACTTAGTTGTGGCAACGTCATAGGATTCGTCCAAATACATGCAAGGTAGATATTCTCTTTCCAGGAGCCCAACGGCTTTAATGTAATTCGCAAAATGTAAACAACAAATACATGGAGGTGACTAAAGATTATTTCAGTGCAGGTGGAACACACAGACTAAGCGTGAAACAGCTGCAACTGTTTCAAATAAAATTTAATATACGTATTCGGCTGACTTTTGAGGGGGTATTTTTATGTACACGTAATAATACACACTGAAAGATGGCACATGCCATCAGACTGACACGAAGGGCAAGAGAAAAAAGCAATCTGTGAGCCGGTTAGTGTTTTAAAGCAGAATTCATAAAAGCGCCGTTAATTAATCCACTGAAGGCGAAACCATGCATGCTTCCCACTGAGTCTTGAGAAAATCTCTAAAAGCTTCACTAATATATTGTGACTCGAACTAAAGTATTCTTTCCAAGTAATTTGTTTTAGAATTTGTAACCAGGTATTGTTTCCTGCATACTCGAAAAACAACGGCCACCCGCATCCACGGAGAAATGTTCTCTTACATTGAAACATCAAAAAAAAAAGGTATCACCCTGGCTCCGCGCTTTCGTGGGAGTCAAAACGGCCATTTCTGTCGCCGAACTCAGAATAGGTTCATAATTAACATGGTGCGGGTTCTCTTCAAATCAACTAATTAGCCCCTCACAAAAAGAGGGCCTGTTTTCAAAAGTTCTCCCTTAATTATCCGACGGCAACTACGCACCGAATACGCCGTATGCGTTGTATGAGCGACTGAAACACACTCGAAACAAAGGCCTTTGGCTTTTAATCATGAGTTCAGTACTTCAGCGTAACTCATTACCAGAAGCGGTGATCTACTTTTTAATTCGAGCACAGAGGATAACAACCAATTATGCGTTAATCGAAAAATTCAGGGGAGCTTGGACTCACGCGCAAGATTTGAATGGCGAAGCTGTCGTAGGTGAGCATTGCAGGACACATCGTTAAGTTTCAGTATCATTATTTATTTGCATAGCTGCGGTGCTGGTAACCGTAGTCATACGCATCGAAGAGGCCGTCATCTTCTTCGTGGAGAGTGGTGGATGCAAAGTAATCCTCGGCATTGTAGATTTCTACCAGCTCCACTGGCGAAGCTTACACTGAGTCGCGCAGAGCTTGAACCACAGCGAAGCTGCAGCATTTCTTTATACGTCACCACTGAAGGGCACATCACCACACATTTGTACAAGTTTGAAATCTTTTTTTTACGTGTTCTGTCGTTAAATTCCACTGTGGTAGCAGTAGTAATCGTCAAATGCATCCAAATCGTGGTGTTCCTCATGCCAAGTATTACATGCACGGTAGCGCTTGGCGGCAGCGCTGGAGCTTGTTTTTTGTTTTTTTGCTAAAGTTGTTGCACAAGCAGGAGACTCGGCGGTATCCGCGGGGCACGCGCTCACGAGCACTTCACGTTTTTAAAGACGATAGTCTTTCTTGGGCTACTTAAACCCAGAAATTTCGGTCTGTCTATCTGTCTGTCTGTCTGTCTGTCTGTGTGTCTGTCTGTCTGTCTGTCTGTCTGTAACTCGATTCAGCCACCCGGGCAAAGTAAAATGCTTACTGCGCAATAGTCTTGTATACTCCCAGCCAAAACTTTGTTGACCAAGAACAAGGCATTACGCAAATATTAGACAGGAAATTAGGACACAAGGGATATTTACAGTGTTCGTTATTAAAAAATTCCTGCGTGCTTGGTTTTTCGATAGCAAATGATATTCTACATCTACTGAGAAAACCGCCGCCTCCTGGCGGCATATGAAAAAATCACGCGGCAATAGCAACGAATGGTTCCACTAGCTAGGTTCCACGTTCTCCTTGGAACGCACGTGGAGCACGGCCACGCGGTTCTATAAACTTTGTAGTTGGCCGCCTCTATTCACGCGCGTCTCCGCCGTACTGCAGCGCTGGCATCGAGGAACCCCGCCTGTAGCAGTGGAACGCGGTAAATTCAAATCGCCTTGATCAAACCATTAGTGTGTTTACTTTCGTATGAGCGCGACGAAACAAGAACAGCATGAGAGGTGAGCGGGAAAGCGAAGGGGGGCATTTCCTTGGCAAATGCCTACAAAAACTAATGTCTTTTGACGACATTTGCAACGAAACGAGCAGATACGCGGCCAATTTTTTTAACTTAGGGCTTCTGGAACAGATCCGCTGTTAAAAAAAAAGGGAACATTAATTTGAAGCGTAGATCCGCTGCACCGGGCTAGAGGAAGGCATATTAATGTGTCGTTTGTAATAGCGTCTTCGTATGTTTAGTGGCGAACATGTTTTCCCGGCCTACCGACGTCCAAGGTTAATTTGCTAAACGCACCAGAAGTATTTCTAAAAAGTCAACGTGTTAAATGTGACAATAAACTACTTTTTACGGACTGCACACGTGAATGCTCCGACCTATTATTAACCTTTTACTATAAGGCAAGTGGTACAGGTGCTTCCTAGGGCAAAGGGATCAAATACATACACATCCAGAAATAACAAAGAGAATTGAATAAAGAACTGAAGATACCCAATACCACCTGATGAATTTGCGTATTACCGAGAAAATGTTGTAATAAAAAATAACATCGATAGACTCGTACAGCTAACCATCCAAACTATAGAAGGTTTCGCATATTGGCTTTTTCGCATATTGGCTGACGGCATCTGTTGCTTGTGGTAGTGCGTCCTGCAGTCCTCCGATAGAATACGTGCCCGTCCAGATGGTTATATCATCGGCATAGAGGGCATGGTTTAGGTTAGGTATACTGGCCATTTGCTGAAGAAGACCAATTAGGGCGATATTGAATAAGAGAGGGGTTAAGACAGATCCTTGAGTCGTACCACATCTTCCTACGGTGATAAAAGCGGAGGTGACGCCAGCTATTTTGAGTGTTACAGTGCGGTCTAAGAGGAGTTCGGTTATGTAGTCGTAGGTCTTCTGATCACACCATCTGTCATTGAGGTTCTTAATGATGGTCTCGTGGGCAACGTTGTCGGATGCCCCTTTTAGGTCCACAGCTGGTACAACTCTGGGGAAGCATTGCGTGACTGTGTTGAGAAGCTCATCTTTAAGTTGCAGAAGAACGTCTTGATTGCTGAGGTGTTTGCGAGAGCCAAACATTGTGTTGGGAATTTGTGTGGATTCTTCTAGGTACTTTTGCAGGCACCTTAGTATTCGTTCTATGATCTTCCCCACGTGGGATTTGAGAGAGATTGGACGCAAGTTCCCGATATGAGGTTACTTTCCTGGTTTCTGGATGAATCTTACTTCCGCTGGCTTCCACTACAGGGGGCGTTTTCCTTAGGCCGGAAATTCGTTGAAGGGCTGAAGTAGACTTTCGAGAGCTTCATCACCTAGGTTATTTGTAGCTTAGGGGTGATGTCATCCTATTTCGGGGCACTGTTTTTATTGCTTTCGGCTATTGCTCATCCTGGTTCCCGAAGTTCAATTGGTTGGTCTATAGTTGTGTTAGGCCTACCAGAGTAGGGTGCCGGGTGGAAGGTCGGGTCACTATTGAGATATCTGGTCTGTAGGTCTTTTAGAGGCTGATCGGTGCTTCCCCGGTAGTTGTTGATTGTGCCGGCCATGTTGCGATTGGTCTCATTGAGGTTCTTAATGATGGTCTCGTGGGCAACGTTGTCGGATGCCCCTTTTAGGTCCACAGCTGGTACAACTCTGGGGAAGCATTGCGTGACTGTGTTGAGAAGCTCATCTTTAAGTTGCAGAAGAACGTCTTGATTGCTGAGGTGTTTGCGATAGCCAAACATTGTGTTGGGAATTTGTGTGGATTCTTCTAGGTACTTTTGCAGGCACCTTAGTATTCGTTCTATGATCTTCCCCACGTGGGATTTGAGAGAGATTGGACGCAAGTTCCCGATATGAGGTTACTTTCCTGGTTTCTGGATGAATCTTACTTCCGCTGGCTTCCACTACAGGGGGCGTTTTCCTTAGGCCGGAAATTCGTTGAAGGGCTGAAGTAGACTTTTGCTAGTCAAGGTGTCGATGAGATGACTAAGGAACATCCAGGTCTTTTGGGTAGATAGAATTCCCTGTAGGCCATCGCATAGTTGAATCCAGTTCTCCTTACACAATGACATGGCGTATTCAGCTGCTTTCTTGTTGATTTCAGCTAACAGTTTTGTAGCATTCGGTTATGCCGTTGTTTTTCCACCATTTTGTGGGGCTACGCCTGACATCCCAAAGGTCTAATAGTTTGAAAGTCTATGTAGGGCGCGGAAAATGTGTTGGCGACTGTTTGAGTATCACTTTTGAGCTATCATTGCTTCTGCGACCGAGGGGTTACAAGGGGTTTCCGGATTCATTTCTTTCAACTTCCCTTAACACAAGCTCAACTTCCCTCAAGCTCAACTTCCATAATCGGTCCCAGTTGACAAGTCTGGCCCAGCCTATCTGAGCCTTGTAGCTATGCCCTTTTATAGTAATTTGAAGTATGTCATGGTAAAAGCCAAGATTGGTGTTCATGTTGACCTCAGTAATGTCGAGGGACCGAGCTAGTAGTAAGAAGTCTGGGGTTTTCTCTCACCGTACAGGTACCCAGTCTGGTGGTAACTAGGAAATGCAGAGCGTCACACGGTCTTGTCGGTGGGGTTACTCGGCACAGAATGCTGCGCTTTAAAAATGCAGTGTGCCGGCATGTAGGATATATATATATATATATATATATATACAGGGTGTCCCAGCTGTCATGCACCAAGATTTAAAAAAAGCGTAAAGGCATAACTCGAAAGAAACCAGGTGCATAATGTTTGCAGTACTGGGAAGAAGCGGACAGTATTTTTTTCTTTAATGAGACTTAATTAACTAATTGTAATTAGTTATTTAACTCGAGAAATACTCTCCTAATCACTAAAGTGTCAATGAGGCACTTGAAGGTAACCACGAGGGGCATCCAACTGCGGTATTTTCAGCGATGAACTAATTGCGTACAAATTTATTCTGACTGAGAAAGGAAACCCGCGAAATATGAAAAATACCACGTGACGGCGCCTCCGCGCGCAACGTAAAGCAACGCCCTCAAACAGGCTGCCTCTGAGTTAGCCAGAATGAAATAGATAAAATAAAGAAAGAAGAAATCGCTACCGAGTTTGTTCCTTATCTGCACACGCGTCCCGCGAATCTTGCTGCTGCTGCTCCTTCCATGCATGCTATTATCAAGGTGATGCGCTGTCTCTTCGGGTGGGTAACACGCGAAGCAGTTCCTTTCAATAAGCTTTGTTTGGGGACGCTGCTTTACAATGCGCGCGTAAGCGTCGTCACGTGGTATTTTTCATATTTCGCGGGTTTCCTTTATATGTCAAAATAAATGAGTACGCAATTAGTTCGTCGCTGAAAATAGCGCAGTTAGATGCCCCTCGTGGTTACCTACAAGTGCCTCATTGACACTTTAGTGATTAGGACAGTATTTCTCGAGTTAGATAATTAATTACAAATAATTAATTAAGTCTCATTAACGAAAAAATTACTCTCCGCTTCTTCACAGTACTGCAAAAATATTGCACTAGGTTTTGTTCGAGTTCCGCAATTTGTCTTTTTTTAAATCTTGGTGCATGATAGCTGGGACACCCTGTATATATATATATATATATATATATATATATTGTAATGAACAATTGGAGCAGGGAACGGTATGTGCGGAACCATGGCCAATCTACGCGCGGGTATGTGCTGCGGACCTGCAACGGCCATCATCAGTGCCTGTCTGTGGGTCTTGCAAGGTTATCTCTGGCTTCGCCGTTTTTTGATGAGACTGCTCTTCCTCGCCTCTTGCTTGGACAACTGATCGAATTAAACACCATTGGAAGTGGTGGAGGTGCGGTTTCAACGTCAGCCAGCACGAATCCTGGAGCTTCGAAGCCGCAGGCTCCCAATGCCCACTACCCCCGTTGACGCTGTTGATCAACAAGCACCAGCGATGCCACAGATCGTCTGCGCTGGTTCCATCCGTCAGCGCGATCCCCCATTCTTCAATGGCGAGGGCGATCATGATGCTGAGGATTGGCTGTCGACATACGAGCGGGTGAGTGCTCACAACAAGTGGGATGATCCCGCCAAGTTAAGCAACGTCGAGTTCTATCTCACGCAATTGGCTCAGACGTGGTTTTTGAACAACGCACGTGACTTCAAAATATGGGGCGATTTTAAGACCCGCTTCCTTCAAGCATTTGGCAGCCCGGCCGTACGCAGACTACAAGCAGAACAACGCCTCCGCGGAAGAGCTCAGACGCAGGGGGAGAATTTCATCAGCTACATCGAAGAAGTTGTAGATCTGTGCAGGCGCGTCGACGTGGCCATGTCTGAAGCAGATAGGGTGAAGCATATTTTAAAAGGCATCGATGATGATGCGTTCACTATGTTGCTTGCCAAGGACCCGAAGACCGTGACGGAGGTCGTGAGCCTCTGCCAAAGCTTTGATGAGCTGCGCAGGCAACGAGTGCTGGTCCGGCGATCTCTGGGGTCAAATGCAGAACTCTCCGCTTTGACTTTCACTTCCGAGCACTCTTCACTTGAGACGAAGATAAAGGACTTCGTCCGCGAGGAAGTAGCACGCCAACTATCGATTGTGCCGTTCGTTCAAGAGCCACGCCAGCGGACGGAGGCACCGCCTTCATGCCTTCCTTCGTCTCTTCAGCGCACCATCCGGGAACAGGTCACCGAGGCCCTGCCAACTAATCGCCAAGTGGTAGCAGCTCCTGCTTCCCTTACTGTTCCCCAGGTAGCTACTGTTGCTCTTCCCCTGGCTTCACCGGCTGCATTAACCGGTCCCCTGACGTATGCTGAATGTGTCACACAGCCACCCAGACCGTTTACCCATTCGTTCGAACCAACCATCCCAGTGACTGTGCCGTCCAGCTATCAGCAAGTCTCTCAATTTCAACGTCCAGTGCAAGTGGTCGCGCAGCAATCCAATCCGTGGCGCACGCCGGACAATCGCCCTATATGCTACTCTTGTGGATACGCCGGACATGTCGCCCGTTACTGCCGCCGTGTGGTGCCGCATCCTGAGGTTTTCAACACTCCAGGATACACGCCTAGGCACGTTCAGCATCGCGTATCCTCGAGGCCTTCCCCAACGTCATTTGAGCCCGACCAGCCGACGTTCACCAGTCGCCGATCGCCTTCTCCCCGCCGCCGCTCCTTGTCGCCTATGCGCCGTCAGCCTGCTCCTCCGGAAGTGGGAAACTAATACCCGCAGTTCCAGAGGCACGAACTGCGTACTCAGCGAAAATTCAAAGTCCTCGTGCCTATCCACCGAACGTTATAGATGTAGTTGTTGAAGGAGTCCCTGCCCTCGCTCTAGTCGACACCGGTGCCGCCATATCTGTTATAAGTGCTACACTCTGCCGCTCGCTGAAAAAAGTAATGACGCCGCTTTCTGGACTTTCGCTTCGGACTGCGAGTGCAGCACACGTGTCCCCGATAGCAGCCTGTACTGCTCGAGTGAGTATTCAAGGCACCTGCTATCCCATTGAATTTGTTGTCTTATCTTCGTGCTCCCATGATGTCATCCTTGGCTGGGATTTCCTCTCATGTCATCACGCTGTTATCGACTGTGCCCGAGCTGAACTGGAACTTTTTCCACAGTGTGACGTCTCTGGTGACACAAAACTCGTGCTTTCCGAAGACGTCGATATTCCGCCGCGAAGTTCAGTGTTAGTGGCTCTTTCTTGTGGTACCCTGCCGGATGGCCCTGTTCTATTTACGCCATCCGACCTTTTTGTTCGCCGAAAGCATTTATTTCTTCCGTTCGCCGTCCTTACGCTGCGTGCTGAACACACCACGATGTTTATTACCAACCTCACAGACAACCCTGTCAGTCTGCTTCGCAACGAGTCGATTGGCCAAATTGAACCTACCTCCTCCATTCTCAGCTTCGACATTTGCAATGACGCGCCTACCCTGCCGCTAACCGCCCTGACGTCATCCCGTCTCACCGACCAGCTTCTATCCGACGACGTGTTCACGAAGTCTCTCGACACCGCTTTGGATTCTACCCAGCGCAAGCAGCTACTGAACCTTTTGCACGCGTTCCGTTCTTCATTTGACTGTCAACAAGCTCCCCTGGGTAGAACGTCAACGGTAGTCCACCATATCGACACTGGGACGCACGCACCTTTGAGGCAGCGACCTTACAGAGTGTCGGCGTCAGAACGCGGGATTATAAATGAACACGTCGAAGACATGCTGCAACGCGACGTCATTCGTCCGTCACAAAGCCCTTGGTCGTCGCCAGTAGTTTTGGTTACAAAAAAAGATGGGTCCCTAAGGTTCTGTGTCGACTATCGACGCCTTAACAAGATTACCGGTAAAGACGTTTATCCCTTACCTCGGATCGATGACGCTCTCGATTGTCTTCACGGTGCCGAATTCTTTTCCTCCCTAGACTTGCGCTCCGGCTACTGGCAGGTGCCGGTGGCTGAATGTGACCGGCCCAAAACGGCGTTTGTGACCCCCGATGGGCTTTTTGAATTCAACGTCATGCCCTTTGGGCTATGCAACGCGCCAGCCACCTTTGAGAGAATGATGGACAACATCTTGCGCGGCCTCAAATGGCATATTTGCCTCTGCTACTTAGATGATGTCGTTGTGTTCTCTCCTGACTTCGAAACACATCTTGCTCGTTTGCACCAAGTACTGAGCTGTCTCACTGCAGCTGGACTACAGCTCAATCTCAAGAAGTGCCGTTTTGGTGCACGTAAACTAACCATCCTGGGCCACGTTGTTTCGAAAGACGGCGTGTCACCCGATCCCGAAAAACTGCGTGCCGTTGCCAACTTTCCCAAGCCTAATTCAATGAAGACCCTCCGCAGCTTCATAGGGCTATGCTCTTACTTCCGGCGCTTCGTTCGCAATTTTGCTTCCATCGTCGCCCCACTCACGCGGCTGCTCAACGGCGACAACAGTCTATCCGCGTGGTCTTCTGAGTGTGACGACGCCTTCACATCCCTGCGACGTCTACTAACCTCACCACCTATTCTCCGCCACTACGATCCCAGCGCTCCTACTGCAGTGCACACGGACGCCAGTGGTGTTGGTATCGGTGCCGTGCTCGTTCAGCGCAAGCCCGACGGCGACGAAAATGCCGTTGCGTATGCGAGCAGAACTCTCACCAAGGCTGAGCGCAACTATAGCGTCACTGAAAAAGAATGCTTGGCGATAATTTGGGCCCTTACAAAGTTTCGCCCTTACCTTTACGGCCGGCCCTTCGACGTTGTCACCGACCATCACGCCCTGTGTTGGTTGTCGTCCCTAAAGGATCCCACGGGACGACTGGCCCGTTGGGCCCTCCGCTTACAAGAATATGACATTCGTGTTATCTATCGGTCTGGACGCAAGCATTCTGATGCCGACGCACTCTCGCGCTCCCCTGTGCCTGTTGATGCTACATGCATCGACGCCACGGATCCCCTACTGTCATCGCTGACCCTCACAGACATGGCCTCCCAACAAAGGAAGGATCCATGGATTGCTGCAATCGTTGACTTCTTGTCGCCAGCTTCAAAACGAATTCCGTCTAGGTCCATCCGTCGCCAAGCTGCCCACTTCTCTATTCGAGACAACCTCCTCTACCGCCGGAACTACATGTCAGACGGTCGGAAGTGGTTGCTAGTGGTGCCACGTAGCTTACGAAAAGAGGTGTGTTTCGCCCACCATGCGGATCCGCAGAGCGCCCATGCAGGAGTCCTGAAGACTTATACTAGGCTGCGCCACAGGTATTACTGGAGGGGAATGTACGCCTTCGTGCGCAAGTACGTTCGCGCATGCCCCGAGTGTCAACAACGCAAGACACCTGCTCCGAAGCCAGCTGGCACGCTGCAGCCCTTGCCGTGCCCCGTTCGTCCATTCGAGCGAGTCGGTATCGACCTCTACGGCCCTTTACCACACACCCCTTCTGGCAATCGCTGGATCATCGTGGCTGTAGATCACCTCACGCGCTACGCTGAAACAGCCGCGTTGCCCGCTGCCGCTGCGCGCGACGTCGGGGGATTTATCCTCCGTTCCCTTGTTCTACGCCACGGTGCACCCCGGGAACTGCTCAGTGACCGGGGGCGGGTATTCCTCTCTGACGCTGTTAAAGCGCTTCTGACCGAATGCAACATTGTGCATCGCACCACGACCGCATATCATCCGCAAACGAACGGGCTCGCCGAAAGGTTCAACCGTACGTTGGGGGACATGCTTGCGATGTACATCGCTTCGGACCATTCGAACTGGGACGTGGTACTCCCCTTTGTGACGTACGCATACAACACGGCGGTACAGAGCACAACGCGTTTTTCACCTTTCTTTTTACTTTACGGCCGCGAACCTTCTTGTACCATGGACACTATCCTACCATACAGCCCTGACGCTTCCGAACGCCGCCATCTTTCCGAAGTGAGGCATCATGCCGAGGAATGCCGACAGCTTGCCCGTTCGTTCACGGCAAATGACCAGGGTCGTCAGAAGCAGCATCATGACCAGAGCCACTCCTCGCCCACTTTTCATGCTGGTGATCTAGTTTGGCTGTGGATACCTTCTACAACGCCAGGTCTTTCTACGAAGCTGCTTTGCAAATACCACGGCCCTTACCGTGTCATCAGTTCTCCATCACCTGTAAACTACGTGGTTGAACCGTTAACTCCGTCAGCCGATCTCCGCCGTCGTGGTCGCGAAACTGTTCATGTCAGCCGCTTAAAGCGATACTACGACCCTCTCGTCCTGGACTCGCCGTAAGTCACCAGGATGGCTCCTTCTTCGGTGGGGGGTGATTGTAATGAACAATTGGAGCAGGGAACGGTATGTGCGGAACCATGGCCAATCTACGCGCGGGTATGTGCTGCGGACCTGCAACGGCCATCATCAGTGCCTGTCTGTGCGTCTTGCAAGGTTATCTCTGGCTTCGCCGTTTTTTGAAGAGACTGCTCTTCCTCGCCTCTTGCTTGGACAACTGATCGAATTAAACACCATTGGAAGATATATATATATATATATATATATATATATATATATATATATAATTGGAAAATAGTCCACGCCCTTTGTACAGTATGTGTGGTAAGATACAGGGCAACTCTATTCTACACCCCATTGAGCAAACTTTTCGGCAGGTGTCTTGAGGAGGCGCTGTTGCGTTGCCCCGCGGCTCTATAGGCGGCGTGGAAACTGCGTCGTTTACTAGCCGCCTCTTCAACTGAAAACAGAGACGAAGTGTTTATTATGTATGTAGTAGACGGCTTACGAACCTTAAAGAGGCCTGTGCTGGTCTTTGGATATTTAAGGCTACATTTATCCCTGCAGAGTAATGTCTGGGTCCAAAATTTCACGTAATGAAAAGAAAGCTAGCAGGGTTTGACACTCAAGCTCACTGAGGGAGCAAATGGCGATCTTGCCGGGATCTCCTGCTGGGGCGATGGTTGCATTGTTTGGCAGAATGACAAAGCCTGAGGGTCCTATAGTCAAACCGTGCTATCCAGCATCCCTTAAACAGCCCCCCTCCCCCCTCCTTTGACATTGCCAATAATTGGTTTGTAGAGATTTAACCGCTGTCACTCCGCATCCCAATGTTCCCCAACCCAAAGTGACTTTCAGTTATTTTTTCCTCAGCCTCCTAATTGTAGGCCCATGTTGATTCATATTAAAATAACAAAAGGAAGTGAAGGGGCCAACATTTATTTGACCAATCTTATAGTTGCCTGGCGGAGACACTCATGGTGTGTAAACATATAAAGAACCTACGAATTGGCATTGAAACAATCATTGCCTCGTAAAATTCGTTTTGTGGTAAATAGGAGTGATACTATGAATGGTGAAATAAAGACTGCAAACTTAGAGGCATACCAATTTATTCACTACAAATCAGGCATCGAACGCCGTTGAACGTCTCTATCTGGCAGAAGTATTGTTATACTTGACTGGGAAATGATGCCCTTTCATAGGCGTTATAGCATTGATTCATGGTATGTATACATGTAAAAGAGATATTAGTATATATTTTGTTCAGCCAGAGCTGCCCGTCGCATCTCCCGGTTTCGATCCGCATTTGTGGCAGTCTATGAACACACATCACGGAAAATGGTCGATAATTCTAGGTTACGTTATCTATGCCGGCAAGCTTTACCCGCGCTGTGATTGCCATGAAGACAGCTACGCCCCACGGCAGTCCTATAATTATCCGTAGTTCACTTCTATATAAACACCATGGGACGAATTACTGGCCGACAACTCCCGATGCAGTGAAACCGTTGGAACAGCTGGCGGGACTAGTTTGCGTCTACGCCAACACACAGCATTTCTCGCATGTGCTTCGGAGCTGGACTAGAAAAGTGGCGATGTTCAAACTGGTTGTACGGAATGTCGGCCAACATCTGAGCCAACTGGTGGCCGTATCTCCATACGTCAACTATCCCCATATTTATCAAAGCTTGTAAAACGGTTATCGTAGGCACCCCCCCCCCCCATCCTCTAATTAGTGGAGAGCATTTCTCGTGGTTAAGTGGCCGGTTCCTGACGTCGGCAAGATTTATATAGCCCACTTGGAGGGGAAATAATAAATGGAAAAAGAAAAACTCAAGGCAATGCGGCCCTGAGAGCGTGGGTGACCAGCGGATCTGTAAAGTCAGCCTCAATAATTAACGACGGTCACACTGGCTTCGTTGTCGTTATGATATACACTGACCAGCATACTCGTCACTGTAGCTCAACAAGACGATAAATGGGGCTCGTTGTGTTGCTTCAACTGGAATTGCGCTGACTATAACTAGGAAAAAAGTGGACGACATGAGCGTACGTCGATGTGAATAATCTTGTCCTTGTCGGCAAGACAATGCGTCACTGCAGACATGTTCTTGGATAATGGCAAATCGCTGGTAATACGTAGATGGGCTATCGGTTTTGCAGGATCGGTGTGGAAGCGGGAGTCCAATGTCTGAAACACGATGCGGTTGAACCACTCACTTTGCGGCCGGGATACACCCCCAATAAAATCACCCACTGCGACTCCAGGGATAGTTCCATTGCAACTAACTCATGGTCGGAGGACAGTCGGAGGACACCAAAGCAATTTTTAAGAGTTCTGAACTCGAAAGCAATATAATGACCAGTTGAACACCCGAGACGCTTTGCTTCGGCCCCGCGTTATCAAAATGCTTTGTGGTCGTGCCGCTTAACATCATTTGCTTCGCTATCCAATTCCATTTAACGCTTTCAAATGGCTCCGGTCTGTCTCCTAGGCGTTACGCCACTGCTCTTTGACTTTCACTGGTGCACAATTAAAGCGCGTGCTAAAGGACACCTTGCGGTTGATAGACACGTGGATCCTCGGGAGTTTTGATGTGAGGACATCGAAAAATGCATAGAAACCTGGCCCAGTACAGCTACGGCGCAACTTTATCTACGAAAGGCGAAGTTGCACAGGAAGCTGTAGTGGGCGCAGAAACCGAGGTGGAACCAAAATAGGAGGGCTCGAGCGACTCCACAACACTGCTGATCTCGCGACGAGGACAAGGGCGAAGGGGAACCGACGTAATCAGCATGGCATGTTTGGTGTCGAGTCAGAAAGAGAAGACGTCACGAAGGAAGACATGCATATTTACTTCGTTTGACCCACGGAATTCTTCACCGCCAGGAGCGTAGAACACTCTTTATAACGCTGAGTACTAAAGCAAAGTATTGTTCGTCTATGAGGGGTGTGGCGGACGCATTCAGAGAAAATATATTTGATTAAAAACTGCGAAAGCGATTTCACCAGAAAAACCGGACGCCATCCCACTCTGGGAAAGTGGATGTCCAGCGGAGCTGTCGTTAACCACTACACACGCGGCGGGGGAGGGAATTAAATGTTCGTGATTGTCTCGCCGGGCTTGTCGCTTGCACTCTGCTTCGCTGCGGGAAATGCTGGGTCCTGACGCATGCGGTAGGCGTCTTGGGCGAGAACTGCTGGGCCCTTCCTTACCTGACACATGCTCTAGCCCTTAGGTGACATCAACCAACTCCCCTTGCGAGAGCAGCTGCAAACCTAATCTTTACCAGAACAGAGAATGGTGTCATTTTTCACCAGCGCCTTATCATCCATCACGTGGTTTCGATGCTTGCTTTTGTGGTTTTCTCTTTGCATGAATGCTGAGCTCTATGCTGACGCCTGACGCATGACGCATTAGCCTCTGGGTGCTGCCTGGGTTTTCTGTTTACGACACGAAATTTCCCGACCAACGAGTGGCTGACAGCATCGCTGTAAAAAAAAAAAAAAACTGGTCGCTATCCCGCCCTGAGAAAGTGGATGTCCAGCGAAGCTGTTGTAAACCACTAGAAATGGTGATAGAGGAGTGTATGAAAGGTTTCTCTTCGCCTCAGCAGACGTGACGATTGCGCTCGGCTAGTGTCACTAGATAAGGGTACAGAATATCACCACTATTTTCTCTTGTAGTTGCGTGCCGCCGCTATGATGATTGGTCAGCTTGCATACGTGACATTTGTTTACACTGCAAGGGTTCATGGGCGCCGCCGTTTTGTTGTTATTGCATTTGAGTCAGTCAATTCTGGATGGCTTAGCTTGTCCTAAGCATTCCAGAATTGACCGACTTGCCGAATGCGAATCAAGGATAACACGTGTGACAGCATTTCAGCATCAGAAGTGGCTCGGCTTCTCAGGCAGCAAATGCTGGGTCCTACCTAGCCTGACGCATTCAATCGGCGTCTTACGCAAGAACTGCTCTATTTAGTGACCCTAGTCCGGCCTAGCCTTCACAAATAACCTGCAAACATAATCTTTACCAAGAAAACATGGAGGGGGGGGGGGGTCCCATTGTTCAAAGGCGTCTTATCATTCATAATGCTGTTTCGATATGTATGTTTTGTGGTTTCCTTAAACGAATGCTGAAATATATGCTGTATCCGTGATTAGCCTGACGCATGCGCTCAGGGACTTAAGCCGTGGAGCCTAGCTTAGCGCTTTCACCCACAGATATCGTTTTTGCCCGCGGAGATGAAACCGTTGGAAGTGTAGAGCTATACCGCTTTGCTGTAGAATGCATGTGCGCAGGGACAACTCGCAAGACGTTCATGGAGCTTTCCATTGCGCGGTATCCGAACAAATACGTCCTTTTTCAGTCAAACTGAATGCTGCATCATGTCATTCGCCGAATTTCCTCACTCGGCAACTTCCTTTGGTCATTCTAAAGCATTGTGGTGAAGATGCCCTGCAGGCACTTTTCAGGGCGTAACTTCCTTAGGTTTATTTGTGTGCGTTGGTATGCAAGACGCGATGGAAAGCAGTTCCTTTTGTTTACTTTATTTCAAGTTCACATTAGATGTTAAGTTCTGGGAATATGTTGAACGGTGTATTTTTTTGTGCAAAAAAAAACTGGCCCGTTACACCACACGACCAGGGGATGTAGAGTAAGGTGAACCGTCCATAGATTTTTTTACGACAGGCTATAGGGCGTTAATAAGCTAGTAATGTCTTATTTTAGTCAAAGCAAGCATTCCCCAGTGTTGCTCGACAAAATACCACTTCAAACTATTAGTTTCTAATTTGACAGTGCTGAAGGGACAAGTAATGCACAGATGCCCAAGTGCTCGGCTGGTATTCACAATAACAGTTATGTGCGGCCCCCAAGACAGGCTGTAACAGCTGCTATACATGTTTAAGCTATTCAATACAAATTCAAGTTCATGAAAGGGCAGTAGTGTATACGTAGAAATATCAGGTGAATTTTGATGTTGACTTCCCCTTTGTGCAGGCCCCGTTTTGTGCCCTATTCATGCGCATGTAATTCACTAAATGACGGCCGGGGAATTTACTAGTGTATAACCCCGAGTGCCTTCAACAAATCTGCGAGAGAAACGGGGCAAAGAAAGCGCCGCATTTTAGCAGCCAAATCTAGTCCACAAACGGACATAAGCTGCACGCGCCCACCGTCTCCCTTCTCATCAAATAATTAAGCATGGGCTGGTCACTTAAGCATAAACCAGAAGAGGGGATTAGTAAATGTTTAAAACCCCCTACAGTGTTCTTTTACTCAACATTTATTTTCGTGTTCTCGCTTCATTTCTACCCAATTTAGCGCCTCATTTGGGGAGCGGAGGTAATTATGCGAATGCAAATGTGCTCTATAGAATTAGGTAGGGCAGAAAAAGACGCTGACTTAAATTCAGCGTTTTTCTTCTAAGGCTGCAAGGTGTCAAAACGAATATATTCCAATTAAAAGAGGAAGTGGAATAAACAATAGGGCGGCAGAAAAAAGACTTTGTGGGACTAGCAGAGGAAATGAATTAAGTAGCTAATGAAGATTGAAGACGGAAGCTGTGACTGAATCAACAAATGAAGGCGATAGGAATCAAGCAGAGGGCGTACGCACGCGAGCGAGAGCGGCAATGAATCTTCTCGCTCGGGGGGCGGTGAAGCCCCATTCGTCTTTTCACTTCGCATTGTGAATTCCCAGGGCAGAGAGAGGGGGAGTCGCCGCCTTTCAAACCTGGAATCCGACCGCGGAAGGCGGAAATGCTTCATTTCGAAAACGCACGACGCGCCCACCTCAATGAAGATTGATGGTCTGCTCAACGCCACCTCGAAAAGAAGAACCGACGCTCACACTGTCTTGGCCACGCAATTTAGCTAGCCAGAAACAGCGCCTCATTTAGGCCTCCACCTGGTGACATCTTCTGGCGTTTTCTTATTTTCAAAATGACCCCCCTTCACATCGGCAGAATGGCCAGCTGCGAGTGAACATAAAGCTATAAGGCTTTCGATATTATCTACTAGGTGCTGGGTCTGACAGCCCTATACGCAGCTTCTCCTGACGTCGCCGTCGCCACGCGGCGTCCACCGCTGCGCTTACCGTCGACAGCCGCCATTGTTCGTTTGCTGATGTAGGCAAAAGTCGGCCGCATCTGCGCGCCCTCCTCTTTCCCAGTCTCCCGCCGAACTATTGGCCCCTCTTCCTAAACGTTTCCTGGAGCATTTTGTAAGATTACGGAAACGAGATCGGCGCCATATTTCTCGCTCCATCTTTCTTCTCCACCGCGGCTTTCCCGCACCCGGAAAGGACGACGCTAACGCTGTATGTGCCATGCATAGCTCCGCAACTGTTTTAAGGCTAATGTAGCAAGCATACTCGTACAGTATTGCCGGGTCCTGCTTTGGCGACCACATTTCTCTCTTTCGAGTGGCGCCCATCTTGGTAGCATCCGTTTGGACGACGACTACTGTAACGTATCGCATTTGACGAAACACCTAAGGCTGACGAAACACCGTATTTATAGCGTACGGCATGCATGCTATCGCAGGTGCACGTGCTGCAGCGCACCTTAATTACAAATAAACTTATTAAAGACTGCTGAAGGTGTTACGCTGTTTCGCAAATTTCTTACCAGTGTTGCGGGTGGCACTCGTATGCAGGCTGCTGAGGGGGAAGATCTCATCTTGGAATTAGGTGCAGGCCTGGTTTTAAGGGAAAAACGTCTTGGTAGGTACGAACGCATTCGCCTATGTTGCATCGTCTTTCGCCGTCATCGTGATTTTGTCCACCCTCCGGACAGAGGGATGCCCTGCTCCTCTCAGAACGGAAAATACGGAATGATGAACGGGATAAGACGCAGTGCGGTCATACCGCTTTTCAATAAGGTAGGATAGCAACGTTGTGCGGATTGAGGACGACCGTGTGCGGGACTTCTTTTTCGTGGTGTTGAATACGGATGTCATACGAGCCTGTGTTTTTACCAATTCCGAACATAAAAAAATAATTAACCCTTATTGAAGAAGGGGCGACAGGAAGGCGGAAACAGAAACGCGGTAGCGCTCTTTTTTATTGTATTTAAAGACGATTGTCTTTCTCGGGCTACTCAAACGCAGAAATTTTGGTCTGTCTGTCTGTTTGTCTGTGACTCTATTTAGCCACCCCCCGCCAAATTGAAACAGAAACTGCGCAATAGTCTTATATACCCAAAGCTAAATCTAAACGTCTAAGTCGGGTTTTAACATTTATATGTCAACATTGTTGAACAAGAAAAACACGTTAGGCAAATATAAGGCAAGAAATCAATACATGAGTGATATTTGCAGTGTTCCTTTAATAAGAATTCACGGTGCTTGGTTTTTGCGATTGCAAATAAAATACTACGACAACTGCAGAAAACCATCGCCTGCTGTTGCCCGCGCTACCTGGTGGCGTTTAAAAAAATCAAACGGAAGCAGCGACGAAAGGTTCCACTAGGTTCCACGTTCCGCTTGGAAAGCTCCTGGAGTAGGGGAACGTAATGCTATAGACGTTGTTGTAGGGTGCCTCGATTCACGCGCGTCTGTGGTGTACGGCAGCGCTAGCATCAAGGCACCCGACTTGGAGCAGTGGAACGCGTAAATTTTAATTGACTTGAGCAAACCTCTAGCGTTTTATCTGGGGAGGAACAAGATGGAAGAGGAACATCATGAGAGCTGAGCGGGAAACAGAAGGGAAGCATTTACTTGCCGGAAGCGCTAATTGACTATCGCCTTTCGTCGACATTTGCAAGAAAAGGAGCAAATATGCGGCCAATTTTTTCCCCCGGAAATTCACAGTCAGGATGCACCAGGTTACTTTGCGAAGGGGTTTCTTTACACTGATTACGCCAGTGTTTTGGCAATAAAGAAAATAATTAGTAGCTACACATGCGTTGCAAATGAATATCGGTGTCATTAAAGATGCTCCTTTTAGCATCCACTAAAACACGCACCTGGTCAAATTTCGTGAGCGAGAGACCAATAGTTGAAAGAAAGCGTAAAAATGTTTGCTGCTACGTTCTTGGGTCTACATTGAATCATGCCGTCGTTTTCAACTTCATGTTGCCATCATTGCCATTGTTTTTGGCGCGCAGTCACGAATTATGCCTCATTTTCATCGTGCAACCCCCGCAAATTCTGCTTGTAGATGTTTGGTTCGTTTCAGAAATAAAGCTCTCACTAAATGTTCGGTTAAAAGGGCGACGAGGGTGAAGCAGAAATTTAAGACATGCAAGACATGGGTACAGTGGAGGGCTGCCAATTGTGGAAAACGACTGTGGGCTGGCGCCCATTTAGCCTGCGAATATTGTTAAGAGCGAGGAAATGGCAATGAAAGCCTAATTATTCAAATGGCTACTCTCCGGACCACACTGTATACAAGTTTCTGGCCGCAAACTCTCTTTACAGCCAAATAACTCATAATGTATCCCATTAAAGGCCGCTTTGGACGGGCAGAACTAGTACTCACGAAAGCACTCCACGGGCCTGATTTTAAGGCCCGAGCCTGGCCCGAGCCCGCTTCGTGAAGCCCGAGCCTGACCCGGGCTCAAAACACCAAGCCGGGGCCCGGCCCGGGTCAGTCATCTGAAGCCCAGGCCCGGCCCGGGCTCAATCATTTATGTTTGAGCCTAGGGAGGGCCCTCATGTGTGTGACCAGGCCCGGTCTTAGACGCTGAAGAAATGTTTTTTATTATATTTGGTCCAGCATCTTCGTAGCGGGCAATCAGATGAAGCATATAGTCTGTACAAGCACGTCATGAATTGAAACGCAAAAAAAATAAGGGTTTAAAGTGCACGTAATTTAGCTTACACCATCTGCAGTTCGCGCCATACCGCCATAATAATAGGTCGCATTCTTACACGTGACACACCAGCACCTTTGATGACCGGACTCTTGGCAACTTCACGTGGTTGTCTCGGCCACAAGTTGGTATTGCTGAAATTTTTTTGCTCCCCATTTGAATCCCCGAGTATGTCCGTGCGTTGAAATATTTTACCTGCAGTGGTTCTTAATTAAGCGGTGGTCTTTCTCTAGCACGCGAGTTTGATTCCAGCCACGACAGCCGCATTTAGATTGGTGCGACGTCTGAAAAACACGTGCACCTAGACATGGGTGCACTGCACCAGGTTGTCTTAATTCCTTCCCCGCTAGGGCACTCCTTGTAACCGTATCTTTGTACGTTATCCACCAAAATATAAAATCTTGATGCAGTACATGAAATGTCCTTAAAATTACAGTATAGTGACTATCAGACCTGGCAAAACACCTTTTTTGAAACAATGCGTACAACTAACATCAAGAAGCGCGAAAAAATAAACTCAGACTATTCATTTTTATGCTCTTTTCTAGACTTCACGTCGGAACTGTTAACAGCCGGGCCTATAAATTCAAGCCCGAGCCCGGACCGGGCCCGCGGCACTGAGGCCGTGCCCGGCCCGAGCCCACCGATAATCGGCTTCAGGCGGCCTGGCCCGGCCTGAGGGCCGGGTCGGGCCCAAGCTTTTCGGCCGGCCCGGCCCCGTGCAGGGCTCTAGTACTCATTACTTCTTTTTCCCATATTATTAATAAAACAAGCGAACGCGGTAACTAAATTTAAAATGTAGAGAAGAAGTTACGCGTGGCGTAAAATTCCCACAGATGAAAACAAATCTTCTTTTGATAAAAGAAAAGCTCTCAGACCACATCCCAAGTCCACCTGACAGAAGAGCGAGAACATTTAACCCTTTGATGTGCAATGTTCCTTAGGAGCAACAACTCAAACAATATTTTTTTATCTCACCCTTTGAAGTTTCCTTCGAAATTTATTACCATCTGTTGACAGACAAAGGTTCATGGGCGTTCGAAAATTAAAAAAAAAATGCGGCAGCGTGTAGTTCCGCGTGCTAAAAAAAAGGTCTGTATGCGTGTCAACGTCTCTAGCCCGGGGGCTCAAAAGGCTAGTGACAGGTAAGCGATATTGTGAAATTTTGTTGTTATTACAAATGACACTAATACAAACTGCATGTCATTGTCTTCACATCAACCATAAATTATGCTGATCAAGGTAGCTTTCCTGTTCAACTGATATATAGCCAGCCAGTGCCCAGTGGGTCATTGTGTCGGTTCTAATGAACCAACGTTTTTTCTGACTTAATATTTGTGATTTCGGAAGTCCTTTTAGAACATAAAAATGTTTCCACAGTCTTAAGCAAAAAGATAGTGTTTTGGGCATCAAAGGGTTTCAATGCAAGTTCGGGTATTAACCCCGATGAGAATTTTGAGTTCTGCTCCTCATTTTAAAGGCATCTGTTTTGTGCCGCTTCAACGGAAGCAGCGAGGCGGCGCGGTCACGTCCGGTGTCCGCCTCGTCACAGGCATGAAATAGCTCCGTACAATCAAAGGAGGCGCGTTGGAAAACGACGACGAAACTTGAAAATCCGCCCTGGCACTCGCGTAACACTAAGGAGAAGACTCGAGCAAACGACGCGTTGTGTTTATCGTGGCCATGTACTCCCACTAGGTATAACGTGCATAATAAAGGCTCGGAATCACGCACGTGTAGCAGCGCAACAGCGCCTTCATCGAATGGACTCGAGGAAGTTTCCCCGCTCTCCAATTTTCGCTAAAGCAAAGGTCGCGTTCTGCCTGTGCGCACAGCTTTAAAAGAAGGAAAGCATGTTGGACAGCTTCGGCTTTGAGACGTGTATGTCGGGAGCGCGTCTGCTTGCCTAAAATCCATGGAAACATGTGGGCGCGAAAGTCGAGCAGCTCCTTCCGCACCATCGAGCTGTCGGTGCACCGGTGCGAGCCCGATTCGGTGCCTGGCCGGGCGAAGCCAACACAGCCTCGGCCCTCTTGCTCCTATCCGGCGGCTCTTCCCTATACAAAGATGCCTTCGGGGCTCTCCAGAGATTCCTTGCCGAAACAAGTTTCGCGGAAAGGCTGCCCGCTGCACTATCTGTGTTGGGAGGCCGACCGTTCATTTCATCTTCTCATTCCCTGTTAGCCAGACCCGGTGTTGATTAGAAAGCCCTCGTGACGAGAACCAGCCATCGGCGGGGTTAGATGCTTTTTGTTTCATTTTCAACAAAGAACAGCTCTTTCTTTGGTTCACGCAAACGAGTAGCGCCTGCGCGGCTTCTGGGGACGACAGGAGGACGACAAGTAAGACAGTCTGAGGGGGCGTAAACATGCGGGGGTACGCTGCTCAAGCGCGCGCTTTGTCCATCGCCCGTTTGTTGTCCTCGGGAGCTGCCTGTAGTAACGTCAATGTTAATGACGGGAGGCGGCGCTTAGTGAGTGCCAGGCTGGGAGCGTTGTTGGCCTTGCGCGCTTGGCAGCCGCGCGCCCCGCGATGGTTGGAAGGTGTCGAGGTATTGCCCGTTGAACGCCATGGACGGCCAAGCCTATTCTGCCACCCTTTACCTTGAAGGCGCCTACACTGATTTTGACAGTGAAGGGCTAGGATCCAGAAGATCGTCTAAGGCGTTGCAGTGAACGCGGACCGAAATTTTTTTCAGCGTAGGCCAAAAAACATAAACAAATATAAAAAAAACAGGTCTTTGGACTTTATATTTCCATATTACCCCTAGGAAGATGTCCTTCCAGCAAAGCAATTGTGTTTAGAGGTGAAGCAGATTTTAAGCGGAGCAGTGTAAGTTTTGTCTTTGTAAGCTTGTTTTCCTACCTCGTGGGTTGCACAGTGAAGCATGACCCTCTCCGGATGGAGTATGGTTACAGTTGCACACATCCCTCCTCCGGACGGCCGCCGCCTCTTTCCCTTGTCATGAATTCTCCTCGCTACGCGCGGGGTCTCTCTCCCTTTGACATAGCGCAGGGCGGCGCGCTCTCCGGCCGCCACCTGTGCGGCGCACTACAGACGTCATCGTCTCTACCCACCAATCGTGTGTGTCCTTTGTGGGTGACGTAGAAATCACGCCAATGCCCTTATAATTCAACGTAGGAAATCTCCAATGTACCTTAACCGCGACGCAGCGATCCCCTCAGAGCGCCAGCTTCGTTGGACTTGCGTCTTCACAGGATCAAACGGCTCTGAATCTTTAAGTGACTGTGCAGATAAGCCAGCAAGTCTGTGCACAATCTTCATGACGCCGCGTAAAAAACGAGAGACACGGAAAGCGAGGATACGTACCCGTACACCTAATCGTGTAGTTCCTCGTTGAACTATGCAGCGCTACCACTCGTCTGAACTCTCGATACCCCATCGCCTTTTTTTTTCCTTCTGCAGTGTTGACCCCTGACCATAACCCATAATTTTAACTCTCTCAAGTCATCTTGTCCGCATGGTTGATCATGATGCCCCTCAATTTTGAATCGCTTCGGACTGAGAAGCAAGTTTGGTGAATAGAATCCGCACTGCGACATCAGCCAACACAAAATGCCGAGCTCACATTTACTTATCAATTGTTAGCAGGACCCCATTTTGCTTGCAGGTGCTCACTTGCAGTCGTTATTTGCTACCTCGCAGTGATTCGCGACTAACGGGTATTGCTATGAAGCACACGTCGGCGATCGCTTAGGCGGGTATTGTTGGCAGGCGCTATAAGCGATCGACTTAGTGAACGGAAGCGTTTCCTCTGATACACTGCGAATACATCTCGGAGCTTAGCAACACAGGTGGGGTAGTTGGGGACTCCAGAAAATAAGGGCCATGCGAAATGACAGGTAAATACTTGAAGTGCCAGTGGGGTATGTTGATACATGTTCATGATTGGAACAGCGGTATTCAAAAATGAAGACGAACCAAGAAGCACAAAACACAAGCGCTTCGTCTTGCGTTTCTTGCTTCGCCTTCGTTTTATTATTAGCGCTGTTCTAATTATGAAGGTAAATACTGCAGGCGAGTATGTGTTGTCTTATAAGAACGAGCATCAAATACGCTTTACCCCATGCTCTCAACCCCGGAAGTAATTTTTTCAGCACTTACTTTTGACAGGATTTGGTCGCTCAACTCAAGTAACCCATCATTTCTCTGTTGACCTGAAGTACAGATAGTCGATTTACTCTCAAGATCGGAAAAGGGGAAAACTTCACGCGCCTATCATGGCTACGTCACAAAATTGCCTACGTAGCGTCACACCAGTTTGAAGTGTGGGCTTGTGCTGCGACCCCAAGATATTGATGCTAACATACCTTATTTTTAACTCCGGCTTTGTGGTTGCTTGGTCACCGCATAAAAAGCATAAATCCACCCTCAAATCATTCAAGTCAGCCCCGTGGACTTGCCAGTGTGTCGTCACCGCCGGCAGAGAAAGAGGGGGCATAGAAATTTTGTGCTGCACAACTCCCTGCTTGGTGAATGAAATCACTGTGAACATTCACTTGAGGTGTTAAGCAATGTGTGCGCCTTATTCGGTGTACATTTGAAACCAAAAAAGGTGATTTTGGAGCTTCTTACCACGCCGTGTGTGCGAAGTTCAAGTGGAGAAGCACGGGCGCAAGTTTTTTTTTTTTTTTTGTAGTGAATATGCTTGCCTCTAGTACGGAGCACATCGTTTAAAAGGTTCATTTGGGTTTCCAGGAAGCATTCTACTAAAGCTATAGTAGGGGATGAATCCAAGTAAGCATTAAGAGAATGAACTAAGAGGAACACGAAGCATTGGAGGGTGCCGATGCTGTTGTGCCTTGCAGTTGTTTTTGAATTCTTGGAAAATGACTTCCCAACTTCTCTGCTTGCAACACGAGGAACGAGAAATTCTGCCAACGCAAAAAAAACCGCCTAACGTGCACGTCAAGTCATGTTCCTAACCAGCCATCGCCTATCTGTCAAGTACTGCCGTTTTTATTTACTTCGAATTTGAGTAAAGCTAGCTATTTATGATGACCCGGTATTGGCGGCTATCTTCTATTCAGTCGGTGCCGGACCAAGCGAGAAACACAATTGCCTTTATTAGTTAACGTTCAAGTACGGGTAAAATATAAACGTTCACGCGTGGTGATATTGAAACGGCAGATCCACGGAAGGCGAATACGTGTACAGGGGCTCATATTAGCTCTCCATGACGAGATCTTCCTCACCTATGTTGTGGTTAAAAATTGAGTCGACCTTTTCATTCTACAAATGTACCAAGTGGGTCCTACCTGCTGCTGCGTCTTGGGTATTGTACTGCGAGAGTTGCTTGCTTGGTCTGCTGCAACTGACGCCGAACTAAGCTCGCTGGCGAAGACCATTCCTACTAAACTAAATGAAACCTTACATCTCTTATTAGTCGATGTTCAGTTGGTCTACTCCGCGCCGTCGTTACATGCACAGTGTACTAGCAAAGCCTCCAAGACCTTTTAGGGGCGAAGCCCCTTAGGGGCTGGGGCTCTTGGGGTTTACTGTCGTCGTCGTAATCATCGTCTCATGTAGTCACGATAAAACTCGTTTGCTCGTCATGATAGAACGTAACGCGTAATAAAAAAAAACACCGGGACACTCGTTTACACCTCTTGATACACAGCTTCGTGCTTCAACGACAGGAGACTTTTACAGCAAAGCTCTATACCTTTACCCGCCAACGGTTTCATCTCCGTAAGCAAAAACGCCAAGGCGCCAAGAATACACTTATACATTGCATGCTTCGCCCCTCCTCAGGTTTTACTTCAGTGGAGATGGCCCGGTTTTTATATGTCTCCATCGGGTTGCGAAGACCTTCCCCACATGGATGTGGATATTCCAGGGAAAAGCGGGCAAAGTCGAATGAACCTTTTGCACACCGACAATGTGCTAGTTCGGCGAAGGTTCTAAAGTGTGCGCCGAAAAGCGTCGCGTACGCGAGGATTTACAAGACCACTCAACCAGTACGCGCAGAGGAAATGGAAGCAAACGAAAAATGCAAACCCCTGGCCACAGCTTTTTTTATCCCCGCACAGCCACACAGATAAAAAAAGGCGAGACTAGGAGACGTAAACGGCCTTGAGCCCCCCGAAAAGCAGCTCTGGCCCTCGAAGCTCAAACTAACGGCGCAGTTGAATTGAGAGAGAAGTAGGTGACGCGGCGGTGGATGCCGGAGACGAACCACACAAAGATAAGCTTAAAAAAATCTTTTTTAGTCTATATTTCGCTGAAAAACAGGGCACACTCGCTTCTCTTATTGCGAATGGTTTGAAAAGAAGGACACATCGGGAAGGAAGGCGAAGCACTGCAGACAAAGAAAAAGCGAAGACGAGGCTACAGGATGAACACAGCAGCCTTTTCGAGTGATCCCCTGCGCGCGAGAAAAGCGGGCGCGAATGCGTTTCGGCGAAGCGTTGAAATGGCATTCGAAGCTCGCCACCCGTTGAGCTCGCGGCGCGTTCCGCGAGAACAGCCGCACTCATGATGGCCAAGAGTACGCGGAGAAAGGAAAAGGAAGTGGAGAAGGAGGACGGAAAAGAGTACCAGGAAGGAGGAGAGAAGACAACCACACAGCGTCGTTGTTACGGGGCGATTTGATTTAAAAAATGTCGACACCAAAGAAACAGCAAAAACAAAAATAACAAGTTGCCACCTGGACGCGTACTTCAGGGAGTGAAAGTTCCCTTCTTATGTACTCCAGGATAAGAATACACCAGGCAGGAATGCACCAGGCACGAGCTGACGCCAACGTCCACAAGTGTTCGGTGCAGCGCCGCGAAGTGAAGTGCGGGACTGCGAGAAGAGAGAGAGAGAGAGAGAGAGAGAGAGAGAGAGAGAGAGAGAGAGAGAGAGAGAGAGAGAGAAAGGTTCCTTATCGGCTTGCTGTTCTCCAGATGTCGTCAAAACACGATAGTTTGATACCGCTCCTGCCGCGTAATTCCCCCTCCTCAATTCCTCTCTTGCCTCTTATGCTCCTCCCCCCCCCCCCTCTTGTTTCTTCTATAGTGAAAGCAATGGAGGTGCTTGCGTTAAGTTAGTGGTTTAGCAAGCGGATTTAGCTCCGCACCAAACGTGCCATTGAGTTTTAAATTGAGCTTTTCAGGTGGAAAACTCCTGGTTCGGTTGCGCGGTTGGCAGTGTTGGTCGTTGCGAGAACTGAATGGTATTTGCTTTTGCGTGAATTACCTTGGTCACAAATTACGGCGTTGTGAGCGTTTAGGCCTAGCTTGTATATTGGGATGTCCGTTACACAAGTGAAAATTTTAATGAAAAATCTACACAGTTATCGGTGCTGGCTGAGGGCGATGATTAAAGGGAGACTGAAGTGAATTTGTCAAGCTCCCGGTTTTGCTTGCAGTGCGTAGACTGGCTCAAATTACCTCACTTTTCACTGTTTAACCGGTTGATAAGTCGTTAATTATTTTATAAAGCGGGAAAGAAGAAAAACTACCATGCGCGGTCTGTGGTGGCACCGCGGTGAAGAGATGGCACCGTGATTGGACGATGTCCGATGTTAGCATTCAAACAAGTTTCGGTTTCGGTTCTGTAAAACAACATGTTTGACATCCGACGGCATCGTTGGATGGGCCTTCTCGATATCTCCGTAATCGCCGTACCAAAGAAAATGGCAGCGTATCTGCTTTCTTTGCTGCAAAAAACTGCTGCTATGGCTCATGCATGTCCTCATTATCCAGTGCACTGAGGTTACCAGCGTTCTTTTAGTTAAAAATACCCCTTTGAGTGGTATTTGCGACAGAAATAAAAAAGACAAGTTCATAACGGAGCCCGGAAAGAGGCGACACAAATGCAAACACTTAAAAGGGACCATGCAGACCAAAAGACCAAAAACAACTTTGTTCAATATGAAAGAATCTTTAATAGATAAAACGCAAGAAATACAGAAAAACTCGAATTTTAGGTTACAGTGAGGTTTTATTGTCGGGAGTGAAGGAATATGAACCTGACCAGCGTTAAAACCGTAGTTGTCACTCTGTGAAGTGCACGTTGCCATCCAAATGACACGGCCTAACAAAACTAGACCCCCTCCCCCCCCTGCAATCGTCCGGCCACGCTTCACGGCAGTGGCTTAGGTCGGCAGCCAGCACTCTGACAAACAGGATTCAATGACGTCACAGAGAAATTGCCAGAAAGTGTCTGGGGGGCTGGATGGCTTCATATGTTTTCTTATAATATATATCTCGATTACTTATTCGAAGTTCGCGATCACATTCGTATTATTCAAGGGGTATTTTCAATGAAAGAAAAGCGTTTTGTCCTCATGGCGCCTTTAAAGAAAATTCGCCGCCTCGGGTTGCCCCGAGATCAGCGAAAACATAAAGAAAGAAAAAGACGTGCGTTGTCTCAACAACTTTCAAGGGGGCAGGACGAGCACGGGAAGGTTTAATTGCGTTGAATTGCACTCATCATGGAATGAACCGGAGGGGGAAGGAGAAGAGCGTGAAGAGTGGGCAGGGACAAGGCAGGGGCGAGGACAAGGAGACAAGGACAAGGACAGGGCGACGAAGAAAAAAGGCAGGGGCCCAGAAGATGTCCTCTTTTAACAATATTTGCAGCGAAGCAAGCGGATACGTGGCCGATTTCTGCTTGCTTTCTCTCTTCAGCTTTCCCAACCTTTATTCTCCAATTTCATTCGAGCACTCCCTTCATTTTTGTTGCTTCAGAAGCGGCTGTATTTGCTTAATGCCATATCAGCAGACCTACTGCGTGCGGAAGCCGCAAGCCTGGCGGATTCCTTTCGTTCTATGTGCAGATCAGAACGGTCTGAGCCACGAGGTTCCGAAAATACCGCAGTCGGCGCTTACGACAGACAATTGGCCTATCGGGTACCGTTGCTATCCGCAAGAGAGCTGACTGCTTCACTTGTACAGCCGTTTTCTTGCGCATTCAACTCGGCTGCCCATGCGTACACGGTAAGTTGATGTGTGATACTCGGTTGATATTCACTTTTAGCCTATGCTAATATACAGGTATGCATGTTGTGCAAAAGTTCAAAGTTCATCCGTGGTGGCGGGGTTTCCTGGATCCCGAAAGAAGAGAAAAGGAAGAAAAAGAAAAACTTCTGAGCGTAAATCACAATGCGTGAATTCCCCCAACTAATCTTAATGGCCACCCCTCCTCGCTGGCAGGTCCCACGCATAATAGAGATTTCGTTCCCTATCCTTTCGATGACAACGTAAGCGCTACAGTAATTGTCGGCGCCGAAATGTTTTCTTTGATTGGGAAGTTTACCGCGCCCAAACTACACCTTGGCTATGAGGCGCTCTCATAGTGGAGGGCTCCGTATAAATTTGCTACATCTGCCTGCCGTAGGACGTCAGCTTCCTCACCTCAACCCAGAAGGCAGCAAAGGTGTTCGGACACTCCCTGAGAATCGCGGACTTGCACACAAGTGAACTTCTAGCACCTCAATGTTGCGCACATCTCCCCAGTTCTCTCTTTTCCTTTTCATCTTCCGTCTTCCTGCTTTCGCTATCTTCTTTTTTCATTTGCCGCTTCTCCTCGTATAGCATAGAACATACCTGGTTAATACTCTCGTACCACCTTCAGTTCTAAGATGAAACGGCAATGAAGTTTGCGATATTTCTTAGTGTCAAAGCATTTCCACCTGCAGTACGGTAGTTCAAAACAGCTCAGCATAAAAAATGAGTGCTACAAAAAAGCTGCTCTGTAGTTGCACAAATGGACGCCAAAAAGAAATCAAGAACAGATTTCCTGCCTAATGTTCTTTCGGGTGTTCCTTTGGTTTATTAGTTCGCAAGCATTACTCGGGTCGACTGCAATAAATCTGTGCGCGCACTGACAACCCTAGCCGACTGTTACGTACCCACGCCAGAGCAGGTACCTATGAAAGGGCATTGCACAAAACTATTTTAAATTGGGTAATGAAATGATTTTTTAGGTGACTGATGAAGTTCAATCTATAAATCAATCAATTAGGTTGAGAACAAGACACCTTGAGCCTTGAAGCCTAGCAAAGTGCTACACATGCCCACATAGGTGTGTATACGCAGACATATACGCTTACTATAATGCACACACGTTAAAGAGAATGGGCCAGATCTATTTGTAGTCTCTTAATGAGGCAAAGGAACGAAATAAGGCTTGCTGCCGCACCTAGAGCTAATCTGGAGCGGATCACTCCGTAATACCAATTTTTTTGTTCCGCATTGGGAGATCGTACGTAAGCTTACCAAACGGCCTCGAGGTACTTTATCTTTGCCAATTTTTGCAGTTCCTTGCTAAGTACGCTGCAATAGGGCAAGAGCAGAGCAGCCTCATATAAAAGTCGTTTAGAAAATCCGAGCCTTTCCACCCTGGGAAGAGGGAAGTATAGCGAAGCTGGCGGTCTGTTTGGATTTGCCATGTGAAGGGTAGCTGCATCGAAGATTTGTTATTTTGAATTATCCGGGCTGGGACTCGATTTCTAGGTCTCAGACTAAAGAAACACACGATTGTTGGGTAGAGACGCTGTCGTTCTATTATAGCGCGGCTACGCCAGTCTCAGCGCAGGCTGCAGGCCGCCGCACAGGGTGCCGCCGAGTAACGCGCGGCATTGCGCAAAGGGGGAGATAGACGTCGCGCGTAGCGTGCAGTACACACGACTCAGGAAAGAGGCGACAGCGCTGGAGAGGAGAACGAGGACACTGTGCTCTGAATTTCCACTCCCCCTCTACTTCCCTTCCTCCGCACTGGGTTGCATGCCGGAGAGCTCCCTGTCGAGCTCAAATTGTCCCTGGTGCACTTCCTCCACTTTTCCTTTCCTTCAAATCACCAACACAAACTTTGGGTGGATATGCTTCACTGCGCATCACTAAATGTGGAAAAAACAAAACGCTGTGTCTAAAGGTACGTCGGACGTACCCGCAAAATTTCTTAAAGATACGTCGGACGTACCCGCAAAATTTCTTAAAGATACGTCGGACGTACCCGCAAGATTTCTTAAAGATACGTCGTACAGGGCCCAGAGTGCTCGAAAGCGGCGTTGCTCGAAACTAGCGTGGCTATCTCGAACCATCGACGGCAAAACCATCACGCGTTTAACGACGCCTAACCTGACGCGGAATGTATTTTTTTTCCTCGTGTTCCCTAGTTGGACCTTATTTGAAGGGGCAGTTAGAGCCTTCGCTGAGGTCAGAGATCGAATGCGGACCACTACGGGTTCTCGCAAGAGGGAAACAAAATCATGTGCGACGCAAATGTCTTTCTTTTTTTTCCCCTCATGCTTCTGTTTAAAGCCCTAACCACATGCATGGACGCGAAATCACGCGTCGCGCGAGCGTCGGCGTCGTTCGGCGTCAACGCGCGGGCCCGCAGGAGACCGGCGAAGTCGCGCGCCAGTCGCTGCGTCGGCGGGCGTTGCTGGACACGTATGCCATCCTCTTGAAGTCGTTTATGAGCAGTTATTGTCGCTTCTTCAACTGCAATTATCAAGACTTTAGCTTTAGCAAAAAAAAAAAAAATCACTTGGAGTCTTTATTTATTGCTATGTATGTTGGCGGGCAAATATTGAAGTGCTGCGAAATGTATATCGAGCCAGCACGGTCAAATCAAAACAAAATAAGATAGAATGATAAACGAAGACGCACCTCGCACAACTGCTTTAGTTGCTACTTGATTTAACCTTCATGTTGCGTACCGACTGCACGTTGATGAATTCAAATTGTACGCAAAACAAATTTCAGCGCTGCCTTGGTACTGAGGTTACCGTCGAACGTCGTTTGTAGGTTAAAAGGCAGGGTACTCTGGCACCCTGTCTGTACCCTGTAAAAAAAAAGTGATCAAACCATCGCCGCAAAAAAAAAAAGAAAAAGATAAAACCGTCGTTACTAGGATTCGAACCACGGACTTTCAAAACAGAAGCCCGCCTCTCAACCGCTCGACCACGCGAGGAAACGACAAAGTTTGAGGAATTCGGTGTACCAACTGAGGCTGCCCACGAATAGTGTCGGGTGTGCTTTCTTTTGGTCGTATTTGAGAGATTTGAGCAGTGGTAACGCTTGCTTCTTGCGCACCGATGTTGGAGCCGAGGACAATAATGCTAGTGCTACAAGCGATGTAACCACAGCTCCCTTATTTGAGTCAAGAAAAGCTATCGCACATCCCCGGTCTCCCCTGCGCAAGCCACGGGAGCTACGAATGGAATGGAATGCGCCAGAATTCTGGCGGTGATAACGCTTGCTCGTCACGCACCGATCTTGCTGACAAGCCACATTATGCTAATACTGGATGCGATGTAACCAGAGCTCCCTCATTTAACTCACACAAAGCTATCGCAGATCCCCGATCTTCCGGATGAAAGCCGCGAACAAGCCACAAATGTATGAGCGCTTGCGAACAGAAATAGCTTGCAATTTGTCTCAAGGCAACCGATTACCGTAAGTTAAAAGAAATTGATTGTTTTCTGCTGAAAGGAACGACCCCAAACCCCGCGAAGACGGACGCCGCCGCTCGCTTTCCGATGCTCTCTCGCGCTGCGTCGACGCCGATATCTGGCGAGCGTAGACATCGGCGTCGCTCAAGTTTCAGCTCGCGTCGCCATGCATTTCTGGCGACGCGACGTCGACGCGAGAAAACGCTGAACGTATACGCTGCATGGTTGGGCCGAGTGAAACCGAATACACCGACGTACTTAAAAAAGTTTCGCGGATACGTCCGAAGTATCTTTAAAAAATCTTGCGGGTACGTCCGACGTATCTTTAAGAAATCTTGCGGGTACGTCCGATGTATCTTTAAGAAATGCTGCGGGTACGTCCGACGTACCTTTAGACATAGCGAAAACAAAAACCAGGCTTAAACCGACCTTTTTAAAGTCGGCTTTAGCACTAGGCACACGTGACCCGCTAGGAAGACATCTTTTAAGGGCAATATTAGACATTCTATTTCAAAGTATCGAAGCCCTATGTCTTTTTTTTTTTGTCATTTCTTCCATACGCTGAATACACGCCACTGAGTAAAGCGTTCACAGCGCTACCAGGACCCGGGGAATGGGACCTATATACAGCTTCGCTGTAAAACCCGTTCTACTGAAAACGCAGAACATTGTCTCTCGAAGACCTGCTTCCGGGTGTTCAGTCTTAACAATGCTCTTTTTCGACCCTCGTCCACATAGTTGCGATTCCCCGCACCAACCGGACGACCAACAAATCCCATTTAGACAGATAAACAAACCTGGAACTTGAATAAAAAATACAAATGACATTCCAGAATTATTATCATGGAATAATTTCACACCCCAAGCAATATCAGGATGCGATGATTTCCGCTGTTTCTAAAGATCTGGTAGCTGAAAGCACAAGTAGCAGACGTCAAGCTCAACTAAATAACATTGACCACTATTACCGAAAATGCGGAACTGCATTAGACAATATAGGCACAAAAATTTAGCGATAATTATTGAATTTCCAGGCATAGCTAATAAATAAGACGGAAATTTGGAATATTTTAGAAGTCATGGTAATGAAAACAAATTGCAAATTTGTATAATTTTACATCTCTTATGTTATACCAATTTTTGGTATGATACAAACAATAAGACTATAGGAAGCATAGGGAATTGACAGTTTGTCAGGAGGAGGACCAAGGAAGGATCCGCCAAAGGAATGAAGACCGTCTACGGTGATTCATGATCAGTATTACTATAGTCCCCCATTTATGTAGTCCGCTCTGTTAGACGCAGTTTGAGATGCCCATTTTCCCTGATTCATTGTTCCCCATAGAAATAATTCACTTTTGTCCTCATGTTTTATTTATAATGTTTATTGTCAATCTTTTAAATTTTCTGTATGAATTTCTCGTAATAACTCGGCTGCGGTATTGGTGCATTTGCCGCATGCGCAGCGAGGGTCTGGGCCAAAGTAAAATTAGCAATGGCTTAGCTCGGCTATGCGAAGATATACGTAGCGTGAGTTAAGGTTCAGCTGGTTACTCTTAGCTTTCCTGGTTGTCAAGGATTAGCTTCATTATCATGTTTGCTGCTTTTTCAGTGACACAAATGGTATACGCATTATGTGACACATGTATATTTATCATGCGGCTCCGACGCAGCGTCACCAATCGCCCCAGAGCTAAGTTGGTTCCACAGGCGCACGCCGGTCTTGCTTCGACGCACGAGCCATCGGTTCCACACCCGGCCACCCCTCGCATGATCATCAAGAGGACCAGGCAGCCACGTGCGCAATGGAGGGACTGAACTGGAAAGGACTTTATACAAACAATTCCTGCAGTAGACAGGTGCTGGGTTACGGCTCCGCCTCGACGTAGCCTGGCATCGCGCCTTCTTCTGCGACCCTACCCGTCACAAGCCCGTTTTACGGAGCCCGTGCCTTTCGAGCGCGGCGAAGACCTGCTGGATGGCCCATGACTGGTCGGTCGTGCTTGTCGATTCAATGACTCTCTGGAGTTCCTCTGGATACTCTTCGAAGTGCGCGCCGTCTGGGTCGGCGGCGCAGTCCCACATATGATGTGCCACCGGTTGGCCGGTCCTTTCTTACACACACTGCATTGGTCACTCTAGTACTCGTCCGGGTACATTCGGTGTAAGGAGGCCGGCGACGTTGTCGACGCCGTTTGGAGTCTTCTTAGATGTATTGCCTTGGAACGGAGATCGGCAAAGAGGCTGGACGCGGGGGGTGTGGTTCCACAGGCGCACGCCGGTGTTGCTGCGACGCACGAGCCATCGGTTCCACACCCGGCCACCGCTCGCATGATCATCAAGTGGACCGGGCCGCCACATGCTGCGTTTGCGGAGCACGGTGTTGCTGCGACGCACGAGCCTACGGTTCCACACCCGGCCACCCCTCGCATCATCATCAAATGGACTGTGCCACCACATGCCGCGCATGCACAGCACGGCTCTCCAGGAGCCACGGGAAACTGCTCAACCTCGGCCAGTGTAGCTCACGCTACAAAAAGCAGCATTGTTCGTTACACAAATTCAATGCCTCCTCCTCCCACCCCACGTTTCTTGCGGCCACGGCTTCTTCTCTGGTCTACTGCGCTCAGGGGGAACATTGCTGCTCTCGAGCATTGATCTCGGACGTACGCGAACAGTTATGTTTTATGTGAGCACTCCCATGAGCGCAATTCCCATCGAGTTGTGGCACGCGTCTTTTCACTGGTCGGCGTCCCACCTTACAACCTGAATTTTTCGCAAATATGGCCCTGCAGCCGTTCGCAGACAGTTCAAAATAAGTCTGTGTCCAATCTCGGTGAGCGAGCGAGCTATCGGGGGTGGCAAGGCCACCGCTTTGCTCTGTGCGACCACTCGTGCTTTACAGAAAGGGGGGGAGGTGGGGAAGCGTTCTACATATGTAAAAAAAGATGCGCAGGCCCTTCGTCGGATAGAGAGGAAGGCGTGCAGCATGCAAAGCTGCCCAACTCAACAGGCGTCAGGCGTATGTAGAACGGTATGTTAAAGGTACTTCGTATGCACGAGTGCTTGTCCCATATTGTTCTCTGCAAGCCTTCGTGACACGCGCATCAGTGTGAAAGTTAACCACGTCGTTGGCCCAGGCAGACAATGGGACATTGTCTGAGGACGCTCTTCTGGGACCCCGGTCAGACCGGCAGTGTTCAAAAAAGGCGTTCAAGGCAGTGCTGGCATTATTGAAAAGATAAGTTTTTGCAGCTAGATTGTAGCTTAGGCCCTGTTCTGGGGAATTATTGAACGGAAACTATACAGAGTATGACACTACTTTTTGTCGAAGTCATACCATTCCATCATTCATATTATCAACATACTTGTTAGCCTCTACCTTTAACCTCTACAGAGGAAGGGTTCATGGAGCACACTGCCGGGCATATTCTGTGCTACAGTGGACCCCACGAGCGAAAAGAACACGGGGTTGGATTTCTAATCGGCAGATAAATAGGAGGAAACGTGGAGAAGTTTTTCACCATTAGCGGGAGAGTCGCAGCAGTTGTGATAAAGCTAAACAAGCGACACAGGTTAAAGGCAGTGCGGTTAAAGACAGTGCGGTTAAAGACAGAACAGGCTAAATACAACAAACAGCTACGATGATGAAGCTGCGGACACTTTCTACGAGGACGTCGAATCAGTAATGAAGAAGGCAACAATGCAGTTCATGGTCGTGATGGGAGCCTTTCACGCAAAGGTTGGTGAGAAACAAGTGGGGAAAGGTGAGTGGGAAACTTCAGAATAGACAATCGCAATAGTCGAGGGGATACACGAATTGGATTTGCAGAGAGAAATAAGAGGAGGTTAATGAACACATTCTTCTAGAAGCGCAGTAATAGGAAATGGACATGAAAAAGTCCCGATGGTACAACCAAAAACTAAATTTACTTTATTCTAAGTGACAGCCCGGGTGTCGTGCAAAACATATAGGTGCTAAGTAAGAACCTTAGCAGCGATCATAGGATGGTGAGATGCAAGCTACGGCTGAATCTCAGGAGAGAAAGAACGAAACTCATGAATACTAAGAAACCCCGCAAGGAATCACCCAGAGATAGATCACAGGAGTTTAAAACAACTCTTCAGAACAAATTCGCACTCCTAGACAAGCAGAACGAGGTCAGTGAAAACAGTATAAATAACACCAAAACATCGACAATCGGTGAATCAGCAGCAGCTGTGGGAAAAGCAACATGTAAGGAACAAACTCAAAAACTAATTAAGAAAGCGAAGGAAAGAACTGTCCAACGCAACATCATGAAAGGGACAAGTACGGTAGATCGGATCGAATTAGTCCAGCTGTCGAAACTGATTAACAGAAATAAAAAAAAGACATTCGCGCATATAACATGGCAGTGATCCAGGAAACGCTGCAAATAGGGGGAAGCTTGAAAGCAACTAAGAGAAGGCAGCCATCGGCAAAGACAGGGTGTACGCACTGAGAGATGAGCCGGAAAATATTACGCACATCTTGGACGAGGCAAAAAAAGGTATCAGAATAGAACGATCAGTACCAGGTAGTATGCCGCCGACGTTAGACGAGGGTAACTACTGAGAATACAGGATCAACTTAAGACGTCCCACTTTTGTAACTAAAGAGAATGTTGGAAAGGCTCTCAAAGGCATGAAAATAGAAACATCATCAGGTGACGACGACATAAGCATAGATCTTTTGAAAAAGGGAGGAGATATTGTACTGGAAAAGCTCGCTGTACTATTTTCGGAATGCCTGAAGACTGAGAAATTGCCCATAGCCGGGGGAAATTCCAAAATTAGTATGATTCTTAAGAATGGAGATCCCAAGGACCTCAAGAATTCCAGACCCATCAACGTACTCTCAGTTGTTTACAAGCTGTTTTCCAAAGTTATGGTTAGCCACAAAGGTGACAGCCTGGATTCCTATTAAGCCAGAGAACAGGTTGGGTTTAGGAAAGGGTACTTAACCATTGATCACATCCAAGTGGTCAACCAAGTGATCGAAAAATACTCAAAGTACACTAACCGGTTTACATGGCATTTATAGATAACGAGAATGCGTTTGATCCCGCACTCACCGCAGTCGTCTTAGAAGCCCTAAAATACCAGTGAATAGAGGAAGCCTACTTAGGACTTATAGAAGACATCGATAAGGGCTGCACGGGCAGGATAACCCTGCACAAACAAAGCGATACATTTCCGATCCGAAAGGGAGTAAGACCGGGAGATACCTTCCCGCCAAAACTGTTCGCAGAATGTCTGGAGGCGGCGTTTATAAAGCTTGACTACGTAAACGTAGGAATAAGGATAAACGGGGAATACTTGAGCCATTTGAGATTTGCTTTCGAAACTATAGTTTTGCTGAGTGATACTGCAGAACACATGCAAAAAATGCTTGGGGAACTAGAATCGAAAAGCCCCGCCGTGGGGCTAAAAGAAATATGAATAAATCTAAGGAAACGAGAAATAAGAATGCCGAGAACGTCTTTTTCAGCTTAGGAAACGGAACCCTAGAAGACAGAATATAACTACCTCGGACAGATGGTTAGTGCTGACCCCACCGTGAGAGAAAAATCCGGCAGAGAATACGTATGAGGCTGTGGAGCATTCGGAAAGCGCTCCCTAATAATGAAAATAAGCTACCTCTGTCACTCAAAAGAAAAATATACCACCAGGGCATACTGCCAGTGGTTACCTACAGAGCTGAAACTTGGCGCCTTACTAAATAACTATAAAGCGAACTTAGGTAGGCTCAACAGGACATGGAACGAATCATCGCAGGAATAACTCTTAGGGACAAGAAACGAGGTACCTGGATCAGAGAACAGACTAAAACTGGCGATATTATAGTTAAAATAAAGAAAACGAAATGGACTTGCACTGGCCATGTAGTGAGACGAACCGACAACCAGTGGACAATTAGGGTAACAGAATGGATACCAAGAGGTGGTTTGAGAAGAAGGGGACGGCAAATACCCCGATGGAGGGATGAAATAAATAAATGGGGGGGGGGGGGAGGTAAGCTGTGGACTCGAGCAGCGCGGCGCAGGAGCAGTTGGAGGTCAATGAGAGAGGCGTGCGTCCTGCAGTGTACCTGAGCAGGCTGATAAGGATGATGATGATCATGATGATGATGACAGTGATAATGATAACAACAACGACGATGGCGATGATGATAATGATGAATATGATTATTATTATTATTACCGAAACCAGCCCTGTTTGCCCTACGCCGCCAACTCGTCAATCCCCTTCGGAGCAACGCGTTGACGATCCTGCCCGACCCCCTTTGACAACAATTGCCACAAAGGGTGAAAAGAATACAAAGAAGGGAAATAGGCCTGCATTCCTTGGAGCCATGGAGTCGTGTGCATTGTCGGTGGTTGAGCGGCCGCAGCGTCAAAGGGCACTATTTGTTTCAAAGTTGAGCCCTGACACTGCCACTGCTGACCTCAAGAAGCACATCGAATCTCAAAATATTTGTCCCCTTTCCTGCCGGCGGCTGAAAACAAAATATTTGTCGTACTCCTCATTCTACGTCATGGTTGACGAAGAAAACATGAAGCGTCTGAACGACCCCTCAATGTGGCCGCGTGGCTGCATTTTCAAGCCATTCCGTGGGATTCTACATGATGATATGCTCCATCCTTCAGAGTCTGTAATTGACAGTGAAGGTGTGTAATTTGGACATCTTTTACCAAAACGCTCGTGGTCTACGAACTAAGCCAACTGAATTTTTCGCTAATGTTATTTCGTCTTCGTTTCCTGTCATTGTGATTACCGAAACTTGGCTGTGCAATGAGATTCCCTCATCAGACTATTTTCCACCAAGTTACAACACTTTCCGCAGTGATCGTGACTTCAGTGCAACCAAACAAAAAGGTGGTGGCGTACTTATGGCTGTAGATAATTCTCTGAGATCTGTTCGCCGAAGTGACATTGAAACTGTTCCTGAATCAATATGGGTCGAAATTAGCCTTGATCGCTGCGAAAAATTGTTGATTTGGTCCTTCTATGTGCCGCCTAGCATTACCCCAATCTCTTTTAATGACATCATCTCTTCCATTGACAATGTCATAGCTTCACATAGGAAGCACAGGATTGTTGTTATTGGTGATTTTAATACCCCTGGTATCGACTGGAGAACACTTAAATATTCTCATTACCATCAATACATAGATAATAAGTGCGGCCTGCTATTAGATTTTCTTGCTTTTAATTCCCTTCAACAACATAATTCTATTGCCAATCCTTGCGGTAACATATTAGATCTGTGTATTTCGAACAATCAGCCTATTGAAGTGTCACTCTCTGACGTTTTTCTTGTTCGTCCCGATAAATTTCACCCACCACTTAAACTAACACTCTCTCTGTCAGGGGAAAAACAGAGCTTTCAAAATAACATCAACAAATCGCCCAGATTTGCTTTCAAAAAAGGTGACTACGTTGGCTTACACCATGACTTATCCTCCATTGACTGGTCTATGGTAACTGAAAAAACCAATGTGGATGACCAAGTAGATCAGCTTACGGAACTTATCTTAAGCAGTATGCGCAAATATATTCCACAATATACTCCTAAACTCCATAAATATCCCCCCTGGTTCTCGTCTGAACTTATAAGTGCTCTAAAGCATAAAGATCGCGCACACAGAAAGCTTAAAAGCACTCCATCTCTCGAGCGCAAGGAAGATTTCCGATGCTTTCGAACTCTTTGTAAACGCCTATATAAACGGGATCACAGTTCATATATTGCACACTTAGAAAAAAGCGCCTCTGACAGGCCGGCTGAGTTCTGGAAGTATGTACGCAAACGGTCTAACAAAAGTGAAGAGCCTTTAATACTACTGGACTCCAATGGAACAGAACTACAAGCCGTCTCTGACTATTTTGCCACGCAGTTCTCTTCCGTTTATAAAGCCTCTGACTCTAGCACTACTATCGAACAACACTTGGAAATCAACACACCCAATGCTCTGTCGCTAGATGAAAATCTCATCAGCAAATGCATTAAGCGCTTGAAACCATCCTTATCATGTGGTCCAGATGGTATCCCCTCAGCCATACTAAAAGCTTATAGCAGTATATTGGTCCCAGTACTGACTAGCATATTTAATAACTGTCTGATTACTTCCACATTTCCTAGCATGTGGAAAATTGCTCGTGTTTTTCCAGTATTTAAGTCTGGCTCTAAAACTGATGTCTCGAATTATCGACCGATTTCTCTTCTCTGTGCCATGTCAAAGATTCTTGAGCTGGCCCTTCACCACATACTGTCTTTTAATGTGAAAAACGCATTGAATAATAACCAACATGGATTTGTCCCTGGCCGCTCAACCGTCACTAATCTTGCCAGTTTCATGACGCAAATATCTACACCTGTATTCCAGAGAGGACAGGTCGACACCATTTACTGTGACCTCAGCAAAGCGTTCGATGTAGTCAGTCACTCAATGCTTATGGTTAAACTTGCTCATTTTGATGTTGACACCGCTGTTGTGAATCTATTGCATAGCTACCTTCGTGACAGATCATGTTATGTTGCCGCCAATGGCCAAACGTCCTCCTTTTACAAAGTGACCGGTGGTGTACCTCAGGGTTCGGTATTAGGCCCACTCCTCTTTTTAATGTATGTTAACGACGTTTCTTCTGCCATTCGCAATTCTTCTTTCCTTTTGTATGCAGATGATATAAAGATATTTAGGGAAATTCATTCATTTAACGACTGTCGCTTGTTGCAGTCTGATTTGTGTTATTTTTCAGAATGGTGTAAAAACAATAACCTTTCTCTCAATATTTCAAAGACAAAAGTCATGAGTTTCACTCGCAAATCATTGAGCGTATCTTTTTTATACTCTGTCAATTCTGTGTCTTTATGTAGGGTTTGTGAGATCAATGATCTCGGCGTTCTCTTTGATAGCACCTTGCATTATTCAGCTCATACTAAGCGTGTTGCTATGCGGGGTCTTCGTTCTCTCGGCTGTGTTTGTAGAATATCGAGAGAATTCAATTCTCCTATGCCACTCCGCAAATTGTACACCGCAATATGTCTTCCTCAACTTGAGTATGCATCTGTGATCTGGAATGGCATCTCTAATTCCTTAAGTAACGTAGTTGAGCGTGTCCAGAAAAAAATTCTAAGCGTTTACAACAATCGCTTCGCTAAAAATGACTCTGGCTCGTGTTCTAACACCGTTCAACTATTGTCACTGCCTTCACTTCGCTGCCGGCGAAATCGCGCCGATCTCTTCTTTCTTTTCAAGCTCGTTCACGGTACTATATCCTGTCCTATACTGCTCAATAGTATTAATTTTTTCGGATTCCGCGGAAGCAAACAAGAGAGAGCAGGCCGTTTCTTGTAACTACCCGCCTCTCTCAGCACTCAACCCTCAACAGGATACAAAGTCTTTATAATTTTTATTTTCTTGACCTTGATGTTTTTGATGGGTCACAGTCATCGTTTTCCTCCAAGGTTTCTACCGTTATAAGATAACAGCACATGTGCAATTTGCTCTATCCTTCTCTTTTAGTTTATCTGGCGCATTGTTGTATGTATCTATGTATGTATGTATGTATGTATATTATCTGACTTTTCGTCATTATCATTAGCTATTTCTCATACTGTGTTAATCTACTTTTGTCCTGTCATCCTAATATTTCTGTGCGCATTGTATCTCTGATAGTTTTCTTCTGAACAGTCATCTTGTTCTATTGTGTTATTCTTAGTTTTTTTGTTTCTTTTTTTTGTGCGCCAGCATCAAGACCTCTCGGTTGTTCCTGGGCACGTTAAATAAATGATTGATTGATTGATTGATTATTATTATTATTATTATTATTATTATTATTATTATTATTATTATTATTATTATTATTATTATTATTATTATTATTATTATTATTATTATTATGATGCCAAGTGGTAACGTTTCAATACAGACGTTTTTAGGGAGGCCAAATATTTTCCCCGGAGTTTCATTTCTTAATAACCGGTCGACAGCGCGGACAATTTTCAGTATTGGAAAAGGTGGGGGATTGCAATAGGCTTACAGCCCTCCTTCAGGCGAAGCCTTGCCTAGGCCATTCATCGTTACGTGCCGAAACTTTGGGAGCAGTGCGAGTGTGCGTGACTCGAATTGGCATCGCCGAGCGCACTGCAGGCTAAGAACTGGGGCAGCCATTGAGAAGCTCGCGGCGGATCAGTGGCGCAGCTGAATTTAAACAGGAGTATATGGCACACGCTGAGTTCCCATGGCCCGAACGCCAAAGTGCAGCCGGGGAAAGCTAACCACGACTGCCTGATTGGCATAGCTCGACAGTGCTGCTTCGTCACATGTGACAACCGAGGTGAAAACGTAGAGAAAAACCGGCGAAAAATAAATGCTAGGAAGAAGAAAGGAGTTGATAACCTGATTGGCATAGGCAAACCGGGACGGAGGTAAGCAACGCACGCGGTGGGAGGAATGTACAGTGGCGTTTTTAATACGGGAGATTCTTATTCGCAGGAGAGAGCCCCAAATACGTCAAACGGCGGACATGCGCACGTCGCGGTAGGGGCTCGTCTTGACGTGCCTAATCGGAATGCAATTTTCAGAAGGCTTTCTGAAGACCCCTTATGGTTCCTGGACAGCAACTCACGGATGTCGGTTGCTTATTTTCGAAATCTGTCATGTGACTGAAAATATCACGGAAGTTTTTCAGTGAAGAACAATCACTGCCGATTATGCCTGCTTACGCGATTTTGGGTGTTAGCTGAAACCCGACCATGTTCCCTACAAGAAGTGTCATGCCAAGAGCAAGGTCTTGAGCTTACAACCACATCCTTGCCATTGGGTGAGTTTTTATCCTGTATGAGCACCCATATCCACTCTACAGAAATCCCGGCACCAAGTCTCTCACGGCGACGCGGACGCCATTTTCAGAAGACTCCACCATATAGAGAGAAATTCAGCGCACTCGTGTTGGCCCGCTGGCATGCAGCAGTGTATACAGTTCTGCTTCAATAATTTTGCTTGCTGTTTTTTCAACCGATTTTGTGTTTACAATATCGACCAGATATAGGGAAAATCGCCGAGGTGGAGAAAGTTCGAAAATTGGACATCCACCTCAATGCAGCCGTATGGCTACAAAGGAAAGCTGTACAGCTTTCTCAGAAACTTCACAGTTGAGGAAAAATTCGTCCTAATCCAGGATTTGAACCTGGATACAATATACAAGACACAAGACCAACAATAGGCACGTAGACACATTGCTGCATCCCCTAATGGAACGGCACGGATACGCGGACAGATCCGCACAAAACAAAACAAAACACTGCATAGTTTTTTTTGCCGCATACACACTGCATGCTCTCCGCTTCCTTCGCCTCGTGGTGCGCCAGTTCGCGTGTTATCATGGGGTGAATTATCTCTTTCTTTACGAAGCCCCCACCGTCAGCGTACCGTAAAGATCTGTTAGGTGTTGCACCTTACAGACACATCTGAAAGGCACTATAATTAGGCTGCAAGACCTAGGTGAACTCCGCAGCTTGTTGTAGGTCTCCATAGCAACCGAGCGAAGGAAAGAGGCTGAAAGAATAACAAACACCAAAACCGTGTTTGTTGCTCTTTAACCATCGCATCCAAAGTAGTATGGGTATCCGGGCGCTGCAGCAATTCACAAATTTGTTCATATTTGTTTTACACCCCACTTCATACTAATTTACGTCTCGCTGCTTGTTTAGCGCATTTGGCAGCGTACAATAGGCGGGCGTTGTGCATACTTTTTTTTTTTGTCCAGCACATGAGGTCACTTAGAGTCATAGTAATCGCCCGCAGACGTAGTGCATGCTGTAGGGACAGGGCTAATGCCAATGGACTGAGCGAAGTTTTTAATCTATCTAATCACGTTCACCCGCTAAGCGGCAAAAAACAATGGTTGCCTTGATTTTACCCGAATTTTTATATGACTCACGTGTGGTGAATTCTAAAACAAAAGAAGCAAGGTACATAACTCTAGAGTTCCTACTGCGAATGAAAGGAAGAGAAGATGGATTGCCGCAATCAGGGTAGATGAACGACCCCGTTTCTATGTTTCAAAAGCGACTAAAGTTTGCTCGAAGCACTTTGCAGGGTCAGACTTCTGGTCTAATGTGGAAAGGAAAGTAGGCGGTGGCTGATTCGTGAATCGGGCGTGTCTACAGTTTTTTTTTTTGTTTTGTTTTTCAGTTTGCAAATTGACGTCCCGGGGGTGGCCGCCGTGGGAGTGAACGTTCGAATTTGGTAAAACGCAGCGCACCAACGGACGCCGGTAGCCCAAATCAGACCCGGTCATCCTTCAGTGTGTAATGAACCTGATAGCGAAAATCGACCCCGCGCGCCGCTTGCTCCCTTTCGGCAAAAGCCTCCACCAGTTCTTGGGAATCATTACCCACTGCGGAGTATTTTCCCGGAAAAGCAATTTTAAATTCAAAGGGGCGCTCCTGCTAATGTACACGCAGCTGCAGCGGACTCCATTGCAAGTGGAAGTTGGAGAAAGTGGGAAAAATGAGCTGAAGTTGCACAAGGAGTTGTGCTGTACGCGCATCAAGATGCACGGCGAATTGTAAGCAGGAAAAAAAAACCTCCGTCGCATGCCCCCGCGCGAGGGACACGAGTAAATGCAGAGCATTGGGGGTGGTCACGTGGCGTAGGTTGTGGTAGTTGGCGGTGGTAGTTGTAGTTGTTGTTGTCGTAGGGGTTGAGTAGTTGGGTTGCGAGACGAGAGAGAGAGAGAGAGAGAGAGACGAGAGACGTAAGTACGTAACGTGTTATTTATTGCCATCGTTTGCACCCCACCCTCTCTGCGGGGCAATCGGTTGGATCTTTATTATTATTCTTTTCTTTCTTTTCTTTTCTTTCTTATTATCCCTCTGGGGAGGGCAGTGCGCCATCGTCGAAGTTCATAAGCGATGGAAGCAACACCTTGAACCAGTACCGCGACGCGAGCCAACGTCAGCGTTGCAGTACCAGTTCAAGACATCGTGCCATCCTCTTCATCGACGGCGGTAGAAGACAAGGCGGCGAGACGGCGCGCTGCTGACGCCGAACGCAAGCGTCTGAAGCGCGCTGCCGACGCCGAACTTCGTGCACGAGAAGCCGCGGCCAAACGTCAACGGCGGGCCGCGGATCCTTCGCTCGGGCAACGAGTATATTCGTAGCACGCGCAGTAGAGGGAGAGGAGGTAGCACCTGCTGCTGCAACGCCTCTTTCAGTGCCGGAGCACGCGCATGCGCACCCGCACCTGTTGTTGAGAGCGAGGAGGAGCGGGGGAGGGGCGCACGTGCTGGCTGGCTGCGGACGCCGATCGCCAACGGACGGGTGACATTGTGAGTTAAAGAAATGCTCTGCATTTAAAAAATTGCGCGGAGGGTCGATTCCTCAACCTTATCAGATAACGTAAGTTGCCAGCGGGGCTCCTGCATGCCCCGCCTAAACGGACCACGCAGAGAAAGGAACTCAGCCTCTTTCACGATAAGATTGTTCTCAATGAAGCCTCCAAAAACCAAACAAACTGATCCAATTGGAACAGGAAAATTAAAGCCAGTGAGCATGATATCCAGTCCTTTACTGGATAGTGAAGCTGCGGCTCTATTCTTTTCTCTTGAAGCTGGGGAAGATGTAAGGACAGTAGGAAACAGCAGGGCAATAGTGGCAATGAGAAGAGAGGCCTGCGGCGCTCAATCAATGCTGAGAGTCATATTATCCTTCTGGCGATGAAACTTCCACTAGACTTGTGTGATCGTAGCTTTGGTATTTGTTGAGAATTGCAGCGATCAATGTATTCGGGCAGTTTCCATTTTGTATCGGGTTGGTACAAAACGCAAAAATGGTAGAACTGCTTATCTGAAAATGCGGATTCGCTCGGCTGGTAATGAACTCTGATGGACTCGGCAAACTCGCGACATAAGAGCGGCTGGAAATATTTAAGAGAGGCCTTCGTCCTGCAGTACACAAAAAAAGGAAAACGCTGATGATATCGGCCCATACTCTGTTGGTGTCAACCACCCCGACAGACTTCGTTTCTGCTACACAATGAATGAGTGTCTTCCCTCGCTTTCGTTTCTTCGTCTTACGGAACAAATTACGTCAGCAAGCATACCGTCACACGCCACAGCTCCCGTAGAATAAGGGTTCTGCGCGGCTGATGCCCGCCCGCCAATTCTACTCACCGGACATCACGTTCAAGTGTCACGCGGCACGCGCTATTCTACAACTTTTTAAGTGTCTGATTATGGTGTTGTGCAGCGGGGACATTATCCCCTCAAAGGTACAGATTCCCTTCCAACTTCCAAAGTTGTTATTTGCCACGTACAGCAGAACCTATGAAAGATCGTGTTCTTTTATCATTTTCATGCTCCTTTTCTCTTTGCGGCCTTTTTTTCTTCCTTTGGCAAATTATTGAGAGGCATGGGTAATGTTTTCACTCAGGCTTTCGTATACTTAATTAGAGTAAATACTGCCACGGTTGTGTCGGTAATAGACCCTATGCGAAATTGCTTGGTGATCTAGCAACATTGATGTAAACGAGACCGTCGGCCATATTGGTACGGGCGCCGATCGGGAAGTCTCGTATTGTTTACTGTGGAAGAGCAGGTGACGGTAACGCGGTATGGCTCAAACTGGACGGCGTTTTCCGGCTCCCGACCGCGGATTGTGGACGAAGGACTTGTCTGCGCTGCCGACTGTGTCCGAAGACTCATACCACTCGGGGTGCCGCGCCAAAGACCCATCCGAACGGCAGCGGAGCAGGGCGTGCCGCCTAGCCACCGAGGCGCATTGCTCGCCTTCATCGGTGCGGACAAACACGTGCGACTCGCAGTAAGTAAATCCTTCTTTGTTTTTTACTCGACGCAAGTTAACCGGTATGAGCATTTGTATGGCACTTTGTTCACCGTTGCTTACCAGGCAAATGCGCAGCGGCGACCCTGTTGCAGTAACTCTGAAAGAGGAAAGCGACAATCGCCGGACCATACCGCTAGTGGGTGGATTAGGTATTTTCAAATGCTGTACATCGAATTTACGGGATGATTGTTGGCGAAGATGTTTACGGAAAGGTTGCGGCCGTTTTCCGTGACGGTCGTACGCCCGCGCGTTTGCCGCAAAGCAATCATGCTTTGCGGCGAAGTCAACTACAAAAGCGCACATACGCCTTAAATTTTCCTTTTTTGTGTTTTCATTATTTATTGCGCATGTTCTGCGCAAAAATCTGTTTGTGTGTCTTTCTTCTCCTTTTTTGGCGGTGGGGTGGTTGTTTTTGTTTCTAAAGCGCATGTTTTTGGTGTGCACAGTAAAACCTCGTTAGCTCGAACTCACTGAACTAGAAGATTTTTTTTAATTCGATGGGTCATCGGTATATCCCGAATGTTTATCTCGAAAGGTTCTGGAAGTGAGTTCCAGATACTCATATTATTGCTTGCTTAAGTTATGACGAAGACGATTATGCGGGTACTGGTATCATTACCCACGCTGAGGTTTTTAAATGTTAAACTTCCTTCTCTTGAAAAATGTATTAACAAAGCATGCAGAGATACTTGCACGCTCGAACTTGACAAACAATTTTGACATAATTGCTGTTTGAGGTGTAGATTATTGCCCTTGCAACAGTGTTAAAGAAGACACAAAATGTGGTCATTTTGAGTCTGTTCCTTGCGGCCACTTCTGCTCTGTCCCTTTACCATAAACTGTAGCGGACTAGTCCTGTTCTTCACTGAGTGTTATTTACTGATACTCTCTCTGTTCTTGCAGGTTGGGCCTCATCCATGTGCTCAGCAGCTGCTTTCGCTCCCAGAAGAAAAGTGGCCGGCCCTATGTTGTGTGCCTCACCTTTGAGACGGACAGTAGGGCGATTGGGGAGGCATCGTGCGAGTGCCCGGCGGGTTGCAGTGGAGCATGGAGTCACATCCTGGCTGCTGTGCACCTACTCGCCATCTTGCAAGCCGGCCACCGGAGCTTGCGTACACTGAGCTGCCACAACAGGGGGGACGTCCGAGACAGCAGGGCATCAAGCCAGCGAGTGTCCAAAACATTGACTGGAGAAGCCCGCGATAAAATGGCCCCTCCCTTCCCTCGCCAATGCGCCTGTTCGATGCACGTCGAGTACAGGAGCATGCGAGCAGCAACAAAGTGCCGTGCAGGCGCTTGGGAGAAAACTTGGTAGCCTTGGGAATGAGTTTTTTGCCCCAGTTGTGCTAGCCTCCCGCTCCTCCTCCCTCCCCCCCCCCCCCCCCCCCCCCCCCGCCAGTGACAGAAACAAGGACTGGCATGGCACCTGAAGGGTCACCTATGAGCTACCAGCAAGCATTCAGGAGCACGCAGAGCACGCAGAGGCTGGGCAACGTCGCGTTTACTGGACCGCGACATGCAGGTGTGCGCAAATGCTTCTTTTTGTTCCATTTATATCCACAGTTTGCTATACAGCACGCGCTATAAATCAGCGAAGTAGTTTAATTTACTGGGATTTTCACTGTGGATACAAAAAATGCAAAAGCTCTCAAGCTGATGCGCAGCAGCCTGATGCAACTGTGGCCGTTTTCTTTTTGAATAAAACTTGAAAATTGTCTCAGTTACCTACATCAATGGCCACTATATATATATCATTACGTCGGAGGTATGCGTGCAGCGTGTGACAAACTAGAGGAGTGAGTGTGTATTTTAGTCGCAAAATATTCGCCAGTAAATACATCGTTGCTGGAATGACAATGGGCATCAAGTTAACTTGACGTAACAACAAACCTTTCAGCCCGGAAAATCGGGAACCAAGTGCAAAAGCTCGAATTTTCCACCTTTAGATCATCATAAAACAGCGTTCGCCACTTCTGCAACGACACGCGGCTAAATGCAACGTAAAGAAACCAACAACACACTCCCATACCGTGCGCGCCCGCCACAGAGGAAATTTTCGACGGCGTAGTGCGGCAAGAAAAGTTGGTTTACAGCCCTAGGTAAGATAAAGGCTCGTGTAGGGGCTAAGCGGTACCATTTAACAATGAAATGAAGGGGGCGCAGAGCCACAGGGACGAGTAAAGAAACAGCCTAATTTTGGCAACGTGTGGTACTGTTTTCCCGGTCGAGCACCGCTCTCAGTCGCGTGAATAGGCGGCGCACGCTGAGGCTTCATTTAGAATACAAAGGCTGGACAAGAGAACTCCAACGCAGCTGTATTTTTCATACGGACAGCGACTACGGAACTCCGCGCTTAGTGAACCAATGACAAATATTCGCTCCAAGCGCACCGCGCCCAGCGTGTCACAAAGGTTGCTCGCGCCGGAACAGTTCGCGTCACAAAGTTCGTTCAAAAGCGTGGAACTTCACGTACCTTTTCTCCATTTGAACCGGTAATTCTGCATTGCGTGCTCTGCGGCACGAAGCAATGCTCCGGCATTGTAGTCCATCACCAAGAGCGGTCAATGCCCGCCTTCTATGTTTTGCTAATTGGTTTCGGTTTCAAACGACCGTACCAAAATGGCGGACCTAGTTACCGGAGTCGACGTGAGATGGCGGGGCGCATTTTGCATAGGGTCTATTGGTGTGTACCAGTATTAAGAAGCAAAGCCGTGTTTGTTGAATACCTTGTAGCACAGATTAGGACACTGCAATGAGAAAAATAGAGTAGCAGCAATCAACATTTATTGACATACGTTTAAAGCGGAATAGCGTATTGTTTAGACGGCCCTAGTTTTGGCCGTCGTGTCGCAGTCTCTTCTTAGGAGACGGCCGATCCGCAGAGCTCTCAGAGTCCGCCCTAACCCCAATTAGGTTAAAATAATTTTTACCCCCTTGACTAACCCTAAGCCAGTGGGCCGCCAGGAGTTCTTGCATCGATTATGCCATGACCCGCGTTCAGGCAGCTCTCCCAGGAAGCGGGAGCATTGGCGGCGTAGGAAGATGCGCTCATGGCTGGGCAGGGCGGTCCATAGGCCTCCTGCGCTGCCCAGGGGGCGCTGCGCAAGCGGCTTCCGGGCAGTACTTCCGGGTAGTACAAAGCTGCGTGGGTCCCATAGGATCCCGTGTTGACAGAAGCAAAATGAGCTCGGCGCTCCCGATTATTTTGCGACGTGGTCACCAGCTCATCCCCGACGCGTCCGATCTATTTCAGCGATCAACTTGGCATTAGGGGAAAAAGCTTTGCAGCGCTAAACACGTTTACAGCGCCGACGAAAGTGCCGGGACCGTGACGGCGTCTGCTACTCGCAGGTTCACCGATCGATGGTCGTACGAAGTGAAATTTTAAGTAAAATTTCTAGTTTAAACTTATACTCTAGGTGACAAAGGCTTCTCAAAAACAGCCGATAAAAAAAGAAGAGTGACGCAATCGGCGATGATCGCGCTTTAAAAAGCCAGCGAGTCCGGCGGACCGCAGGCTCGCCTGCTGCGGTGCGCCGCTCTTTTGCGTACCTGCACACTATGCGTGCACTTTCATTGAACAGTGCTCGTTTGCGTCGCCGTTACGAATACATGGTGCAGCGTTAGCTTGCCGTTTTGTTGCGTGTCTCAGTGACAAAATGCCGCGACCGTCAGAAGCGGGAAATCTGTTTCGCGATTCCGAAATTAGTGGCCGTAAAAAGTGGTCGGGCGAACTAAGAGGCCGCTCGCTTTCCTTGTTTGCTCTCACTTTAATTAATTATGCTCTTGCAGCATACATTCCCAGTTCGCACTTAATAGCCTAGAATGAGGGTCAGCAACGGCCGAGTTCCATGCAGCCGACACGGCGGAGGGCCTGGACGTAAAATCAGGCGGGGGGGGGGGGGGGGGGGGGGGAGGAGGAGGAGGAGGGGGCTTTGAATGCAAAGAGAAAAAATTTAGCGAATTTCTAATAATATTTGACAATAATCTGGCGAAGTGGGAACATGGGGGTGGGGGGGGGGCGGCAATTCAACTGGAGGACGCCAATTCTATGTTCTTGTCTCGCTGTCTAACTCCATTTGAAGTCAAAACTGTCGTGTCGGCGTTCAGATTCGACGACCCCTGCACTAGAAAACCAACACAGTCAGTGATGATCGTACGTAAATATTCGGGGCCCCGCGCTGTGTATGCGGCTGTGTTACGTTATGCTGTGCGTGTGATTTGGTGCGGGTTTTGCGTCCTTTAATAGCGCTTAATATATTTATTTAATTGGCGGTATTGCCCCACCTACTCGCTAGTATACATGTACCCTGCCGTTCGTAAATCGTGCGGCGTAAACCGTTACGCAAGAATCATTTAGTTTGCGAAAATACGAAACAAAATTTCCACTCGTTTCAAAGGCGGTGCCAGGCCAGCAGTGTCAGCTGAGTCGGCTGCGCAATTCTTGCGTTCGCTTAAAGCTCCCGATGAAGCAACCTTTTGCAGTTACCTAAGGATGTAAGATGAGCAGCGTTCCGTGTTTATGCTACTCGTGAACTTTCCTTTATCGACCGCACGCAAAAAGAAAAAAACTGTAACTGTCGTCAAACAGTTAAACCACCCGATCTAGCGATACTGTCCCACGCCGCGACCAGCGCGACAGCTCGCTCAAAAGAAAGCCGACAAATCGGCTTCTTTTAGCGGATATTATTTTGTTTAACCTCTGCAGCTACTTTAAGGGCTATTTCATACAGTATGCAGTAATTTAAACACGCCGCAAAGCGCCACAACCAACTTTCACTCTGGCTTGTAATTGAAAACACATGGAGGGCGGCGAGGGTCGTCTGCTTTTGTACTACCCAGAGGCGTCGGCCGCTAGGGGCGCTGCTTGTCGCCAAAACTCCAGCGCAGGAGGCCTATTGGGCGCAAGGCGTAGGACGTGAGAAGATCACTAGCGCGGGCTGATAAGAAGAGTGCTTGCCCAACCACAAGTCCCCATAGTGTAGCTCCATTGAGGGGATGTGAATAGAGATTACTGTAGATGGGTGTGCCCGCTGGCTTTTACCAGTGATTGGTGGACTTATTCTTCGTTAGTTCGCTCCTTTTGCGCCTCACGCTAAACATTTTACACTTGTTTAGCAGACCAGATAGTTACAAGAGATATTCTGTTACGGTCGTTTTTAAGTGGTTTCATATGAGGTTTGTGAGGAACATTTTCTCCCTAATCGTATCCCGCCAAGTGAGCAAAAATGTTTGATATTGATTACCATCATAAACAGCGCTTAACAACACAACGACGAGGAAGAGGGGACACAAGACAGCGCCGTCTTGTGTCCCCTCTTCCTCGTCGTTGTGTTGTTAAGCGCTGTTTAGGATGGACGGATACCAACTAGCCCAGCTGTCGATTCCGTTGATATTGATTGATGGACTTGCCAGCCGTTCCCTTCTCTCTCTGCACACATTCCCTTTTTTCTATTAATCGCATGCTGCGGCTCATCATTCACCAAATTAGCACATTTCGTCACGCTTATTCATCGTTCAGGAGCGTCGCGGTAGAGACTGCCTGCGGCTATTTCTTACAGTAAATAGTGATGATGATGATGATGATGAGTGGACACAGCCTGCAATGGAACTCAATAAAATGAAAAGTAGAGGACATGTTCGGCAATTGGACACTAATGCTTTCCCATCCACTGCATTATTAGGAGGGCGCAAATGTCCTGGTACACTTTCGATTGCCGAATCCCAGAGGAAGGTGAGGGGGAAAGGCGGAAGCCAGTACGAACAAGCAATCGCGACTCTGCGTCTCTGTACATTAAAGTTTCCCCCGGCGTAATCAAACAATGCCTCAGCATTGGAGCACCGAAGAGGAGGGCTCCGAAACAATTATGCTGGCTAGATCCCTTCGAGGAGCACCAAAATTACCGTTGTCTACAGAGAGATGTCTACACAGAGAGATGTCTACAGAGAGATGTCTACAGAGAGATGTCGTTGTCTACACTCGTGCGCAGAGTGTAGAACCGGAACCGGAACAGAACGCGAATTTTTGCCTGGAACTGGAAATAAACAGAACCCGTATTTTTTTCATGATTTTGGAACTGAACCCGAACAGGCACAAATCTCAGAAACAGTTTCGAACTGGTTCTGGGAATGGTTAATGAAACGTTTCTGGGAACAGTTAGAGTGAACAGAAAAATATCGGGTCGGTCGGACCAACCTCGATAATTTTGGGGTCCTTGTCAATTGGGGTCCTTGTCATTTTGCGGCGCTCTCCCTCTCAACCAATCAGAAAATTTAGTTGCGCACAAAACAAAGGCGGAAAGTTATTGGCTCACTGCAACCTAAATGCCATTTAATGTCCTTCTTTATGTACGTATTGTGCGGTTATGTTGACATCTGGCAGTTAAAGGAGTACTGACACGAAATTTCTCGCTTTCAGTTTTTATGCTGTAAAGAATACCTATTGGCCCAGTAATTACGAAAATCGAACCGAAAGCCGTCAGCCGCCAACACAGAATTAATTATAGCACGTTTATTGCAACCAGTTTCAAATTTGGTCGCCGCGCGGGAAAATGGCCGTTCGAAGGCCAGCCTGCAAGCGGGCCAGCCTTACGTCACGTTCTCACCCGTGACGTCAGGGACGTTCGCCGCATCGTCTGCTACGATTGCAAATGGTCGGCACTCGCCCGCGCAGTCGACATGTCTGAATCGTCAGACTCGGGTGAGTCGCTGCCACCCGACAGACAGAACAACTTTATTTGGCCCGGCGATTAAGCCGGCGATGTCTTCGCCGTCGTCCTTTTTTTAATATCACTGCGGCTCGAACCGGCGCAGACAGTGACAGCAACAGCTTGTCACCACTCTTCTAATCAATCTGACCGCGAAAAAGAAGTCCCGCGTGAGAAAAAGTAGATGTTAGTGTGTTGAAAAATTGGGCTAGGGGTTGCTATCAGCGCTGAATTTTAAAGCGGCGTTCAGATATTTGCCGCGATGGTAAGCCTACGCTGACCGGAGCGGAGGTTCGGCGCTCCGACCAAGCACTGCCGGCACCGCGGTGCGGCGAGCGGCCGAAAGATGGCGCCACCTGCGCGCTATAATCAAAACAGGCCACGGCAGATGTCTTGGTCACCGATCTCTTGCGGCAAAATCCTCCCTGTTCTGTGTTGCGGCCGCCGCCGCGCACGAACTCTGTCCACGTTTAGCGCTGCAGGTCGTCGCGTGGAAAATAATGCATCTTGGCGTGGTCGTCGATTTGCTCGGACAGTCTTCCACGAGCAGTACTTCGCATTCCGCGAGCTCGCCATAGCACAACTTGGTCGAGCTCGGCGACGCCCACCGCCGCGTCGCCGCGGGGGGCGTCGATCGTCGACATCGCGCACACGGTTTTCAGCACCAGTGCAAGGGAACACCATGCGCCAGCCACGAACTGAAGAGCAAAGACGTCGAACACGCAAAGTGCGCTAAGTTTACAAGCATTGCTCACACAGCTACACCCGTACGTCTCCTGCCCAAACGAATACCACCGACAACAGCAGCGCGCAGCGCAGGATATCGTTTCCGCTTCCGAAAACGACTATTGGCGATGAGATCTTTGAGTGGCGCCCCCTGGCTCTGACGTCGGCTTAGGGATTCGCGCCGCTGTCGTCTGCTACCCTCCGCTTCTGAGGGGCAACAGTGCCTGTGCTAGAAATCGCCCGCTTCGTTGCTGTAGTGCGTTAAAAAGCGTATTTATTGCGACTCAGTTATTTTGCTAGCTTCTAAAGCATCTGAATAATTTGAAGCTGTATCCACCACAAGTTTGCAACACACGAAGAGATAGAGAACAACTTTCTTCAGAGTATCGGTCAGCAGATCGTGTGTAACTCGTCCTTTCTTGCTTATTTGCGAGGATCAGGGATCAGAGCTTCTCGATAAGTATTCAAAATGCGTAGGCTTCCCTGCAGTATTTTTGAGATGCTCCTATGAAGACTCAACAGTCTAATACTACGTACCAAGCAGCGGCCTCTACACGCTCATCGCACAGCAGGAAATAAAGCGGCTTTCTTCTGTTTCTTTCGTTGTTGTCTTGTATCGGATTAATGTTTCTTGCTTTTTTTTCTGCCCAACGCATTAATTTTTCTGCGCCGTCACCACTTCTTATTAGGAGGTTTCGGGATGTTTGGGAGCCTCACAAAGGTCGTGTGGATATTTCCTTCATTTTGTATGGCATACATTCTCTTCTCCACAAATTGGCTTTCATTACGGCTGCGTGCAAGAAGGTGCATATCCGCAGCGTGCTTTGTTTATTCACATGCAAATACAATGAGAAGGTTTGTGCTACGCCACCGCGATCGCGCCCTAAACAACGTGGTCCACAGTACTCGAAGGCGGCTTTTGTGCTCCGAATTGCTATCGTAATTATATCGTTATCATAACGAACTGACTCTCAATTCGAACAATGATGACATGATTACGGTGTTGAAGGCATGATATACTCGCTAACTAACGTCATAAATAGTATACCTGCATATATTACAAGACTCGAAACCGAAGAAGAATTCCAAGTAGCTCTTTATTGCTTTTCAACCCTTCCAGGCGCGAAGAACAAATCCTATTCTACTCGGGATTGCGTTCTATGATTTGAAGGAAATTACTTTTACTCTCTTGTCCGAGGACCCGGCCCACTAACCAGATCGATTTAATTGTTAAACAAAGTTTTCCCTCCTCCCTTTACTCCTCCTCATCATCTTGAGTGCAGTTTTCCTATAACGCATATCCGAATATCGGGAAGATATGGCTGTGCAAAATGTTCCAAAATATCCCTCCAGGTCTTAACAAACATATATGTTTTACTATAAATTTAACGAAGACGTGACTCGTTTTGCTCAATAAACCTCCATACTGGTTAGATGCGTGGTATAGAATCAGCGCGCTCGTATATACACACTGGGTTATTTGGAACTCAACATACAGGTTTTGCAGTCTATAGTGCATGTCGGCAAACTTTCATGCCTTGACAACGTAAAACGATGTGACAAAACGCGTTCGAGCGTTCGGCAAGGTTGCAAAACCTGTTTTACCTTACATATGATTACCGGGAATCGTGATGCCTTCTACTAAAGCCGACAGCCCTGAAGGCCTAGAATTTGTTTTGGTCTTCCATTTTCGCTGTTGTCGGTTATTAGCAGCTGACTGTTCCTTTTGTTGGAATGCTTGCTTACATGAGAAGCTGACGCCTAGCTCCAACTCTTCGCGCTCCGCACAGGACCGGCTTCGCAAGGAATGGGGTGGCGCCGGCAATGTTTCTCCAGTAGCGGTATCCAAAACTATATTTTAATTGACACCATGAGCTAGTGTATGCAATTTTAAGCCTATTGTTATCATAAAAAGTTACCCACACGCCAATTCTGTTGCGGACAAGCATCAGACGTTGACCGAGCGCAAAGAAACAGCAGGGAGAGCGATCCTGAGTGAAGCAGACGACAAATGCGAGAATCCCTAAGCTGACGTCACGGAGGCGCGCTTCGCAGCGCCGCCTGTGTTCGCGCTCACCGCCAATATGACCTCAACCTGAACCGGCCAGACACGCAGGCCAATGTTTCGTGGTTTCGTCGTTTCGTCACGCCGAAAGCGATTTCGCTAGTGCTGCCGATTTGTGGAAGCTCGCGGCCGGAGCAATCAAAATCGATTTTAGATGTGATTCCGGCCTCGGATCGCTGCAAAAATTTCTGTGAGGCATCTGTGGAAACTACTGAAGCCAATTATATCATTTTTTAGGCGTCAAAATTTGGTGTCAGTACTGCTTTAAGTTATAAATAGGTGCCTATTGAAAAAGGCTGAACCACGGCGGCTACCTAAAGACACTGTTTCTGTTTTCCTCAAGAAAGCAACTGCGGTCTACGAAACTGATGGTTTGTGAACCAAGAATAAAGTGCAGCCAATTGGTATTAATGAACAAAAATAAATTAATAACTATAAACTTGCGCCATAAAGAGTGATGACTTCACACTCACACACGTAAGCAGCCTCAAGTGCCCGTGCGAATCTTTTATTTCGCACCAGTTAGTCTTGTTATCGTTGGCCTCCAATGGAAAACATTTAGCTGTGGATTTTACAGTCAAGTTGGCCAAGTCAACATGTAAAAAAAAGAACCTACATTATAGATTTGTTTTTTACACTGACCTGACAGAGAAACGAAGAAACGAAAACGCAGCCCTAAAAAAGGAAAGGGAAAAACACTCCTCCTTTTTTTCTTCGAATCCGTCCGAATTCTTCTGAACCGGTTCGAACCGGCAACGGAATGGTGCTCGGGAACCGAACCCGGCAGAGAGAGAGAGAACAGACTTTATTTACAGATCCTGCGTGGGGTTGCCAACCGGCCGCGCAGGGCTCGGGGCTTCCCTTCTAATGCCCTAGTCTATTAAAAGTCCTAGGGCACTGGGCCTAGATCTCGGGGTGTGCTCCTGGCAGGGCGTCCGGTACTGGGGTCCCACGGCACCCGGTAACCGAGTCCTTGGTCCCCTTTCTCTTCTGCCTAGCCAGGGCCTCCTCGAGCCGCTGGATCGCCCATCTCTGTGATGATGAGTCTATGGAGCGCAACCAGCGTTCCACTTGCTCGGGGTACGTGGCATCCAGGGACTGCCCGTCCCCATCGCGCACTTCACCGCCGCACTTCATGATGTGGCCGAGTGTCGCTAGTTCCCTTTCACAGACGCTACACACTGGGTCTGCGAACACCTCGGGGCAGATGTGGCGCGCCAACGCCGGGGTTAGCACGCATTCCAATTGCATCTGACGAAGCATCACCGACTCCGCACGGGATAGTTCGTGGTGCGGGGCCGGGTACTCCCTCCTCTCGCCCCTGAATCGCTTTAGGATCTCTCCGTGGTCCGTCAGGGGCTCGAGCGAGCCACACAAGCCGCTCGGCATCCCGCCAGACCGTGCTCCTGGCGAAATTCTTTACCGCCGTCTTTGAGTCACTTAGCACCGTGCGGGTGCCCGGTACCCCCATCGCCAGGCCTATCGCCGCCTCCTCTGCCTGGCCGGGCGTACTGGCCCGCACGGTGCCTGCGTTGAATAGATCCCCCGTAGATGCCTGGACGACTGCGACCGCGTAGGCGTCTCTCCTTCCAGGGTACTTGGCTACGTCCACGTACGCAGCGCCCCCGTCGTGTTGGTATTGCCTGGCCAGAGCTGCCGCCCTCGCCCTGCGTCGGTCCAGGTCCCTCTCCGGGTCCATGTTCTTGGGCAGCGGGAACACAATGATGCCCCTCGCCGCCTCGTCGCTCAGGGGGACTTGCTCTTCTAGCACCCCGTCGCTGCTTGCTCGATCTCCCGGTGGCTTGAGCCCCGCGCGGTCGAGGACTCTCCTGCCCGTTGTCGTGCCGTTCAGCCGGGTCAGCTGCGATATTCGTTGGGCCTCGCTGATCTCCGAGAGCGTGTTATGTACTCCCAGAGACAGCAAGGCCGACGTTCTCGTACTGGGTAGTAGGCCCAGGGCACTCTTGTAGGCCTTTCTGATGGCGGCGTCGATCTTGCCTTCTTCCGCCTTGGTCCAGCGGTGGAAGGCTCCCGCGTATGTTGCTTGGCTAATGCTTGAACCCCAACCGAACCGCCCTCCCCTCCCCCCCCCCCCCCCTCTTCAAAAAAAAAAAAAAATTAGTTCGACACCCTGCTTGTGCGTGCCCACTGCATCAGAAGCGCGGGATCTGCGGCGGGTAATGGCCGCCACTCCTTTGACGCATGTTTTGGAAACTGCACCACGTCAGCGAAAAGGCAGTCCGGGCCCAGAAAATTATTTCGTGGCAAGCTCTCAGAAATTATTTTGACCTTCATGCTTGATATCATTGGGCCCGGATAGAAGGCAGTCAATGAGGACGGAATCCTATCGGTATATTGCACATCAAATTAGTGCATGAGTCTCCTTGTAATTTTGCCCAACCTTCCCACCTCTCACGCGAACTAGAGTGATAATGCGCCGCTTGTAGCTCTTCAGTGCGCACCCTTTTCTACAAGTGCTGCCCTGTGGTCGCCCGAATGAAGCGGTGGCCAAGAGCCCTTTTGTTACAGAGTGAAAAGTATCGAATATAATTGTGCCCACTTCAGTCAGCGCATGTATAGGAATGTTGGGGAACAAGTTACAACGACTCGTAATTTACTCGCAATTCAACCTTGTATATGGCTACATGACGGCGCTTTCACTCAGTCGGTGTGAAGACCTTCACTGTGCTATTTCAAAAGTATCAACCTTAGGCAGAACATGACAGCGCTATGGTTTTTGGTGGCCATTTCTTCAATAATTTTAGGGTTTTTTTTTTATTTGAACTTCTACAATCTTTTTCTTGGCGGGGTTGCTAGGGGATCCACATGCTGAAGCTACCTTGGGCTATGAGATGTGCCGTTGTGGAAGTCTCCGAATTGATTTCTAACCACTTGGGATCATTAATGTGCGCCGAATGCTCGAAACCACACCGTTTTCGTTTTCCGAGTCACCGCGGATGGGTTCTAACCAACATCCTTGGGCTCAGCAGCCCAACGCCTTAGCCACTCAGCCACTGTGGTGGGTTAACTTCAAATTCTTCTCGCGTCGTTTGCTCGTAACCTGTGGCGTTCAATCTTTCGGCGTCACTACTCTGCCTTTTTTTCCGTTATCATTGTTCCTGCTTTTAATTTTCATGGGCAGTCTTCGTCGGTTCTTCCCGCTGACTCAACCAGTGACGCCGGTTGTTTCGGCCACCTACGGTCTCTCGCAATTCGAACTTTGTATTCCACCCCGTTTGCTTTCATTGTCCTTTTTCGCTTGACGTATAAAAAGTGTGCCTGCAATAAATATTTCGACTTGAATTTGCTCGCTTTTTAATGCTGCCACCGTCGCGGGAGTGGGCTGTTGGTCGATATACCGTATGGGTTTCGGAATCAGCCGCAAGCACACACGCAATCACGAAACCCGCGCCGTGTAGTCTGCCCACGCCGCCGAGTCATGAAGAGATGGATGACATGGCTGTCTGCGCTTACACAATGCCGTCTCGCCGGCGGGTGGCTTTCAGGGCTTTACAAAGCGGCGCGGAACCCTTTTAAACGTCAGCTTGAAATGTGAGTAACAGGGCGAAGCGACGCACTTAAGCGTGCATTGCACCGGTGGTATCTGGATATGGCTGGCTCACTTCTTCTTCATCACACCTGTAGGGGTGTTTGGAGCCGTTGGCTGGCTATACTCTTCATATGCCCGTTTAAAAGACAACAAAGTCTTTGTGGGTGGCACTTGGATACGTAGGCTGGTCGTGTCAGTGAATAGTTGACGTTAACGAAAAAGAACAGACGAAAACACCGCACCGAGATCCTGAACGTGTTGCAGTGGTAGCAAACTTTTTGAATGCACAAAACATACATTTGAATTGAATTGAATTGAATTGAAAATAAGTTTTATTAAACAAACATGATATGGGTACACGGTATATACAGGAGGAGGTCCCATGGTTATAAAAACCGCAAGCGGGACCGCCTATACAAATTAACAAAAGGACTATAAAATTACAATGACAACACTAGTAAACATAATAGAAAAGAGTACTGAACAAATATTCAAAAAATCAGCTTTGACAATAGGAAGAAAACTACAATAAGACGCGTCACATCACTGTAATGAAGACAATAGGTAGAGTTTCAGTTTTTTTTTTAAGGGTATGACAGAATGAGAAGATTTAATGTCCTGGTTTAAGGTATTCCACAAGTGCAAGCAAGAGAACAGAATAGTTTGTTTGCCGAAGTTAGTTCTTACTTTCGGAAGTAGAAAGTTGTTGCGAGAGGAGAACCGAGTAGAGTTTGGGTTAGAGATAGTGCTAGGAGGGAAAATAGATATCAGGAGTCCACAACGCAATACTTTGAAGAACAAAGTGCCAATATTTAGCTGGTAAAGACATGGAAGGGGCAAAATCGCAAGTTCAATGAACAGAGGAGTAGAAGAAGATAGACGGGAAGAAAAAGTAATGATTCTTAAAGCTTGTTTTTGGAGTTTTTGAAGAGGCCAGAGATGATTACAATATGCGCTGCCCCAAGACGATATGCAATAATTCAAATGGCTATGTATAAAGGCATAATACAAAGTTACTAATGTTTTTATATCAAAGTAGGATCGAGCCCTGAGCAGGGCACGTATTCCATATGAAACCTTTGTACAAATTGAATTTACATGGTAATGAAATTTGAGATGGCTATCCACAATAACACCAAGAAAACACACGCGATCAGTAGACGGAATACAATCTGCGTTGATGTATAAATTAGGGACGGGAAATAGGTGTTTTTGAGGGGAGTGAAACGGAACAAAAACAGTTTTCTTAACATTAATAACGAGCCGGTTACAAAAGCACCATTGTTGGATGGCTAACAGGTCATTCTGCAAATTGCACATCAAAGTATGCTGATTACGATGGGATGACACAATAGTGGTATCATCTGCATAGAGAAAGCAACTGGAGTGATGAAGGCAAGAAGGGAGATCATTAATAAAAACTAAGAATAACAAGGGGCCTAAGATGGAGCCTTGGGGTACACCTTTATTAACAATAAAAGGGTCAGAATTCGAGTCATTGACATATACGACTTGGGATCTATTACTCAAGAAACTCTTTAGGAGTGATAAAGGGGGTCCCGAAATACCATAAGATTCTAATTTCAAGAACAAAATGTTATGATCAATGGTGTCGAAGGCTTTGCTAAAATCGATGAAAACAGCCCCAGCTATGTCCCCGCGATCGACCACAGACTTTACCATATCAGTGAAGCAAGCGATGGCAATGTCAGTAGACAGTCCTTGCCTGAAGCCAAATTGACAAGGGGACAAGATACTAAATTTGTTAAAATAATTAGTCAGTCGAACTTCAATTAATTTTTCTAAAATTTTATCAAAAAACGGTAGAATTGCAATGGGTCTGTAATTTTCGGGGAGTGAAGGGTCACCTTTTTTAAATATAGGGATAACCTTAGTAATCTTTAACTGCGAAGGAAAAATTGAAGTTTTAAAGACCAGGTTGAAAATATGACTGAGGACTGGTGACAAAATAGCGCTAACCAACTTAATGTGCTTGCAATAAATGCCATCAAGGCCAGGACCTGTAGTTTTTAACGAGGAAATAATCGATTCGATTTCTCTGGCGCAGGTTGGACGAAGAAAGAATGATTGTGCGTATCTCTCATAACGTGGGATATCATGAGATGGATCAGAGTTGCAGGAAATTTTTGAAAAATGGTCACTAAATGCATTCGAGATGTCAGCAAAGTCTGTAATAACAGAGTTGTTATAATACAAGGACAATACGTTATTTGGACGGTTCCCCGCGTTCAGAAAATCATTGAGCAGCTGCCACTTTTTTTTCGTGTTGTTGTTAGCCTGTTGAAGTTGTTTTTCAAAATAAATGCGTTTTGCTTTTTTTAGTACTGAAGAAAGTATATTAGAATATATTCTGTATCGATTTTTTAGCCTTTCATTGAAAGGTTGGCGTTTAGATTTCTTATACAAGTTGTCTTTTTTACGTAATGAGCACAGGAGAGAATCAGTAAGCCAAGGGGAACGGGAAAAGCTATATTTTCTTTTAGAAGAACAGAGGGTAGTACTTTCATTAACTGCCGCAATCACAACGTTCGATAACTCATCCAGAGCGTCTTCAGGATTAGATAAACTAAGAATCCGAGACCAGTCCCTACTAGAAATAATGTCAATGAATGTTTCCTTCGAAAAAACGGGTTTGGATTTATGGTTTGATATGAAATGATTTGACAGCTTGAAAAACAGAAATATCGGGTAATGATCTGTAAGGGACGTTTGAATTACACCAACAGTAGGGGAAATTGGCAAATTTGAAAGAATGTGGTCCAGTAACGTATGGGGGCCGTGACTAGGACAGCGGGTGGGAACAGAAAGCAATGACTGTAGTCCGTAACTACAAAAAGAGCTTATGTATTCCAAAGTGCTAGAACTACTACAATCAAGAAGGTTGACGTTTAAATCACCTAAAATGACTACGTCTTTTTTTTCGAACGATAATTTATCAAGAATGATAGAGAAAGCACCGCAGAATTGTGAAACGTCAGAAGAAGGGGACCGATAAATACACCCCAAAACAGTCTTCTTATCATTACGAGATGAATAGATGGAATCAAGTTCAACCCATACGCATTCACAATTTGCGACATTAATGGTTAGATCGTGACGTCTACGGTAACTAATATCGTTACGTACACAAACAGCGGAGCCACCAAAAGGGGCGTCAGACCGGTAACCGTATTCGCATGAGTACCCTGGGATGTCATACAAATTCTTATCAGCCGGGCTGAGCCACGTTTCAGAGAAGCAAACTGCCGAGAAGGAATGATTTAAGGATTGAAGAAAAGCCGCGATATCTTCATAGTTTTTACGTAAGCTGCCAGCATTAAAGTGGACAGCAGAAAATCCGTTAGCGCAAGTTAAATTTGATTCAGCTTCTTTAGGACTAAGATAAGACATGAAGGAGGCAACAGAGTTGACTGATTAAAGATTATGACGAAAAGACATTGAGGTCATTTTCGCGAATGATGCGAAAAACGCGGCCCACGGTAGATTTCCTTGCCTTGATGACGCCATTTTCGGTCCACAGATAAAGCCAGTTATACTGCCTTTTCAGAGCAAGTGCCTTAGAAAAAAGAAGCTTGTTTTCCACCGTTAGATGCTCATTGACGTAAACTGGCTTCTGCTGTGTTACAGGGAATCCGAGACAAGTTGTAGTTGGGCGGGTCTTCCGTGCTTGGTCAAACTCGGTAGGTTTATCGAAGAGTCTTTTCTGGTGTCTCTTTCCCGAAGCAAAACTGAGCTTACGGTTTCCAATCGGACGCGTATACGGTTTCACAAGAATGGCAGTAACTCGAGTTCCCATGCAAACACGCTGAAGGGAATTACATAACTGTTTGCCACTGTGTCGCATCAACTGACATGCACAGTTTCTGGAAGTACTACGTTGGTGAGCAACCGAGTGCCCCCGTTGGAGAGCAACCGAAAGCGCCTAAGTACAGCAGAGGAAACATTGACAAGACGCGTATCAGTTGTGTGCATCTTTATTATTTGCTCTTATTTTTCCGTAGGTGCGCTGTAAGGCCTACGTGTGTATTGTGCATGTTTCGGCGCATGTCGGTTTCCAGCGATATTCGAGGCTGACGTGGTCGGGGTCCTATTCCCGGGCCAGACGGTTAGCAGCGCCGCCGAGCCACGAACTGTCGTACAAACTTTTGCCTCCCTGCAGGTCATCCTGGGCTCCAGGATTGGCGCCCGGAACTACAGCGGGATACGCGAGAAGCGCGTTGCGGATCGAAGGTAGTATGGAGGCAGATAGGGTGAACTTTCGCGCAGCAAATAAAATGGCTGCAGGCGCGCTGGTTTTAATAAGGAAAAGCATAGGAAGTGAACGATATCAATAAGCAAACACAGAAAGCGAAGACTGCCCGGATTTTTCGGAAAGAGGGTTCCAGCCTAGAAAGGAAGATCTAGGGATATGCGGTATATGTGGCTTGACTCGTTATCACAAGTTACCCTGCTGCTGTCGTGGTGGAGCTTACCAAAACCACAAACTACGTTAAGTTCTGAAGGTCTTCTTACGTTCAAGGCATTTCTGCCGAATATTTCGGTAGCAAAAAAAAAAAAAATTAGAAGCAACTTTCTCGTTCGTAGGATAAGGAAGATAGGCAATTATAGTTCTTGTAGTAAACCTGAGGTCGTCCCTACTTGTTCCTTAATTTTTGTTTGACGCTCACTGGCAATAAGGTGTGATACACGTCCATTTTTAGAAGGCACACCTTAGGAAAGACAAAGCTGACACACACGTCACGTATATCGCTGTCTCACAACACATCTAATATCATCAAAATCCAAACAAACTAGTCGTAAGTGACATTAGGTTTGACCGTGCGAGTTCTACACAGCGAAGTAAATGTCATTCGATAATGATAGCGGTGACGGTAGCAAACTTGCAGTATTGCATGCATCCAAACTGTTTATACATATCTTCCTTTTCTGCAAATAAAATAAATCAACTTGTTAAAACGAAAAATTCAACCAATTTCTGGTTCAGAGACGTAAGTAGGCATCACAAGGCGCGGCACGTAGGCAAGAAACTCGTACGAGGATGAGCTTATATAGCGGAGGTTTCCAGAGGCGTTGTTGAAGAGTGAAGAATACTTCAATCGCATTTTAGCGCTACTTATGTAGCTGCTACCATGGTTTAAAGCGCAACGAAAAAACACAGACGGTGAACACAGAATAGACAGGACAGAGTAGACCTGTCTGCTGTGCGTGCACCGTCGGTATTTTTGCGTTGCGCTTATGCCATGGGAAATACTCAAACTAGCTCAACAGGAAGTTATATCTATTCAGCTTATCTACGAGCGGGTCAGGCGGCGGGTGAAATCACAACGATCCAGAGCTGTCATCCACAAAATGGTTTGATTCCAGGCCGCGGTGACCGCTTTTCCGATGGAGGCGAAAAGCAAAACCGCCCGTGTGTACGAGATTTCGGCGCACGTTATAGATCCCGAGGTGATCAAAATTAACCCGGAGCCCTCCACTACGTCGCGCCTCATCGCCTGCGTTGCGTCGGCGCGTTAACCACTACAATCAATGAAATCCAGGACACCGAGAGCTGTCGAGCTGCGCACTGGTAGGATGAAAAATTTGGTGATAAGATTTTTTTAAAAGGCTCTTTCGCGTTATTTCTTATGTTTAAAAAAGCCTAAAGGTAATATTATTCGTTTACTGTTAGTTTGAAGACACAGTGCTCCTTAATTCTTTATTAAACTCTCTTGTTTCTTCACGCCTCCCGGCTGTCGAGTTTAATCATTTGCATGGCAAGGTCATACGAAGGGGTTCCCCTAACTCATTCGATCCCCGAATGTCATTAACGTCTAATGTCACTAGGTATTCTCGTGTAGCTCAAAAGTAACTGCATTATCGGCGTATGTCTTTCGCTCTACACGTCATTAGACTTGCCTTCAACTCTGATTTATGTCAGTCTTGTTTTTCATGCTTACGTCAGTGCAATTTGTCTGGGCATGGATCACTGGGCTGGTGCCCACAAGAAGTGATACGATGAGACACGAACGGGTATATGTTGCATCAATATGCATGTCATGGCGCGGTCGATGTCGCTTCGGGTTAACCAGGCGACATGAACATTGTGTCCCTTTTGAAAGCAACAATGAAAGGAAAAGCACAGACACGCAGGAAATGTGTTATTTATGGGCATGGAGCCTAATGACGTAGACAGCCAACCATTTTGCAGCCGGTTGCCACGTTTCCGACTATGGGCACAATTAAAGCACTACTGACGCGAAAGTTAAAAGTATAGATACTATGTAAAAAGCTTCCTTTCCATATGAAGATATCTTCCGGGGAGTTTCAACCGTCCGTAGCTATTCAGTATTACCTATTTCAAACTAATAATAATGTTTGTAGGCGCGAAGAAGCTTACAACGAATTCCTTTTTGACATGGGCATCAGCACGATGCCATGAGCGCCTCGCCCCAAACTGCCAATGTCAGGGGCCCTATTCTCGACCGCACAAATTCCCGGGCAATTCGCTATGTCTTTTTTTTTTTTTTTTGCGTAAGCACAACGTAAGCAATCAGTGACGTGCTGGACGTATAGCTCTGAAGACATGCAGTGTAATTTGACGCTTCACTCATAAAGATCACAACCAAGGTATCAAATATTGTGCATAAAAGATATCAAAACCCGTGGCATGTATTATAAACGTTTATACTGTAGGTGAGGTTGGCAAAGGAAACACATTCCTGCCGGTTAAAATTGGCGTCAACACTACAAGGCGATCGAGTAACGTTGATTCAAAAGTGAGCGAAAGGGGGATGTTGAGCTAAGGAACATCACACAATCTTTTTTAACGTATCTATTCATTTCTTTCAGTCACTTTTAGTAGCATAGTATAGCTCTCTGCTTCAATGCAAGCTTTGTAGCGTTATCACCTACCCGGACGCCATTGCCGCCACGCTATCGTTGCTATGTTACAAGTTATGGTGTGATCACAGAAAAAAACGGCCGCGACCATCGCTTGAATGACACATAAGAGCAGCGAAGTGCACCGATGTCGCCGATTCACTCATTCGTCAAGCTCGACTCCAATCAGCGCCGTAAAAAGACAAGATTCACTATTCTTTGGTATTTTTCTTTTGAGTTCAATCGTGTGACCCAGCAGCTTACTAGGACAAGTGTGGACAAATGCCAGGCATTGTGTTCTCTTCGTCATGGAGAGGCTTGTACTGCCCTCTTATGTTGCGGTTACGCAAAACAAATGATTTTATTTTATTGCCAAACATAAAAGCAAAATACTGAACGTCATTTGTATGCTCCATGATCGCTCACTTGGAAACAGTCAAAACTATTATTTCTTTCGGTAGAAAACAGGCTTTAAATCGCGCGTCATGCGAAACTGCGCCTGCTACAAATTCCCGGACATTTCGCGGCGCCGAAAGTCGGCGAAATTTTTTGCCCTATTTTACGGCAACAACAGCCGCCATTTTCAAACTCTTGCCAAAATTGCCAATGTGTGACGTGGTCGTTCCGGCCAACTGTTTGAATTATGTCACACCTTCTCAGCCAATAACAGAGAGGGCGTGTATTTCAAGCAGTATTGTTGTTGAATAGCAAAGACAGGCCTACGTTGTCATATCCGGTGCATTCAAGTTTTTCATATCCGGCCTAGAATCATGCGCTTTCAGTAAAGAGAAATAAGGCAAACTTTAGAAATGCTTCCCCTAAACGTCATAAAACGTCAAAATGACGACAGCACACACAACCGCTTTGTCAACCGGAAGCACGTGACCAAAATTGAAAGCTAATCAAAAAGGACTTGTGGAAAATTGCCCAATTCCCCGGGAATTTTTCCAGTCGAGAATAGGGCTCCAGGGCTGCCGATACAAAGGTAAAGCGCTAGCTGCTGTTGGCGTGCGCTGCTATGCCTTATGCATGACGTGACAGTTTTGGGACTTGCGCCATAATGCCGGGCGCGTACGACCACTGCCAGCCTGGGCGCCCCCGCGTCAAGATCTGTTTTGGTGCTTCTAGACCGGTCATTTCAGGAGCGCCCTTCTATCATGGCGGCCTCCTCGCTCTTCGTCTCGTCGAAACCAAAACTGGCAAGAATAAAAGAGGCTGAAAATGAATGTTAACAGTGCGATCGCCCATGTAATGTGCCATCTTATGATTGCTCAGCAACGTGGCAGTGATAAGAAAAACGTAACACGAGAATTCCGTTTCAATAACCATTTATGGCCTGTATGGGCAGATACGCCTAGTCTTCTTGAACAGTTTACGCAGGAGAATAAAAAAAAACAATAATTTAAACAGCACAGATAAATGCGGGCGCAAGCATATGTTGCTCATTCGAGCCCAGGGACCAGTATTATTTTCGGTAGGCTGTAACCATCATCATTGTCTTCCTCAGTATCGCTAATGCGCTGATCGGATGACGAGCCTTTAGTCTGCGAAAACCTACTCTTTCTGTCTCTCCCTTCGTTTTTTGTATTTGTGTTTGTGTTTTTCTTCAAATATGCTTTAGGTTTTCTTTTTGCTGAACGATTGATTGATTGAAGGGTTTAACGCGCCGACGCAACGCAGGCGATGAGGCGCGCCGTAGTGGAGGGCTCCGGATTAATTTTGACCACCTGGGGATCTTTAACGTGCGCCGAAATCTCGTACACACGGGCGTTTTTGCTTTTCGCCTCCATCAGAAAAGCGGCCGCCGCGGCCGGGAATCGAACCCGCGACCTCGTGCTCAGCAGCGCAACGCCTTAGCCACTGAGCCACCGCGGCGGGTACCTTTTTTTTTTTTTTTGGTATGAAGTGTGCATCTACCTGATTTATTGTCGATATTAACGCCTCGTTCAAGAATCGTTTCGAGGGACCGACCGACCAACTGACTCACAGACAGACAGACAGACAGACAGACAGACAGACAGACAGACAGACAGACAGACAGACAGACAGACAGACAGACAGACAGACAGACATTTTCGCGTCTAAGTACCCCAAGAAAGACTATCGTCTTTAAAAACAGTAGAGAATTCTCCAGAGGAGCTCCTTGCGGTGTTTAAACTAAAGAGTAAGACATTGTTCCAGGATGCTTCTTTTTTTATTGGCGACCACATTACTTTCTTTCATGATATGTTAAAACAACATTTTGAAGCGTAAACGAGAATTCAGTGCCAATACATAAGTCAAGCGTTACAGAAAATGTTTTTTCTTGCGTGAGCAACCACGATGACTTCACATTTTGGAGCGCCAACTTTGTTGTGCAAGTGGCGTTTTCTCATACAGATTTTTGATGGCCCCCTAAAGCGAAATGAAGAAAAGGCGGGTATAAATCGTGCGAGGCCGTTTGCCGTTCTAATGTGCAGCGGTGAGCCTGGCGTACCTGCCTGAGCGGCAAACCCAGTGTGGCGTGCACCGGCCCAATTTAGAAGACGAATAATCGACAAGTGATAAACCGAAGAACGGTGGTGAGAACGAGGAATTTCCGTCGACGGCGACAGAAAAGCCGGTTGTAAACCTCTCGGCGTAACGTTTCCCTTTAATTTTAGTGTTCACGACGCGGTTGAATTGAATTTTGATCAGATGTAAGGAAACTTCACTGAACGACAACCGCTTAACAGACTTCTCAAATGGCCAACCTCCTTCGCTGTAACACCGGTAGAGTCTGTGTTAAAGGGCATAAGTTGTAAAACAAGGAGTACGCTGCAGTTGACGGTCACCTCGCAAAATTTTCTGGGAACGGCTACATGTTTTATGGGTCACAACGAATAACAGGAATTATGCTTTCCATATTTTATTGTTCGGAAAAATGTACCCTTTGTTTTGCTGTCTATTTTGCTGGCACTGACTGAAAATGTTTAAAGCACTTGGTTATTATATTCGGAAAGTTCAGGATTTTTCAGGTCATAGAAGAGCTTTGAGTTTAAGTTTATTAGTATTTTTACCTCAACGATAGACGTCTGCAAATTCGGGATAAAGAAGTGAACTTTGCTCACCCAAGGCAGAAAACAGAGAGCACAAATTGCGCACTTGCGGAAAATCGCATGACCTACGGCGAAAAAAATGTGTCTTTTTATCCGGCGTCTTACATATTTAGTTATTTTCACACTCAAGGGCTGGGCATTAAAGGGGTCCTGAAATACCTTCCGCCGATGCGTGGATGTACATGTAACCAAATAAAGCAATGTATTAGCAATCTCCTCCCGCAAGAATTTTGTTGAAGCGATGAGTGTTAGCTGAGAAATCGTAAATCAAAAACCGCGCATTATCGTCGCGCCGCGTTTCCTCCTCGTTTCAACTTACTCTCCGCTGTTGACGGCGAGCGAGCCTTCCCTCCCATGATGCTGCGCTCCTCGGCGGTGACGTACTTCCGCTATTGTGCTGCTCACACAGCCGTCTGCTACGGGCAAGCTTTGTTGACACCATGAATCCGGCACTCCGCTCAAGGCTGGAAAAGCGAACGAAAAATCTGGCCGCATGTGTGCGGCGGCCTGGCCTTGCCCTTTCGCGGTGTACGTTGCTGCAGAACTTTGCTATCGGCGGCACGCGACTCTTTATCGGCGGCGAACTCGCAGCCGCTCGGGAAGGATCCTGCGCTCGCTCCCTTGGATGCACAGCGCACTGTTTATCCAAAAAGCGCCGTATCAGATGTGGCCCCGCTGGTGCAGGGTCTTATTTTGTGGCGGTGGTAATTCCTGGCGGCGGCATGTGAAAAAGACATTTTAAACTGATACAGAACCCGTGCACAAAACGCAGTTCAGCTTGGGGCGACGCGTGGTGGAGAGCGGCAACGTTGGCAAAACATGTTCCGCCGCGGCTCTGAGCTTTCTAGCGCTGGAGAGAGCACCATTTCTTTGACAATATCAAACATCGGTTGCCCTGGCAACAAGGCACAAACCGCTCTAGAAGTCAGTTACGGTTGCGTGATCCCGGTTCAGCTTGGGGCCCCACCTCGCGGCATATGGGCACTGCAGGCATACTACTCACTCTCATTTGGAAGTGCGAGATGCGTTTGGCATTACAGGAGGCGATGGTGTGTGTGTTGTGGACGCCTTTGTTTCGCGATGAAATGCGACGTTGTGCTTCTGCGGGTGGACAGTGCTTCCCATGGTCTGCATTATCTTTTTCCAGCGGCGTACGACTCAACCTCGCATGGCGTATGTGCAGTGTGCGTGGCTAAAAGCCATCTCGGCTTGTGCGCCAGAGTTAAGTGACTTGCTGTTCGTCCCCGCCAACCGCGCGCGAGGTGAGTGCCGAATTTACGAGGGGCAGGAGGAGGCAACCCATCGTGTGTCAATCGCGGTTCGGACTTGCAACGCATGTTGTGACGTTGTGTTCGTTCGAAACGCATCTCTGGATTGTTTGGAAGTTGAATAAAATGTATGCGTCAAACCCGGGCATTCGGCTCAGGGCGTTCTCTGCGATTGCAAGAAAGAAGTGCCACGGGGCTTCAACGCTTTCTTTATGGAACGTACTTAAGAGAGTATTCATGTCGTGTTATGGCCCTGTTGCATTCAGTACAAACGGTTAAGCGTTTGTTTACACTTGTTTCGTTTGTCGTAAAATGTCCAAGCACTCCGGCACTCCGCTGGCAGATCAGCCGGCGAGCTGACGCTGAGCAGACGACTCATCTCTTTGCCGGAAGTGCGTGAAAAAGCCGCCCAATAGCAGGATGTCTAGCTCATGACGAACATCTGGGAATCGATGATGTAGACATGTGAAGATGGCGGCGTCCAAAAACACGAAGGAAAGGGTGAGAAAAAAGCGACCAACTTTGCAACAAAAGTGTGAGCTTTCCGCTGCGCGTAAAAGAGTAATACTTGGCACAGATGATGTTGACGACCCAATCTAACGATTGCGCTAGTCAATTTAGTGTGCTCAAAACGCCTTTCAGGGCCCCTTTAAAGGATGGAGGTAGGAGTTCACAGCTATACCCCTAACGTTGAGGGCCGCGAAAAAGCGATTGCATCAAAGCAAATAAGACAGTACAAAAAAAAATTACACCATCTTCCCGTAGGGAAACCCTGAGAAGTATGCAAAGCAGCCATGGGGTCGATTCAAGTGCCCATTAGTTTTCAGTTCGTCGTTTCCGTTAGGTTGAGGTACGTAGCTACCGTTATATTTACACTTTGGTTTCTATGGTAACTACTACACTTTTCACTTACCGGAACAACGAAATAGGAAATTTCGTTGATTCCATGGCTGTTTCGCATACTACTCAGGGTTCCCCTACGGGAAGATGGTGTAATTTTATTAGATGCGACGGGGCTATGTCCCTCCCTTGTCGTTGTTGCGCCGTCCCCACCCCCACAGCGCATGCTCGGCTTGCTGAACGCCCGGTGGTGTCTTACCCTTTAAAGGCTCCTGGAGCGACAGTGTTGCCGGTGTCTTCCTGTGCCGGCACGAGACGATCACGCTTCCCCTTAAAGGGCTCCTGGAGCGGCAGAGTTGCCGGTGTCTTCCTGGGCCGGTGGATGGACGGAGCCGAGATCAAAGGATGCTTGGCATCTAAAATCGATGTAATCAAGGAGAGCATCGTGAAGCCACGTTGAAGAAATGAACCAGGACAACATACAGTTCTGCGAGTGGATTCCGGAAAATGCACTGAAGAAAGTGGGAACAACCCATTATTATGAAGGCGTAACCTGCAGACCCATTGCATTTCGGCAATCTAGAAAGTGGGAACAACCCATTATTATTCCACCAAGAGGAAAACAAGAATAACGCCCCTTCGTCTAACGACAACGATGGTTGAAACGCCCAGCTTTCTCGTGAGGGATTGGTTCGCTGTCGTTGCGGTTGTCGGGGTTCACAGAGTTTTGGTGACGGGACGGTCACCATCAGTGAGACCAAAAAAGCTTCGCTTTAAATCCGAACTGCTTGGACCATGTCGGTGTGCCTCAATCGGATAGGCGTCGGCTTCATAACGCGGTGGAACCCGGTTCGATTTTGACAAGGGGAAGTGTTTTTTTCTTTATGCAATTAATTTGCCTTCAGTTATCATCATCGACCTTTTGTGAAATCCATTCAATAAAGTTGGCATTCCTGCAGTGTGTTTTGGCGCCACCTCGAACGACATCAGTAAGGAATAGAAAGCTTCGCTTTAAAAGAAAACAAAACTGGACAAAACTCGCGAAGCGTTTCAGGGTTTCAGGTGCCTACGCTACGAGGCGCGCTGTAGTGTAGGTTTCCGCATTCACTTTGACCACGTGGGTATCTGCAGCGTGCGCCCAAACCTCGAGGCACGGCGGGCTGGCTGTTCGCCTCCATCTGAAAAGTAGCCACCCAGGCCGGGATCGAACCCGCGTCGTTGGGCTCAGCAGCATAAGCCACACTCGCGAAACCAACTCATGTAATGAAGCGAACCGGTCACCTTGTTCAGTAGATTCTGGGAAGGCTCTTTGGAAAGATACTGATTGGGTAGGGGCCGCGATGCTTTAGGATAGCGCGCTTCGTTCCATAAAGGGAGTCGTTCGATGCAGTAGTAGTAGCGCAGTAGCTTACAATTGTATCTGACAAGATCTTCAAGCGTCAGCATCATCGCAACTTAGTCGGGGTCGCACAGCACACCGTCGTAAAAGAAGTTATGTGTTAACGGTAACACATTACTGCCCAATCAAAGACGGCACGTAACAAAGGGGGAGTCCCTTTATTGTTTCCTAAAGCCGCTTCTCTAGTAGAGGAGTGGGTACTACTCACCGTTTCGGCTCAAAACAGCCGGAAATTTTGTGCGTTGAGGCGGGTATGCTGTGCCGTTAGTGAAAAAGGGGCTGACTTGACTAATCCTCCTGAAGGCTACGACCAGTGGTCAAGGAGCCTGTGATACCTTGTGCCGCCAGGCTGGTGTATGCGTTTGCGACACTAAAACACACGGGGCTGCTCTTGATGCCAGTCATTTCAGTGTATCTTACAATTCGCCACAGAGAATGACCATGCTGTTATCCTGGAACAAAAATGTATCCGCAGTATTCACAATATGCAAGTAATAACGCAGCAGCCCATAAGCGTTCTGCCTACGAGACGGTGTTACCGTTCTGTTCCTCATCGTCGACGCAAGCGTCGACGAGTCCTCAGAGGTTGTGTCTTACGCGCCATTTTCGCGCGAACAGCGAACCGCGCCCTAACAATAATCATAACACGTACCCGGTTGCATGCTTCTACGCGTCTTCAAGTTTACGAAGACGGCGGTGTGTCAAGATGCAGGGCACCATGCTTACGTGGTACCGGGTTTACGTTTGCATAGTTGCAGAGCAGCATAATATTTAGGTAATGAGAAAACAAAGACAAACGTAGTACCATGATGGTAGCATTAATAAGGGTAAGAGACTTTATTGTGGCTCACATTAACACCAATCAGGGGACAGAAGTTATAAACACTAGACACGTTATGGCTGTGCTCACGCATTAAAAATGTTCAGTGCCATTCCACCCTGTAAATGTGGATAGCCAGGGAAGCTGGACGCCGTCCAAGGAGTGGACAAAACAGAATACATTTCTTTGTAACAATTTGCGGAATTAAAATCAGAAGGGCTGGTGTTGATCCTTGCTGACATACATGCGGCAGTCCGTTTCCCTTCGGTATGGAGGCTTATGTATTGCCAGCCGACCGGAATTCTACTATATTTAGAACTTTACCGTAAACTACGTACTTACGAAAAGTAGATGGAACTCAGCATATAATTACAGTATTATTAAAAGCTAATTTCCATTTTATTTGTTTCTTGGTCGGTTCGATAAAACAAGTTACAGCCCTTTTTTGAAACGGCTCCTACCGCGTAGCTGGCCATGTATTCAAAGTACACAATAACTATGTAAAGTTTCTTCACTGGGACCGAACTAATGATGGTAGTAAATGAAACTTGGCATAACGGGACAGCCATCCGAGCGGCTCATTTCAGTATTTTTCAGGCTACCTACATTAGATTCAGAGCTGCAGAGCATTTAATAATAGCAATAATAGCTTCACGGCAAAAGTGAAAATTCTTTGTCGATGTGACTGTCCGCAGGTGCAAAGATTTCCACCAACTAGATATGGACACCTTCGCTGTAAGAATGTGTGTTTAGAAAACCAAACACACGTGGCAGGCAAGCCTCGCATGCATCAAGCGATACTAAAACGCAGATACGAAGATAGGCCATTGGTCCTCGCTGGAAGGAAGGAAGGATGTACAAGGAAGGCAGGAAAGTTAACCTGGCTAAAGCCTAGTCTGCTATCCTGCCCGTGGGAAAGGGAAATTGGGTAAAAACGAGAATGGAAAGAATAAAGAAAAGTTGGAGCAGACACGTATGCGCAGCGCTGAAGCAGTCAACGTTAAAGTTCAGTGATCCACACTGGAGGATTTCAGTTTACAGTGTGGTGTTTGAGTTCGTCGCCCATAAGGCGGCTGCTATTCTGATGCCCCATAGACTTAAAGAGGAGTTCTCCTCCTACAAAATGTCAAGCATTTAGCAGAACGGGGGTTCCCTATCATGTGCTGACTTCTGGCCGGGGATTAGCGCGGCGTGACACGAAACCAGCGCTCGATAATGCACGAAGCTGCCCTTGACTACCCTCGACACCAAGCGCTTCAGGCGCAACAGCTGGCCCCGCGAAAGGGGCCTCCAATATCCCACCATAGGCACTATAATCCCACGAAACCTCCCACTCCCCCTACCTTTCCTCCTCTCATCTTATTTCTCACGTGCCTCATTCCTCTCCCGTTCCCGGCGTGGGATGAAAGAAGACCCGTGAAGTGTGCAGTTAATTATAGTAAGTGTGCAGTTAATTTTTCTGCGCTTTTGCAGCGGTGTTGATTCCCCACTAACATATATACACAGATCATGAACGAACAAGTCAGCTTTTTCTTTTTGTGGCCGGTTTGTTCAACTTCGCGCATAATTATTACAAAAACTGCAATTGTGCAGAACGTGGGGTACTTAATAATTGTTTACCACACCATGCTGAAATGTATACGCGGCAATTTGGGGCCTCTCCATTGGAGTATCACGAATCGGTATGTCATTTGCACACTGGCTCCAACAAACACAGCCTGAGTTGGCACGGCAGTTTCTCGCGATTTTGCACCTCATTAATATTGCAACTGCCTTTCCACCACAATTTCGGGCACTCTTTGACTACTGCGACAGTCATTTCCGAAGCTACTATATGTTGTCTACGGGGTCTCTTTTTGGTGGAAACACGATCCCGATACGAGGAAGCATTCGACAACGTATTGGATACACCCGCGCGCCGAACACAAAGTTTACTCGAATAAATGACACGCCATTCAAAAATAACCCGTCTCTAATGCCAACTGCCTTCATTTTTCTCACCTTAAATTTTTTTACTGGGCCAGTAACCCGAATTGAGTTCCCAAATATTATTTAGCTTCGCTGCTCCGATTCATCATTGCATGAATATGTGCCTACAGCCGTGTGTGGACCGTCTGTACAAACAGCAGAAGAAAGAGGCAACCGCACTCAGCTACTACACTCACACCTTGCTGATTGGTCCAAATCGCCTGCAATGCCTCTAACGTTCGGCGACGCATTGTTTTCTTTCTTCTGACACTGACACATTCCTAACGTAAGCAATACTTGCTGCGTTAGCGTACTTTAACAATCGGGATGAATAAAGCGTTACCATCATCACCTGCTTTGACCGCGCACCTCCAATGGTACGCCCCCGGCCGATCACCATTGGTGTGGCACTGTCGCGGAGGGAGCCACTAGGAACGCGTGTGCTGCGAGCAATGAGATTGGCGGAGCGCCGTTTCTTTGAGAACGTGGAGCGACTCAGCTTTGAATACTGCAACGCACACCGTGAGGGAAGCGACGCCCTTCTACAATTGTTGGATCGCCTGTTCGCTGTCTCATCGCCTAAGTCGCTCACGCACCTTCGCACAACGTTCGTTTCAACTGAGCCGAATGTTTACGTTCAAACTATTTCGCGGTGCACATCTTTTCGTGCGCCCGTTTCTTGACGACTGCCCGCAGTACGTCAAGTTGTCTTCAAGCGAGAGATTTCCATTTTAACGCCGCCGTCAGTGATCCTGGCGAAGGCAAAGTCTAAAACAAGCTAGAATGTTTAGAAGAAAAGACGGGCAACGACATATACTGGAGCAATCACAAGTGTGCCATATTATGCGCGTTGCCGTGCGAATGGCGTGCCGACAACAGAGTAGCGGTGATAATGATGATGATGCTTAACAGCTGGGTGTCAGGTCCTCTCGTTTCTGGGAGCTCTACAGCTCCCGGACAGCGGTCCTGGGGAATACGCAGTTCATACTAAAAAAAGAAATCCGCACGCTTTTGTCACTTTAGCCGTATTTCGATTTATTTCTGCGCTATAATCGCTACGTTAAAGACGGAACTCCATGATATGACGACGTATTAGACGGAATTTCAATACCTGGGTGTCTATGGACATCTCGGCGGGACAGTACCACTGCGAAGTAATAGCCAGGAAAATGTAATAGCCATGAACGAATAAGCGGGGTTCTACTGTACAAATATGCAAAGTTTAAAACCTTCAGAATTTGGCGTTGCTATTAACATGCAGAATACTTGATGTAAGAAAAGAGGTTAAGGAATTTCTGACAAAATAACGCATCATGTGAATAATTTTTACTGCGTTACACCGTATGTCCATGGTTCTAAACACCTCTCAGTACGCCGTTATAGACCAAACATCATGCCTGTACGTCCGCGTACACGCATGATGGCGTAGGAACGGTGGAGCTCCCTCCCACCCCCCCTATCCATCTCCCTCTCCCTCTCTCTCTCTCCCCCTGTCTCTGTCTGTCTGTCTGTCTCTCTCTCTCTCTCTCTCTCTCTCTCTCTTCGAAAATTCACCTCAGTCAGTCGTAATGACCACATTTGTATCATTGCGACAGTAGCCCATTGTATTGGCTATCTAGCACATCATCAGTGCTGATGCGCTGGGAACCGCATCTGGCAATGGCAAATGCGGCAGACGGGGGTTGATTAGGACGGCTGACGCACAGAGCGGAAGGACGCGGAAGTCGGTTGCAATGGTAGCGCGCAGGTGTTTCGCTGCTTGGGAACCACTGTTCAAGCGAAACACGTACGAGCTGGTGGATCCCATTAGCCACATTCAGTGGGAATAGCGATGCGGGAGTGTCGCATTCGTGCAAAAGCGGAACAGTAGCGCAGGGTACAAGAACTACCATAAATACTGCTCGCTTTGATCACTGATCAGATGATGGTCCAGAAAAGCTTAACCTCATTTCACAGTCCTTTTCTATTACCCTGAATGGGTGTGCGTAGATTTCCTTGCAAATTCTTGGCTCGTAAGGGAGAATAACTCGCTCCTTACATTGAGTGGATGAGTCCTCAATGTCATTTTTTTTCACCGTTGAAGTCTTTAGTGACCGTCGGCATTATCCGGCTTCTTGCGGCAGCTGTAATCGTCATTGGCCAATCACTAATAGTGCGTATGGCTGTTTGGGGAGATGATAGAGTGACTACCATCAAATTAAATTTCATTCTCCTCAGACCGCACATTGCCGTACTGACACGCAGGCGAATCGACTGTAGAAATCATGCCGAGGGGTGATATTCCGTTCCCTGGTAGGTAAAAGCCCGGCACTTCCGGTTCTATGCTAAATGGTAATTAAATGCATTCATACGCCACGCGGCGCCCCTAACCGACCTAAAGGATATCAAGGCCGCCTTATTTACGAAAAGAATGCGTAGAATTGAGGTAAGACGACATTTGTCAGTACAAAGAAAATATAACGGGTTTAGGGTAAAAAATGTGAGTAATCTTAGCGGCGAAATGAGGCCGTTCACTCCAAAACCCGCGATTCATCCGGTAGGCTACTGAGACCGCAGAGCGGCATTTTTTTTTTAGCAGTTGCTCCAGTGTATAGGGGGAGGGTTGGACGCGAACCAGTAGAGGGTGCTGGGTGCATCGAGGAAGTGTCGGGCTTGTAGCTGCCTCTCAACGGAATGCCACTACTGAGAGCCGTTAACATATTCTGTGCGTCCTGAGGTGGGTTCATGTCGTCAAAAGGCAATCCTTCTTCACGTGCTGTGGAGAGGAATGTGCGGACTATTCCTGAGACGCTGTGACGGGCATCGCTCTCCTCAGAAACGCCACTTCTCAAACCTCCCTTAATTAAAATGAGGAACGGAATTGGGCGTAATTTTTCAGACGGCGTGTGATCGGTGCGCTTCTTTTTTAAATTTTGGGGGAGACTGTACGGGTGGTGTCAAGAAACGTTCTCGTCAAAATGTCATCAGCAGCTTCACAGTAAAGGACACTTCGCCCACGATTGTGCCCGTTGAAGGAATTAAGCTTATGTCAATGTTACGCACGCAGAGCTTTGGATATGGTTTTCAGAGATGAAATTAATTCATTTTCGCACCACCTTACTGCCTTTTTCTGAGAGACTTCAGTTACTGGACCTGGTGCGGAGGGCCGGGAAAAAGCCGCGAGAATAGACAGAGGAAAGCTAAGAACAATACAGGCGAAACGTATTGCTGGTAGGCGTGGTTGGACATACGAGACAGGAGCCAATTAGGGAACTGAAAACGCGTGAGGCGGTAAACGGTGCTAGATTACGGTCGAGGCGAACGCCACTGATGAGGTAGAAGTCATTCTTATCTGACAATATCGACAAATTAGCAATATATGGCGCTTAAGCTGAATGACCACTGGTAACTTAGAACACATATGAAATCTACCTAGAGCTGTCTCCAAAAGGGAGAGGCATCTTGAAACTCCTACACCAACGAACATGTCTAGGAAATGCCAACGGTGTCAGTTTGCTGAGAGCGTTGCAGCGAAGCAGTAAAGAAGGCGGAAATAAAATGTCTGGGTTTTTAATCGCGGAGCTGTTGATACTGGCCGTAAATTCTTTGTTACAGAAAAAAAAAATATCAAGAAAATGCCGAGCGCTCGTGAGCGCCGAGTCTCCGGTGCGCGCAGTGGTTTTAGCAACAAAAAAAAATATTAACTCCAGCCTTGGCCGTAATCGGGGCAACACTTCTTCGGAACGAGAAAGACACGTCATGGCTTACGCCCCTCGCTCTTTCGTCCTCGTATGGTCGTCTGCATGCGCTCGGTAAAGTAGAAGAGCCCTCGCGCGGCAGCGTCTAAAAGACACCCTGCTTGGGAGAGGTCACCACGGCCGCCGCATTCTCTAAGGCATTGTGGATAATGGGTGAGAAGGCTACGAGTGTGACGAGTAACACTCCCCGGAAATCACCATCGCCAGTATATATAAGTGCGTACATCTTCTCCATTGATTAGCCAAACGTTTCATCGACACCAATCGGTAACTCGGTCACTTCGTCGACCACATTGTCTGTGGCCTCATCAGCAACTATCAACGCCTTGCAGTGCATTCCACTCGAAAGTTACACGCGGGCCGTATGCGGGCCTCATAGGGGCTTGTACATACGTCGATTCGATGAAGGCATCCATAGAATTAATCTGAAAAAAAAAAACCCTCTCGCTGCAGACGCGATGAGGACGACGAAGAGTCATATGTATACCCACGCTGTTTGCGCTGAATGTAGTGAACTTTTTCTGTACCATGGCATCGTTACGGGGTTCCTAGTGGCTCAGTTAGCGTTTGCAGGGGCAGGTTTTGAATAAACATCCAGCCAGTTTTTTTTTCTTACATTTTTCAGGGTACACGGGAACCTTGAAGAACCCTCTTTTGTGACCATAAGTTTTAGTTTTAGATTACGCGACGCAGACCATGTGAACTGTCTAGAATTTTCGTATCAGTGTCCGACAACAGGGGTACCAAACTGCGGCCACAGTATTCCAACGCCCTGCGCGTCAAAGAAACAACGTCGAAAACACCTCATGGAAACGAAAACCGAAAAGCAAGCTATGAATTCTTAGGCTGTTTAAACGGCTATTCGCCACATTTGAATGGAAAAGGAGAAAAAAACAACAACAGGGGTACTCAATACGGAGAGTCCGAGCATTAGGCAACGCAGTGCACTGCCCTCGCACCGCCGAAGAGAGGGAGTGGGGAAACACGGTCGGGGTTTGCGGCACGGACGGTTCCCCAAACCGCGCTTCAGTCAGCCATTTCCGGCCTGAATGGTTGGTGTGTGTCGGCAGCTAATATCGCCTAGGCGGAAGCGACTTCTGAAACAGCAAGGTTATCAAAAAAAAAAGCAAAAACAAACCGCATGCTTTATGTTGTATACGACCGGAACGAGGGAGCAATAGCGTACGGCCTGCATGCCGGCTGAAGGCCCTTTCCTAAATGCGACGTTTACAACCCAAACTTTTTTCCTCCTACGCATTGCCCCCTTTGCGTGTTTGTTCGCCAGGCCTGCGGAGCTGTTTCAGGTTTCGTCTGGGGCCAGTAATGGCGATACGCGCCCGCTTTCTTCCGCGTAGAGATCGCGCTGCATTCGGGTTTCGCCAGCCACATTACCAGACCGGGCCGCAGCTGTCTGAGAATAACCCGCCCACAGTTGGAAGCCCCGCGCCCAGGCCAACCAATCGCAGCAGATACAAGAGGCGCATGTCGTTCGACCCTCATTACGTTGTTTTCTACCGTAGCTTCGGCTCCTCTTTTCGCTCTCGCCCGCCTTGCCAGGTGAGAATGCGAACAGAGTAGCCATCACGCCCTGGCACACTGATTCCTCGTATAAACGTGTGTTTACGAGCAGTTACAATTGCCTCATCAAAAAAAAAAAAAAAAAAACGGTGATTTTGGCTACAGTGCCAAATTGTAACGTAAAAAAAAAAGAATCAAACACATTACAGCAAAAAATAAAAGAAGCCCCCACTAACCCGCGAGAACTTGAAGGTAGCGAAGCTGCACGCAACCTTCCCGACCATCACGACAGTCCACCATTGCAGCCTATTTGCTTCTTTTTCGCTGCCGCTACGAGCTTTACTCCATCATTGTTGCTATAATATAAGCTTCGCTCTTTTTTTTGAAGTGATAATCATTGGATACCACCTTGCAGGGTCATACACTGTGCGGTGTCTTCCTCGTTTTCAGTAAAAGTTGCCTCGATTACGGCAAACGATTGAGTGTGTTTTTTTTTTTTTTTTTTTTGGGGGGGGGGGGGGCAATCTTGGCCAATATCCCAAGGTGGATATGATTGGCTTGGGAAACGTGCGCCGGGAACGCTGGGTGGTCACGGCGAGGCACGCACACACGAGCGCTCGACATTTTATAGATCATTTTAACTGCCGCGTGGTCGCCGTGAGGCACACGTTCACGTGAGCTCGTCTTTTTTGGTATTTTTAACTGCGGACACGAAACTTTAACGATATCCTAAACAGTTTCGCTGTTAAAAATTGCTTGGTTTTCTAGGTACAAACAACAAAGAAACATCCCGACTACTCCGAAGTGTTATAACGTACTCCTCAAAAGTGTTAATAACAACAAAAAAGCGGGTGCCAGCCCACGCACAGAGCGGGAGCCACCGGTGCATCTTCGGCGGCTTATAATCGACGCTCGCGAGGCTGACCTTCTGCGCTCAGCTGCTTTGGCGCATGCGCACAACCTCGCTTATAATCCCGGCACTATCTTCAGCAGCCGCTCTTTGCGTAGGCTGGCACCCGCTTTTTTTTCTTGTTAACACTTTTGAGGACTGTACGTCCTGAGCCCATTCGGTGAGAATTGTGACGGTGATTGTTAAACGTCGTGTGCTTCGTTGGGTCCAAACCTCCGTTAATTTGAATATGACGCTTTGCGCTGTAAATCTGAAGGCATGAATAACGTTTTCGTGACCAATATCATGCGCCCAATTATGTGCAGGCAACCACCCGTTGCTGGAAAAGAAATGTGACTTATTGCAGTAATCAGCACCCAATTACAAAAAGCAAGTATAAAATTGGCAATGCTGCCCTTTGAAAAGAAATGGTATGAAAAGGAACGTGTAAGAAATTGCTTACTTTCAAACTTGTGGTCGGTAAACACATGGCGCCAGAAATCCGTAACGTCACTTTTTTAGGCCTCAAAGGCCTTGGTCTAAATAAACCTGACTAGGCTCCTCAAAGATTATATGTGTAGCTCAGTGGCTAAGGCGTTGCCCTGCTGGGCATGAGGTCACGGGTTCGATTCCAGGCCGCGGCGGCCGCTTTTCTGATGGAGGCGAAAAGCAAGAACACCCATCTGTTCGAGATTTCGGCGCACGTTAAAGATCCCCAGGTGGTCAAAAGCAATTCGAAGCTCTCCACTACGGCACGCCTCATCGCCTGCGTTGCGTCGGCGCATTAAACCCCATAATCAATCACCAAAGATTATATATTGTTTCCAAGTTTAAGCCTATTATCCACCTGCGTAGCTTGAGAATGCTCCAGCCTTTACTCCGAGTGTGAGGACATTAAATACACGATCTTAAAGGAGTTTGAACACTGAGATGCATGAAAAATTGCGCGCACCTGTTCGCACTTCGACGAAAGCTCAAATGAAAGTCCCCTGAGCCAGTGTTGTGAATGGAATGTGAACGTCTGCTGACCAACAACAAAAGCCTAGAAAATCTCAGCCAGAGCGAAAAGAAGGAGGGAAACAAGTACGTCAGCAGGACAGTGGTCTCCACGGCGCTAGGTTCTGCCCGCATCGCACGATTTAACCAAGCGGTTGCATAACCCTGTGACTACCGCGAAACGCGAAAGAGATCGCCTTTATCTCCCTGACGCACTATCTAGGGGTCTGATATCACAGTTTTTTTTTGCGGACACGAAACAAGCTCGTGCCGTGGTACTTTCACAAAACAAAATAATTTACCATAAAGCCAAGAAACAGATTGAAATAGTACCTACCCCCCCCCCCCTCCCCACCTGAATCCCCGTCGCCACAGTAACAGGTACTATGAAAGCTCGTTAATTCGAACTTCAAAATGTTGAATTAATGGATAATTCAAACTTCAGGATTTCGCCAGGCCAAGCTTCATAGAAGTCAATGTATAATTCGAACGTTCATTCGAAGTCGAGTAGGTTCCGCCACAGATAATTCGAACTACGCGCCACGGCACCGGCTGCTGGAGGAAGAGAAAACGCATTTTCTTGCGGCTGGACGCCTGGCCAACCTTTACCGAAGTGCACCCGCTGCCTACGCATGAGGCTACAAGCGAGAGAAGAATGAATAGATAAAGTAAAATGGTGCAAAACGCATCTGAAACCCCAGTGGCGGGTGTTCTGGAAGACGACATTCTTTGCGGACTGCGTCAATGTGGACGCGAGTGTAAGGTGTGTGGTGCGTCGGTAGATGATGGCATCATTTCTCAGATCAGGGGCGCAAAATCAGTCGCTACCAGTTAGGACGGGGAAAAGGAGGACGAGGAGGAGGAGCAGGCGGAAGAAGAAGAAGCACCAGTGCGGCCTTCCAGTATAGTCATGACCGAATTGAATGCGGATCTTCACTTCTGTAAGTTTGGATAATGTAAAAAGGAGGTCTTCCGATACATTCGCTGGCTGGATCAAAACGTTTTCGCTGTCACGCAGAACGACAAAAGGCACCCTGAAATTATGGACATTTTTAAGCATTACATTGCGTACCTGCCTCTAGTGTTTCCCGATCTCAACGTGATGTCATTCTTCTGTTTCATTAGTTCTAAATTTTATTAATTCTAACTGAGATACCTGCCCCCAGCAGTTGGAAATAATGAACTCTTACTATAGTTTACGAAAGCAGTGCAAACGGTTTTGTAAATGCTGATATTAAAATTACGAGTAACGTAATTTTTCGTGACGTTTATTCAGAGAAGCCGCATGACTTCCTAGTTGGCGTTGCGATTCTATCTACTTGCTTCCTTGCTTCCCTAACAGCTGACTTGTGCAAAGTGGGATGGACGATGTCACATATGTGGCCACGTTTTTATTTCCTAAACGTAGATGTAAACTTCTGTCAGAAATTGTACCAATTTCCTACTCAGGAAGCAACTTTCTCTGACGTTCGCGTGCGCGCGAGTTTCCTCCAAATGAGTTCGTACTCCTTAGGAACTTAGTTGGCGAGAAAGAAGTTCGCCTAAGCGATTAGTAGTAGTAAACGTTTATTGGAGCAAAAGGGAAAGGGATCCCTATTTATATTATTTTAAAATGAGCGTGAGCGCGGTCGAACAAAGAGCGCGGATATTTGTTTGCGCCCCCTTCCTTTTACAAATGTCAAATCATGACAACTAAATCGACGGGCAATGAGAAAACACGTGTTTTCATCACCCAGTGGTCCAACTTGCGCATGAATACCAGCTAATGACGGTAGTCATTTTGTTTAACTAAAGCCCCACATCTAATCCTTTTTGCTGTTTTATTAGGCCGAAATTATTTCCTTTGAGTAAGAACATAAAGAAAGTTAAAAAAAATGTAATTATTAGGTGATGAACAGGCGTGAGTATTCCTCTGAAAAATACAATTGTTGCTAAACGACACGACAAAATATAGCCAGCAAAAAACATAAGACCATGCCATCTTGTTAGCGGTTCCTTATTTGTAGGGATCCTTTTATATTTCTTCTAGTACGACGAAAGCGGGGTCGGAACGACAATCCACTATGGTCGCTTTTACCCGGACCATTTAAAATTCAAAGGCATGGTTGCTCCAGTCTTTCATTCTTGAATGCGAATCTGTGTCGCAACTTAGACCGTCGTTGCACAGCCTGCAGGATTGGTGTTCCTCCTCATTATTCCACAATAGCGCAGCGCAGTAATCCTTTTGCGCCAAGAGACACAATAAATTAGCTTTACATAAGACAAAAGCCTTAGTGGCAGTCATTTGCATTCACCGAGGGTGCTGCGCAAATGCATTGCAATGGTTCCCTTCCTGCGAAACGCTTGTCCATCTGGAAGCAAAAAAAAAAAAAGACAGAAAATGTGAAATGAAAAAAATAATGCCATCATTTTGTTGCGCACGCTCTACAGTGGAACAATGCAAAACGTATGGTCACCGTATTGGTAGTTACCTTGTGCAATTCGTTGGATACACAATGCAAAAAAATATCACCAGTCAACTGTGTGAACAGGACACTCGACTTAATTTTACGTTACATCAGACGGTTGGAAAAACAACCGAGGAATGCTTGTAGTGAAAACTAGGCTGCCTTCCTGCAAAAAATTTAAAGTGACAATGTGGCTGTTGTCGTTCGATTTTTACTCAGCCGTACTCCCACGCTCTGGCCGCTTATGCATGGCGTTGCCCATCGTTCGTGTACCTCGGTGACTTTCGCACGCCCGGGTACAGGAGAGCCGCTCCTTATTCGATTATTATTCGATCTCGTTGCTAAAAGTAGACACCCGCAGAGTGGCTCAGTGCCCAAGCGGGTCCTGCAGAGCCCGTGTATTCGGTTTGGATCCGGGCTGCTTCGGCTGTTTTTCTGTTCGAGGCGAAAAACGAAAACGAAGGTGTGTCGATATTTCGGCCACGTTAGGGTACCCAGGAGGTGTGAAATAATGCGTAGCCTTCCTCTCTAATGCGCGTGATAGCCATGGCTTGGGCGTCTCAAACACCAATTTGAATTTTTCATAGAGGACTTTCTTCCTGGGACCAGCTAAATGCGAAATATCTGTCTGTCTGTCTGTCTGTCTGTCTGTCTGTCTGTCTGTCTGTCTGTCTGTCTGTCTGTCTGTCTGTCTGTCTGTCTGTCTGTCTGTCTGTCTGTCTGTCTGTCTGTCTGTCTGTCTGTCTGTCAAACTAGTCCGCATGCTGCCATGGCTTTGCACACCTGCACTATTCAGCGCAATGATAACCTCATGCATATCATGGACTAAAATGGCAATAGTAAATCGCTCAGGGTACCACTGTTGTTTTAATGACGAACACACATTGGATTCTCGTGGTGGTGATGATGAAACGTTGGACTGGCTCTTATGATAAAAAAACGCGTTAAAACGGTATCCAAGGGAGGCGAGGTAAAAGCAAACTGTAAGGCACAAATGATCACCTCTAGGTTTTCCCAGCAGAAAAAGGCCCAGAAACAAACGAATTAAAGCCGTTCTACTCAACGTGAAAGCGGTCGAAAGAGCAGAGCAGCGATTAAACCGCCAGATGGGCTGTGGGCCGTTATTCGCTCAATGCGAGCCCCCCTAACGCTCTTCCCCTCCCTGTCTCACTCCTCTATTGATGAATGGAACAAAGATTTTATCCAATGCAGTTCAAATTTCCCGCCTTTGTAGTGCTAGCAGCAAAGGCGGGTAGAGCACGAGCGGGAGTTCATTTCTTTTTGTGCTTGCGATGATCTCGCACATGCCGAGGCCTTACTGCGCAGTTTTGAAAGCGTCGTTTTTAGATGCAGAGCATCCGATTCACTCGCCTTGTCCCTCCGGCGTCGGCGTCGTCGTCGTCATCGTCGGCGTTGTCCACCCCTCCCACATTCTCCTCGCCGCGCCAGCTGCGCTCTCCGCCGCTCACCCCCTCTCCTCTCCGATAGCGAACACTCTCTCGCGAGAGGCATTGGATTGGATTCGATTGGATTGTATTGGATTGCATTGGCTTGGCTTGGCTTGGCTTGGCTTGGCTTGGCTTGGATTGGATTGGATTAAATTTGGATTGGATTGGATAGGATTAAATTGGATTGTGTTGGATTGTGTTGCGTCATAGCCGCGGCCGACGCGCTGGGGCCGGCGCATGTGCAGTACTCTCTCTTCCGCGTTTCCTCTCCTTCGGGCGCGCTGCGCATATAACCGGTGTGCCGTTCTCCGGCGAAGCAACATCCACGCTAGGCTCAAACACCTAGAGTCCACGCCGCTTTACAAGTACGCCAACGTCGTCATCGACTGGGACCCGCTTACGCAGTCCCCTCAACGTTATGCGCGCTATAAAACGCGGTCCCTTCGCCGCTCCGCCTATGCGTCGCATCTACACAGGGGTTCCCGCGAGGGGAGGTGGGAGTTTTTAGTCTTCGCGGCCACTTTTTTCGCTTACTGTCATAAAAACCAACCCAACGAGCGTTCTTTACTAAAGGGACCCGGGGCTTCCGGTTAATTACACAGATTTCGCTTCAAATGTACCGGCAGTTTTCTTTGCGCTAAATAATGGGGACATGTATGACATGTTATTACTATACAAATATGTATAATGGTTATTACTATATAAACTGTTTGTTCAAGTATGCCGTTACCTCTTGGAAAGAAGGGTACCCGCTTGGACAAGCGGGTACCCTTTCTAAGCTTCTGTTTAGGTCCGTTACGCCGCTAAAGCGGGATTCACACGACGGAGAAACCCTCTCTTTTTGGCCCGCGGGACCCGCTCACGTGACCGGTTTTAGGCTCCGCCCCTCGGTGGGGATAGCCCGCGGTGGCTCCGCGAAAGAAAATGCCTCCGCATGTTTTCGCTCGACGGCGGTGGCCCTCGGCGGGGAATGGAACCTGTTCCTCGGCGCTGTCGTCTGCTAGTTGCTCTGCGTAGCTCCGCACGTGTGGACGCGCCGCCAGGCCGGATAATCCGGTCACGTGCTGTTGACGTCACATATCCGTCCGCCTCCGTGAGAGGGTTTCTCCGTCGTGTGAATCCCGCTTAAGCCGCGTGGATGCGGGGGCTAGATAGCGTAACAGCGAACGAGCTACGACGACAAACCGAACCCCTAAAGTGTCCTGCCCTTAAAATACCCAAACGTATGGCGCTGGAGCAGAGCGAGGATAAGCTAACGTAATTGAGCAAACCTCGATTCCATTTCTCAAAGGAGCAGAGATATGGAAGCGGAAGAGCATAAGGGGCGTGAGGGGGACAGAGAAAAGGGTGTTACGTTACAGAGATGGCAAGAGACTAGTCTTGCGAGGACACTTTCAGCGAAGCAAGCAGATCCACGGGGAATTTCATGATTACGAGTTTTGCTCAAACTTTTATAAGTTTTCGTGTAACATTTAAGGGCATATTACTCGAACAACAAGCTTGTATGGTTTCTGATACAATATAGAATACCCCGCAGTGAGCGTAGTTGATGGAATAAATAATACGGAATAAATAGTTCATGGAATTAATAAGTCCTGGAGTAAGGGGATGCTATTCCAATGACACAACCAGCCGCAACAAGCTCTCTTTGTCTGTGAGATAAAGAAACTATTTCATTAGCACACAGACGGCGCTGGATTCTTCAATGTATACAATTTATTACTAGCACAAACTTGCTTTATATATATATATATATATATATATATATATATATATATATATTTATATATATATATATATATATATATATATATATATATATATATATATATACATAATCACTCGTTTTAACGAAGTCAGCGGCATATCAAAAAATTTTGTTATAAGCGGTATTTTGATAGAAGCCACCACTCGAGTAAACTAAAGCACTTGAACTTTAATTGCGTCACAACTGCGAGGAGTCAAAGCAAATTGTATTGAGTGAAGCAGAGCTTCATTCAGGGGAAAAAAAGACTGTGAGCTTTGGTTATTTCATGTTCTTGCCGGACGCGAGCTACCCCGGTCCAATTACAACAAGCACTGACTGGGGTCCGAACGCCATGCAGATTGCAGAGCGAATGAGAAGGAGAAGGAAGTGGCCACTTTAATAGGAAGGGGGGGGGGGGGGGGGGGGGGGGCGTCCCGGAACGCTACGCGAGTTTCGCCGTGCAAAGCGCCGCAAATTCTACTGCTCGAATCTGAGGTTGTGTTTGTTGAGCTCAATAAACGATTACCCGCTCATTGTGGGTACACAGCACAATCATGTAAACTGACCAGTTTTGCACTAGGGGCATGAATACCGGGCAATTTTTTCCTGATGTGTGCAGCCATGAAGTTTGCAAAACGAGCTTTTGGGCGCCCCGCTCTCGACACTTCTAATTCTACGCTTCGAGTGTCAGTGTTCGCGCACCGTCACGTCCATGCCATTGACCAATGTCTAGGAACAAAATTCAATCACCCTACCATGCATTTAAACCCTTTGTCCTAAATCGTGTGGCGCAAACCGAGCATGACCGGCTCGAGAAAATCGCCGGGAAAGACCAGCTTGTCAACTCGCCATATTGACCGGCTGACTCGGCGACGCCTCCGCTCGCCACTGCGCTCTAAGTGGCTCCAGCTCTTCGAGGGCTTCGAGCAATGCGGCCTAAAATGCATGCGTTTGGGTTAGGACCAGAATAAATTTCGAATAAAGCGATATAATAGCGTAAATTGAGATAATTGGTCGAACACAATTTTTATAAATCACGAAATAGGAATAATAGAAAAATAGCGAAAAGTGTGGAACCGTGTAACGCCGTGCATTTTCACAAAAATGCAGATTTGGTAAAAGTTCCTCCGGTAATAGTTTTTATAGCGTAAATAACGATACTTGGACGGACAGTATTTAGAGAAACGAAAAAGAATGCCTGTAAAGAACTCACACTCTAGACAAGCGGCATAACAGTGCTACGCGTTAGTAGACAATTCTCTTGATTTCTGATTTTTCCTTCGCCGAAACCGTCTGAAACAAACTGGTTGTTATCGCGGTAATATAAGATAACTATCCATTCCCTTCTCTTTTTTTCTGCAGGAAGTAAGCTTCGTCCCATTGCAAAGAGATTCCAGCAAGTTGTTTGATTAGGAACCTAAACGAATGTCAGAAAATATTATTTATACGTTAATATTCCGTCATTCCGGTTTAGCGACAAGAATCTTTCAAAGAGGGTTGCACCTATGCGCCGAGTAAGAAAACGATATTAACAAAAAGTGAGGCTAGTTTTCCAGGTGTGAAAAATGTGTGGGAATGATTAACGTTTCGGTTTGTAGACATTCACAAGACATCTACACTTGTTGTGGGTTGTGAAGACAAAAGCTTAAATGCCGAGTTGAACGTCCTGAGGATGACATGGTGCCATACAGAAATGCCGGTATCGGGGGTGGCGCCATGTTGCTCCTCCCCGAGAGGTACCAAAACAGAAACGTACATCGTTGCCAGTGACTGCGGCGGCGAGCTAGAGCACCTCGATTCCCGCCGTCTCCGCGGCGCTAGAGTTCCTGTTTATAGCTCCCCTAGGGGAGCAGAGTTGCGCGTCATCCGCCATCTTGAGGATCAAAGTCGGGCGGGAAGCCCACCCTTGACGCATGTAGGACCCGTCGCTTCGGCTGCAGCGGCGAGCGAAGTCTTGACAGCTGCGCTGGCCCCTGCGCGGGGCAGCCGCAGCCGCTAACCTTCGCACAACTGGACAAGGTTTTCGGTGCGCACATGGAGGAAAGAAAAGAAATGGATGCGCAGCACTGAAAGCGGGCTTTGCTGTCAAGGCGGAACAGGTGGCGCGGCGGCTCGTTGAAATCACACGCGCACCTCTGCCGAAGTTCATACAAGAACCCTACGCCGCGCTAAGGCCGGGCCTTAATTCGAGCCGCAGCCAAGCGCCCTTCCCAGGCGGGCGATTGCGTTTCGAACTTTTTGGTGTCGAAACTGGCGAGGCTGAGAACGCGAAAACTTAAGAATTCATTGCGACTCGGCCTCTTGCTCTGACGCTCTGTAAGCGTTTGCCACAGCTGCCGGCTTGCACGTTATATTCCTCGTGTTTTCTTTTTGACGCACGCTCTATGTATCCAACCCGTCATAGTCAGAGCCAATGGGAATTTATTGGCCACGTTGCAGGGACGGCGGATTTTCGCTCAATTAGCCACTTAATAATTTCGCTTAAAAACAATTTATTCTTTCAGCCCACCAACTTTCTAACACTTGTTCAGAAAGCGGTGTTAACGTAGGGGCAGATAAAGAAAATTATAATTATTTTATGTGGAGGTGCCTTTACACCGCTTTATATTTGTGGTCCATGCTTCAACAGTTTATTATTACGTTTCAGGTTCGGCGACTTGTCAAAGTTTATAGTGGTCAGCCATTAGGAAATCAAAGTGCTCTCCACGCGTCCCAAGTTACCAGAGACCTTCCTCCCCCGGTCACCAACGCCCACCCCCTCAATTTTTTCCCTTGGGCAATACAAGTTATCTCTCTGTCTCCCTCTTTCTCTAGCGTAGTCAAGTGCCTGCAAGGACAAGGACTGTCCAGAAAGGCAAATGCGCAGTCCCAGTAAAATATGTCCCATCAGGATAAAAAAGAAGTCCAGAAAACATGCCTTCTTGCATTGAACGAAAAATAACCCCGCTCCTTACGGCGTGGTCCAAGTTGGGCGAATGAACTCATTGCCGATAAATTCGTTGCGACGTATACTTTCCGCACACTTCATTCGGCTTCAAGATTATTCGGGGTGCCTTGGAGGCACATTTTCAAACCGCTTTGAAAAGGCGAAGCTAGTTCACTCGTAAAGCATGCCGGGGGCTTCAAGCACCCTCGGCGTCCCCATTCTTTTCCAATTTTCGCGGGAACCACTCTACTCTGCGACATGCCTCTATTATTCGCCACTGCGAATAATAGAGCGGCTATCAAAGCCGGGACATTCGCGTGAATAGCAAGCCCGACTGTGGTTCCCCTACAGCCGGGTCCCGAGCCCGTTTCCTTCCTGCGGCTTCCTTCCGCGAGCCCCAGTTCCCGCTCGTCCATTTAACCAAATGAGCCCTCGCGGCGGAAGTATCTGCTCTCGGGCGTAAATTTCCCCGAAATGGTCGGAATATGCAAAGGAAAACCAGGTAGGCGGCAGTTATGCAAATCGCGCGCTCCTCCTCCCTGGTGGCGGGCATCAGGCATTATTGGAGCACCTTCAAACCGAACCCGTTGCCGCGGCCCCGTAATGTTCACGGTGGCTTCGCTTTCTTACTCGTTTTTTTTATGCTGTACCTTTCGGATGAACACAAAAGCTACAGCTGTCAAAGTTTGAGTACGTTCGTGATGCTGTGCGTGAGGACACGTCAAAGACGCAATAAACGCGACAAACAAAATGATTGTCATCCCCTGGAATAGCGCATACTTACTTTGCCCGTACGGAAAACCAATTGATGAAAGACGCCTCTCGACGAAGACGTGACATGTGGCGCCGCTGAGGCCCGTTTCCAGTTGGGAGGATTGGAGCGTCAGATATCTCGACGGCCAATTGACGGAGCTGCCCAAAGGGGCCCTGAGGAGCTGCTGATGGCGCCCGCAGTTGGGATTTGGAGCGTGATAAAAATGAGCAAGACGCGCAGCCCTAGTCGCAGTTTGTGACTGCGGACTCTGCGTGCATTTGGGCTGGACGTTTAATGCGGCGAAGGTACAATATACGGACTCCGAATGCGCGTACAGTACTTGGACAAGCGTATGGATACCTAGGTATGGCTTGAGGTGACCGGGAAGTCTAAAAACACACTGGAGAGATGACGTAAGAACTCTCTGTGGATTTTGAAGGCACGTGGCCGGAGCTGTTGGGAGTCTACGCAGGTGTCTTCATCCGGCAGCGGACACCATTGGAGTAATGATTACGAACACGCAGCGTCGGAAAAATCGCGTCGAAAGCGAGAGGAATGAAACATTGCCCGCAACAGCATGAAATGCAGCTCTAATGTTGCCGAACCATTTCCGCGGGAGCCACAGAAGGTTCCTTCCTTGTGTCAGAGCTAAGAAAAACCAGAACATTTTCGTGTCTTGAGACAACACAAGTCCTGAAGCTAACGGCGAATCCCACTGGTCACACACAAGCAGGTTTTGTTGCTCCCAAAAGGAAAAACCTACACATATTTTGTTTAACAAGACAGCCTACCCCATGGAACGTACGACGAGGATTTATTTATTTATTTATTTATTTATTTATTTTAACTATTTATTTGTTTATTTATTTATTAATAACTTAATTAACTGATTACTTATCTTAAAGGCCCAGAGGGCATTACATGAGCGGGCATAAATCACCATGGTACAATAATGTGAACTGTTGTTTAGAGAAAAATACTAATAGCTAAGTGGGCAGTCAGCAACAAGATGTAACACACTTGGAAGGAAGTAAGCGCATATTGTCATCGCGCATAATACATTTGATATAATTAGAGTGGCTACTCATCATCAGCTCCTAAGTAATATAAAAAAGCAGATTTCAAACGTCATGAATCGGTGAGCCCGACGATGTTTGTGGGTGAAGCATTCCATTAATGCATACACAAAGGAAGAGATGAAAACCGGTATTTCTTAGTGCACTAAAATTTTGGTTTAATCGTATGCGCATGGTCTACACGAGCAGAAACGTGAGTATCACGGTTAATGAAGCTTCGAGAGAAAGATTGTCACTATGATACAAAGTGTGAAACGAGGATAGGCGAGGCAACGCTCTGAGCATGGCAACTGAAGGAAGGTTCAAATTAGGCTTCAGTAATGGCACGTTTTGATATAGCGAGAGTAACGAGAGCAGATAAACCTGGCTGCTCTCTTTTTGTACTGATTTCAGCATATCAGTCAACATTGCCGTATAAGGATGCCAAATTGCTGACGCGAACTCTAAGAAAGTCCTGACCACAGTTTTATATGACTGAGATTTTGAGTCCGAGTTCGCGCAATTTATACTGCGCTTCAGAAGACCGAGTTTTTTGCAGGATTTGTAAGTAATGTATTCGAGATGACTGTTCCAGATTAAATCACAGTTTAGAAAAATTCCAAGTAGCGATGGTCGTGGTTGGTTGCCCCGAAGTCCTGTGTCGATCAGGAACCCAATCGCCCGGGCTCCAGTTGATTTGGCAGGAGGCTGGCAGGGCGATGGTGTTGAATTTCTTGGAGACGGCCGTCGAACTGACGAACTAGAGGCGTTGGGGTTGATTAAGTGAAACGAAGAGTTTATACGCAGCTATTTACATTAGGAAAACTGGGTACACGAGTTATGAAAAGAAAAACTTCAAACTTCAACTAGACGCTAGCTTCGAGTGCGCACAAATCACTCGAGCTCCTCAACTTCGTCTAACTCTCTTATCCTCGGAGCGTACACAAACCGCTCGAGAAACGACGGCCAAGACCCTTGCCTTGCCGCAAGGTCCGTCTAGTTGCCCGGTACGGCGCTGCACCCTAAACCTCCGACGCGATCTTAACCTCTAACCTAGGAAGCTCACAAATCAGCTTCAACGGTCGAGACTCCTTGTCCCGCCGGGAATTGCCCAGCTCGGGGCTCAGACAAGAACGATTTCCAACGGCCAAGTTTGGCCTTATAAAACCTCGAGATCACCCTATCTCTGGAAGGCCCCTGTAGCGTTCGTACACGTGTAAGGGAGTGCCTAAATTCACGTAGACAGCTGCCACTCAGCACGCCACGGAATATTCAATGAGGCGCCGCCATCTTTGGTTCAACGGCACGCTCGCAGACGAGCAGGTGCGCACGACCCCGCGGGGTGAGAGCGAAAGGCGGCGACAGTGCACTGTGCCGGCCGGGGCGCATTAACAATGGTGTCTTGCGTGGCGCGCGCTTCGACGCCAGTAATCCCACCACCTCCGCGCGTCACATGGACGGTCCCGGAATCCGGCGGCGCCGTCTGCTTTCTCAATGGGGGATTATCCCTGTGGTATGCGGTGGACCAGAGAATCCGTCTCCCGTGCGCGCCGTGACGCATTGGCGACGGCCGCAGCGTAGAGTCTACAGTGCTGGGCCACCAGACAGAGTGGCGGGTTGTCACGAGCAGCCCGGGTGCCTGGCCGCTAATCTCATAAGTGGACCTTACCGCCAATGTCTTTTGTTCACGAAACCGTCTCGATTACACTGTCATTAACTGCGTATAAGGGAGGAGGGTGGCTTGTACCGTAAGCAAATCTAATGTGTTTGGTTTTTCCTATGTTACTTTCCATTTGCCACAATCGACGCCACCCCGTGAGTTTCATTAAGTCTGTCTGTCTGTCTGTCTGTCTGTCTGTCTGTCTGTCTGTCTGTCTGTCTGTCTGTCTGGATTCTTTAGCGAGCCATTTGAATAAGTGAAATTGCCTTTCTGCTGCATGTATTATAATAAAGCTGTGAAGACTGTGAAAGAGAGGACGAAGGGTGGGGTTTACTGCGCTAAAGAAAACTACATCCCGCCTTGTGGCAGAAGAACACATTAGGTGCGTTAAGCATCAACTTGAAGGACGTCACAGCGCTGGTGCAGGTGAGTTACACGGTCAGTCACTCACAGTCGCAGACATCGGTGTACCTAGGATTTCATTCTTGTAGCGTGGGTATGATACCATGCGTGAGCTAGCCGGGGCGCAACCTATGCGGTTGTCGTGGAATGTTATGCGGAACGGGCGTCCGTGTAGTATGCAGCATGGTTGGGTTCCGGTGGGTGTCGAGCGCGATATGGTCTGCGTTCTTGATCTGTGGCTGGACTCATCTATTGTGCTATTGGTAGCTCTTTGAATCTTGGTATGCTCTCCCGGGGTGGCGACTTGGTAGGGGGGGTGGGCTAATGGGCGGAAGGTGGTCTGTGGGGGACCCATGGGTGAAAAGAATTTCCTGCCCTTGAATGCAAATGGTCAAATGGTGGTCTGGGCTTCATGATGAACTGAGGCTTTTTTCCTCAAGAGTGTCGAGGAGAGCAGCGTCATTGATTAATGCCGCGGGTGCGTAGAAAGGCACTCCCATTTCTGTGTGGATGAATGTTCTGATGGCCGTTTGTATTTGGTTGGCTTGTGTCTTGCTTAGGCGCTGAAAGGAGTATGCACACATGACGCGTGATTACAGCAAGGCTTCCACTACTTTGGTAATTCGTGTTTTGAGTCCTCGGTAGTGCCGCGTCATGCTGCAGAGCATCTGCAGATTTTTTAAAATTTGCTCGTTCATGAATTTGTTCCATTCTGCGCTTTCAGAATCTTGTTGGATTATAAGGCACAGGACCACGATGCGGCTACACCGGGGCATGAGCAAGGTGTTTACTGGGAGAGTGTTGAGGTTGTGACTGCCTTTTCCGGTGCTGTTGTCAAATACTACCACGTATTCGTTAGAGCAGGTGAAGTCGTGGGAGCTGAAGATACCAAGGCCGTGTTGAGATGGCGATCAGCCCGCGTAATAGGACTAAGCTGCACAACGCCTCAGCTACTGAGCCACCACGACCACACAGTTCTTGGCCGAGAGTGCTGCCGGAGCTCATGCTACTTACATATTATTTCGGATTACCTAGCGTCCTAATAACTTGTAAAGAATGCAAAGAAGGTTCAATTGTTCGTGCACCGCTTAGTCATGGGCACGATTCGTGAACATGGTTGCACGGCCCTTTCCATAAATGGCAAGAAATGCAAAATCTGGCTGTTCGTTTCGTTTCTGGAAATTACGGTACCGGGTGGAGAGCCGATCCCGAGCTTCAAGGATTTTTAAGATTGCAGTAAAAGACCTTCACATTCAAGTTTTCATTTACTATATTTCCTTTTAAAGGGGCCGTGAAGAGATTCGCAAGAAAATTGTATTGTGTGGGTACTTATAACTGTAGAACATTGATAAACAAACAATGGACACCCGTTTCGTTGCCAGATACCGGCAAAAAGTGAAAAAAATCCAGTTACGTTTTTCACCGAGCCTTTCTTTATGAAATAGTCAAGTGACGTCTTGGCAAGAAGCCAATCACAGTTCCATCTCGTCTGCCCAACATGTTGGCATCGAGTGGGCCACCAAAAGATGAGATTAGATTACAACACAGGCGTCATGATGAAACTCGCTCTACAACCGGACGGGGTATGTCTGATCTCTGATGTGACTGATCAACATGGTAGAACTTTCAGTCAACAACGCCGGCGAGGTAACCGCGTTTAAAGTAAACTAGGTATTTGTAAACGGTTTACGCTGTTTTGCAGGAGTCTAAACTGTCGTTCTGCTTGCCGGTATTCTTGCTCAAGCTTGCAGATGTCTGTCTCACGTAGCCTGTAATGTGAGTTGCGCGAGCGTAAAACTTCTGACGTGACAAGATAAATGACGGAAACCTTAACATGCGAATGCACTACATAAACAGGTTTAGCGAAGAAACTTCGAGTAGTCGGAACTTAAAACCCATCCATCATTTACTCATCAAGCGCAAAAATAACTAGCCAGAAGCAGCAATACAGCGCCGAGTCACCGAGTCCCTTAATCACGCAGTTCGACGGTTGCTTTCTTGTTTCCTGCAATAAACAATGCTGTTAACGTTGTTTTGTTGACTGGATATGCTCCCCTTCGGCTTACCGCCGAAGCGTTCAACAGTAAGTTGGCGGTTCAAGGAATGGGCTGATTATAAGTTTTGAAAACACACTAGAGTGCTAGGTCACAAATTCGAAGCGCCTTTTATGCCACAGTTTTCTGCAGCGCGCGCTTGTCATGTCGACAGTGTAGTGGGTAAAGTGTCTGACTGCGGGCTGGCCGTAACGTTGGGCTGGCCTGGCGGCCGCATGTTCGCATCGCATAGCGAGCGCTTTTTTTAGATGCAAAGGATCTCTTGCTCTCGGCTCCATCGTCCGTCGTCCATCGTCCATCCATCCGCCGGCCCAGGAAGACACCGGCAACACTGCCGCTCCAGGAGCCCTTTAAGGGGAAGCGTGATCGTCTCGTGCCGGCCCACGAAGATACCGGCAACACTGTCGCTCCAGCATATCATGGTCGGGGCTATGTCCCTCCCTTGTTGTGGCGCCGTCCACACCCCCACTGCGCATGCTCGGCTCATGTCGGGCCGGCCCAGGAAGACACCGGTAACAGTGTCGCTCCAGGAGCCATTAAAGAGTAAGACACCAACGGGCGTTCAGCAAGCCGACCATGCGCAGGGGGGGTGTGGAGGGCGCAACAACGACAAGGGAGGGACATAGCCCCGTCGCATCTAATAAAATTACACCATCTTCCCGTAGGGGAACCCTGAGTAGTATGCAAAACAGCCATGGGCTCAACGTAATTTCCCATTTCGTAGTTCCGGTAAGTGAAAAGTGTGGTATTTACCATGGAAACCAAACTGTAAATATAACTGTAGGTACGTACCTCAACCTAACGGAAACGACGAACAGGAAACTAATAGGCACTTGAATCGACCCCATGACTGTTTTGCATACTACTCAGGGTTCCCCTGCGGGAAGATGGTGCAATTTTATTTGTTTTGCTTGAGTAGTATAGCGCCATCTGATACAAAAAAGATAATATTCCGAAGAGAATTTGGCAAGAAAACGTGGACTTCAGGTAAACTGGCTACAAACCATACAAACAGCCAGGTCTGAGTTGTGCTACAGTGGTTGCCAGACAACTGAAGCGGTCGGGACACCGGCCACGTCCATAGAAAATTGTTTATTCTAAGGAATAAAGGAAGCATCACTTTTAAAATATTGGGTTTGCAGATATACAGAACAATTACACAAAAAGCATTTAACTCTCGAACGTTCCTAATGTGACGCCCCTGCTAGTTGCGCTGCCGCTGCTTGCAATGCGCTTGCAACGTGCTTCTAAACGAGAATTTCAAAGGCGTCTCCTAAATTCCAGAAGCAATGAATTGCGAAAAGATATTGGGCTTATGTTCCTGAACGTTCGTTCAAGCAGTCAGAGTTAAGCAAAGACAAACGTATTTTCTTTACATGACCCCTTTAAAAAAACAGGAATATACCGTGGTAGCGGCGTACTCAGAGAAAGCTATATTTTGCAAAGTCGTTATCACATGTATGGAGTTGAATAAAGTAGCTGCAAAACACTGGTAACAAATATTTTCGTTTTTAAAAAAAAACAGTTAGTGACGGGAATACTCTGAGATATGATGAGTGAATACGAAGGATGATAGTGCGGCGTCATCTTTAGGGCAATTTTTTCTTCTGAGCGCTTTAAGGGCATTCTGGCGCGGGACAGTCTATGTTAATAGGGCCTCCTTGACAATTTTTTTCTCGCCATCTGAAACGCGTTTCCAACGGGGCTACGCTAAAGCTTAGGTGACCGCGAAATACCGTCGAAAGAATTCTCACTTCTCTACTTGCATGTGACCACTGAGAAACTCCCTCTACGACGTTTTCTGGTCTTCTTGCGGTCTACAGAGACCAAGACTGTTTTTTGTGTGTTGGCGTTCGCCTTTGACGTCACCCAAGCAATATCACCGCTATGTGCGGGCTCCCTTTCAGTCGCAGCCATAAGGGCATTTTATAGCTATAGCTAATCGCAAAAAGAGGAAAGCAGAGACTAAGAAAGGCATCTGCGACGTCCAGCAAATCCCAGAGTTTCGTTCTGTGCCGACAGTAAATAACTTTCCCATAGCTTCCAGGCCCGACATCAAGAGAGAAGGGATTGTCAGCCCCACTGAAGGAAGCGGCAATAAAGTGAGTTTTTTAAATTCGTTTTAAGAATCACTAAAGGCAGAGGGACTTATTTTTTATTGTAAGTGAATTATCGCAGCACTCTTAGCTTCTTTCGCGTTTATTAGTCAAAAAACAATGCTCTGTCTGTTCTAAAAATCAATGGGTAAAGACGGAATATGTTTCCCTCTGCTTTCCCTCTGATATATTCATGGTGTACAATGCAGGTCACAGAGTGTGCTGAACGAACGCCTAAAGAGCGCAAAAAACGCCCTCTGGAGAATGTCTGTGAGTTCCTGCCACTGAAGAGAAGGTGTTTAAAATACGCGCGTTTTTGACTCGGGCTGACGTCCGCCTTCGCTAGCGTGTCAACTGCGCGAATAATCTCAACTCTTGTGTCGTTAATTGCCTGTTGTGTATTTTAGCCTGACACTAAATAGGGACGATGAACTTCCCATGCAGCCTCGTCAAACGTTTTGACTGGTCTAGGCGCGGGGCCAAACATTTGATCAAACTCGATGACCAGCAACACCGTCTTCGACATTTTAAAATTTGAAATGATTTCTAAATATAGTCAACAACCGCATCCAGCACTTAGCTCATGGGACCCAAAGTACCCCAGCCAAATGGTACTGCTCTAGGCCCATTATATAACATAGCAACTTGCTCAAATTATTCTTTCTATTGACACAGGCGTTGTGCAGCTCCACGCAGGGATGCAGGTTCGGTCCCTGTCGGCCGACCGCTTTTCAGATGGAGACGAAGCTCGAAAAGAGCCGTGTCTTGAGATTTGGGCGCACGTTGTAGGTCCCCACGTGGTCTGTCTAAACTAATGCGGAACCCTCCACTACGGCGCGCCCCGTAGCCCGAAGAACGTAGCTGCGGCGCGTTATATCCCATAATCAATAAATCAACTATTTCCTCTCCCTCCTGATGCGGGCGTCATTTGCTTCCGCAAGTAACGTCATTCGAGCAATGTCGCAAACTTAGCCGGCTTCCCTTGAGTCGCAGCAATGAGCGCGATCGATAGCCACTTCACAGGAAATCGCGTGAAAAGCGAAGCACAATCTGGAAGCTGTATCTGTTGCGACGAGGAAATCACGCAGTGCAGCTCTGGGCTGGCGGTAACTGTATCGTTTGCAGTGCTTCCCGACACGAAGGAAACGGTGAAAGTGTTTATCAGCGTTTATCGGCCCTGTTGCAGGGTCCCTTTGAATCTTGCCGACAGGCGCAGTCAGGCAGCGTGTTTTCTAAAGACAAAAAACTGATCTTGTTTGTTTTCTAACAAAATATACTCTCAACGGATGCTTCACTTTTTTTATTATTAGACGCCCTTTCCTTGCAGTTCGTCTAAAAACCGCGTCATTAAACTCAACTCATCCAATTTCGCTGTTAACATTTCCAGACGTCGCACATCGTGCTGATAAATGACTCCTGGTGATCTCGCGCATAGCGGCAAAAAGGTGATATGGGGAGCAATTGCCGGTATATCACGTAAGGCCAGATCCACCCGTTAATAAACATCATCACCGGCACCACCACCATAGCAAATCGTAATGTCTAAAAATGAATTCGGCGGTGGGGCCTGTTTTGGCGGTCTTAATATTTTCTGAGCATATTAAACGACTGCGGCTGCAAGTTGTAGGTTTGTGTTCTCGATCTTGCAATCTACCAAAACAGGCGCGCACGTGTTTTTTTTCTTTTAGTACCACTTTAACATTGGTTTTGAATATATGCGCGTGTTTAACCTACTGTAATAATATCGACATTGACCGTATGGGTGAGCAAATAAAGAAATCCCTGCTACTCATCTGCCCACCTGAGAGAAAAGTAAAAGCGAAATGCCCACCGGGCCCGTATGGCAAGAAAGTACTCTAGTAACGTCGCTAAACAAATTCCCCCCAGCTTACTACTGTTGCAGAGTGTTCTACTTAAATGACTCCCTCCTACAACCAACGTTGGCAAAACAGGGAACCTCAAGTTTTTGTTCCAGGCTGGCTTCAAACGATGATGCTTCGTTGCGCGAACACCTCCCAACGGCCATGAAGACAAAATACAAATTTGTTCAATTTGAAAGAACTAGTCTTTGGTAATACTTGAGCCATGAAAAGTGTTTTTAGCTAAAAAAACTGGCTGGCTATTACGATACTCCCTAATGCGCTGAGGCAGCACACACTAGTGGGTTCTCTCGAAGGCAGCGATGATGAGCCTCTGCGTCGGCGCCGCGAAGTAAGTTTCAGAAAGGGTCGGCGAACTGCATCTTAAGCGAACGCACATCATAGTCACGCGCATGCCCCCTTCACGTTTTCGCCAAGCATCGCGCTGTCGAGCACCTCGGGGAGGCGCTGCGATCGCCGAGGTGAGCGGACGCACTTCACATCGGCTCCGTCGTTTATGCCGAATTTCTGAGGACCATCCCGCCTCTACCGTCCCAAACAGTACGTACGTGTTAGGTTTAGCACCCGCTGCCCAGTGGCACCAGTTTTGGGCAATTTCGCCCATTCCTGCGCGTTTTACGGCCGCTTTTCCCGAGTGAGGCGAGGCCCCCGAGCTAAGCCTAACGAGGGCTACGTCGATTCCGAGCCATGGCGACGGCCACGTCGACGGCCGCCGCCGCCTGCGACGCCCCCGGCGTCGCTCCCGACGGGGCCGGAGGACGACGCAACGCCGTCGACGACAACGATGACATCACGGCCATGGATATAACCCCCGCCGACGGCCTCCACCGACGGCAACCCAGTCTGGACCGCAGTTCGGGGAGAACAACGATCACGGTTCCCGGCACAGCCGACGACGACGGCGCGGATTTGCACGCCACCGCCGCCGCCGCTCCGGGCGAAGAAGGCCGCGCCGGGTGGATTAACGTCGCACCCCGGCGCGGACGCAAGTCGCAAGCAGGCAGGGAAGGGTCCCTCCCGCAGCAGCCCCTTTCGCCCACCGGTAAGCCGAGCCCCGACTCCGCTTCGAAATCTCGCACCCCTCGTCAACCCACGCGGGCGCAGTTTGCCCGCAAAGTTAACGCGACCATGGCGAAGACGGCCAAGATGCCCAACTTCGCCCCCCGAGACGAGCAGAGTCGTCGTCCGACCACGTGGAGGCCTAATGGTCGGGAAGGCGAGGCCGACCGAACTGACGAACGCCATCGTCAGCGCGGCCGGAATCAGCGCAAGCGAAGCGACGGAGGACACCGCGAGCCCCAACGTCGCGCAAAACATCGTGGTGCTCAGCACGCCGAGCGAAGAGCGGGCCAGGCGATACGAAACGATCCGAGCCATCACCATGGAAGACCAAGTCTTCGAAGCCTACGCATACCGGGCGGCGCCGGAGAACACGGCCCGGGGAATCATCAGAAACATCGGGATCACCGAGACGGCCGCGGAAATCTACAGCCGCGTCGTGCACAAGCACAACCCTACGGCGCTGGACGCCCACCGCCTCGGCCAGTCGGAGGCGGTCGTCGTTCTTTTCGACGGCGGCAAGGTCCCGTCTTACATCAAGTACGGCAGCATGATCGTGAGGTGCTACCTCTACCGTCAGCACAGGGAGGTGTGCAAGACGTGCTGCCAGGTGGGCCACCGCAAGGATGTCTGCCCCACGCCCACCGCCCGAGTCTGTTTCGCCTGCGGCAAGCAGAACCCGGGCCAAGACCACCAACAGCACTGCAAGCCCAACTGCAAGCTGTGCGGCGGCCCGCACGCCACGGGCACCAAGAACTGCAAAAATAAATTCAAGACGCCGTTTCAAGTGAAGAAGCGGCAGTGGCAACGCAAGCTCGAAGCCGAGGAGGCCCACGTGGCGCCGCCGCCGTCGCCGCCGGCGCTGAAGGTCAGAATATCCAGAAGGGATGATTTCCCGGAACTCGCCCCGCGCAAGGCCGATAACCGCGGCCGGGAGAAAAGCACAAACCGGAGCCCGTCTGCCGGCCGCGCGGCGAGCCGCGATAGGCGCAGAGGCAAATCACGCGACCCCACGTGGGCCGCCGTCGCCACGGGCGGCACAACTGCGGTGGCGCGCCAAAGGTCAAAGTCTAAAGCGCGGCGCGCGAGCCGCTCCAGCTCGCGGCACAACAGCACGAGACGCCCTGCCGCAGCACGCTCAGGCTCCGCGGCCCCGGACGAACTGCAGCAACTACGCACAATGGTTCAAGAACAGAAAGACACGATCGAGAAGCTCACCACCACGATAGACAGGCTCACCAGGCAACTCGAAGAGCTCCGGATCTCGCAAACGGGAGGCAAGAAGGCAGCCGCGACCACCACCTCCGCCATCGGCCCAGCGCCGAGCCAGCCAGCGCGCCCCCCGCAAGGGCAAGCCCGGGCGCCGCAGCAGCGGCAGGCGACGAGGGAAACCAGCCCTAAGCCGCGCCAGCCACCGCAGCCACAACCGCCAGCGGAAGACCAGGACTCCCCGACCCCCGCCAAGCGGCGAGAGAAGGAGCACCACAACGTGCAAGAAGAGACGCTGGACACGGAGGAAGACGATGACGACGACGCCGAGTCGATCGTCTCGTCGGCGTCGAAGCAGACGGCCAGCGAAACGAAGACCCCCGGGTACGCGGGTCTGAACAACCGCTTCCGCCACCTCTCCAACGTGATGGACCATTGGGGCAAGAACCTGGAGGGCATGGAGAGACGTATCACCAGCCAAACGAATCGAGCAATCAATCAAGCAATTAATCAACTGGCACAACAAATCAGCCCCGAAAACATGAAGGCGTTCATCCTCGACGTCGTTAAAGAACACTTTTACAACGGAGACGCCCAGCACCCGCCATCATGCCAAGCCACAACCGCACAGCCCCAAGCCTGAAGATTTGGCACTGGAACGCCAACGGCTTCCGGTGCCGAAAGGCAGTGCTGCAGCAACACCTGCGGACCCTGGCCGCGCCGGACCTCCCCGACGTGATCATGGTCCAAGAGACGCACGCAGAAGACGGCAACGCGATGTCCCTGCCGGGCTACCGCGCGCACGCCAGCCCGCCCAGCGCCCGTACCTGCGGGAAGGGAGCGGCGCAGGGCGTGTGCACGTTCGTCCGCAGGGGGCTCGCCTTCATCAAGCACGAGCACTTTCTCGGTCCCCGGGGCAGCTCCATCGAGCACTGCGCGACCGAGCTGTCGATCACCTCCACCCACAACAGGAAGAAGAAGACGACGCGCGACACCATCCTGGTGGTGAACGTCTATAGCAATCCGCAGCATCGCCAACAGAAGTTTCGCGCACTACTACACAAGGCACGCAACGCAGTCTCCCAGCACGCCGACGCCACTGTCGTCGTGTGCGGCGACTTCAACGCACAGCACCGGGAACTCGGCTACACCGTCACGACGGCCAAGGGCAGAAGCCTGCTGGAAGACGCCGCCGAGGCCGGATACGTCCTCCTCACGGACCCGTCCCACCCGACGCGCATCGGCACGTCGACGGTCCGGGACACCAACCCGGACCTCTCGTTCGTGCTCCTGCCCGGCCGCAGGACCGCGCGTTGGAGGAACACGGGCCACAACCTGGGGAGCGACCACAATATCATCGAGGTAACAGTGCCGCTCCGCTCCGGCGGCGGCGGCGGTGGAGGAGCCGGGCACATCAAGCACCGCCTCACGGACTGGCACCAGTTTCGCGCCGCGGATCTGGGCGAGATCGACGACATTGAGAAGTGGACCGAAGGCCTTGTAGCGGCTACCGAGAGCGCGACGACGGAGATCGAGACGTCGGAGGACACCACACGCATGGACCCCCGCCTGGCGCACATGCTGGAGGCGAGAAGATCACTACAGCAGCGCTGGAAGCGCCAGCGCCACAACCGCACCCTCCGCAAGCGGATCGCGGCGCTCGGCCGCGAGATCGAAAAATACAGCCGCCAGATGTGCGCCCAGCAGTGGTTCGAGCTATGCAGCGAGGCCGACGGGCAGCTCCACCGGGGAGGCACGTGGAAACTCCTTCGCCACCTGATGGACGAAAGCAAGAGTAAGGAGTTCCAGCGCCACCGGCTCGCCCAGATCATGTACACCGCCACCAAGAGGCTGGGGGAAGAGGAGGTGCACAAACGCCTGAACGAGCGCTACCTTCCCGACACCCCGAGCGAGACGCACGCCGAGTACGCCGGGCCGCCCAACGCCACCCTCGACAAGGCCATCGAGGAGTGGGAGGTTCGCCAGGCGACCCAGGCCCTAAACTGCCGATCGGCAGCGGGTCCGGACCGAGCGAGCAACAAGGCGCTGCGTAACCTGAGCGACGCAGCCATAACAGCCCTGACGAAATTCTTTAACAAATGCTGGCAATCGGGCAGCCTCCCCAAGCAGTGGAAGACTGCCAAAACGATCCTGCTTCCCAAGCCCAACAAGCCGCCGGGCGTCGAGAGCCTGCGCCCCATTTTCCTCACCTCGTGTGTGGGCAAGGTGCTGGAGCACGTTCTCAACGCCCGGTGGCAACGTTAGCTGGAAGACCACGGACTGTATCCCGATTCGATGCTGGGCTTCCGCGCGAAGCTCGGTACGCAGGACGCCATGTTGCTCCTCCAACACGAGGTGCTGGCCCTCCCACCCGTGCCCACCGCGGACAACCGCGCCATCCTGGGTCTGGACCTGCAGAGCGCCTTCGACAAGGTGAAACACTCTGCGATCCTGGCCCAGGTCTCTCACCTCGGCCTGGGGCGGAGGTCCTACGACTACATCCGAGCCTTCCTGTCCCGGCGCACCGCCCGGCTGGAGATCGGCCGAACGCAGCTCGACGAGCGAGAACTCGGCAGCACCGGCACCCCGCAGGGCTCCGTCATCTCGCCGCTCCTGTTCAATCTGGTGATGATCGGGGTCGCCCGGCACCTGGACGCGCTCCCCGACGTCAAGTACGCGATCTACGCGGATGACATTACCCTGTGGGTTCCGGGCGGCAGTGACGGCCACATCGAGTCGACGCTGCAAGAGGCGGTGAACACCATCGAGGCCAGCCTGACCGGCACGGGTCTCCGGTGCTCCCCGCAGAAGTCCCAATTGCTGATCCTGCCCCCACCGGGCCGGTACCGCAAGCGCGCCGCCGCCGAGGCGGAGCGCAACATTGTCGTGCGAGCGGGGGACGGCACGGCCATCCCGAAGGTTCCGAGCATCCGGGTCCTCGGCATGCACGTGGACGCCAGCCGCACCAACAGCACCACGATCGAGCGAATGACAACGAAGATGGGCATCGCCACGCGCCTCGTCAAGAGAGTCTCCACGCGCGTGCGGGGGATGCGGGAAGCCAGCCTCCTCCGTCTGCTGCAGGCTTTCGTGGTGAGCCACGTGGCGTACGTGGGCGCCTTTCACCAGTGGAGGACCCAAGAGCGGGCCCGGATCGACGCGGCCATCCGCAAGTCGTACCGGGCGGCCCTGGCACTCCTCAACGGCACCAGCAACGCGGCCCTCCTGTCCTTAGGCGTGCACAACACCCTGGCGGAAATCAGCGAGGCGCAGCGCGTGTCACAACTCGAACGCCTGAGCACCACCAGATCGGGCCGGAATATACTACAGAGGGTGGGCCTGAGCCCGCCCCTCGGACCCGCGGCGGAGGACGAGGTCGTTCCGCTGCGGGACGACATCGCCCGCCGCGTCATCGTGCCGCCGCTCCCGAGGAACGTCGACCCGGAGCGGAACGTCGAGCGCAGGTCGGCGCGAGCGTGCGCGCTCGCCAAGGAGTACAACAAGCGCGAAGGCGCAGTGTTCGTGGACGCGGCCAAGCACCGCGAGCGGGCCGACACCTTTGTGGCGGTGGTCGTGAAGGCCACCACGGGAGAACTGCTGAGCGCCGGGAGCGTGCGGGCCACGACCGCCCGCCAGGCCGAAGAGGCGGCGATCGCCCTCGCCCTGGTCCGGCCGGGCACGACGACCATCCTCAGCGACTCCAAGTCGGCGATAGCGAACTTTGCCCGGAGCACGGTGTGCAAGAGCACCGCGCGGCTCCTCTCCAGCATCGGAGAGGGAGCCCGCGCGAACAGCACGAGCATCCGCTGGTTCCCCGCCCACGCGGGCCGGGAGCTGCGCAACGGCCACCGCAACCGCAACGAAGAGGCGGACGCCGCGGCTCGAGACCTCGCCACGTGCCGAGCCGCGCCCCCCCCCCTCGCCCGACCCCCCTCCGAGCCCGGAGAAGAACAGCAAGACGACGATGACGACGCGGAGCCCCTGACCGCCTACGGCGCCACGCTCCGGTGGTACAGGCACGGGAGACGAGCCTTCCCGCCCCCCCATCCGGGGCTTACGAGAGGGGAGGCAGTGCTCCTGCGGCAACTGCAGACAGAAACGGTTCTCACGCCGGCGCTCGCGCGCCACGTGTGCCCGGACCTCTACGAACGAAGTGAGTGCAGTGTGTGTGCGCGAGTGCCCGCAGACCTTGCCCATCTCATGTGGGGCTGCGAAGAACACTGTGCGCGTGACGGACGCCGCGGCCTCCCACCGGACGTTCGCGACATGATCGGCTCTACGGAGCACGGACTCCAGCTCAGGGCCGTCCAGCGGCTCGAGGCTGCTCTGGCGCGGCAACGGCGAAAGGAGGACCCGCGCTCCCCCCCGGTTGCTTCCCTCGGGAACGGTGACAGGGGGCGAGGCGGGGACACCCCTAGTAGCCCGAGCCGCAGGCCAGGCCCATTGCCTAGAGGTCAGCCCGATACCTAGAATAGGTAGATAGACAGGGGTGACGGCGAAGCCTTGCGTGGCCTGACCAGCACCCCCCGCCGGACAACGCAATAACGGTCATTTCTCTCTCTCTCTCTCGAGCACCTCGTGCGGGCACAGCATATCCACCACCGCACACTTTCGGAGAGCGCTGGCTCGCGCCGCCACGGCGAACCGCCCTCTCCTCCCAATTTCGCGACACTCTCCTCCTTTACTTTCTTTCCCTATTCGGTGTTGCCATCGTTCACTCCGTTACGACAGCGACGTGGCTCAGCGAAGAGATGGCCGCCAAAGGGCTGGGCTCTAGAACGCACGAAATTAAAAATAAAAACTATGAAATTATGCTGCGCTGCAATGACGTAGTATGGCCAGGAGTGACGTAATAAGGACCAGTGCTAAAACAATTTTTATCAGTCTGTTAACTGCATGTTAGCATTCAAGTTCCACGACCAAACGCAACTAGAAGCCAAACGGCAATCTCCTGGAGGTGGCTGAAGTCGGCGGCCGCCAGTAGCGTAAGCAACGTTCTGTGGCGTCATAGAGAAATCGCCGGAAAATGACTGTGGAGTCGCCACTGTTCCATCTGCCTCCCTTAACACACCCATTGTTTGCTTATGTTTGCGATAAAACTCTCATCCGTGTTATCGGGACGAAGCAGTATTTTTTTAATGGACCAAACTTGTGTTTCGTCTTCGTGGCCCCTTTAAAGGGGCCATGCAGACAAAACACAAGTTTGGTTCATTCGAAAGGTTGCCTCGGTAGAACCATACTGACAGAAATTTTAATGCACACTTATCTCAAATAAGCTATATGATTAGGAAAAAAGGGAATGCCCATGCGACCCACTATATATAGCTCATTTCCCACAACAGAACGTATGATGATGTATTTGTCCAGCTGTGCTATTGGCTGAGGCCGGCAAAAGCAAACTCAAATTAGGCAGGGCTTATAAGCCTGCCGAACGAACTATTTTGGCCTCAATGGAATTCATAGTAATTATACAGCAGTAATAATGGCGCGTTAAACACGGAAAGTTAAGAAAATACACGTAAACATAAGTGTACTGATGCGCACTGCTGTTGGTACTGGGCGCACTATGCTTGTTTTAGCTGCACAGCACTGCACCGCTTTGGACTTGTCTTCGCGACACTGGCTGGCTGGCGTAAGCGACGTGGTCTTACATAACCCTGTTTCTCGAGCATACCCCGTGTTTCACAAAACGATTACTCTCTACCGTAACAAAAACAAGTCAGGTGCACATACGGTCAAAAACCAAGCAGCGGCGGACAATGATCTGTGGCTGAGTATGGTACAGAGCGCCAGCGGAGACTAATGACGGCAAGCAAGGCTGCAGAGTCGAATGACGCAGTGGAAGTTAGTTTTAATACGAGCCGTTATAACTTCATTTCAGAAGTCAGGAAAACACGATTTGGCGGGAGAATTAAAATTTTAACCTATATTGAATATTTCTCAGTGAATACGGTATCACTTGCTGCAGGGCAAGCGCTGGTAGCCGTATAAAACACGAAATCTTTCGAATAAAACCAACTTGTATGTTGTCTGCAAGCCCACTTTAAGCCAGTAGTGCGTGCTGTGGGTGTTTCGGTGGCACGATGTCGCCGTGTTGCTCCTGCCTGGCCGCCTTCGCCTCCGACAAGCAATAACTGAATGCTCGCACGGTGACGAAATACGATTAGCGTGTCGCACCTCTACCACCACGAAATCTCCTGAACAAGCCGGGAAATAATAGCCTCGAAAGATCCGTTCAGATCCGCAGAAGGGCTTTCATTTGAAAAGTAAATCAGCCAACAATGAAATTCAGGCGGGTCAAAATGTTTGAGCGGCGGCAATCATTCTGTTTAAAACTAGGTAAAACGCTACATGCGAAACCCCCGAGTGATTAAATGTGAGTCGCCAAAACAAAAAAGTTATTAAAAAAAATCCCTTCAGATATCCACTAATGTGAAACCTGGGGAGGGGCGAAGCATGCAGTGTATAACTGTACTCTTGGCGCCCTGGCGTTTTTGCGAACGGAGATGAAACCATTGTGGTGTAGAGGTACACAGCTTTGCGGTAAAAGACTCTTGTCTTTCAAGCACCAAACTCTAGCGCGAGGCGTAAACGAGTGCCCCGGTGTTTTTTTTTTAATACGGGTTACTTTCTACCGCGATGCGTAAACGAGTTTCTCGGTGTTTTAGTACCGTGATTACATGAGACGACGATTACGATGACGACAGGAGACGCCAAAAGCCCCAGCCTCTAAGGGGCTTCCCCGATAAAATGATTTACCAGCGTATCATTAGATCGGGAAGGAAGGAAGGAAAATAAAGGATGGAAAGGCCGGGAGGTTAACCAGGTGTAGAGCCTGGTTTGCTACCCTGCACTGGGGAAATGGGGTTCAGGGGATAAAAGAGAGGGCGCGAGAAGAGGAAGAGATAGGAGTGGGAAGTCGCGCACTCAACTCCTGTTTCGGCACTATAGTCTTTCGTGCAAGTTTGTTTTGCTCAGGAAACGGTAAAAGGCTTTCGTCGACTTCTGCGAGGTCGATCGGGGAAGTCTATTGTTATAGTACCTACGTTTAACCAGTGTCCTGTGTGCGTTTGGTTGCTTAAGTGGGTATGCCAATATCTGTAATTCCCTTAAGCCTCTTCCTGCTGATAACAAAACCCTTTTCTGAGGCGGTGACCTTGGAGCGTCCTTGAAGTGTCCTATATGGTCTCTCTTAATGTTCATATGGTCCAGGGAAAGATAGGCCCATGTCGGTTACGGGTGCGCGGAAAACAGCATGAAGGCGAGGGCATTGGCGGCTGTGGTTTAAAACTACCTTTCACTTTGCCCGTGCAGCACTGCGTTTAGACGGTCAAACGGGAAAAATCTCAGAAATGTTTTGGAAAACACTCTACTAGTACAGTTTTCGCTGTAGAATGGAAAAGAGGTAAACCGGAAGTTTGTGTATTTTAACCTGAAACAAATCCTGTGGGGTGCGAATGCCACCTTTAACACCGCTACTACCTTGCTTGAAGTCAATTGCAGAAGACATCTACGCTTCTGTGTCTTAAGATGGGGTGCGAAAGCACCATCATCATCCGGTTTGCTTCGTTCCTACTCCTTGTTCGCTCAGTCAGTGCGACTGAGAGCCGTGCAAAGTCGCCCTTGTCAGGCATATGTTTAGGTTTACCGCTCGGTGGCCCTCATGTTAAGCTTAACGACGCTCGAAGCAACGTCAGACTCATTGTACTTCAAGCTGCGGGTACCGGTTGACGACGTTGGACCTCACAGCCGACTGTTATTCCTAACCTCCCACTAATACCCTAAAGACGCGGCTGTTGTCGTTTTTTCCGCTTTGTAGTGATGGCGTCAGTTCTGAGAACGACTGGTGGTCACGCCGAAGTAACGAGATGCTAGCCTAATAACCCTTTCGCATTAGAAGTCAGGCCGCCGTACAGCCAACGACAGCCTAAGTTGAAACAACGGAACGACGGCCGAAATGTAAACGTGCCGCCGCTTAGCGGCGAGAACGGAAAGCAGCGACAAGACAGCACATGTGTCCAGGACGGCCCTTCGCTGCTTCTAAGCGAATCCGAAGGTTTCGTACGCTACGCGACAAACTGCATTATCCGGCCTACGACTGTACAGCGGACGGAACTGGCTGATTCGCACGGCAGCAGCGAAGGGCACTCTCAAAAGCACATGTTATCTCGTCTGTGTTTTCCGTTCTCTGCATTTCTGGACTAATTTTACCGCCATGTCAGATTGGGTTGTCTTTCCCTGTACTGTTGTTTGGCTATCTGGGGCTTGGGAAAAGCACAGCAGCATAAGAATATAAGGTGGAAGAAAAGAACCGGAAACGTCAACGACTCCTTCCACCTCTTCCAGCACGCACGCGCACGCACAAGCGTGAAAGCACACACAGCCTGCATGCACAAACTGAGTGTCTCCAAAAAGTGGACAATTCCAAGACCAGACAGAACAGTTCAAGAGGTTGCCAGATGACACCAGAATGTAGTTAAATCTCCAATGACCCGAAATAAAGTTCGTTCCGTACCATCCAGCGAGAAGTAGAACTGTCGTCTTTGTGCTGGTCGGTTGGTCTGACATTTTTCATTCCACTTAATGTTAGGCGAAGGGGAATAAACATAGGATCGTTTACAGAACATTGAACTCACCTATGTTCTAAGAATTGCTGCCGGTCCTCTCGAGGGCAGGTTCAAGCACATCCCTGAGGCTCTTTTAGGTTACCTTCGATATTGCCGCGAACCATGTATAAGTTTATTGTTTGTTTTTGTTGCCCGGTCATGCCCGGCTGTGTTATGTGCGTCCCAAGCGAAGCGCGTCTTCCATTCCTTATTTTATGCCACACGGGCTATCACATTTACATAAGCAGACTGTCTCGCCCTAACGTCACTAGCCCAGAATGATCTTCTTTGATCTACAATGTTCTGGATGTAACACTCGCGCCAAGAGATAAAAGCCTGCAGAGCAGACGCCATGGCATAAGAATCGCCGACACCAGTTTACGCACGTCACTTTGTTGATTGCTGTATCGCCGCCTTGTATTCTTTGAGTTGTTAGGGGAGAACAACTTCGCTCCAATAAACTTGTTTTTCTTGAAGACAACTGCGTCGTCTTTGGCAACGTGACAATATCTGTCAGCATTGTTTGAGGTACTGTGATTGCATGGAATATAATGGTATAATGGTATGAGGGTGCTGGTTACGACATTCCCTGGGCGGTACCGACAAAGGCATTCGCATATATTACGTCTTTTTTTATTCAGACTTTAAAGTGTATGCTTCCCATTTTTTCCCTCCTAGTGTGTTAGCCTTGCCGCGTGCCACTGACGAAAAAGTTGCCCAACTTGTTTTTCCTCCCATCTGAAGCTTCATTAAGAGTCTTTCTTGCACAGGTGTTTTTTTGTCAAGTGCATCCTAAGGTTTCGGCCGTTGTGTTGTCCATCGGAGCTGTGCTGATACTTTGGCACTGTAAGCGTGGAGTCGCCCCTCCTAGCAGTTCGCCGTTCTCCGAGCAGAACAAATGCAAACTGGCTGTCTAGAAAATACCACGATGTAGTTGTGACGCACTAATCACGGGTTTATTTCCCATGCGGCTATAGACGCCTCACAATGAATGACGTCGGCCGAGGACATTCTCTTGACGGTGAGCTACCCTTCCCAAGGTCAAACAGTACGTCCACCGCGTTCACTCGTTCCCGCCCACACGACTGGCAGGCTTGCAGGCTCCAACGTGAGCATAACGTACGTGACGCGTCTTACGTGCGTCGCACGGCCCTTGCGGTATTCCAGGCACGTGTCGTCCTCTAAGCCAGGTTCGCCCCCTTTCCGTGGCACCACAACCAAAGCCTGCGACGCTGGAAGCGACGTGAGGTCTCTACGCTGCGGAGCTGCGAGTGGAAGAGCCTTGTTGCCAACACAAATCGCCAAGCCAGCCTTTTCGTGGTCAGCCTCGGCTAAAGGGAGAGAGAAAAAAAAGGGAAAAGCAGTAATCGGGCTTTTGTGGGTCATGGTTGAGGGGAGACGTGCGGACGGACGTGTTGTCAATATTTCACAGCGCGGGACCCCAACGAAGCGCCGGCCCTGGGGACGCATTGGTGGCGACGTTGGATGAGGCAAATCTGGCGTCATTTTGTTGAGTACGGGACTACAGCGAACAGAAAAGAGCGCCTGACAGCCGCGGCGTATAATAACTGTGCCCGACGGTAGGGCTACGTGTGTAAGTAGGCGTGCTCGCGCCCGCGGGCAAGTGGGTGTATCCGCCGGAGTATAAATGGCCCTTAATAGGCGAAACAACTCTATGGGCAGTGAAATGCGACGACTGGGGATACTAGGGTGACGAAAAGGTTTCTTTCAAATAAGAACTGCGTGCGACAGGACGTCCGCCGTCCTTCTCCCTTCGTCTATATGTGACTGTATCCTAATTCGAAAGCTAAACTTGTAAAAAACACCGCTTATGCGGGCATTTAGTACGGTTGGTCGACAGCCTGTCTCGTTAAGGGCGGCGGTTGTGTAAAAATGTGCGAATAATTCCAATGACTATTTTTGGAAAAAATCACGCACCCCTCCGCTTAATCACGACGATGATTGAACGCGAAACTTTGTCGTGATGAATGATTCCATGGTTGGCCGATCACACATAGCGAGTATGTGTTACTGTAAAGGGTACGCACATTTTCTTTCTAGAATACCCACAGCAACTCTCGGGTGTACACTCCGTAGGCCTGAAGTTTCGGTTTTGTGTGTACGTCGTGAATCGGGACCTGCTGCTTGGCGTTGCCTTCGACTATGTCGAAATGGAGCAGTCGAATAGACGCCGGCTTCATAAAGCGAAGTGGTGGCCCGAAAAATGGCGCATACCCACTTAGGGGGATTGGCCAAGAAGAGTTGTGTTACAATCAATTATGCGAGGCAACATAATGGAGCAGAAAAAAGAATTCAGTCTAGCTAATGGGTGAGAGAGAAAAAAACATGAAAAAAAGAAAACAGCAGAGATAAGAGTCGGATAACTATAGTAAAATTCCCCGCATTTCCCCGAGGGGAACAATGTGAAAGTGCGAATGCACGAGTTGAATTGGCGCGGTTCGGTAATGTTCGCGAAAGAGAGCTCACACACACACACACAACTACAAAGAAAGAAAGATGCATTTATTCACAGACAGCTATTTGTGTTGTCGTTGTACTTGATTGCTAGAGCGGATCTCAGCTTTGAAATTTCGTGTCAGTACTCCTTTAAGCGGGTGCATTAGCCCTTCTCACGCCCGATTCCTGGCCAATCCCCCACGTGGGTATGTGCCATGTCAGCGGCCAGGCAGCGCGCGCCCATCTCTCCCCGTTGCCAAGGAAGACGAGGAGATTCCTGGCCAATCCCCCACGTGGGTATGTGCCATGTCAGCGGCCAGGCAGCGCGCGCCCATCTCCCCCCGTTGGCAAGGAAGACGAGGAGATTCCTGGCCAATCCCCCACGTGGGTATGTGCCATGTCAGCGGCCAGGCAGCGCGCGCCCATCTCCCCCCGTTGCCAAGGAAGACGAGGAGCGCGCGCACCCGCAGCTGTTGCTATGCGGACGACGGCGGACGCTTCAGGCTCGCTTAAGAAGTGCATTCGCACTTAAAAGTCTGCCTAATCGGAATGTTTTTAACACTGCAGACGAGCTGTCTCCGAAATGAAGGAGTGGATGGCGTTGCACACGTCCTTATGGCATCGACCCAGCCTAGTCCCACCAAACGACAAAAGCACCGGTACAGTCAAAGGCAGTCCAAGACGTAGCAGGGGAATCTCCAGCAGCCTTCTCCGATGGTTAGAAAATCGGCGGCAAAAAAGAAAGAAACGCTCTTCGGATTCTTCTTGGCAAAAGTGGCAGAAGGGGGAGCGAGGAACCCATGGTTCGATTTCTTCTTCTTCTTCTCCATTTGTAATGGTACTCACTAAGGGGGATTGGCCAAAGCTTGAGGTTTGTCTACTATTTCATAAAGTGTTCTTTAGAATTTTAGTATAATGATAAAAAAAAACCACACTGCTTAGGGGCGGGGCCGGGTAAATGATCGTACGAATCCGGTAGCATATGAGTCTTCCGGTAGCCGTGATAAATTCGTGAAGGAGGAAGTAAATTTCTTTGCTTGCTTTGCCAAGGCAGCTAGCACCGAATGAAAGAAGAACTGAAGTTTTTAGTTCAAGTCGAAGGCGCTCGAATGGGAGATTAAGGTAACGTTTTCTTTTCTGTGGGAAACTGCGGCATTCAAACAAAGTGTTCTAGTGATTCGGGTTGATTACAAAGCAAGCATGCGTTGGTTCATGCCAATACTGACCCGCTCAAATATAAGTTTTATTTTGGAAGGTGGCACCTCATGGCTCTGAGCGCGACTTCGCACTGGCGGGAAACACAAAATGATGATTCCATTTGAATTTTAGGTGAGCATACTCTGATCTATCGAGGATACCGTTGGACTGCCCCCTTAGTAACAAATATCTACGAAGACGTGCCACAGTTATAGCTGCGAGATTTGGACAAACGTTTAGTATCGGGCCACCTATGGCGAAACCCGCTAATGAGTCCGCCTTCTCGTTGAGCAGAATACCTGTATGTGAAGGCACCCACACAACACACACAGATACGATGTGCTTTGGAAAAAAAGTGGCAAAATGTTTTTAAATGAATAGAATGTTCACATTTGACAAAAGATGTGCAAAGGGATAGGGAGTCAGTTATGAAAATTACATGCCTTACTGAGCTAGGAATTCTTATTATGGCCAGAGCCATGGCCAGTAGTTCTGCTTCAAGAATGGGAGTGTAATCAGCCAATCTCAAAGCAAACTCCAATCTAGATCAAAAGAACAAATTCCCAGCGCTGATTTGGATTCATGTTGAGAGCCATCAGTGGCAATCACAACATGGTGTGGATAATGAGCAATGTGCTCTTCTAAAATGCCCTGTAGGATATGCCCAGGAAGCAGCTTGGCATTCTTTGGGAATATGTTGTCAACATGAAGCCGCCTTAGCGTATCCCCCGTCGACAATGATTTAATGGTAAAGAAGTCAACGCCAATATAAGAAAGAATTGGATTGACAAACAGGAGCTGAGGGCGTCTAAACCTAGGCCATGCCGTCGTCAAGAATGTAAGGGGTTGTTGTACAAATATGGCCTGCTCTCTAGCATTTGGGAAGCCTATCATCCTCAGGTATGTTTTTACTGACAACAGTTGGAAGCGCGTCTCTAATGATGGAAGTTGTGCCTCTAGGTATAGCACAGTGTCAGCAACAAATCTTACCAACCCAAGAAGTAAGCGCAGAGCACGTTTTCCAAGCAAAAAAGGCGGACGTAATTTATATGCAGTAGTACCAGAATGGAGCACACAGCGAAATTCCAGATTTTGGTCAGGGGAAGCGTTTTTTTTCTTTCACTTCACCCACGATCATTCATCATCATCGTCAGAGAAAGAGGGCTTTCCTGCAGGGCGTACTGGCGTACAACGGCATCTGTGAGGGCACTAAAGCTTCCCCTTAAAAGCCACATGGCAAAGACTACACACAGATTTTATTTTCTATTGGCTTAATGCTTGCCACGCTTGCATTTAAATTGCCAGCATGACCTGCTCCTGCTGCAGTCTTGTGGGGTTTCGGGTAGGTTGCCTGTTACACGATGACCACTCAGCAAATTGGTACTGCTAGCATCGTGCGTGTAAAATGCGGCAGTCATATAATAAACTAGGTATAGCAAACAAACAGTAATAATGTACTCAATATACATAAAAAAGCAGTCAAGGTGGCTATGAGGCCTGCTGTTGAAACGGAGACCAGGGTTCGACCTTCAGAAGGAGAAGCATATTTATTTAACAGGGTTCGAATGTCCGCACATCCACGCATGCGCACACACACTTGCAGAAATATTGGGAGAGGATTTTGAAGCTACAGAAAGGCGTCCCGCACCTAATAACAAAATTAGTGCTGTTCCGGTACAATGAGAGCTCTTAAGCACGGAATAATTTTCCCCTTTCCGTTTAAACAACGCGGCACGTGGCGGGTATCACCAAGCTCAGATGTCAAGGAGGCTTCCAGGAGACATTTTACCAGGCACTCCTGTCTCACCAGGACAGTAGTCCGACCTAACACCAGTTTATAGATGCTTATACTGCTGTGCCCTCCAGGATTAGACAGCCAGCCTTTAGCGTTGGACCTTTTCTTGTCTCCCAAAGGAAAATTACCGCCTCGGCTCCTCTTGCCAATATACAACTTCCCGAAGAGCAATAATGACGGGGTTGCTAGCTGAATTAAAAAGGCAGCGCGAGTTCCTGCTTTAGTCACTGTGGCTTTACTTAGATTGGGGACGCATGGTGCATTGCAGGGCTGCTGAGTAATTTTACGCGAGCCGAGTTTGCTCAACTCGCACCCAAATGTAGGACAAACAGGAGTTTTCCCAGTTCATCTCAGTGAGAGATATTCCCTCAGTGGACCGCGGCCGCTATAAACCCTATATGGTTAAACAAGTGTTATAGTTCACAGCCTTCAGCTCTTTGCCTTGCAGGTTCCTCCACAGGGAGACGATAGTACTAAAAGTATTGGTAGATCAAGACGCTAAATCGACTTCTTATCGTTACGTGCCGGCCAGGCAGATGACAGGAACCACGATTGAAGATGACACGATGTATTTACAAGATAACACGATCTATTTACAAGCGGTCATAAGAAAAACCCCGCTTGCTGCGTCCGGCTGCGTATTTCCAAACGCTTGGCTGCACAAAGCACCCACGTCACATGTCTGTTCGCACGATGGAGAAAGGTAATTCAAACCTGGTCATTTCTGCGGCCCAAACTTAAAGCGACCTAAAACATACTAAATCTTTATTATTAACAAACAACAACGCGTAGGTTTAGGTTTAGAAAAAAAAATAAATTTAGAAAAAAAAAAGTTAAGAAAAACTCAGAAATAGGCCTAGTGGGACTCGAACCTATGCCATCAGTGCCAATACTCAAAAGTCTACATCGACGCTACAGAGCTTTTTTTTATTATTGCCAGGCTTTCACTTTAGCCAGCAAAATACCGTACAGAGTTCAACACATCCAAGAGACGAACTCTGAAACGAGCCAGCAGCCCGGCCAGGGCTGGCGTTGCCATTTTAAAAGGGCTGTGACACTACCAATGGCTCGACACTCAAAAGCCAATCCGGCGCGCACTCATGCAGTTTCTGTTCTTCTATATCCTTGATTTATATTCGCCAAAGTACACCCGTGTCGGCCTGGCATCTACATCACTGTAGACATAAGCTGAGCGTGCACGCCAACTACTCTGGAGGCCCAACAACATTATAATGTCCAATGGCATACCTTCGTCGTCATCCACTGGTAGGCAACCAATTTCGAGCGGGCTCAAAGGGAGCTCTTTGCGCGTGGCCCTCTGAAGAACGTCGCAGAAAAAAAAAATCACCACCTTCCCGTAGGGGAACCCTGTGTAGTATGCGAAGCAGCCATACGGTCGACTCAAGTTCCCGTTAGTTTTCAGTTCGATCGCGGCGTGATGGATTCTTTGGTTGGCCAATCCCTAGGGGCATTCTGCCACAATCATCATCAGCGGTGCCTGGCCAGGTATGCGCAGTGGGGTGCGGTACTTAGGGTTCCCCTAGGGGAAGATGACGATGGTGGTTGAACGCGAAGCTATCTCGTTCCAACAAATACGTGGCAGTCGTGACCGACCTTGCTGGCAAACTACTGAACGCAACATACGTAGTACCCACAAACCCGCTATCACCTTCCGCGGTGGCTCAGTGGCTAAGGCGTTGCGCTGCTGAGCACGAGGTCGCGGGTTCGATTCCCGGCCGCGGAGGCCGCTTTTCTGATGGAGGCGAAAAGCAAAAACGCCCGTGTGTACGAGATTTCGGCGCACGATAAAGATCCCCAGGTGGTCAAAATTAATCCGGAGCCCTCCACTACGGCGTGCCTCATCGCCTGGGTTGCGTCGGCGCGTTAAACCCTACAATCAATCAACAAACCAGCTATCACAGAACAAGTGGCGATTGCCCTGGCTATGGCCGACCCTTCGAGGCCGAACACCTACTGGGACTCAAGGGCAGCACTCCGTGCGTTCCTCAAAGGAACGATATCCAAGGAAGCAGCGCGAATCCTTAACAACAGAAGCGAGGATGACTATTACTACCATACGTGGTCCCCTGCCCACATGGGACATGAAATACACGAGAACATTCCCAAAGCCAACGAGATGGCCCACGACTGCGCGCGTGAAATCACCCGCCGCGGCAGCGTAGGACGCTCGACGACCAGCGACTGGGAAGAGTATAGAGATCCGCTACAAACTTTCAACGAGATCACGGCACACTACAAGCTAGAGAGAAAGAAATGTCCAGCCCCGCACACCAAGCTTCAGGGATCACAATCCACTGCCTTTAGAATGGTCCAAACGGGTACATTCCCGTCGAGAAGCGTATTTAGCAACTTCGCACACGACATCCAAGCGCACTGCACAAAATGTAGTAGCACCATATGCTCGTTAAACCACATGCTCTGGCAGCCCTGCGTTACCGCGCGGTAACTTTATAGCAGAAGAAGAGTGGGAAGAAGCCCTACAAAGTGAAGAGTACATGACTCAACTCCGGGCTGCCCCGATTGCTTGCGAGAGAGCGGAGGAACAAGGACTTCCGCCTCCTGCGCAAGTGCGGCCCGCGTCCGCAGGACGCAGTCACTAAGACTGCCACAGATTTTCTAGACCTCAATAAAGTTCTCTGTCTGTCTGTCTGTCTCTCGCGATGGATTCTTTAGTTGGCCAATCCCTAGGGGCATCCTGCTGCTATCATCATCAGCGGTGCCTGGCCAAGCATGCGCAGTGGATGTGCGGACGGCGGACGACGACAACGACAAGGGAGAGAGGGACACAGCCCCGAGCATGGGATGCTTCGCATCTAATCTAATCTCTGGGGGCATCCTGCCACAATCATCATCAGCGGTTCTTGGCCAGGCATGCGCAGTGAGGGTGTGTTACTCAGGGTTCCCCTACGGGAAGATGACGACGGTGGATGGACGCGAAGCTATCTCGTGATGGATTTGTAGCAGCATCCGCAGCAGCACTATCGTCATGGGTAGGCTGTGGTTCTGCATGAAAAAGAAGAGAACGAAGTAGGCTTCCAGGCTCGAACGCTAGCACTGCGTCTGCGTCTCCTTTCTCCGCGGCCCTGGCCGGTCGGCCACAGGCGCCATGCAATATTTGTGGGTTCGGGCGGCACGCCTCGTTTCGCGACGGCCGGCCCTGCCTACAGATTCTTTGGTTGGCCGATCCCTAGGGGCATCCTGCCATAATCATCATCAGTGGTGCCTGGCCAGGCATGCGCAGTGGGGGCGTGGTTGTCAGGGTTCCCCTACGGGAAGGTGACGACGGGGGTTGAACGCGAAGCTATCTCGTGATGGATTCTTTGGTGGGCTAATCCCTAGGGGCATCCGGCCACAATCATCATCAGTGGTGCCTCACCAGGCATGCGCAGTGGGTGTGCGTACGGCGGAAAACAACGACAAGGGAGGGAGAGACACAGCCCCGAGCATGAGATGCTTCGCATCTAAAACACAGAAAACATGGTCTACTGTTTCGGATCAACGCTTCAGAGCCTTTTTTTTTTCTTTATTGCATGGAAGACTAGCCCGAAAAGGTTTAAAGTCACACCCTAGCTACAATTACAGTACGCTCACTGACACACATTTTTAAAAGTCAGGCTGGCACACACACGCCTCAAGGCGATGCAACAATCCGGCGTCTGTTATCGCGCCTCATATACACTATACACAAGTGCACATTGTTCGCGAAAAATTGACTTGGTTCAACGAGGTTCCTCCGCATTGCGGTCAATCATGCGATACTGCCGTAGGCTAAAGATTCAGATCAGCCTTTCTTTCCACCTGGTATTTATTGCACTACATGTCAATGTAAGAAACGGTATTTAGAACACATACTTATAACTATGTACACATACAAATGAGTTGATTACAAGCCGAAAACAAAAATAAACACAATGAACAATTATATACACTTATTTTAAAACGGCGGCAACACTGAACAACTAATAAGGTGGGGATACCAAGGCGAGAATCATTTTGATCATAGACGTCATTAATGATCATATGGCACAAGTGTGCTTTGGCAGAAACCATAAGCTGAGAGTCCCTATCCAGCACTCGCGTTTTCCATAAACTATGCAGAGCGATTATAAAAAAAAACAATCACATGGCACATCACCGTCTGTGGGTTCTACGAGATACCGTATACCACGTGGAGTCAATTGAAAGTCGTTCTTAAGAGTTCTTTGGAGGTCATGCCAAATTTTTATGGCATCCTTACAATTTATGAAGCAGTACTGAATAGTTCCCAGTACATCGCACAGAAAAGAGAGAAAAATGTTCCGGTTGTGCAGCCACGTCTTAACAGGCAAAGGTTCGCTGTGCAGTTTGTAGAAGAACGTTTTTGTTGAGGGAGAAAGTGGCATTTTACGCACACGTAAGCGCACATCTTGTTCGTCCAAGTTAGAATAAACATTTCTATACAGTGGTGCTTAGAAAAGCATAGAAATTAAGTCCTTGTAGAGATTAACACGATACACACTGAACATATAATCTAGGGAAAAACAAACCAGCAAAAATCGTAGCCAGGAAACTTCAAAAACCAGCAAACTTCATACATAAACATAAGCCCGCTCTTTAAAGGGGCCATGAAAACAAAACACAAGTTTGGTTCATTCGAAAGAATACCTCCCTAAAATCATACTGACACAACTTCTAACGTAAGCTTCGCTCACGTAAGCTATTTAATTAGGAAAAAAGGGAAGGGCCATGCGACCCACTATATGCAGCTCATTTTCCGCAGCAGCACCTATGATGTCATATGCCCTGCCGTGCGGTTGGCTGAGGCCGGCAAAGGCGAACGGAAATTAGGCAGGGCTTTTGCTCGCCCAACGAGCTTTTTGCGCTTAAATTTAGGGCACATTCTTTGTGGGGTGAACAATTAGAATTGCAAACGAACGCGTAAGCACTGAAGCAGTTAGTGCGGCACTTGGCCGGCTGACGCTGCCTAACAAAGCCGTCGGACGCGTTGGACTTGTCTGACACAACACTGACCAACTGACATAAGCGGCACGGTCACTTACATGCTCATATTGGTCGAGGCATAGCTTACGTTTAAAGAAACGAGTAGTATGAACCGTAATAAAAATGCGACAGGTATCAAAGTCCGACCATAAGCAAAGTGCGAACACTGACATTCAGAAGTATTGCAGCGCCATCTATGAACGTAGGCGATAAAAAGATAACCAAGCAGCTGCCTGTGAGATGGTAGCAGCACTGGTCAGCAGGCTATCTCTAGTTTTAAGGCCCTGCTCAGGATACTTCATTGTCGACGTCACGTAAACACGCGATTTAGCGGGAGAATTAAAATTTTGGCCTAAAATATTTAATTTCTCAGCAAATACAGCATCGTTTGCTGCCGGGCAAGAGCTGAGGGCGCTATAAAACACTAAATCTTCTAAATAAAACAAACTTGTATTTTGTGCGCATGGCCCCTTTAACGAGATAAGTGGGTTCAGAAGGACACTCTTTTTGCGCTATCCGCGCCACCGATTTTCTGAGCGCAATTGCTAACAAGATACAAAAGGTCGATATTAACCCGGAGATACATGGGTGAAAATCAAGGCTGAGATAGCCTGAAATCGCTGCCAATCAAAGAAAAAAAAAGTTTGAAGTTGAAGGTAGTACACGCCTTTTTACCAACGTCTATCTGGGAGAATAAAGCTGTTGAAAGTTTTTGCGATCATGCCGAACCGGCAATAAATAACGTAATCACAGGACACACGATAGAGATGAGATACATTAATGTGAAACGATAAGAGCAGCAGGTATGCGAATGGGAAGCGGGAAACATTGAAATATGCAGTCGGCACAGCTGAGGTGACGCCGACTGGAGAATAGAAATTGCTTTAGGGTAATACAGACATAATTCGGCAAACTAAGCAAAACGAAATAGACGCTGAAAAAATTAGGTGTTTTCCACTCTGTGAAAGTGAATGACCAGCGAAGCTTTCTAGAGCACGACATAGAGATCGCACAAAATTTAGTTTTAGGGGAAAGGCATGGACAACTTTTCTTTTTCTCGAGCGTGGACATATGAAGAAGCTTCGCGTCTCGGACACGATACGTACATGCAACCTTACCCACAAATTTGGCCACCGTTGGACGCGTTTAAGAGAGTTTGAAGAGCGAAAGCTTGGTTTTCGGGCTAGGGAGCGCTATGAATGCGCACACCATTGCACGGCGACGTAAACATCGACGCGGTTCGACGCGGTGCCGCTCACGCAGGGAACATTGATGCAGCGAGCGCCTTCTTGTATAATTTTCTGGTGGCGCCCGCCCTTACTCTTTCCCCGTCTCTGCATCCTTCCCCTCACAATGAATAAGCCATTAGGCGATTTAATAGCGGTAGCGAACGAATCGCTAGCTTTACCGTGGCTGAGCGTGCTCTTACTTTTCCCCTATTCCCCTCTCCGCAGCCCTACCCTTTGAACGAACGAGCGATTAGGTGCAATGTTGTACCTATAAACCTCCCTGTTATGCCGTAGGGCAATATATCGCATTAAAAAAAATTAGGTTCTTTCACTGCAGAAGCCATCAGCGCCATGGACTGGTTAGGTTAGTGGAATAAGGTGCACCGTTGGGCTAGAAGAAGATACGAGATCAGGTTTTACAACTGTGAAAGAAGACATTGGACGAAAGCGAATGATAGACAGGAAGGGTTCTGTCTTTTCTTGCGCAGTTGTAAACAACGAGGTCAGCGGCCGAAGCATTGCTGGTGGCGCTTCCGTCCGCGCCGCGAACCGCACGTGGCACTTGCTTGAACTTCACCGCAGGAGGCGCTTGCCTGAAAGTCAGAGGGACGCTGCAAGGCGTTTTCCGGGTTTTTACCTGGAGAAATAACCTTGGAATAAAATGAAATCGACTTTGAGGAGAGTGTCTAGGTATAGTAAAATAATGTTGATGGGCCAGGTAACGTCGAGGGCAGTAATCACAGTATTGTCGCGAAGTCATAGTTGAGTTTACTGTTTTGTAGCTTTGCGAGCAAGGCACTTTGCACACGTTTGAAAACGCCGAACGGCTTATGCGGAGACGGGATGTTAGGTTCAAGTACCTCAGTTAATCAATCAAGACCGCCAGCAGCTGCGTTATTGTTGTTGTATAGCCTGCGTGGTTTTTTTGTGCCGGCCGCGGACGCGAGGTGCAGACGCTGGAACGCTCTCCGCCTTTCATCCTTTCTTGAAACGGCCAAGACGTCGAGTATTTATACGCCCAGCGGGGGAGAGCCGCACCTTTGTTGCCTCGTAAGTACAGTGCTCTCGTAAGCCTGAGCGGCGTCGAGGGTGCCTGTGACATAGGAGTCTCTCTAATCGTGCGGTGTAGATACCGCATTAGTGAGTGCGTGGCGCGGGTGCGTTCTGGTCAATGATGTTGCGTTGACTGAAGCCCCGTTTACATTGCCTCACCGCGAGAGAGTTGAGTTGAGAAAAACAGGTCTTTTCCACTCGACCCATCTATGTGTGAGCGGACGAGGTGAGTCGAAAAACCGCCGGGCCAGCCCGTTTGAGTCGCAGGCAGGGGTGGGTTGACTCGGTCGTCGTGACGAGTCGGCGGGCCGTGACGAGCCGAATTGCTCCTTTTCCTCCGATCCCCTCACAGAGACTCTTTGGGTGGAGTTCACATAAACGCAGATGGAGTCGAGTTTAGCTGAACCCGCAAGTAGACTCGACCCTCCCTCGTCGTGTCCACGTATCCGGGGATTGTGAGGTCATTCGAAGGGTCATCAACTATCAGTACAGTTAAGCTCCCCGCGGTGCTTGGGATGTTGTATTCCTCAAAGTTACGGAGTATGAGCGCAATTCTTCACGGCCGGATCTGTCGCCGATCTGGCGGAGATCGCTGAACGGGAGTGATAGGTCCTTTTGCAATGCGCGCGCCGTGTTGACAAAGGCGAGAATTTTTTCGGCGTTGGGTATAATTTCGGCGTCCGCCGTTTGGACAATACCTTAGTGACGCCGCCCGAGGCTCGATGGACAGCGCTCAGATTTGCTTTTAGTTGGTTGGGTGTTGCTATAGTGGTGCGCTTGTGTTTTGATAAATTCCTGCAGTGAGTGTAAAAGTGTGAATCACGTGACTGTTGGAAGCCTTCGGTTGTTGTAGACGTGGCCAGTCAGCGGACTGGCCACGTCAGGGTCAGTCGACCGAATGCGCGCAAACCACGGCAGATGCCGGGGCACCCTTGTGAGTTTTCGGCTAAGTGCTTGAAGTGCTTATATGTTTTCATGTAAATTATGTATATTCGTTAATGGGTATGTTTTGAATGGTAACCAAATGTCATTGTCCGTTGATTAAAAATAGTTATAACCACAGGATGTCCACAGCCATTTCATACTTTGTCGTTGGACCCAACATACTATCGTAGCGCAGGCAAAACCAGTCGCTACAGTATTGTGAGAAGGAGAACAAGATTCCATTCGAAAAGTGAACGCATGAAACCAGTTTCAGGAAAGAAAGGAATTAAGGAAATTCCACGAATCCCATTCGGCGCCGATTTAAGCATCCCTCTCAAGCTATCTTTATTCGGGACAACTGAATGATCTTTCTTACCAGGTTTCTTCGAAACCGGCAGTATGCACCCCCGATACTGCGCAATACTTTCACACAAACCGCAGAGATTACAAGGTATGAATACTCAGTCCTATTCAATGCGAATTCGTCACCGAAGCTGTCTTGGCAGAAGCCAAATGAGGAAGGCCTACTCCAACGTACGTTGCCACAGTGCACATAATCTGAGGTGTTTGAAGTGTGTGTTTTCATCCCGTGAACCCACCACCTGGTTTTAGCTATTTTTGGGTGCATATTTGGACGTCCACGAAGAAACAAAACAGATCGTTAGAGAGCGAAGCAAAAATTCACAAACGTACAGGATGAAAACGTGCCGCAAATTATACGCTGTGTGTGAACGGTTTTCGTATCGTTGAGCCAAGCAAACAGGGTTTTATAAAAAAAAAAGTCACTTACTCAAGAGAAACACAGGTGGACCCTTTTACTCGGTCGGATCAGCATTGGTTCACTTGAACCTTGAACTTTTCCCGCTTGTTGCCCATTAACGATATCCCAAGTATTGCTCGGAATGGCGGATTAGTTCTGTCTGGCGTGGCAGTTATCCCTAGTTCTGCAAATAATTAGATCCCCTATCTACCGCCTTCCTCAATCGCAGCAAGAAAAACCTCCCGCCGCACCTTGAAAGATCAGCTACCGGTGCAAACAGAAATGATAAAAATAAGGGCGTGGAGGCCGCATTAGGCCCGTTAATCCCCAGGCTTAGCGACAAGTGAGCTCGTCAGAATCGACCCGCTGATGGAGCAAAGCTCGGAAAACGAACTACTGCGCAAGGGGGGCTCTATTGATTTCGAAGAACTCTGGTTCCCTCTTCCATCGCGCTCATCTTAATTAGATTGCGAAGCCCTGCCACGAAAGTTTGAGGGCCGCGGCTTAAAGCGACAAGCAGTCCTGCGAGACGATTTCATACGCGCCTACGATTGTGGGAGCCCCCCAAAGATTGTACTCCAACGGCCGCTTCAAGTTTTTAGGTTGTCCGGCGTGTTTTACCTTTCGTCCTTCGGAAGTCTGGCAGTTGCTGAGGGCTTAATGCCCCAAAATGCAGGGCTCGAATATCTAATGACGCTATCGACGAATCCCAAGCAACCCCTATCTTAAATCTAACACTTATTGCTCACAGACCGAAACGGAACCCTTCGAACGGGCCTTTTCGGCGAAGAGAGAACAAAATTTTTACACGCCGCTGCTTTGGTCAGTGGATAAGGAGTTTGGGGCTGATCTGAACGATGCGGGTTCGATCCTGTCCGCGCCTCTGAGTGTATGATGGAGGCTAAAAATTAGAACTGCCGCTTTTCGAGATTGCAAAGCAACTTGAAGATCTCCTGGTGCTCTAAAGGGACTTCCACCTTTGTACTACCAGGGCGCGAAAATCCCAAAATTAGAAAGAACGTTCCACTTCCTCACTGTTCATGGGAGTCTAATTGCAGCTTTTTACACGAAGTGACGTTCACGCACAAAAAATAAAATCCTGGGAGCATGCAAGCTGCTTCCATGGTGTGAATGAGAAATCATCATGGCTTCCCCTGGCGATACCTCGTGTGCGTCTCTTACTTCGCTTTTCTCTCTTCGTCTTTGGGCGCGAATTAGTTCGACACTTCACGCCAAAGTTTCCCATGAAGCTAGAGTTCTCCGTGGCAGCTGTGCACCTGTTCTGCTCACATGCCGTCACGTCCTCCTGTCACGAGATATGACGCCAGCGATGCAACCATTAGGTGAACTCTTGTTCTATCTCTGGCAACAAACGGAGGCACGCCCAAATGTGTTTGTTTGTGGACTCCGTGCTACCGGGGCCATTTTATGTAATGGAAAACAGTGTGCGCCCCTTCGTGAGCGCTCTAAGCCGGTGTCTTGCGGCTGGCTGCGAAAGACGAGGAGAATAGGATAATGAGCGGTACGTGCTTGGCGCACCAGCACCGCATGAGCAGTTCAGTGCACAAAGCCTGCCACACTGGTGTTTTCGCTTTCGCACTGCCCTGCGACCCCGCAGTTCCCGACAGGTGTGGCTGCTGCCTAAGAGATGACCGAGCCCTGCAATCTTACGCCCTATGGCCCTCCCCCGCCTTACGCCACCTCTGCCCGGGAGGCACAAGTGCAAAAACACACGTGATGAAGGATCCATTAGCAGTTGGCAGCTGATTAAAAAAGTAATGAACTGATTTATTGTTTATTTTGTGTTCATTCTTAAATAAATTCTCAGTTCTTAGTCCACCGCTTGTTACAATTTTGATTACAATCCTCATTCGTCAAAATGTACCACTTCCTACAGTGGCAGTTCGCAGGTACGATTCAGGATTTTCGGATGAAAATTTCTCATGATAATTTCGTTAAAATGATAACGAGAATGTGCTATGAATGTGCTATGAATTGACCACCTTTGAAAGACTTTGGTGCTCAGTATTCACTTGACCCTCTGACACATGCAAGAAGGAAAGCGTCGCCCTTAATTTATTGTCTGGCTCGTGCGGTTTTTTTTTACCCGGTCCGAAAGTATTCACGCATCCGAATGCTGCCCTTAAAAGTGCCACATCAACTAGTGGTAAACAACGTACGTGTCCTGAGCGTGGTTGGACACATGCGAAATTGATGTACCAGCACTGAAAAAGGTGTTTATGGCAGGGTTAAATGTATAGGCACAAAAAAGTGACCGTGACATCTACGTTTAGGTCTTAAGATGAACGACGCCTTACGTTACTTCGTCGCCGAAGGAGCCTCAGGAACGGAGTTGCTAGGTTTAGTATGTTTGCTTCCCAAGCACTGAAGGAAAGTCAAAAGAGCAAGACTATCCTCAGTGGTGTAGAATTTCCGCGAGAAAGGAACGGCAGACGCCATCTACGCTTGTGTGGCTTATGATGCGGCTGCGAGAGGTTGCGGCTGCTCGGTGTTTGTCAGTTTCAGCGAGGAGAGGACACCCTCAGTGCTTCAAAGTGTTTATTTTCTTATGTTGTGGCCGGTCTAAAAGTTTTGGTTTTTGCTTAGTGAGAGATAGTGAGAAATAGTTTGGCGTTACCTGAAGTCCAAAGCCACGGATGCAGCAGCTCGTTCCTTGACCTATCAATAGGCTTACGCTGATCTGACGGTGTCGAGCTGGTCAAAGCTGCCTCCCATTTATTCACAGAAGTGGTATATGTAATATTTCGGTGGTTCTCCCCTGAACATAATATCCTTATACATGGCTAGGTTTCGTGGAATCGGTGCATGTTTTTCGCATGGAGCAGTGTTAAGTTCACTTGTTTTCTACCAAACATATTCGCCCATCTAGATTTGGGAATAGATAGATTGGTTTGTACCCCGTCCAGAGTTTGAGATTCTACAGCCTTGAGAGCCTCTTGCGGCATGCGAAGTATTATGTTCCTGGGCATAGAAAGAGGAGTACCCCATATTTTTTAGGGAGGGGAGTGTGGCAGCCGTGGCGGCAAGGAGCACGGTATGTGTGTTCGCGTGCCTCTTCGATTTCCAGGCCCTCGCGTCCGCTTATGAATGCAATTTGACCTTACTCTATTGTGGATGGGAGAATGTTCCTGTAGCGTTTAAGTATTTCGTCTCTACTGATATTGGTAATGCTGTAATGAGAGTGTCTAATGATGTTTGTGCTCAAATTTCATAGTTTTGCAATTTGGATTGCCAACGGGATGGCTCCGATTTCGGCTTCTTCTGTTCCTGTGTGTGGGGGAGGGTCATGCGGTCACATAAATATTTATTGATCACTGCCCTAGAACTTTCGTAGGTTCCGGGGTTGGTGTATACTGTAACTGCATGACTTTGCGTACTTTAAACGAAGGATTTTGACACTGGCTTCTCGCCTGGCCTTCGGTATAATTGGCCCAAATGATTTTGTTAGGGTAGAGTTTTTATGAGGAGTCTACGATAGTCCCTCTCAATTTTTGTTTGTCGAGGCTGATGTTTTTTCTAGCAGGAGAAGTTGTAACAGAACAGGGGCAGAAGTAGGTGTCTTGTTTTTGTGCACTGCGTACTAGGTATGTGTTTATCCGGCTTTCAATTTTTTTTTGCGCAATTACCGACGGTGACTTTATCTCTTCGATTTATCAAAGGCTTCCCCAGAGCATTTTCGTATTCCTGTCTTTTTTTTGTTTGTGCCCATATAATTTTTATTTCAAGAGTCCTAGACTTTCCCCGAACAGCTAAGAATCGTTCTGTGCTGAAAACTCTTGCAGACCACTGGCGCCCCACCCAACTTCTGTGTCCCTTTCTTTGCGTATAAAGTCTTGAACGTTGATTCGTTAAAGAGTGCGCGCATTAATCATGCTAACGCCTAGTTTTTAGAATTACCTGTTGGCGTGCTGGTAAGTACCTCGGATTGTGCTTCATGAGCTTAACAGCGCGAAAACTGCCCACTGGGTGAAAACAGTGTTTCAGCCAGTGAATATGCATGGCTCTCGACTGCCGTTTTGCAAATGCGAGATACATATTTTCAATCACCGCCCGCTCATCTTCCTTATCTTTGGCGGTTCGGCTTCGATCGGCATCCCTTTGTCTCATTGTTAAAGCGTCTGTTACTTTGCATTGACGACTGGTGTTTTTCATTTGCGCTGTGATGTTGAGATGACCGCCAGCTTGCGTTCCGTAGTTTCGGACGGCATCTACGTAGTTTCCCGCACGCACTGTGACAATGCGGCTTCGGGGTAAGCCTAATGCAACAACCGAGAAGAAAACAAGTTCGTATTCCCGAAATTAAGATTCGCCTTCTTTCTTGTTCCGCCATTTCTGTTTTTCTGTTCAAGCGGGCTCATGCCGTGAAGATATAGGATTACATTCGTGTAGGAACTTTGCAGCGTCAGTGAGTGTGCGCTCAAATGTCAACCGTAAGACTACAGCCGCCCTTGCACTATTCTCATCCTAAAATTAATATCGGGCTTTCCGGCCAGGTCATCGTTCTGAAATTTTATAAGGTTACTCTAAGGATGAGCACTGTTTATTTTAAGCATACCCGCCGTGGTGGCGCAGTGGCTAAGGCGTTGTGCCGCTGAGCCCAAGGACGCGGGTGCGATTCCCGGCCGCGGCGCCCGCTTTTCTGAAGGAGGCGAAAAGCGAAAGCGACAGTGTGCTCGAGATTTCGGCGCATGGTAAAGATGCCTAGATGGTCGAAATTAATCTGGAGTCTTCCGCTACGGCGCGCCTCATTGTGTAGCGTCGGCCCATTATACCTCACAATCAATCAATCAATCAATCAATCAATCAATCAATCAATCAATCAATCAATCAATCAATCAATCAATCAATCAATCAATCAATCAATCAATGAATCAATCAATCAATCAATCAATCAATCAATCAATCAATCAATCAATCAATCAATTTCAGCATAATTCCTCGAATCAATGTTTTTGAATCATATTTGTTATTTCTTCCCCTCTATCACGTAAGTTGCGCCAGTGCATGAGCACGTAAGTTGCGGCGTCTACATAACGATCTCCTTGCCGTTGGCGAAAGCTGTCTATTAAAGAGGCCTTTAAAGAATTTATGGCAGCGCTTTCGCCACCGTCCATCTTACATCCTCAAGTAATAACAAGCGCGCAGCTAACAATATTGCCCGTCCTGTGAGCACGACAAGCTCTTCATTGTGTTATAACGCTAAAGGTCCCAAGCGATGTTGCGGGGCCAGCGATTACGTTGACATGGTGGCCTAACTTTGTATAAGCATTCCGCAAACCGATATTTGTCGACAGACTTCGCTGAACCCAGAATGCGCTTCCAAACATTAGTCGGGCACTTTTGTCGGATCTGCTCATTTTTGCGAAGCCACACAAATACACCGACCGCCAATAGAACCTGCAAAAGTAAAACCAAAAGCCGAGAGATGAAACTTGAAAATGGAATTAAAAGAAAGTAGTGGAATGTAGGGTCTTACGCAGTGCATCTAGACACATGGGCTGAGCGGCCCAAGTGGAAGTGTACATTTTGAATTAGACCGTGTGGGGTTCTTGAACGGTGCCGAAAGGTAGTGCATACTAGAGTACATGTTATTCGCTGTGACTGACTGAAAATCACACGCCCGCGCCGCCTTTGCACCGACGCTGCGGCTGGTGCGGCGGCTCCTACATGTGTGACGGGTGGCTGTACCGCACGACTTTGGATCTCAAGATGGCGGAAGGGCGCGCAACTATGCTCGCCTACAGGAGCTGTGTTCATTAAAGCTACGAGCGCTTCGACGTTGGCGCCACGGGTGCGTCCTTTCCTAATGGTGAAAGAGTCCATTCCCGCCCACCCGCCACATGCGGATTGGTTCATCGAGCGACAGCCTCGTTCGCAAGAACCTAGCTAGCTTGGAAAAGGTGCCTTCGGTAAGGGCGCCATAAGGAAGGTTTGTGGAAGACGCGGCGGCCTCTTCTCATCCTGGTCATTTTTGAAGATTTACGAAAGGCTTCCTTAAGGCATAGATTAGGTTTTTAAGTTTGCTTTCTGAATACAATAGTAATCTTGAAGTAAGTTTTAGCTAATGCCACTTATTAGAAAGGAAGCCTGTTTTTACGGACATCACTCAAGGGTCACTGTGGCCTGGGTGAGATCTCTCAAGCAATTCCTATTTAGCAGGCACTGGTCATCAGCAGGCATCAGTGCCAACTCGGCAATAAAAAGCATCCAGTGTCATCTTTCCCCTCATGCTTGGAAGTGTTATTCAAGATCGACTTAAACGACGTTTTCTGCCGCGTGACCCACCAGACTATGCAAGAGAGTAATGTTTAAAAAAGTTGGCCAAACGGAGCAGCACGGAGAACTGGATAATGAACGTTTTGTTCCTCTTTAGTTGACACTGCCTTTGAAAGCTCGAAACAAGCATCTGCTTGAACATTCGTGACGGTGTTTGGTCTTGCTGGTATTTCCAGTGCGGGTGGCTGACTGGAGGCAACCGCCCATTTTTGTCTGTGATCGCTCCACTGTTCAGCTCAAGATGCCCACGACTGTACAGGACCATAGTTTGAGTTTTGCGGGATTTGCAGTGAAGTAACGTAATCGCAGTAAAATTATTTCGGCAATGTGACTTTCGGCGATGACGGCTCGCGTTACATTACTTGTGGTGATGATGGTGTGGGCGAAGTGAAGAATTTTTGTTTCCTCCGCTGCTGTCGCATTTTAAATACGCTCTGCAGCGCGTCAAGCAAGAGCTCAGCGGACATGGCTAGTTCCTTGCAACTATAGCACGCATATGACTAGAACCACTATATAAGCTACACTTACGAGTAACGACACTGACTCACGCCGGAAGCCATTTTGGTGCCTGTCGCCAGGGTGGCTAGCTTTATGCGCCCATTTGCGGTCGACCTTGTCGAGAGGAATTGGTCCGGGAGCTTCTTGCAAACCATGACAGATGCTTTTATTTTTCGAGGATTTCTATACAGCACGCCGGCGCAGCACCGTTGGCCCCGTTACCCTAGCGTAGCTTATTTATTGGCTATAGTTTATGCTAGAGCCACTCAAAAGCTGCGCTTTTCTTGTGGCTGTAGGTTACGCTAGGCCACTGTCGTTCTTTCACAGCACAAAGCGCAGCAGGCGTTTTCCACCTTCCCGCCAGTTGAAACAGCCCAGTACATAGCAGCACGGCTTCGCTACTTTGTCGGGGGCTTAAAAATTCACTTTCAACGTGCTGTACAGCCGCATTGAGTTCGGGAAATCACGATTTGTCAAAGAACGCGCGCACGCGGCAACACAGGGGCGCCAAAATATCTACACCCATGTGTCTTCCGGGGTCAACAAATGTCACGTGACGCGGTTCGACCAATGGCCGCTGTCCGCAGCATACAACAATGATAGAATAGAGTGCCGATACTCTGAAACCTGGTCTAGTGGCTCTAGATTAGAGCATAGATAAACCAGTAATTTTTCTCGCTGCGAGCAACCATTGTGATGAAACACGCAAAATTGCGACATTAAAATTTTAAAGAGTTTGAAAGGAAACGAATCACCCTTGTTGCGAAATCAAATGCTTTTATTACACTGCTGCGTGGGATATGTTTCGTATATATGCAAATACTGAATTCTGCACCTGGTTCCTTATTACCGCCTTCAGCTTATATTCTCCTGGCATTTACATGCGAGGCTTCGTATGCAATTTTTATTGGATTGCACCTTTTATTCTTGGGTTGTAGGCGTTACAGGAGCACTATGGCTGGCCAGGTGAGTTTTAAACCAAAATAAAAAGCCCGGTAAAAGCAACGCTCAATTCTATATGAAAGGTTCGGTTTTGACAGAGAAAGACCAGATTTGCGACGCAGGTCCTCATAGCTAGAAAGGTAGTTTCGAACAGGGGATGGGTTTATCATTGTATGACGTCCTCGGGGACATTGAGCTTCAATACAGGTTCGGTTGAAGTTAGTCGATATCATTTCGCCTGGTACGTGAAGACGGCTTTGCCGTGTATACCCTCAGCAGATTTCGTTTTGAGAGAGTGTATTGCAAAATGGAACTTCTAATGGGCTTGAATCCACTTTTATTCTGGCGAAAGGTGGACAAAAGAGATGAAATTTTGTGACAATCCTGCAAATTCGGCGTGGCTTACTTGTTTATTAGACAAAACGTACGGTTCCTGGTACAACGATTGGGCGAGTACTTTTCGATATTCCTTGTATGCGTACAGAAGTTTTGGTTCACTTTATTGTTCCCTTTTTGTCCAAGTCTCATTTCCCCAAGAAGCGTGTCATTCATTTTATTTTAGTTGTCGACACCTATTAACTCCATTCTGATACAGTCTTTATATTTGGTAAATGGACTAAACGCGTCACGTGACGTAATTTCGCTGACTTTGACTACAGCGTTCGCCAAGCATTCAAATATCACGGCCGAAGCATAAAGACAAATAAAAGGGGATCAGTTAAAAAGCAGACCGAGAGACAGAATAAACAAGTCTCTGACTTGCTAATATGACCCTCTGCGGCGGTTCGGTGGCCACGGCGATGTGCTGGTGGGAACAAGAACACGGGTTCGATCGTGACTGCGGCGGCTGCTTTTCTGATGGAGGCGAAAATTCCCGCGTGAAGATATTTCGCTGAAGTTGAAGATCCCCAGGTGGCCGTAATTAGTTCGCAGTGCTTTTCCGCGGCGTGCTTTTTAACCAGGTTCAGCATCCACGCGCAAAATGACAAACTTTGTTTTGCAAATATTTCTTAAGATGAGAGAAAATTGAAAAAAGATGACTTAAAAGGTTAGCCTGTATACGCTAAAGCGGATGCACAATTATGCTTGCCTATGCCAGGCTCACCTGCAAGCGGGAAGTAAAAGGAGGCTTTTTGACCAAGGTGGGGGGGAGGAGGTATATGTTATCATGATGATAATGATCGAGAATATTATTAGATGCTTGTGGCGCAAGACCATCTGGAGCAAAGAGCGCTAAAAAGGGGGAATTTCTGAGCCTTGAAAAAGCCTCAAAACGCCGATTTTGATTCTCCAAGTTCCAACAAGGTTACTAACAGGGGATTCCAGTATTCGTTTGTTCACAGAGATCAGCAGGCGTCAAGTGCCATTGGCATCAAATGCTGTAAATTTGGACTGTCCTTCCACCATGCGGGAATGCCTTAGCGTCTGTGAACCGATCGTCAGCACCAGGCTCTGACAAGATTACCTATTCCATGTTAGCCCATCTTGGTGAGAAGGCCCTTCAGCAGTTACTCTCCATCTACAATTTTTCCTGGAGCACAGGGCGCCTCGTTGCCAGCTGGAAGATCGGGCTTGTGAGACCAGTTCTCAAACCGGGCAAGTCACCAACGTACATGAACTCCTACCGACCAATAACACTTTTGAGCTGCGTTGGCAAGGTTATGGAGAAGATGGTATTGGAGCGCCTGGTCTGGGACCTTGAAAACAGGGCAGTATATCGACCACAAATGTCGGGTTTCATGCGTAGAAGGAGTAGCATGGATAATGTTCTCATGATATCACGGGACATAACCCAGCAGATGGCGTTAAAGAACATTGTCGTAGCTGTCTTTCTGGACATGAAATCTGCCTTTGACAGTGTCGCCCATGATGCTATATGCCGAGAAATGACGGCTGCAGGTATCAAGGGGCCGATGTTTACGTGGCTAAGGGACTACCTCAAAGACAGGACTGTATATATGACCACTAGTAACGGAGATACCACCCGTCACACTATAAGACACGGTGTTCCGCAAGGCGGTGTCCTTAGCCCCACTCTATTTAACATCTGTCTTGTTGGTCTCCCAAAAGTATTACCCTCTGGCGTGAATGTATCATTGTATGCTGACGATATATGTGTCTGGTGCTCAGGGAGAAACCGCCGAAGCATACGAGCGAAGCTGCAACTGGCGATCCGACGATTGGCGCGATACCTGAAAAATTGTGGAGTGGTTCTTTCTCCTGAAAAATGCGCTGCAATGGCATTTACAAGACGCGACATGTCTCGTTATGCCCTGACTGTAGCAGGCTGCACCATACCATATATGCGATGTCATCAATTCCTAGGCATTGTATTTGACAGGTCAATGTCATGGACTTATCATATTCGATGCCTGAAAGACAAACTACAGTCTTTCGTGCACATCCTACGGATGCTTGCAGGCACTGCATGGGGTTGCTCGGTTGCGTCGCTGCTACGACTGTACAGGGCACTCTTTATTGGTCTGCTTCGCTAGAGCATGTCTATCCTCGGTTCACTGTCCAACAGCAACGTCAATCAGCTAGAGGCACTACAGGCGCAAGCTCTGCGTATTTGCCTGGGACTCCCTAAGTGCACTTCAACGTCTGGGACACTTTGTGAAGCAAGATGCCTCTCAGCCAGGGTACAAGAAAATATCCGTGTCTGCCTCCGCCATGTTAACGGTTCATTTGCCCATCCTTTGGCAGATAGCTCCAGAAATCATGTGCAGAAATTCCTGCCGGTTTACTATCAAAGTCCTATTAGACCCGAGTTACCACCCTGGCAATTTTCTACGTGGTCAATAACAACAACAGTGCCTGGAATCGGGACAAAGTCAACGATGCCTCCACCAGCCTTGACCTACTACACACTTCAGCATATATCTCGCTGCTATGGCGGGTATACCCACGTATATGCTGATGGTTGCGTGACTTCTGAATCTTCCGCCATAGGTGTATGGGTCCCATCTTCGGGGGTCTCCGTGAGCCAAAAGCTCAGCCACAAGACATCGGTTACAAAAACCGAGCTGGCGGCCGTAAGAGCTGCGCTGCAGATTGTCAGGGACTGCCCTCCAAAACGTTGGGTAATTTTCCTGGACTCCCGCTCTGTGCTACAAACGCTTCTCAAGCGTGGAAGTAATCAAGGTCAATTAATACAAGAAATCAACGTCATACACACTGAGGTACTCCGCAACGGGCACACTATTTCTTTGCAGTGGCTGCCAGGACACTGCGGCATCACGGGCAATGTGATATCGGATCGGCTCGCTCGCGAAGGCCATTCCACGAGCTCACCTCCCTCGAGTACAACTCCCTTCATCCAAATTCCACGAGTACAACTCCCTTTATCCAAAGGGGACACCAACGGAATAGCCACAACTCTTGGATGGCGCATGCAATTGCTGCACTGGCGGAACCCGGACCTGCAGTACGCCCCCTTTACGCTATCGACCCGCAGTGTACGTTTCGTATACCTCACGGTTTATCGAGGCAAACAGAGTGTGCTATACATCGCCTGCGCCTCAAAGTAGCCTATACAAAAACCTTTCTTAACAAAATCGATTTGATGGCATCGCCTCTGTGTGCGCTTTGCGGTGTACGAGAAGACACGGAACACCTGTTCTGCATTTGTCCACGTACGTTTTAACTCGGCGCGAACGACAGCGCGAAGTTTATTACGGGCGAGAACTGTCAGCATGGAGGACTTTTTCGGCCCCTGGAAGAGCGAAGACAGGGCGGTGCGGGGTTTTAAAGGTCTTGCGCGTTTCCTCAGAGACTCTGGACTCGACTCCAGCCTGTGACTGTCTGTGACTTCTTTTTTTGTTTTTTTATGTGTGTTCATGTGTCTGTCTGGTGGAGTTTCTTTCGTTTTTTTTTATTTTTCTTATTTGTATTAGTCCTGTAAGCATATAACCCTCATCACATGTTCACCAACCATCTGAAGTAGCAAGCCCAGCATTATGCAGGGCTGACCTCTTCGGTCTCATTAAAAAATTTTCTCTCTCTCTTTCTCAAAGTGCCATTGCGTGGTACCACAGCTGCAGGTTACATAAAAAACGGCAGCATGTCCCCTCCGTGCAGGATAGCGAGGGTGCGGAGTACGGGTACTCGAAATGACATCCAAGTTGCGCCCCGAGTGACACCCGATTTGCGCCCCGACCGTCATTCGATTTGAGCCTTGAGTTGCACCTTGAGTATTCCCTAACTGAAACTGCAACTCACGGCTCAAATTGAATTTGGCTTGATTTTCGCTTGGTGGTGGTGTGCGCAAGGTTGGACGCGGACGGACATTGGGGGATCCTAAGGTACTCCGCACCGTTACAGGCGAGGGAGTAAGCCGTTTGACTCTCGGGTACTAACTCGTGGTCGAAGCCCATTGGGTAAGACGGCTGACACTAACTATGTCTGGCTTACCAGACACAGGCTCGAATCTTCCTAGTGCCTGTGTGATTTTTTTGCGATTGTAAATGTTATGCGCACGAACGCGGACGGACAATGTGCGGTCCTGAGGTACTCCGCACATAAAATGTACGCAATCTCCCTATGCATTTCAGCCTAATTTAGCGAAGGGGTAGTATTACGAAAGAATACAATCTTCCTGACCGGCATAAAGCGAAGCGATCTACTTTCCGGGTAATCATCATAGTCGACCGATGGAAGCAGGCGATCTGTGCACGCTAGCAACTATTAACTTGTTATATAGATAAATATAAATAGCTTTAGGAATTTATGTCGATATAAATATAGCCAACCCCAGCGAGATGCAACTGGCAACGTTCAGACTAAGCAAATAAAAAGCCTTTAACTGGAGTCGACCATTGCGGAGTAGTCTTTTTTCATGTGTGTGTGTGGATTTCTTTATTATTGCTTTAAACTGTTTTCCATTTTTCTGAGCCCGCTGCATCGAACATGGTGTGTTGAATACTTGAAATTACTACAGAATCTGGTGCCGTGACGCTCTTCCCAGCGCCATGCTTACAGATCCCAGCAGTAAAGCAGAGTGCTGCGGGCACGGGTGCAGATCAATGCCGTTCAAGCCCTTCTTCACGCGAGGCGCCCTCTTATGGAATGGTCCAATCGGTCAAAGGGCACTGGGGCGGCCTCCGGCGGCAACCATCGATGTACACCGCATCAATGAACGAAGACTGCTCTTCTGACAAATGGCCGCGGATTCGTCGCGACGCGACGCCGACAACCTGGCGCCGTCTGCGCGCTTAATTCGAAACGCGAAAAGGGAGGCCACCGTTTCCCCTCTCCCCTTGGCTGTGCCTGCCCCGCTATCACCCGGCATGGCTCGATCCCGATGTCTCTCCAAGATGCGATGGCGACGAGGGAGCACTAGGAGGAAGGGGAGCGAAAGGTCGCCTAGTATTTCACTCTCTTTTGTTCAGCCTCGTAGGAGATGGTTGTAAAGCCCCGCCCCTCTGGCTTCACTCTAGATGCGCTAAGAGGAGCGAGAAGTGCGCTACTTTTCGCTCCTTCGGTTCCCTCTTTTTGCTCTCCCGGTTCCCTCTCATCGGCTGTTGCTAGAGGCTCCCAATATCCCCATGGCGACGCATCCATCACCCAGCATCCTCCCATTGCGGCAATGCGGCCGCTGGAGTGCAGTGTCTACGTGTGTGCCTTATCTTGGGTCGCAGCCTCGTCCCTCATCGTTCGAGAAGTTATGGCGATAAAAAGACGGCTCGAGCGTTTTGTTTTATCTATTTTGCGATTTGTTACTTCCTTCGGAGCGCCTTGAAAGAAAGCAGAAAGTGAAGGGAAATTCGACTGTGAAACAGCCGGGAGCGGGGTTTGTTGCTACTAAGGCCGTGCTGTTTGCTTCCTCGAATTTGTTGATTTTGGTAAAATGTAGCGGGGGATTTTTTGACGTAGTTGCGGTCACGTAAAATGCAAATACTGTCTGTTGTTCTCTCCACATTCTCGAATTTAGTCCTAGATTTCTGTCGCCTACTGGCGATGCACGAGTTTCCTAGAATAAACCTGCAGCCGATTTTGACGTTTTCATAGTAAAGAAAAAAATTTTAGTTTGGCAGACCTTATGTCTAAGGCTGCACAATGTATGGTGGTGCAAAAAAAAAAAAAAAAACAAGAATAAGAATACGCAGACTGGATGTTCGCCGCATTTACTTGGATCATACAGCCGATGTATTTTCAAAATGCGGTTGTGTAAGCACACGACCTATATAATCTTAGAATAAATAAAATACACAAAAAATGCGACAAACATGTCAAAGCTTTTTCGGCGCTCCGCAGTAGCCATCACGTCGCTCCTAGCAAGCGAAATGAGCCTTTGAACCAGCCGCGGTGGATCAGTGGCTGCTGCTCAGCCCTATGACCCGAATCAGATCCCGGTCGCGGTGGCTTCGTTTCAGATGGCGGCGAAAAGCAAAAAGGCCGCCATGTACGAGATTTCGGCGCACGTTAAAGCTACCCAGGTGGTCAAAATTAATCCGGAGCCCTCCACTACGGCGTGCATTGTAGCCCAGGTGTAGCTTCAGTTTGGTAAACTCCCAAAACTTCGATTTGAATGACCATTAGATCAGCAATGCGGGCCGTACAACGCATTGTAGGCAGGCACTATCAAATAAATTACCCCGTATTTTAAACGGGCTAAGCTTAATGAAAATCAATTTAACTAAAGTAGCACCCCGAGAATTTCCGCAAATCGCTTTTATAATTTTTAAACATGGCCCAAGCTGCTATAGTTTCTACTTAGGTTATTATGAAGGCTCCCTGGGTTTCGTCTGTATCCCTGACTGTCGCAGTTGTTTGCAGTCCAAGTAAATTTTTATACCTTAATCCCCAGTTCTCTACTTCGAGTTAGATTCTAATGTGCCCGCTGATGTATCTGTGCGGAATCACAAGCCACCACGCCAGAATTTGTGATGCGGGTTTCGGGGCTTCGCTATTGTTTTTCTTCTTCTATGGTTTTTCTTTCCTATTTCCCTTTGCTCTTTTTTTCTTTCGCAACAAGAGCCCTTTTATCTGTGGGGTTTCTTGCTATTTTTTTACCTTTTGCAGTTATCACTGCTCTTGATATTTGTGGTTCAGCAAATACGAAAGTAGTGCCGCTTGCCTATATTTCCGCCGTCCACTGTAAGGAACTGGGAGCCGCCACGCTGCGCACGAAGATTTTTACCCAGTCCTACCCGCTCAAAACTGGGCAAAATAAAAGAACTGCAAACTTCATTTAGGGCTGAAGAGATCGCGAATCGATCTATTGCACTTTTTGCCCTTAATCTGGCTTTTATCAGGATTAGCGCAAACACAACTGTTATCGAAGTATCGAAGCGCAGCAGAAGACGAGGGACAGAAACACAGAAGAGGACACACGGAGCGCTGTTTCTGTCCCCTGTCTTCTGCTGCGCTTCGATACTTCGCTATGTACCAACTCGCCCAAACCAGTACTCTGCACAACTGTTATGGTGGTCAGCAACCAAAAATGAAAGAAACCCGAAGATAGTTTGTTAGATATGTCGGTACCTGGCAGTAAAAGAGGCGAGAATTTAAGCAAATTGCTTCCTCTTTCGTATAGCTGCATCAAAGACAATTCGTAGTACCTGGTATTTGATACGCTGCCCCTTTAAGTTTTGTTCAGAGAACCGAATAGGATGTTCGGATACATCGACATTTTGAATCCCAGGAAGTCGCACTGAAATATTCTCGTGATAAAATAGCGGCAACGAAGTTTTTTTCTTGAAGGTTTCCACATTTTTTACTTTATTTAGACGCACTCCCCAGTTAAGAACTATTAACTGGCGCCAATGCATTTAAACATATGTTCAAACAAACAAACAAACAAACAAACAAACAAACAAACAAACAAACAAACAAACAAACAAACAAACAAACAAACAAACAAACAAACAAACAAACAAACAAACAAACAAACAAACAAACAAACAAACAAACAAACAAACAAACAAACAAACAAACAAACAAACAAACAAACAAACAAACAAACAAACAAACAAACAAACAAACAAACAAACAAACAAACAAACAAACAAACAAACAAACAAACAAACAAACAAACAAACAAACAAACAAACAAACAAATTCACGTTAACCCGGAGCCTCTCCCTGGTATCTTCCGTTATAGGTAGGAAGGCACGTTTCATGGCGTAGAAAGAATTCTATGACCGCTTCATGCGCACTCTGCTACCTTTCAGTCATAGATTACTGGTAATAAATAAAGACTCTGGATGGAGCATTACGTCAGGCCGCGGGTATTTTTGAGCCAGCTTTATCTGACAAATTCTTCTCTTTCTATATGCCCCCTCCCACTATGTCACCGGAAACATACCTGCACCGTTGCATGAAATCTTGTTTTTGGTCCGTGGTAGAATTTAGCGGTATCAATATCCACGCATAACACAGCATAGGTATTTTCGAAGTCTCCCACTTTCGGTCAGTTGACACTTTGGGTCGCCGGTCCTTGCGAGCACCGTGTTTGAAGAGTAGACGTCAAGTTCTGATAACGCAATAATTTTGCGGGCTTGTAAAAACTTTAGAATCATCACGTCCGATTTCAAACATTGACGGATCTTTCCACAGATTCAGCAAGGATAACTATAATTTGGTTCTGCGCGAGGACGAAAGTAAACGAAGCTGGTCGCAGCACTAAAGTGCACACAATCTGATCTTCCTTTTTTAGAAAGAACATCCTCAGACACTTGCTGGAATTGAGTTGAGCGTTAGGCCGGCATCGTGAAAAATGTGGTCGATACCTCTTTCATTGGAACCGGTAAAACATTAAAGTGAAATGTGCCTTCACGGGAGCATTTGAATGTATATTGTGCATCGATATGAACTTGCACATGGATATTCATATTTCGTCAATATGGCACCTTTGTACGCATCAACGTTAGACACTGGATTGCACGCGACAGAGCATTGCGTAAATCCGACTCAAGCCACAGGCGCACGCAAACCGTCCTTCCGAACGAACCCAAACGTGTTGTTACCGAATCGTTTGGTGAACACACGGTCCGCTGCAGCGAATGGAGCAGCGGACCGTGGCACGAGCACGAAATTCGCAAGTCGGCGTCTATCTTACTCCGTGGTCGATGCCTTACAGGCTTCTGCGCAGGTTACGTTGAGCGTCCCCCGTACGAGTAGGCGCTGGAATCGAGGCGCCAACTTTTGGCGCTCATTAGCGTCGTGATGCAATCCATCGTTTTGCCTCTCCAAGACAGCAGTACCATCTGAAGGGAAGGTTATCAGGCGCGTTTGTCGTCGTGTTTACGCGCCTGTTCATAGCGCAGTCGGGAGCGCGTTGGGTGCCTCCCCTTGTTGCAAAAGAGTTCGTCGTTCAAATCCCGGCGCAGCCGCGTCAATCGAAGTTTTTCTGGCAATATCATTTCCGTGGCGGATTTAACGTCAGTCAGATCTTGGTGGACCCCGACATAAAACATTTTCGTGTTAAACGTCGGAGTTCATGGAGGAAAGGATTAAGTCGGAAGATCTGTTGTTACGGCAGGGGTTGTCTGCACAGCGCACAGCGTCCCGTCATGGCGCAGGCGTCTGCATACAGCATCCCAATTTAAGGCTTCGATTCATCTTTAAAAAAACAACCCATGAATTAGCCTCAGGTCGGTTTCATGGCCACGAGCAACGCTACCATGCCAACTGATTTTGAAAAGAGCTGGCGGTGGATTTTGATGTGAGCTACCTCTGTTTCTTTTTCTCTGACCATTAGGCTTTAATGGGCGTCCACTAAGCTTCGTTAAGCAGTCATCGGGCACCGAAAGACATTTCGCCGTGAAAGACGCATACGTTTTCCGAGCCAGCCTGCGGCTTCGCAATGTCTTTCTGTTTGTTACGGCGTGCTGCCCTTTAAATATAGGGGATTCGTAGCACCCCGAGCGTCTTTTGTACCGCAAGCTACACTACGCTACCACAAGCAGTCTTTCCAGGGTGACCAGTGTTGCCCTTGAGCGCTAGAGGTCAAACTACACCCCCCTCCGCAAGAGCCCGACACGGAGCAGCGGCCTGATAACTGGGGATAAGCAGACTTGCACGGGACCCGTGCGAGGTACGTGGCGGTGAAAGGCGAGGAGGCCGCAGCCGCAGTGATAAGCGCGCGCCATGAAGGCCACGTGCGGCTCAGAACCGTGCGCGATAGAGGAAGACGAACATCCATCTGTGTCCCTCGTAGAGCGGCGAGGCTTAAACAACGCCGTAAGAAGAAAAAGTGGGAAAACGCTACTGTTGTGCACAGATTTGCTACCTTGAAGTCTTACGTAGTAGTGTGAGATTCCTGCATTTTTTTTGCTTGACCCCAACATACATCTTGTTGCCACCTGCGGATATTGTATACCATTGATTGATTGTAGGTTTTGACGTGCCGACGCAATGCAGGCGATAAGGTGCGCCGTAGCGGAGGGCTCCCGAATTATTTTGACCACCTAGGGATTTTGTGCGCCGAAATCTCGTACATACTGGCATTTTTGCTTTTCGTCTCGTGTAGAAAAGCGGCTGCTGCGGCCGGGCATCGAACCCGCGACCTCGTGCTCAGCAGCGCAAGTGACGCCTTAGCCACTGAGCCACTGCGGCGGGTGATCTCGTATACCAGTTGAAGCCAGCCCACAGATGCAGAAGCTTTGCCATGAGAGCTATTGCCCACGTGACCCGTTCTTCTCAGTACTCTGAGTTATCTGGTTGAGATACTGCAGTCTTTTTTAGAAAGCCCTACCTCATGCGTAGGTCGTGGTTCTCTGGCTGTTTCCATCCGGTTTCCTGTTTTTACACTCAAGCTCTTCCCGTCTGCGCCTTCCTTCCGCAAGGAAATATTAAACAGGTGAACTCTTAAATTAAAAAGGGTGTTTATACCCAAGAAGAAGGCCTTTTTAGTACAGCCGGGCCAGCGTTTTAGGAAGATTGCCTAAAGTCATGACGTTTGCTTCCTGGGTGCATCCTTGTGCGTTACCCTATGCGCAATGAAGGTTGGCGCTGCTATAAAGAAGTACAAACTTGCATGGCCCGATCTAGGCAGACAATTTCTGCGTGATTCATAGCAGAAATACAAACTGGAACCTAGCTATTACTGGATATGTCTGGCCAAAATAAATGCTAAGATTAATTAGAAAGTCGTGCCCCTTTAAAAAAAGAAAAGCTACATTGCAAAGCTACATTGGAGTACAGAATGTAGAAGTGCAGGATGAAGTGAACGTAGAATAAGAAACATGCAGGGTAATGTATTCCGCCATCTTCAGTTTTAAATGCGGAGCATTTCTTAGGCTCGCCTGGTCCTGCGTCGTTGATGGCGGCGCCGTCCACACGCTCACTGCGCATGCGCAACTCTCCTCCTTACACCCACAGCTCCGGGATACTACACTATAAAAAAAAAGAAACAGCGGCACCCGGTTTCGATCCCATGACTCTCTGGCCGCAACGGGAGGTACGCGGTGCTCTTCCCACTACGCTACAAATGCGGGACAGGAGCAAGTGCTACGAATGCGCCTTATGTCCTTGACTCATTCAAACTACGTCAAGAAGCTACTGATACAACGGAGGCACGCGAAGCTGAACGTCAACGGAAACGACGAACTGAAAACTTTAGAGGGAGATGCTGAATTTCCGGTGGGAAAGCTGTGGCGGGAAGCGCCACGCGCCTTGCAGCTCAACCAGCCCCGTCCGCAGCGCCTCTGATGCTGATTGTGGCAGGATGCCCCTAGGGATTGGCGAACCAAAGAATCCAGCACGAGATAGGTTCGCGTTCAACCACCGTCGTCATCTTCCCGTGGGGGAACCGCCGAAGAAGAAGAAGAACGAGAAGACAAAGCTGCGAAGAGAAGGGCGTGTACATTGCTCTCAGCCGGTGCATCAATGTCAACAACCTTTACCTCACCAAAGCTGACGGAGACTACCGATTCTACCACAGAGACAACATCGACAAGAACATGATGGACGAGTTTCGGCGCCTCAAGAACCACCGCCTACTCACCGTAACACAACAGCACTTGCGTGCCTTTGCCACCGGTGTGGACACGGACGCGGAATTCCCTCTGGCGCTAGTAAAAACCACATCACTCAGCATAGCGGCAACACAATGGAACCACACGGAACCGCCACGATGCTTCGCATCCTCATCAGGGTTCCCCACGGGAAGTTGGTGTAATTTTTTTTAAATAACGTGAGTGATTGATTGCAGGGTTTAACGCGCCGACGCAACGCAGGCGATGAGGCGCGCCGTAGAGGACGGCTCCGGATTAATTTCGACCAACTGGGGATCTCTAACGTGCGCCGAAATCGCGAACACAAGGGCGTTTTGCTTATCGCCTCCATCAGAAAAGCGGCCGCCGCGGCCGGGAATCGAACCCGCGACCTAGTGCTCAGCAGCACAACGCCTTAGCCACTGAGCCAACGCGGCGGGTTTTTAAATAACGTGAACTGCCGACATTTAGTTGTGGGAAAACCTCGCGTAGAATAAAAATGCGACCCACCAAGCCATTAATTAGCGATTCGCAGTGCGTTGTGCGAACAACAGACATCGAGGCAGTCTTCGTTCGCACGCTCTTAGCTTAGCTTTTAAAACAATTAGATGCGTAACAAATTGTGAATATTTTCTTGTCGCAGAGCGTACGGGAACGAAAGTACTTCGCTTAGATGGTTAGCGACTCTAAGGCGCCTGCGTTGTTCATCGCAATATTTGCAATTAAAATAAAATTTAAGACAAACCTCAGAAGCTCGAGTTTTTTGTGCAAACGACACGGAGTCTTGCCGCAGCAGCCTTTTATAATTAACGTCCTAGATAAAAGGGATGATTAAAACAAAAAACGATACGTGAAAGCTGGCGCGGTTGAGCGCACTTTTTAAATGCGAGCATCTACTTTAAAAGCGGTTACAAGAGATCTCAGTGTTCGGTTGCGCGACTCTTGTTATTGAAAGAAACAAAGAACCGCACTCTTGGGATGTTTTAGGTTTCACGGGCGGAAAAGGCTTCAGCCAACTGGAATTGACGTTGTAATTGCTGAGGTCCGTTGTATCTCCACGTATGTTTTGCTTTAAGCATCGCGCGATGACTGCAGGAAGTTAACCCGAAAGCCAGAAAAGCCACATTACCGTTTTTTGATGCATGTTATTTCAAAGCAAGTACATTTATAGGTCTGCAGAACAATTCAATTCGACAAAGATACAATTACAAACACAAATGATTCAGTGCTGAAGACATACCTTCACAAAAGTATATATCAAATTATTAGTAATACTTATGAGCCATTGTAGTGAAATACTATATTTAAGGAAGAAGTAATGGCTTGCTTGATGCATTTGAAGCGACCCCTGATTTTATTTTCTTTGTAATTTTCTCCAGTCAAAACAGCTAAAAGGGGGAGCTTATGCACTGCCAGAGGAAAAAGCTTACGAGGACACTTAAACTTTTTTTATTGCGATAGTATACCCGATGGCATAAATACTATGTTACAAGTACATGTGAGCTCTCGTTTCGCGAAGAAACGTAAGGAAGGAGGATGGTGGGGTCTCCATATCCACCGATGAAGGTCAGATGGTCTGCCAGGGTGGAGGCCTGTGCCTTGAAGATGTCGTGTTCTTCCCGCTTCCAATGAAGGGCACGTCCACAGCAAATGTTCTGTGTCCGCATATTCGGCAGCAGCCGTGCAAAAGGGGCAGTGCTGTGCGAACGGGGCATGGTGGCGTGGTGGCCACTCCCGGGTAACAGCAGGAGAGAGGGCTACAACAACACGAAGTCGTTGCAGCAAGACCTCCTCCCAGCGAGCGAGTCTGCTCGGGAGGTCCGTTCCACGCGGAGGAATTAGAGCTCGTGTGGCGCGACGATCTTCTTTCCTTTGGAGAAACTGTCCTGGGGCATCTACTGTCAGTAAAGGCAACGGTCATGGAACAAATGCAGAGTGGCAGGCACCATCCGCCGCAATGTGAGCGGGGAGCGTATTTCGCTGGACCCACGAGAGCAGCAGCGGGCAGGGGTACGTATCCAGTATATCAGGAATGTCCCGTGAGATAGCTGAGTTATTTACCCACCCGCCGTGGTGTCTCAGTGGCTAAGGCGTTGTGCTGCTGAGCACGAGGTCGCGGGCTCGATACCCGGCCGCAGCGGCCGCTTTTCTAAAGGGGGCAAAAAGCAAAAATGTCCGTGTGTGCGAGATTTCGGCGCACGTTAAAGATCCCGAGGTGGTCACAATTAATTCGGAGCCCTCCACTACGGCGCGCCTCATCGCGTGCGTTGCGTCGGCGCGTTAAACCCTACAATAAATCAATCGAGCTGTTATTAACCCGACGTAAATGACGTATGGCCGCCATGGAGTGTGTATAAATTTTTAAAGTAATACCTCCAAGGGCTTGATGAAGAGCAGGAGTTTGTGCTTGTAAGCCGTCCCGGATAGCTGTAAGCTCGACCAGCATAGACGACCGTAGGGTGCGTCGTGTTTCGTAGAAGCACGTTTTACAGGCCTCGCGGTGGGAAAGACATTGTAGTGTTATGTTCAGCACGTCGTCCTTGGCCTCAGCGTCCACAAATGCCTGCACCACCTGGGGTTGAGACTCAGTCGCCAGTTCATGTGCGACCACGAAAAGAGTGTCAGAATGTCCGTCGGATCGATGGTGCAGTCGCGTTAGTGGCCTGTTGTCGGTCACATGGAGGTATAGCCAAGGTGGCCAGTAACGACGCAGGTTAAGGATGTTAGTAGTGAATGACCCATACAGTTACCTAACGCCGCTGCCTCAGCAACAAATGTGAGCGTATGCATGTAGGCAGACCGACGCTGATGGACAAGATCATCCAAGGTGTTAACTTGTTGAGCATCAGCCTGAAGAGCAGATATCGGTGTTATCCTAGGGAGGCAGGAAATGACACGCATTGTGGCTGGGTTATTTGCCTCAAGTCGAGCCCACCCCGCCTGGTTCAGGTGTTGGAATTGGGTCTGGTAAACAAGCCGTGGCCGGAGTACAGACCGCACCAATAGACGGGCCATTCTGAAACGGGAGCCACCAGACTTGTAAGAGATGCGTCGGATGAGGTGGAGCATCTGTCCCGATTTTCGGTGAGTGGAACGTAGCCGCATAGACCCTGACCCAGACGGATAAAGTTCTAATACCAGCACGCGAAGTGAAGTGGCAGTGCACACAGGTCGGCCGCAGAGTTGTAATGCGATTGGAAACACCTCCATTCGGCGACGGCCTCAAGCACTGGCCATAGTCAGAACAGCTGTCTTTTCGACGGAAAGTGTTCGTTCAGCACATTCACACCTTTTCTGCTTGTCATACAAGGCTTGCTGGAGGAACGCTGTTTGCTGAGTCAGGTCTGAGTGTACAGTCCACACTGTGATGTCGTCCGCGTACATCAGAAAGTGCATGTCAGGCAAAGAGCGGAGATGCCAGGCAAGCGATAACGTACTAATATTAAAAAGGAAGGTCGAGATTACCGATCCCTGAGGCACTCCACAGACAGGCGTAAAGGGACCATAACTTGCCCCAGCAATGCGGACCGAAAAGTATCTTTTTGTGAGGAAGTTTCGGAGGAAAGAGCGAACGTTGCCCGCGAGAAGGCCTTGGAGAATTTCCAAGATGGCTCCGTGGCTAACGTTCTCGTATGCCTTTTGTATGCCCATGGCAAGCACTGTGCATACGTTGTGTGATCGGCCGACAAGTAGCACCACTGACGAGAAGTGGTCAAGCCCATCCTCGGTACACAGACCCGATCTAAACCCGATCTGTGACGGGTGATACCAACGGAAAGTGTCCATCCACCATTGAAGCCGGGTTGCCAGCATGCGCTCCAACAGTTTGCACTGAGTGCACGTCAAGGGTATTGGAAGAAAATTAGGGAGCTGATCGGGTGGCTTACCAGGCTTCGGTATCGGAGCGATATCAGCGAGGAGCCAAGATTCTGGCATGTGGCCCGAGAGCCAGATTTCGTTGATAGAGTCAAGGAGATTGTTGAGGGCTGGATTGTCGAGGTTGTTATGAACCTCGTACGCAAGGCCATCTGGATCTGAAGCAGTCCGATGTTTGGCGGGATCAATCGCAGCAAGAAACTCGGCTATCATGACAGGCGATTGAATACCGAGTGCGTGAGCACCGCTTTTTATTGTCTTTAAATATGTGTAAGTGAAATGGTTGACTTTGCTGCCAGGAGCAATTGGTGAACCGGTCAGGAGCAGCCATCGTCTCTCGGCAGTTTCCTTGAGGTGGTATACATGTTATTTGCGGTTGGGTATGTTGAAGTCACAGCCCAATTGAGTTTGGTGTGTCAGTGTGAGATTCTAGCGGCTTCTGTCATCGTCACTGGCCAGTTTACCTGAATGGATATGATGGTAGGCCTATATTAGGCGATAATGTTAGGTGACCTTAACATCGAGCTTAACTACGCGCCAAGCGACGTCAAACAATGTACATCGAGCTTCGGGTTCAGGTTGGCGACGTAAGTCATCAAAAGTTAGCAAACTATATCCAACGTTGCTAAATCCACAAAGAGCTTCTGGCAGTCATCTTCACTGGCCAATCCACCTGAGTGGGTATGTTGTTAGGCCGTCGCAGCCAATGGGTAATTTGGTAAGGGCTCTCGGGCTACATGCAGCCAATGGGGCAGAGACAATGTTTGATGAAAGAGACAGGCCACGCTTTCCTGATACGGTCAGCGTTATAGCTGTCAGCTGAGTTACAGCGGACTGCTGAGCCTAAGAACGCGGGTTTGATTTCCGGTCGCGCCGGTCGCTTTTCTAATGGAGGCGGAAAGCGAAAACACCCGTGTGTCCCAGTTTTCTGATCACGTCAAAGATTCCCAGGTGGTCGAAATTAATCCGGAGCCCTCCACTACGGCGCGCCTAATCGCCTGTGCATCGTTGGCGTGTTGAACCCCACAATCGAATCACTTGCAGCTGACACGGTCTGCATTATATACCGTTAGCGCGTTATCAGCTGTGGCGTGCGGTATGCGCTAACTTGCGGCTGTGGAAACAGAAATGTTGCAACTGCCATATGGCGCATACCGTGGGCGGAAAAATCTCGTATGCGCGGTTATTAACATTAGGCCCGCCTGAAAATTAGGCTCTCTATTAACGTCAGGCACGACCGCGCACAAATCGTGAAATAATACCTTGCGCATACATTTAAGTTTATAAACGCTCAATTTGGGTGATCAAGCTTTGTTAAGAAATACAAATATTTCCCGATCGGGCACGTAAGGCTGCAGATGTGAGCATTTTTGTATTTTTATATTATAATTGGTTTGGCACCATATGCGACATGAAAATGTTTGGATATGTCCTTAGTTTTTTTTATTTACTTATGCGTTCATGCATTACTTTTTGTGAGAGTTGATGCGGCAAATTTTATTTATTCGGGACCTAATGACTTGACTGCGACAACCATGTATGCCGGCGATTGGAACCCTACGTATGATTTAATTAGAGAACGTTGAAGGGGCGAACATCCATCTTGTGCAGCCTCAGTTATGGCTCTGCATTGGACTACGCTGAAAATACGCTGAAAATGTACCGTTACAATAATCTTCAACGACTTACGCAGCGAAATGTGTCGCTCAAGATTTCAGATACTGGTGTCCTGGAGAACGCCCTTCCCACGGTATGTCACGGTCGCTGAGGGCGGAGATTGAAGATACGTTCCGAGCTACAGTTGTAATCGATAACGTTTTTGCTCTGCTTTCCCACAGTTCGTCTGATCTAGCTGTCGTAATAAGCGCTACACGTGGGTCCAAAGGAGCGAACCCTAACTGTTGGGAGCGAGTGAAGGAATCGCGCTTGGTGGTCCCGCGCCGAATACTTTACATGCTTCCGTACATTGGAGCGCTTTCTGGAACGTTCTATTCCAATTCGCGATGACCTACATAAGCCCCGACTGAGTCCACAGTTTTAAATTATGTCTTCTCTTCGTGCCTAATCCATTTTGCCAACGACACACTTTGAGCGGCTGAATGGAGTTTACTTCCAAACCGAAACTGGAAAAAGTCAATCGGGCGAATGCGGCGCTGGCGGCATCTGGCTAAGCCGGGCCTAACTGCTCGCTGTAAACGATCTATACTAAAGGTGCGCCTGAGTGCTTCGGCAGTTATTAAAGCGGACTTGGGGAGTTTTCAAAACACGTTTGATGCATCTGAATTATAATTTAAAACAATTACAGCGCAATAACACTTCCAGTGTTACCGAGGGCTATTTGGAAACAACCCCGCCGGCATCACTTCGCGCTCTACCCAATATCAATTCCAGAGCTTGAGCATACCGCTATCCATGACGGATGCCTCAACCCCACTCAGTGCATTTGCCCTTGCTATAAACAATACCGCGATGTGGAGCATACCTATTGATCGCCTAATTTCTTGCGCTAACATGAACTCCAATCTGGGCTGCAACTCTATGACGATGCTCTTGAGTGTACACTCTAGTTTGGGGTAGGGTTTCAAACACTCGGTTTAATTTATACGAATGGCGGATAGCGCCTTGGGCGAAGCCTGTAATGTTGGAGACACTATAGAACATATTCTGTGTCAATGCTTCGGATACACCTCTCAACGTCTCAGATGCACCCCTTCACCAATTACACAGACAGTCGAAAGCAATATTCCATTCAAATAGCCGAACATTCTCAGGCACTGGTCATAGCCGTCGTTACCACGAAGGACACTGGAAGCCGTTTTGAAATGCTTAAAATGTACTGGCCCGTGGGACCGGCTTTAGAAGTCATGGCAGCATGGACAAGCCTTGTTGACGCAGGCTGTTGTGTGTTTTACTCGTCTCTTCTGTCCTCTAATTATGGCCCCATGTAAAGCTCGCTAGTGCAGGGAATCAACCGAATGTCGTCATTGGGTTAATTTCCCTATCTTTTCTTTTGTGTTTTCTCTCTTCTCTGTCTAAACAGCCGCATTGATCGGAGAATTTCATTACAGCTAAGGACGAGTAGCTTGGCCAAATGTCGTCTGGGTTACAGCCGACCGGAAAAGTACATCCCTCACACGCCGAGACACCGCAGATAAACACGTTTACGAGAGGCTTCCTCTCCCCGATAAGTTTATATGGTTCTATTGATTCCTTCGATGACGGCAAAAGATTTATTGCCACCGGCACTTCCCCGCCACCGATGGTCCGCTATCGTTTCTATACTCTACGCTGCTCCGTAACAATGGATGCACTGAAAAGCAGATGAAAAGAACGCAAAATGGAGGCAAAATCATTTACAGCACCGAGGGCCTTCCGTCCGCAAAGGCAGGGGCAGAACGCGCGAAGAAAGGGCATTCAACGTGCCTTGACAAGAGAAGAAGATGAAAACGCGACAAGAAATGGACGGTGGTGCGGCGCACTATCAGGCCACTTTCTGAAGCGGCGATGCCCCTCAACGTGTTGTTGTTTTGTTTTCGTACGGAAGCGTCCTTAGTTGATTTTCCATTACGCACGTATGTGTGTGCGTGTGTACGTACGTACATCACTGCTAAGGGCGGGCCAAGGAAAGTCAACATTAGGCCCACGTCGGCACGAATACGTTTGGTACGCTAAAGCTACTGACGCCCACTAGACTGCTTATTTGACTTTGCAACGCCATTTCAAGGAGCCCGGCTTCCAAAATAACGAAAATAGTAAGAGGACAAACATGTCACAGTAAGAGTATCAGGGTAGTCAGGGTAGGCTGCAAATAAAAAATGGCACTTCTCAATTCTTTTCGTTCGCCTTCAGCCAAAACGACTTTCATCGTGAACAGCGTTATTGCGAAGTAACGCTCTCTGCGTGTAAACTCGCGTTCGCCTTCGTGCATTTTTTACCCGCGAACGTCGCGCTACCCGTTCATTCACGAGCTTGTTTATATGCGAGCTAGCGCTGGCCCCGTGTTTTTGTAAGCGTCATGGGGGACAAATCCAGGAGTCTTTGCGCTTTTTCTTTTCCTGACTGTGTGAACGCCGCAGAACGGGCTGTTTGGAGGACCATCTCCGACAAGCGGCTAAGTCTTTTCAAGCGCGTTTTCCGGTGGAGTTCGCCTTCTTTCGAATGGGTTCGCACATTTTTTTCTGCCCTCTGTGCTCGCCCCCTTTATGCTTGCCTAGGCTTTCAGTATGAGGAAGAAAAACTCTGCTTTGCGCGTGTCCGCCGGAAAATTCTGCAGCGGCTTCGAGGACAAATCAATTGAAGTAGCGGCGCCCGAGCCTTGCTAGAAAGGATTGCTAGTTCAGGTGAATGTCTGTTATATCCTCTTTTTTATTATAGGGCGCATTTCTTGTCGCTCATTGGACTGATGTGACTGGGGAATTTCAGCAAGTGCTATTCCTCGACCTTCAATGCAGCTTTGCTTCGTGGCGAGATTTTTATAAGCTATGTGTGCCAACACAGCTGAGCATGCGGGTTGAGTCCACGGACAGTCTTGCCGAGTTTTAAAGTGGTTCTTAGAGCATTCCTTTTATATTCTGCACATATGGAAGGCTGAACAAAAACACACCGCTGTTTTTCTCTGCCACGCAGAACCACGGTATTTTTATTATATAACAGCGTAGCAGCCGGCCATCATTGGCAATTTTATAATAAATAACAAAATAACCTACACCACAAATTCGCAAAAAGCGAAGACAAATGAGGCTGTAAAATTATCCGGAGACCTGTCGGGCCTTTACTCGGAAACTGACCAATTATCAAAAGCTGGCGATGATTTTACAATTTCTTTTAGGCATGAATGTTGCGAAAGAAAATTGGCCGCGTATCTGCTCTTTTCGCTGCAAATGTCAACGAAAGACGACAGTCGACTGACATTCCTGCCAAGCACATGTCTCCTTTCTCTTTCGCACTCTCCTCTCATGCGGTACCTCTCCCGTCTCGTTCCTTCTAAGATAACACGCTACAGGTTTGCTAAAGTCAATTTAAATTTACCGCCTTCCACTGCTCCCAGTCGGGTGTCTCGATGCCAGCGCCGCCGTACGGTGGAGACGCGTGTGAATTGAGGCACCCCACTACAACGTTTATAGAACCTCATTGCCCTACTCACGAGTGTTCCATAGTGGAATGCTCGTGCAATCTAGTGGAACTTTCGTTGCTGTTGCCGTTTGATTTCGTAAATGTCACCCGGAGTTATTGCAGTATTGGAGTAGCGCGGGCAACAGCAGGCGATGGTTTTCTGCCGGTGATGTAATACTTCCTTTGCTATTTCAAAAACCAAGCATCCATAAATTTTTAATAAAGGAACACTGCAAATGTCACTTATGTATTGACTTTCTGCCTTATATTTGCATAATGTCTTGTTCTTGTTCAACAATGCTGACAAGTATGAACATTGACACCTGACTTGAACATTTAGGTTTGGCTGTGGGTATATAAGACTACTGCGCAGCTTTTCTTTCGCTTTGGCTGAGTGGCGGAATCGAGCCACAGACAGAGAGACATACATGCAGACAGACCAAAATTTGTCCGTTTAGAAAGCCCATGAAAGACTATGGTCTTAAAAAACGGTAATCAATGCGGTAATTTGCCTGCTTTATTATTAATACCACGTGTAAGGAACAAAAGGCATTCCATTGTGCTTCTGTGCTTTGGTTTCTGTTCAGTCGTCTCGTTTGATCCGTCTATCATCGCTGAGGAGACACGTCATGCGGAGGTTTCGATGGCGCAGACAAAACTCAAAACAACCGTGATTTACCATTATCAAGTGCCCAAAGCGCAATTTAAGGTGCTTTGAAGGGACTTCGCGTCGCACAGCAATAATTTCTGTGCCTGAATAAAAAACTGTTATATTATTATGAACTTAATAATGGTACAAAATGTACTCTATTGTTCCCAATAATTTCTGCGCCTGAATTAGGAGCTGTTATTTTTATTTATATTATAATAATGTTACAAATTGCATTTCATTGTTCGTTGGCTGTTGATAGACTGCTGCCCAGGTTAATTCTCTCAGAGGTTTTGGGTGGCGAAACTGGAATGATAAAATGAAAGGTTTGACGCCATTTTGATGACGTCTGTAACTGCAGTGAACACATCGGACCGTTGGGACATTTGCTTCAGAGAGAGAGAGAGAGATGAGGAGGAGCAGGAGGAAATAACTTTATTTAGTCCAAAGAAGAGGCCTATTCAGGCCCGTGGCGCCTTAGACGACGGCCAAGATATCTTGACTCCTGGTGGCGTCTTCGGCCCTTTGGGCGGCCCACTGCTGGATGCCAGCGTTTTCGCTGCGTAGCACGGTCTCCCATTGCTCTTTACTAGTTATAATAAATGTGCCTTTGGTATTGCTAAAATCTGGTTTCTGAACACTGGGGTATTCCCATAACATGTGAGTCAAGCTTGCAATTTCGAGGCAGTGCTTGCATTTGCCGTCGTGTATATCCGGATGGACGTGCCTGTAAAGGCCTGGATTAGGATACGTGTTCGTCTGGAGGCGTCTCCACGCGACTTCTTGCTTCTTGGTGAGCGAGGGGTGGGCAGCCGGGTAGGTTCGTCGTTCCCCTTTGTAGTGTTCGAGCACGTCTCGGTAAGCACAGAGGCGATCCTTGGCGCTGTCCATTGATTGTGAGCCGGGTTGCGGGGGCTCTCGGTGGGTAAGATCTCGAGCAGCCTCGTTGGCCCGTTCATTGCCTTCTAGTACCGCGTGTACGGGCGTCTATATCAACGTGGTTGTGGCATTTTGGTTTGTCTAACGGCGGGAAAGAACCCTTAGCGCCACGCCGGAAATTCTTCCTTGTGCGAAATTGCGGATCGCTGGCTGGGAGTCGCTAACAATTTTCCGTGCTTGGGTCGTTGCTAGGGCTACTGCAATGGCCAGTTCTTCGCCCTCCTCCGGGTGTTTGGTTCGGATGGAGCAGGCGGCTAGAACTTTGCCCGAGTGGTCAGTGACGATCGAAGCCATAGCTCCACGTTGTTCGTAAGTGGCCGCGTCTGTATAAACGACGGGCGGATCCTCTCAAAGTTGTTTCTTGAGCGCCTGGGCTCGCCGCTGTCTCCGCTTCTCGTTGTATAGCGGGTGCATATTCTTGGGAAGAAGTGGAACGCGGATGCCTTTCCGTAGTTAGGCGGGGACGGAGAGCTTGTCGCCGAAGGTTCTCTCGTATGTAATGCGCAGGCTATCCAGTAGGTGTCTGCCGGTGGCCGTCTTGGTGAGGCGTTCTAGGTGCGAAGTGCTTCGCGCCTCGATGAGTTCTTCGAGCGTGTTGTGTACACCCAACGCATCGAATTTCTCGTTTGGGGTGCATATTGGTATCCCGAGGGCTTGCTTGTGTGCGCTCTTGATGAGGCTGTTGATTTTCTGCTTCTCTACCTGTTTGAGGGGTAGGAACGAGGCTACATATGTAACATATGTAATCCTGTAATAAAGAAGGCGTAGACGAGCCTTAGCAGCGTCTTTTCTTTTATGCCCCTGTTCTTGCTGGCAATCCGTGTAATTAGTCGCGTAATTTGGTGGGCTGTCTTTTCTAGGTATTGCACGGTCTTGCCATTGTGCCCGTTGGCTTGCAGGTGCAGGCCGAGGACTCGTATTTCGGACACCTCGGGGATCGGAGTTTCTCCCACTTTTAGCGTGATGCTGTGCGTCTGGGGCCCGCACTTGGGTTTTCTGCCCCTGCGTGTGGGCCGGTAGGTAAGCTGCTCCGATTTTTCGGGGGAGCACGAGAGGCCTAGGGTTTTTGCGTGTGCCTCAACAGCGTCGATGGCCTCCTGGAGGCGGTCTTGTATGTCGACGTCTCGGCAACCCGCAGTCCACAGCGTGACGTCGTCTGCGGAGATGCTGTGGTTTACTTCGTCAATACCCTGCAGTGTGTTGGCAAGCTCAATCATAGTGGCGTTGAACAGGAAGGGAGAGAGTACTGAGCCCTGAGGCGTCCCTGTGCTCCCCGTCGGGGCCTCCGGCGATGCATGTGGCCCCACCTTGAGTTTCGCCGTCCTGAACATGAGAAATTCTCTGATGAGTCACATGTTTTTTTGCCTATCGCTAGGTTCTGGAGGCTTCGGCGTATGGACTCGTGCTTGGTCTGTCAAAAGCTTTGGTAAGGTCTAGTGCGACTATTACGCGGCCGTCCGTGGGTGCCGTGTCTTCGGCATAAACTATTTGGTGTTGCAGCTGTAGCATAACATCCTGGGTCGACAAACCGGCCCTGAAACCCAACAGAGAGTGCGGGTAGAGCTGGTTGTCCTCCATGTGGTCGTTTATTCTGTTCAGGACCATAGGCTCTAGAAGTTTACCAAGGCACGACGTGAGGGAAATCGGCCTGAGATTGTCTACACTGAATGGTTTCCCCGGCTTGGGTATCAGCCGCACTGATGCCTTCTTCCACTGCTTGGGTAGCGTCGCCGTGTCCCAGCATTTGTTAAAGTAGTCGAGTAGGAGTTCACATTCGTCATCCGCGAGGTTCCGCAGCATCTTGTTGGTAATGCCGTCCGGGCCAGGACTGAGTTTGGTTTGAGGCCTTGTAAGGCTGCCCTAAGTTCCTCTATGGTGAAGGGCTGGTCGAGTTTTGCATTCGGAGTGCCTGTGTAATCTCCATGCTCGACTACGGGATGTTCTGGCGTGTATTTGGCCCGCAACTCTCGAATGGTTTCGTTTACGTCTCCCCGATTGTGCGTATGGAGGAGTTTCTCCAGACCCCGGCATTGCTCGGTCTTGCTTTTAGTGTGGTCTATGAGGTGCCTTAATAAGTTCCACGCCTTGGCCGTACTCATTTGGAGCTCCGTGCGCTCGCATAGCACGTGCCGGTTTTGCAGCGCGAGCTTGTAAGCATCCTCTTGTACTTCTAGGTTGAGCTTCGCTATGCGTCTTTTAAGCGGGCGGTTGCGTTTATTTCTCGCGAGCCGTTTTTGAAGGCTCTCTTTGGCCTCCCACATGTGTAGGAGTCAGGAGTATGCCTGTTGGAGCCCTTCTTTCTCCGGAACGGTTGTAGTGGCTTCCTCTGCCCGTTTCTTAATTTTAGTCGTCCATTCTGCAATGTCCTCAATGGCGCTATGTACGACTCGGGGGCATTGCCTGAATTTCTCCCAATCAGTGACTTTGCATGCCACACCTCTGGGTTTGGTGGGACCCGCTGCTATTTTATTAACTGTAATGACGTGATTGCTACCGTGGTCCTGGCGCAGGTTACTCCATTCGGCGCGGTTGTCTTTGGCGAGGTTTCTAACGAATGCGAGATCCGGCGTCGCATCTCTGGTGACGCTGTTCCCCTGTCACGTACGTTGGCTTGGATCCGGGATCAACGACAAACCCTCTCTCTGTGCATCTGCCCACAAGTTCCTACCCTAATCAGCTCCTTCGCGTACTCCCATGCAGGGTGGGCCGCGTTAAAATCTTCGAGTATTACCAATGGGTGGCCCCTGGCTATTTCAATCGTCTTGCGGAATAGGTTCGCAAATCTGTGTTGCTTCTTGGGGCTACTTTATAAGTTTAGGACGAACAGACTGGTTTCGTCTCGTTTGGATGTGTCAAAGATTTCTAAGAGAACGTGCTCGGCGGTGGTTTTTTCGGTGTCGTGCTGGAGCGTCGGTATATTTCTTCCTACCATGGTGGTAACCGTGGCCGTGTTGCTTGTGGCATTGAGGTCTATGCATGTCGCCTGTAGCTTGCAAGCTTGCCTTTGCCCCCTGTTTCCTGTAAAGCTATCATGTTGGGAGGCGTCTGGTATGTGCCTAAGTATAATTGCACATTGCTTCGCTTCTTTCTGAAGCCTCTGCAGTTTCACTGCCATATGCGGTATTGCGGATATTTAGTTGTCTGCTTCGCCATGGCGGCTGTAGTCGGCGGTCCTGAGCGTATCTTTTGAGCTGGGTCTTTCGTAGGGTTGCTATGCTTAGATTTCTTATCCATCAGAGTTGCATCCATTTGGCTCATTCTGCTGCTCATCTGTCTTACAGATGTTTCTAACTAGCTAAACCTGTCGCTCATACCTGCTTGAGCGCGGTTTACTATTGCTTGCATTGCCGCTATAGATACCAATATGGCCACCCTCAACTCGGCCCTGATGGCTGTGGCGAAATCCTTGAGTTTTTTCTCGACTTTTTCCTCTAGTGCTGCCGGTTCGCACTCCTCCTTTGTTCGTTCGCGCGGAGGGTCGGAGTCTTCGCCTAATTTGTTGTTATTTCCTCGGGTGGGTGCCTCGTTCATAGGTGTTTGCTCTTCGCTGGTTTTGGATGCTTGTGCGTTTGTGCTTTTGGCCTGAGATGTCACGGGAGCGGTCTCTTTTCCTATTTTTAGTGCTGCTAGTTCCATTTTAAGCCCTCTGTTCTCTTGCAGGACTAACTCTAATACTTGCCGAATGCGCGCGAGTTCGGATTGCTCATTCTGTTGTGTGTTCGGGGCGGGTATCCCTAACGGTCCAACATTAGCTTTTTGGGAGACCGTGCTAACCCAGCTCACCTTTTCTTTCGGAGTGCTTAGATGGCCGCCTTCACTGCAGTAGTCGTAGGCCTGATCCTCCCGTGGTAAGCGCCTCGCATCCCGGGATACGTTTGGAGTGGTCGCCTGACTTTGATCCTTGCGGATGCGGCTTCCTTGTCTCGAGAGTCGCAGGTCGTTGCGGCTCTCGGCCCTCGACTTGTGGTTTCCACTGCCGGGTAGACGGGGGAAGGAGATGGATCGGTTCTTTCTCGTCGTCGACGGGCTTCTTTCACGTTCTCGCTCTTTCGTGTGCTGCGATCTTCTCGTGGAGCTTCGGTGTCGTCGGTCTGTTTCAGCTTGTCGGAGCTTCTTTTCCCGCTGACGTCGCCGCGGCAGGTACGGGGTCTGGAATCTTTGGTGACACTTCTTGTCGCCGGTGGGATGATCTTTACCGACAGTGCGCATTTCGGATCGCATGCGTGGTTTTCGGGCTGTAGTTGCATGCCGCAGACCTTGCAGTACGTCGTTTTAGGTTAAGGGCACACGTCGAACCTGTGCCCAACTTTTCCGCAGGCTTCGCAAACTTCATGCGTTTTCTTGTGTAGGTAGCACCGCATTTCTGCTCCTCGATAATAGACGTAGTAGGGTACTTTACTTCCTTCGAAAAGGATGATGACCGAACTGGATTTGCCCATGCGCCTTGCTTGGAATATTGTAGTATTCTTGTTATATACGAGGCTTTTAGTGATGTCTTCCGCGGTGTCGTAGTCCGGAATATTGCGTATCACTCCCCTGGAGGTGTTTTATGGGGGTGCCGCATACGCCATAGCTTCGTAAGTTACTCCGCGGACGGGGAGTTCCCGGATCTTGACATAAGACTTCGCGCGGGTTACCAAGGGAGTGCTGATCACGAAGGTGTTTTGCTTCGGGTTTGTGCGTAGAATATCATCCGCCGCTTGCGTGGGTTCAAGCCCTGTCACCCTGGTAATGCAGTCGCGTAGTTGCGCTTGACTCAGTTAGGAGATATTGAGGCCGTTTCTCGGTCGGTCAACAATTTTAAAGTCCTCTCGCGGCAGGTGTGGAGGCAGTGGCGTTTTGTTTTTTGCTTTGTTAGCTGTCCTAACTGTTGCTCGGGGGTTGTTGATCCCGGTAGCCGGGCCATGGCGGCCCGCTGTTGTATTGTCTAGCGGCTGGTTTAGCTTCTCCAGCTCCCTGCGGCACAGTTTCTTGTAGCTTTCCAGCCACCCAACGGTATCGTCGGGTGAAAGCGGCTCACCTTCGACTTCCATGGCCCTTGGGTAGAGGCGCCTTGAGGTCTGGCTATGGTTTTCGGGTGGGGCTTGCCCCTCGTCGGCCTCCTCCACGGCGGCCATGGTCGACCACGCCGGCGGTGGCGGCCGGCGTTCGGGGTTAGGCTTAGCGCGGCGCTCGGCTGGCACTTGTCCAAAGGTGGTGAAAACTCACTAAGGGAGACACAGGTGGTCCAGTGAGACGTGTCCGGTGGTGCGGATGGTCCTTAGGAAAGGGTACCCACACCAGAAAGGCGCTTGTATTTCAACCTCTCCCGGCAGAAATTTCCAATGCAAGAGAGAGAGAGAAACTCTTTATTTAAGAAGAAAATGCAGAGAGGTTTGCTAGCAAGCGTACGTCGACGTCCTACTGTGCAGGAAGGGTAATAGGGAAACGATATATGAGTCGTAAAAAGACTAGTAGTAAAGGAAAGGAGAACGAAGGAGAAATATCGTCATATATAGGGACATGGGATGTAGCGAAGACTGTTCGCATAAGCGGGGCTATAAAATCTCAGCGGCGCCAATATCTTCAAGATAGCCAAATAATGCGTCCATGACTTTCTGTTGAGAGGAGGAGGAATGCCATGGTCAAAGCACCAAACCCAGTGTAATTGGTCCAGGGTGAAGACATTAAATCTTCTTCTGTGACCGGCTCCTTGCGTCGGTGTAGGCGGAGTACTCCAGGAGGACATGCTTGAGGGTTTCAGGGGAGCCACAATTGTCGCAGTAGGTGCTTGGACTTCGGTTTATGCAATGTAACTAAGCAATAGTTACCGCAACATTGAGTCGCAGTGTATAAAATAATGTTTCCAGTGGGTGAGGTAGTCGTTCTGGCAGCCTCAATCTCATGTGCGGTTCAAAAGAACATAGAGAATCGTGATGATGCTCCTGAAAGGACCATAGGAGGTTTTTTTCTGCTAGAGCTAGTTCCTTGGTCATACTTCGTGCATAATTTTTTATGAAGAAAATCTTCCGTTTGTTGTTCATTTTTAGGTCCTTGCGTGTAGACCCATCCGCTGCCTGATTTCCAAGTACACCGCAGTGTCCGGGGAGTTACTGAAGAGTTACGCTATGGCCAGCAGCGTACCATGGGGAAGGTGGGGTACTTCGCGCTGAACGTGGTCGTGTATGCTGAAGCAGCTAACACGTTGCAGGCTTTGTAGGCGGATTTCGAACCTGTCAAAATGGTCCATTGTGTTGGTGGCTGACGAAGTATGTACCCGTTGGCTTCTTTGATTCTATAAAGCTCAGCTAGCGTGGACGAAGTCGCTTGCTCAAGCCGGCGTGACAGGAAGTTGTTAACTGATGGAATAAAAACTACTAAAGAACTGCTCTGAGTTGGTTCCAATTCATCTGTAAAAATACGGGTCTTTGCTTAAGACAATCTGTGAATATGCGCAAGTGTAATCGGAAGTAGGGCAGTTTGGGATATGCCCGTTTTTAAATTAATCGCAGGTATAGAATGTTTTATGGGAACAGGTGACAGAGTCCATGGTCTGCGGTGCTTTATTTAGAAAGGAAGAAATAATTGCCCTTATTGTTTGTCGAAAGCTGGAAGTGTATTGGCCCGCAAAACGAGCCAGAAAATGGGTTGTATCATGCAGCCTGTGCCCCAAATGATAGCATAGCGTCTCTTGAAGCCGTAACTCATCCATGGGAAATGATCCATCTTCCGCAATAGTCCCACAACATGTCGAGCCTGCAGGAAGGCCAAGGCACTTTTTCAGGCAGTTGTTCCTTGCCGCTTCCAGCTGTTTTCTGCTGGCCGGGGACAGTTGCTGCAGGACAGGAAGGCTGTAGAAAAGATACCATCAACATATTCCTTGAACAGGAGCGCCGGAGAGCGACAATCACTGCCCCAGCGCATGCCACAAAGACATTCAATAATTTGGGATACTGCTGATATTCGCGTACGTAACCTTTTTACTTCTGGGGACCAGGAGAGGTTTCTGTCAATTACAGTGCCAAGGTACCTTTCGGTTCATACGGGCAGAAGCCGGACTGAGCATTAGAGGATATCGGTCCGTGCTCTTCCGGGTGAACGCCATTGCGACGCTTTTTTCAGAAAAAAGATTGAGTCCTCTAAGTGCTAGGTATGCAGCTATTCTTGCAAGAGCCTTCTGCAGCTTCTGCGGTGTGATACGACGCGGTCTCGATTCACTCCAAACACAGATATCATCCGCGTAGAGTGTGACCTTGACGCCCCGGGGGAGAACGCGCTTTAGGTGAATAAGAGCAAGATTGCTCCTGAAGGGACTCTTCTATTTGCATCCTAACATGGTGTTGGGCCTTCTGATGTGCATATGAGAAGTTTCCGTCCTTCAAGACAGTTGGAAATTCATGCATATAATCTCCCTCGTAAGCCAAGCGTAATAAGAAATGCTATGATTGCACCATGGTAAACAGTCAAATGCTGACTTGATGTCTAAACACACTGCAGTTCAGATGTGGCTGGAATTCAATTTATCTTCAAAAGATAATACGAGTGCAATTGCAATTGACAATGGGTGATCGATTCATTTCAGGTGGGTAAAGCTTCTTGGTTTCGACATATAAATTCATCCTTTTTAAGATACTTTTTCCCATTATTTTCTAAACCAAATCATGGCTAACTTCCATTCAGGAGGAACGGTCCCATGTAGCCACGTAGCGTTGTAATATTCTAAGAGAGGCAAGTAAGGGTGGTGGGATAAAGGCGATATAGCCTCGTAATTAATTTCATCGCAACCAGGAGAAGAGCGCTTTTTGACATCGTAAATGGCTGCATTACGTTTTTGTGTGGAGAACTGGACGCCTAAAGCAAGGAAAAGAAGCTGGAGAGGTAGTAAAACGGTTTAAGTATGGGCGCGTCCATGCGCATGTGGATGCAGACCGCAGCTGGCGATATTATTCAGCGGCTTCTCTCTGAGAAGTGCTCGAATGCAACGACAGCGCGCTGAAAGGGTGTTTTGCGAGATGTTGCTTCGCATGTCCTTTACTACACACCATGTGTGGGATAAAGGCTTGTGAACACCCAGTTTCGCGCGAAACTCTTGCCATCGCTGCCTGCTTAGCTTCTTTAAATGTCGCCTCACACGTTTTCTTGCCCTATGTGCACGTTGCAAGTCTTCTAAAGTTTTGGTATCTCGAGCCTTACGTTCTGCGCGCCTGCGACGGTCTCCTAGCCTCTCATACTCCTCATCAGTTTTGATGTTTGAAGCCTTTTCATGACATGCGATAATGCCTGGAGACAGCGAGCCATGATCGGAATCAGGTCATCATCGCTAGTTGCTGCTGTAATTCTATGATTCACGTTCTCTTCATAGGCCTCCCAGTCAGAGGTGGGCGGATTCACTCATGGGTTCACTCAGTCAGACTCATTTGGACTCAAACTCACGCGTGATTTTGAGTTTGAGTGAGCGCGAGGCTAGTGTATCATGGTGAGTTTGAGCATGAGCGAGTTTGAGCCCGGCTGAGTTTGAGTACGCCTAACACGAGTGAGTTCTGATTCCATTCTGAAAGCGGTTATGAAAGCCTTTATATTCTGCGTCCATTGAGAAGGGCTCGTCTGGTGTGGTTCTTTCGTGTGTTCCATTTGAAGGTTGGAAATTTTGAAGATGTCGACTTGCAAATTCACCAACTAGCCCAACTCACCATTGTGCTGTACATAGTGAGTTTTGAGTCCATTGGAGTTCTGAGTTCATTTCGAGTTTTGAGTTCATTTCGAGTTCTGAGCCCGACTGAGCAAAGAATGTTTCGCTCACGGCGAGTATGAGTTTAGGGAAGCGTAAATGAGTTGCTCTCCAATGTACCTGCTTGAACATGAATGAGTGGTTAATATAATAATTGATGCCACTAGGGCGCCTGGGTGTAAAACTGGAGGCCTCGATGAGCCGAATAACGTAGGACAAGAAAGAAATGCTTCCTGCTTCTATTCATGACACTTCATGCGGGATCTTATATTGGGTTAATATTCTAAGTGACCCAGTTAGAGCGTGTAGGGTATCAAATTTAAAGTCTATATGATGGGAATCACGTGGGACAAATAAAAAATGCATCGTGGTTATAATCATGAGATAGTCATCAGATACGAGATAGTCATATTAATAACGCGCCCTGCTAACAGTCATAAGGTTAGTCAGATACGATGGAATTTCCAAACGATGCTGCTAGGGTTAACGGGGTATCAAATTGAAGGTCTCGTCGAGGAAAATCTTGTGGGAGAAATATAAAAATGCTTCCTGGTGATAGTTATGAGGTGGTCGCAGTGAGTCATGGAATGGGTGAAAATTCAAAAGGTTGCCACTAAGTCGTGTTGGGTATCAAGCTAAAGGCGTCGATGAGGGAACTCGCACGGAATAAATGAAGAAATGCGCCCTCATTATCATTGTGGCGTAGTAGTCATTGGGAGTAAATGACTGGGTTAAAATTCAAAATGATGCCGATAGGGCGTGTAGGGTATCAAAATATGTCTCGGTGAAGGAATGTGGATCAGATTGCAACATCGAAAATCATGGCACTAAATAATGACCAGATAATAAAAACTTCTTATCCTGCGCCCCATAGATATAATTGATTGACTGAGTGTAGGGTTTAACGCGCCGTCGCAACGCATGTGATGAGGTGCACTGTAGTGGAGGGCACCTGATTAATTTTGACCACCTTGGGATCTTTAACGTGCGCCGAAATCTGGCACACACGGGCATTTTTGCTTTTCGCCTCCATCAGAAAAGCGGCCGCCACGGCCGGTTATCTAACCCGTAACCTCGTCCTCAGCTGCGCAACGCTTTAGCCACTGAGCCATTGCGGCGGGTCATAGATATAATTCTGCTCGATAATTCTTGGCACGCCATCTTGAAAGCGTGGTTGGTTCGACACAATGCAGCAATCAAAATCCGTGAACAAGGGTGCGTTCCAATGAAAAAGATTAGGAACTAATAGGCCGATATGTTTTTGCAGTTGATAAGGTGCCAGTTACGCTATGGATGCCTTACTTGATCAGGCATTGCGTTCACATTCGGCTCTGTGTGCCCCGTGCAGGCGCAGGGTGTGCCGCTAATGTTGCACCCTTATTCGGGACGAATCTGCCGCCCTCAAATGCTTTGCTGCAACGTTACGTAAAAGTAATTCAAATGGCTCCACTTGACTAGATATGCATCTGCTGCGGAATAATAAAAAAAAACATACGGGGATAAGAATACGAAGCACGTATGTCCCACACAACAGACATTGTAACGTTCCGTCATGTTTCAAGAGCGGAGCTATTTTACAATCCGCAAGTTCGCTATTGCTGACAAACATACCAAGTAAAGGCCGAGCGCTCGCGAGAACGTGCCCCATAATAAGCCCCGAGCTTCCTTGCACGCGCAGTGGCTTCCGCAAAAAAAAAAAAAAAAGCTGGAAAATGCCTTGAGGAATGAGAAAATGCCGAGCACTCGTGACCGCGTGCCTTGCGGCGAATTCCGAGTCCCTGGCTCCCGCAGAGGCTCTAGGAAAACAAAAAAAGAAAACTCCAGCGGTGTCGTCAAGCGCTGCGCACACGCAAAGAGAAATCTCGAGTGCTAATGCTAAAGATGAAGAAAAAAACAATAAGATGTGCTGTTGGGATAGTTGGTGCATTATGAATAACGAATATTGCGCGAACTGGACATACAGAGGAAGGAAGACAAAAAATGCGCATTGTGTGTCTTTCTTCCTCTGTATGTCCATTTTTTACAATTTTCATTATTCATGAAAAGGCGCCCTGCTTGTCAGAGGTCCCCACGGCCGCATTCTCTAGAAGCTATTATGGATAATTGGAGACTTTGCTACCAATGTGCCAATCTTTCCAGAGACGACTTTCCTACCCCGCCACCGCTGTCTTGAGTTGGTGACGAAGAGCTAATCGAGGTTTACAATGCTGAGGATGACTTTGCATCCACCACTCGCCGCGAAGAAGAGGCCGACCTCTTCAATGCGTATGACGTCGATTACTAGCACCGATACTGAAACTTAACTATGTGTTCGGTAATCCTCGCCTACGACAGCTTCGCCATTCAAGTCTTCGTGTGAGTGCAAGCTTCCCTGAATTTTTATAATTAGGTTATTTTTCGTAGCCAATGCGGGGTGCTCATGTGTTTACTACAGATGCGAACCTACCAAGTGTTAAGCCCCATATCCGGTTAGAGACAGCTGTTGAGAAGCGCACATCCCACATTATCTACGCACCCAAGCAGAGGATATGGCAAGCTCGAAACCTGTGCATGCTGTAGACGTTGCGTGCCGAAATCACCCGCGTTAACATAGCAGCGATTGTATATATCAAAGTTAAGTCTGATAAGTATCTCAGATAGGTATATCAAATTGAGATTTCAGGGTTTTTTTTTTTTTTACCCGCCGCGGTGGCTCAGTGGCTAAGGCGTTGCGCTGCTGAGCACGAGGTCGCGGGTTCGATTCCCGGCCGCGGCGGCCGCTTTTCTGATGGAGGCGAAAAGCAAAAACGCCCGTGTGTACGAGATTTAGGCGCACGTTAAAGATCCCCTGGTGGTCAAAATTAATCCGGAGCCCTCCACTACGGCGCGCCTCATCGCCTGCGTTGCGTCGGCGCGTTAAACCCCACAATCAATCAATCAGATTTGAGGTTTTAATGGGTCCAAGCTGCCAATTGCCAAGAAGGCGCTCCGTAGTGGAAGGATATTGATAAATTTTGACTACATGGGTATCGTTAACGTGCACTGATATCTAGACGCACGGGAATTTCCGCTTTTTGCCTTTATTAGAAAAGCAACCATGCACCCCGCACGTGACAGAAGCCGCCTGCTTGTTCTCAGCACCCCAACGCATTAACCACAGCGCCACAGCGGCGGAACACCAACTGTTCGCCTGGCTAATGGCCACAGTGTAGTAATTTAATTTCTATATATCTTCTACATTGACTTGTTTTGAAATCCACGGTATGCCAGTACGAACTGGTAAAACAAACAGCTTCTACCAATGTATCTCAGGGGAACGAAAACACTATAATCGGACGAAAACAACATGATGGTCACATCTGTAAGCTTTTGTCAAGCCAACATGTTTCTGTTTTCACGCGCCCAACTTTATCGGAGCGAAGGGCCTCAGCTGTTTCAAATGCTATAGGCTACGCAAGAAGTATTGGTCAGAGCAAGATAAAACAACCAACAATGGGAGATTAGAATTTCAGCAGCCACGTCTTTGTCATGTCAACCGCAACCACCCTTCATAATCATCATCAGCGGCGCGTTTCCTCGGCGCGCGAGACAAGCCACGCGCCCGAGAACACTACTTTGCCTGGTCGCAACCTACGGGCACTCCCTGGTCTACGGGCCCATGTTGCCATTGAGTTGCATACGCAGTCTTAAGTATGCAATGCCGAACTGCCTAATCAGCCGCCTATAAAAGAAAGAAAAAGGAAAAAGCACCCCGCTTACTTCTACATTGAAACAAGCCAAAAACTCGGTTTTTGCAGGCTCATAGGTTGTCTGGAAATATTCCGATGGCAGGTGAAACGTAAGGTATTCCATGACTCTGGGCAGCAGCTTCGTGCGGCGCAGGTAGAACGTGCGCGATATCTGCATTTTTGCGGAAATTCAGGGCATTGCGTGGTCCTGGCTTAGGTGGGGGGGGGGGGGGTGTCGGAGGGGTACTCGGCAAAGAATGCTACGCTATAAAAAAACAGGCTTAACCATGAAAGCCTCACTCTCCAGAGACTCGCGGGACCGGTCCGCTTCGGCACAGAGCGTTTTTTTTTTTTCAAGATGCAGAACAAAATTGCACAGGACTCTTACCCTAAGCAGCTTCACTGTAAATAAACTAAGCAGTGAGCGCACGTTCCCTCACCCAATATTGTTTGTTCCTCACCAGGGCCCCAAGCCCCCAGCACACCATCGGCCCGGTAGCCTCTCAGTCAGGAACGCAAACACGCAGCCTACATCAGGAGTTGGGTATCCAATATTTACTTACAATTGCTTGCAAACGGAGCTAAGCATCATGGCCTAGCAAGGATAGCTGTATTAAATCGGCAGCGAAAATTCTTTCCGACCTCACAGGAGTGAACAAATGTCGTACTGAATGCAAGAATTTCAGCACACGAATTTGCCCCCGCATTATTTGTTACCACGCGTGAATTTTAAAAACTCTGAATGCTGACGAATTCTGAGTTCATCTGAGCCCAAGTAAATTCTGAGGATGAGTGAGTTCTCAGTACATTTCGAGTTTGGAGCCCGAGTGAGTCCTGAGTCAATTTTGAGTTCATTCATTGATTGAGTTGTGAGCCTATTTTGAGTTTTGAGTTCACTTTGAGTTCTGAGTACATTTGGAGTTTTGAGTACATTTTTTAGTTCTGAGTACATTTTACTTCTTAGTTCTGTTTGAGTTCTGAGTACATTTTGATTTTGAGTCATTCTGAGTTCTGAGTACATTGTGTTTTAAAGTAATTTTGAGTTCTGAGTATATTTTTAGTTTTGAGTCTATGTTTAGTTCTGAGTCCATTTTGTGTTTTGAGCAGTGGCGTAGCTAGATGGGACGGTGCCCAGGGCAAATATATTTTCGCGCCCCTCATGATAATAATGATAGTAAATATTCATATTATAATATCATCATTATTAGCAGCTGTTGTAGAAGCCCTAAATTCGGTGTTGCAAGAAAAAATGCAAAAAAATGCCGAGCCCTCGTGAGCGCGCGCCTCGCGGCGACCGCAATGTCCGGGCTCGCGCAGTGGGTTTAACAAAAAACATTTCCGCGCTGTCGTCAAGCGCTACCGTGCATGTAATGCTTGGTATGAGGACCACGATGATATCGATGCATATGACGATGGCTACTACAAGCACAGTGCAAAGTAACCAAGGAACATGTAAATAAACAATTTTCAACTTGTGCAAATGCATGGTGATGTGTCATTCATGGCTCACGTAGAAAAAAATCCTGCTGCTTTCCTATAGTTCGAGCCTTGCGCGACTTAGTGCAAGCTTCGCCAGTTGAGCTGGCGAAAGTCTACAATTCTGAGGATGACTTTGCATCCACCACTCGCCGAGAAGAAGACGACGACTTCTTCGAAGCATATGATCACGATATAGCAACGCAACTGTGCAAATAAATAATTATACTGAAACTTTACTATGAGTGCACCTACAACGGTTTGGCTATTCATGCATTGCGCCTGAGTGCAAGCTTTCCTGAATTTTTGTATTCTTGTAAGTTCAAAATTACGCCAATCATCCCGCTAGGGAACCCTGGTGTGATGCGACGCATCGGGGGGCTCAACGAAGTAGTCAAAGCAAGGTCACGTCAGTGCGAGAGCGAGCGCTTGACTGAACCACCGTGGCGCGATACCCGCTTTATATTCACAGCGATTGAAGGAGAGGAGACAACGGAGGAGAGTCGCGCATGCGCGCACTTGCGCGCACCGGAGCAGTTGTTAACGCAGCGAAGCGCGCGCCAAACAAGCGCGCCAGCTGTGGTATGCTAATGAGCTGGAGTGAGAGTGTTGCACACAGCTGTGGGAGAGAAGAACGGAGGAGCGATGTTGACGGACGCCGCGATGACGACGCAGGAGGGACAAGCCCGAGAGCAAGAGATGCGTCGCATCTAAAAAAGACCACTTGGCTGTTTTCGGAAAGCAAATTCTGAGCGATTTCATGATTGATTGTTTACTACAGTGGACTATAGTCATCTTAGATAGATAGATAGATAGATAGATATATATATATATATATATATATATATATATATATATATATATATATATATATATATATATATATATATATATATATATATATATATATATAGAGAGAGAGAGAGAGAGCGATATGTAATGAAAACTGGCGATTTTATAGCCATCTGAGCGCATCTATGCATCGCTGGTGTATAACCGTCTTAGCACGTCGATGTATCGTACCATACAGCAAAAGTCCACAAAGTTAGAAAAAAAGTGAAAGAAATTTACCTTGCCGGTCACCTGTTCTCGTCTCGCTTGGCACGAAATAGGGGAACCTTCTAAATTACGTACAACCACAGAGAAGATAATGATCATGTAGGCATGTGAGCAGCTGTTATCGTTTTTCGTTCATTACCATCACAATGTATTGCTCAAAAGTATTTATTATATTGCGTACTTCGAATATGCATACTACGCCCCCATTTTCTATCAGTGCTGATGATGCGTTCGAAAACTCGTTCCGGCAATCCCTGTTTTCTCCTGGTCCGATAGTATTGCCTCCTGTTCAAGGGACACTGAAGTGAATTTGTCAAGCTCCCGTTCTTGCTTGCACTGCGTAGACTGGCTCAAATTAGCACACTTTTCATCGTTTATCCGGTTGAAAAGTCGGTAATTATTTTAAAAAGCGCAAAAGAACCAAAACTACCGTGCGTGGTTTGCGGCGGGCGCACCAACTGAAGGCTGGGACGACGGGAGGAGACGCGCCGTGATTGGTTAGCATTAAAACAAGTTTCCGTTTCGCTTCTGTAAAACAACATGCTTGACATCCGACGGCATCGTTGGATGGCATTTTCGATATCTTAGTAATCGTCGTGCCGCACTTCTGCCTTGTTGTCGACTGTAAAATGCACAAGATAAGCCTCCCAGGACGGCTTGGAATCGTAGCAATCACGAGCCGAGGCCTACGCAGTGGATGAACGCCCTCCGCGTCCCCGCAGACGATGAAATGCCATACGCTTTTCCCCCTTTTTGGAGCTTGCGTCACTCATGCCTGTATCGTAAAACACGTGTTCGCACCAGGCCAAGGGTCTGTTGATTCTAGCCTGTGCTCACTGCCCGCAAGCAGTCGGTGCTTATGGCAACAGCATGCCAACGAGAATTCGCCCTGCACGCCAGTGTCAGCCTGCGCGCTTTCTGTGAACTAGTTCGTGGAGCAGCGAACGTTACGGCCCATAAAAAGGTGAACTCAGTACAGAGAACATCGGCCGAAAACGAAAAAGTCAACTTATAAAAAAGAGAATGCACCCCCGGGGATTCGAACTGGTGACATGAAAAACAGTTGCAAGTATTATACCGAGCGCTCCAGACAACGCGGCCACAGGCGGGCGCTGCTGAACTCTGAAATATAAGGTATATAATGTATAACCAGTTTACACTTTTATTTATTGTTAGCATTTCAAGCAGCTTAGGTGACTATTTGTTGTATTGCGCTCGTGCAGTAAGCGTCCCCCAAGTTTCCACAGTATCTCATGTCTAGCAATTGCGTTTCTTAGACGCAAAAGCGTTCGCAGATGCGTAGTCGTGCTACTGACAGCTGGGCTTGTTCGCCCAGCACAAAAAAGTGCTTCCTGCCCCCTATTTTTACGCTGTACGGTAAAATTTTCAGTTGGCTTTATTTCCTTTGTACCTATATTAACTTCGCTGACTCTTCTCCCGCCTTCAAGTGGCCTTATATTTTCCTACTGGCGTACCAGTAGGCGAAGTGTCGCATGTGCGCTTGTGCAGCGCTTGTGTGAAGCGACCTTGACTTGGAGCTAGATACACTGTACAAACTAACAAAGTAAAGAAAGGGACATTCTTCCATTCACAAACGCGTCCTGGCTTAGTTTCAACTGAGTGAACGAATTGCGACGACCCGTCTGCGGCCGGCGGACGAAACGCTGGGCCGACTTGACTCTGTCGGAAGGCCGGCGAGCCGTGCAGTAGCGCAGCCAATTGCCAGCTTCTCTCCTCCTGACGTCACACGAAAATTCCACAGAAAATGGGCGAGGGTGCAGAGAGGAGGACAGCATTTTTGAATTGATTTTTCTACTAAGTAAATTCGCGTAAACGCACTCAGAGTGGTCGAAACAGGGCCTAGGAACTCCGGACAACAATTTGCTTTTGTAATCCCGCAATGTTTACAAATTACTTCAGAGTCCTTTTAAGAAAAAAACGTTTATTTTCGTTTGAAATACGTCATTGAAATCATTTGTTTGTTAATACCCAAATGATTTAAATGAAACGCACTCTATCAAGGCTAGACCAGATATTTTCTTGTTTTCGAAGAAGCAAACTGTTTCATTATGTCATAAAACTTCGTTTTTTCAGTTTCTTCTTTTTCCACGCTCAGCAGAACAAGACCAGATGTTTGCCTTCCTCGGAGGTACGGCTGCCTATCTGTACCTGTAAATAGGTTATTTTTTGCCAGCGGGCATATTATCGCAAATAAAAAGAAAAGGAAAGCCTGTTCCGGCTTATTATGGCCCAGCAATATGAGTGTCAATTTCAGCTTGCTGAAGGACCTCTCACAGCCACCGACAGAAATTGCTATGGTTAACATTATCGTAATGGTGACGCGAAGTTTGGAAAATACGTTAACAGTTCCATACTGTACGACAAATTTTGGAAGTTCTTCAGGTCTCTACACTGGCTGGTGAACCCGACGTGGAAGCAGCAATTGTCAATCTAAAATCTATTAATGGAGGTCGTGCGCGTCAATGTCAGAACGGTAAAACTCGCCAAAAGTACAGAAACACAACCGCGAGCTCAGTAGCGGAACGCCTTCCACTGGGAATTCGCGGCAGGTATTTTTTTATGAAACATGACCATAAAGCTTTCGTGAGTAAACAAAGGATCGTCCCTGCAGTCCCCTGCACGTGCCTCACATCGCCTTTTAAGAATACCTGCAAAGGGTTAATAGGAATACAAGGGTGCAAATTTTTGGCACTCTTTCTCCCCCCTCTCTCTCCCCGCCCACTGCTGGAATACAAACGAGAACAGATGAAAACACATGCATGCAGCACGCTCGCCCGCACACTGGGTTCCTCCTGGAGTCCTGGACTCCTTGATTCGGGCGCACCTCAGTATTCGCACATGGGTGGCGGTGTTTCACGACAAGCAGTGCACTTTAACTGGTAGCTGGAGCAAAGCGCATAACTGGTAGGCGTGTACATTTGTCCTCCTTCGTCCCGTCCTTTGTGTAAATTTTGCCCTTTGCTCGTCTGCCATGAACATGATACCAAATTTCCCAGAAGCCCGTCTTATCAGTTTAGCTGCTTGAAAAGCGGCATTGTAACAAAGGAATAGCGCTGAGGTAGAAAAGGATGAAGAGAGCGGGACACACAAGGGGGCTAAGCCTGGGGATGTGGAGGTCACTAGCTCCCCGTGTGTACTAAAATCACTGGAACTTGCAGAGTACCGTCTTTTTTTTCTCTCCGCTGCCGCGCGAATCCGCCATTCAGTGGTCCACCTCGGTCACGTGGTCGGCGGCGACCACATTCCGTTCATCTGCTTGAGGATGGACATCGGATGGCATCACCTGTTTCGCCCATGTTTTTTTTATTATTACATTACGTGCTACAACACAATGTAAAAGATAACCGAATTACAGGGTTTGTGCTTTTGGCTGCAGCAACAGAAGAGAGTCTGGAAAGGCAATTTTTTCGTTACGTGTTGTTGAACGGAGTTTATTACGCAGCTTACGCAAGTTTTGTTCGAGGCGCCGTGAAGAACTTTGCACCCATTTTACTTGTTTTTATAATCTTTTCTGGAGATTTACCCCAAGATTTGTCCCATTTCCTTTTCTGTAGGCTGTACCTCCCAGTGCTTGCCCAAAAAGGAGATAACGCTTCCGCATCATGTCGCGGTAAATATACATCTTCAATGGGAACTTTTAAATATCACTACGCTAAACCTCAGGGAGGGCATAATGAAAGCGGCTGTACATTCGAAGATCGACAGAGCATATACCCCTCAATAACTACAATGACTACAGGCGATTTCCAGCCTCAACAATTTTACGGAACGCGCGCTGGAAAAATCAAAACACGGATTGCATATTGCAGCTAGTGCTGATAGATATTTTGTTTATTATTTCAATCTAATTTGAGTAAGCAGGAACATATTGCGATGCACAATAACTCTGCATACGCTCTGCACATGGATGGGGGGGGGGGCGCCTCTCCCCCCCCATAATTATTTTGTTACGGGTGTGCTTATAATCGATGTTATATAGTTTGAATCAATCTCACTGAGGTTGCCTATGCGGGATATAGCTGTTTTTAAAGTTTTCAACATTGAAAGTGATTTTTAATTTAAATGGTTTCCTTTGCTCTCTTTATGTTTGCCCATAGTTGTGAACACCCTCTTCGCGCGAAACCCGGAAAGAAATTCAGTGTACGACACTGGCCAACACCGCCTAAAAGTCTAGGTGGTGTTGCACTGGCGCTTACAGATAACCTTGATGTTCGCTGATATGCGTTGATACGCACCACTACATGTTCTAAAACTGTGATAAAACTGGTGGGGTGGGAGAATCTTTGGCAGTATTCGGGGAAAGCAACCAGCTTGTGAACTCTACGGCCTACAAAGTTCCGGTGACTTTACGGCGCACGGGAAAGCGTGCTACTGGCCCTTGGCGTGAATATCGTTACCGTGCAATAACAAATACTGTTTTCTAGCCTGTTTTTTTATTTTGTTCGTAAATTACACAAAATTCTCAAATAACACTCCAAAAATGGCTAATCCGCCAGCAGAAGAATAGTTTTTACACGCGCGAGCAGCGCCTTCTATGCAAAGCAGATGATGCCGACGTTTATAGATACTTTAAACAATGAACTATAGTGCATAGAATAAATTCTAGGCACTATAGTTGGGCTACACACTCGCAGTGCTGGACTTGACAACACAACACCAATGTTGCCCGCGCGTCGCCTGCTAATGGCAGTACTTTCATGTTTCAGTGACTCTAGTTTGTGTACCCCGGCACAGTGCCCCTTGTGTGTCCCCCTCTTCCTACTCGCCTTCGTCAACTCGGTTCATTCGTTAAATGTACCGACAAGTCTAAACTAGCACTCTTTTCAACGGCGACTTTTGCCGCTGCGCCGCCTTGCTGCAATTTTTTCCTCGAGCATCAGTTGGGCGTACTCGGCTCGGCGCCCCCTCCCAAGTGGCGCCCGGGGCACTTGTACCGCCCTGCCCACCCTTAGTTACGCCACTGGTCTTGAGTCGATCTTGAGTTCTGAGTACATGATTTCTGAGCTAATTTTTTTTTTAGTTTGAGTGCATTTGAGTTTTCCGTGCATTTGAGTTCTTAGTTCATTTTCAGTTCTGAGCCCGAGAGAGTTCTGAGTTGTGCGCCCGCTCTGAGTTTGAATGAGGGAGCGAGTCTGAGTTTGAGTGAGAGGTGATCCGAAAAAAAAAAATTATGAGGGAGTTTGAATGAGCAGCGCCAACTTTGCCGAGGTATGCTCCCAGTTAGTGCGCGTAACATTCACTCCTTCTCGGAGAGCATCTTTGTCAAGTTAAGAAAGCAATACTGGGTAGCGGTCGCTTCCCCTTGTTTCGAGGTCTGTGTGCCAGGCAAATTTTGGAGCCCCGCGGCTTCAGAATAAAGGAGACGTGGATGCAGCTACTCACTTTCCCGACATTTGGCGCTTTCACTGAACAGGAGAACATATTTGAATACCCCCGCCCCCACAAAAAAGGCTTCACAGTTTGAAAGATCAATTACGTGAAGCGTCGGTTCTCCTTTGGCGTTTTTCTTTTTACCAGGTAGCCGGGCTGGCCTGAGGCCGCATCAAAGCTTTCTAGAGGAAGACATAGCGTGGCATTTTTCTGCGCTCTTCAACGAATGTGCAGCGGTTTCGTGGCAGTTGTCCTCATGTCCACTTCCGAAAACCAATAATGACGTTTTGTCTTGGCAGCTGCTAAAACGTGAAAAACTGCACTCTCGTTGGGGTAGGATATCCGTCGTGCGAGGTAGGGCACCACAGGGTAGTGACAATAATGTGTGCGGATAGTGGCTCTTGCAGTGGAGGGCATGCACACACTCCTTAGGCCGGGTTCAGACTGTTGTCGCAACTGTCATAATATCTTTAAACAATGACGTAATTTGGCGTTTCAGCCAACCGAACTGCCTGAAACGCCGTTTTTTTTTCGTCCATAGCGCACGATACGCCTGTTACGTCGGTAGTCTGAACATAGCATTACTCGGCAAAGTGTGACGTCACATTGTTGTCAATCCAGGAAGCTACAGCGGTAACCACAAGTACATACGTGCTTGCACGCTCACTATCACGCACCTTTGCCACACCTCGTGCCACCGGGAGCTGGCGGGCGGGCTGAAACGCGCCGGGTTCTCCAATATCCAGGAAAGCCGGATACTGGGGCGTTCGCCAGAAGCTGCTTACCAGCCGGGACCATATAGTTTCTTAGTACGTATACTACAGAGGAAACTGCGCCTCGTAAGCCATGTCGTCGTGGGAGTTCATGGGAAGACCCACTTTTTTGGCTTGAGCTTGGCATGGCAATTGGATTAGTATGCGGTTTTCGGGATTTGCTTTCTTCCATGTGCATTAAAACGTTTATGAGCTACAAGGAAGCCAACATCCTCCCGGTTCTGTGGTAGCCGTTTTCGGCAAAACAGCAGGCAGTGCGTGATCGCACCTGACGTGCCTCATGCTGCAATCGAAGGACGGATGACTGAGTGGGTATGGGTTAAATGCCGCCGCGAAATTTGTAGCCGACGAAAAGAAGAAACAAAACGTACTTCGACGAAGACAAGATACGACCACAGGGATACGACAGATATGGGCGCTTGTATGCGTCCTATCTTTTCATCGCGCACGACTCTTTAACGCCACGTTTTCTTTTTGCTTGTTAAACTAGTTGGCGGTCGGTGCTCCGGTTCCCCACGAAGACAACGTTTTAATAGGCACGCTCCAAAAAAACTTTCCAAACTCTTGAAGCAACTTAATATTTGCAATAATGGTAAAATAATAAAATCAGCCTCTAATGAGTCCCCCCCCCCCCAAATATTAACCTTGTTCGTAACTACAACCTTGGACTGCGAATACCATGCACAACCGTTCTGGCAAAAATACGCTTTACTTCCTTTTTCCTTAGTTTTAAAACAGCCTGTTTTTATTTTCCACTTACATATTTGCCCAATATTCTTCGTGTTTTTTTGGCACTTTGTTTAAATTTGCGGTCACTAAAACGTTCCAATCCAAGCCAATGATGAAACTCGAAATCCCGCGAAATCCAGGTAACAGCTGAGAGAATCTCTGGTTTCACTCTTCGTAGAACCACGTGTGTGAATTCAAGTTACGCCACTTGGAGAAATGTAGTGGGTGTCGTTTTTTACCGCACGTTTATTTATTTATTTATTTATTTATTTATTTATTTATTTATTTATTTATTTATTTATTTATTTATTTATTATAATACCCCCAGGGCCCGTAAGGCGTTACAGAGAGGGTGGGATTCTGATAGTAGGTGAATTGAAGGAAAATTAAACCACTTCCCGAACTTGGGTCCCTCGCGTTATGAAGCCGACGTCTATCCGATTGCGCCAGCCCAGCGGAGCTGCATCACGCAGCCTTACCATACTCATAGTGTAGGAATCATTTTACCACCGCACTAGTCATAATAATTACGGTCTTATCGTTTTGGGATTGATTCGTTTGGTATTAGACTTGATTTTGGAAAGCTTTGAGTATCGCCCATCGTTGTTATTCAGACATTTAGACAGTGGATTTTTACTGTTTCTAGATGTTTCCTTACCCAAGCCCAACTGCGAAGACATTTCACTTGTGAAAAAAGTTCTCAGTCATTTCTTCTACCACTCTTCACTTACTGCTAACGCATTAACGTGGCTACATTTTCACAGCGTGATGCGCCTACTTGTTTGTTTACCTGGCATTGTACACCAGAGCCGCGTCTTAAACAGCTAAATACACACGTGGAGGAAGGGGAGCCAGCATGACGCCTGAGGAGGTGATCAAAACACTCATATACACAGCCAACGTAGGAGCGGGACCGTCCCGTCTTGTAAAACTTCCGGCGAATTTCTTGGGTGAGCCCACGGGTAAACAGTGAGGATACGAATACGATAAGATGGAAGCTGAGCCCTAAACTCCACTTGGAGATACGCAGTGCAAGCTTTCTATTTGCCTAAGAATCTCACGGGCATTTCTTGAGGCCGGTGTGGGAGGAAGACAACCCTGTTGTCACGCGATGGAAGCCTCTAAGGAAACTGCGAGACTTGTTTGGTCTGGCGACAGTTTTTCTCCATACGAGTTTTCTTGAACGATAAGGCGAATAAAATTCAGCGAAATAGCAAACACCCGCACAATGCTAGGGGCTGGCAGCATGAAGTCCATCTCTCGATTTCCATTCCTTTCCAAAAGACGACTGGTCTTCGGATAAAGGGCTCGAATTTCTCCTTATCTTCGCTAACAAGAAGCCGAGGAGGCTCTGTTGGGGTTTCTCGCCGTTATCCCAACTACAATCTTACAAGCTTACTTTACGAACAAACAAGCTGTTGCTTCCCTACACTTTAACGCCTAAGAAGTTGCTAGGCCACGCGTGCAGGAGCCTAGACAGAGCGATGCGTACATGATGAATTCTGTTTGCAGACCGGTCTTTAGATCGACTCAAAAATGTGGAGAACCGGAGTTTGGCGGAAATTGTCAGACAGCGCACAAACGGGTCTCTGCAGAAACTGATACTCGTGCACACACGTCTACGAATGTTTTATTCAAGGCTCTGGGACCTCTTAATAAAAGTTGTCTTACCAAAAGGCCCCTCAATAAAAGGGCTTTGAATACATACCTTATATCGCCTATATATATACCGATGGAGCGAATCGTGTCACGAGTTGCGGACGGATGTACAGATTTGTGGGTGGAGTCAGGTGATAATGTTTCCGCATGAGAAAGAGGTATACGAGAAAATATCAGTGGAAGGGAGGAGTAAGCATTCACGCCGCAGCTTCCACATACAGTGGCCGAACAGGGCGTCACCCGTAATATTCGCATTCCGCAGCGTCCAAATCTGTTATGCAAAAATACACGACCAAGGAGTCCCAAATGCAGAACACAACGATCCGGTGGGCTCACCACGCAACTGCGTCACGTGCGGAGGGGAGTCGCTCACGGCTAGAGGGCCGTACCCCGTCCCCTGTTCACCTGATTTAAGGGGAAAGGCTCTCAGCTAAAGCGGAGAGTCGGGTTGTTTCCTTACGAATGAATTCATTGCGGTAGCAAACGTTTTACCCAGAACAATGCTAAAGAAGAGACGACACAAACGCTAGAACTTCCACTCGGTTTATGCAGGACACATGGGAACACGCACAACTGCACAGGAAAAGAGAGAAATGTGAAAATTAAAGGGGAAACAAAGCTCCGAAATCCTTACACTTGCTTATACCACAATTCTGCAATAGAATATAGAAGCACTGAGCAAACCCATATCGCATGACGTGTGCCCTTCCGACACCGGTACACTTTATTCACCTATCGCCCATGCGCATCGAACAACCTCGCTCCAAAAAATGGTGGCATATCTGCTTACATAGCTGAAATCTCGTCAATAGGCGAAACGCTCCGCCACGTAAACGGCTCTTTTCTCTACCCCGCCCAACTCTCGCGTTTTCCCTCTCCAGTCTCGTTCCTCCCGCGGTAAGCACGGTAGACGTTTGCGCCAGACAATTCGATTTTAGCGGATTCCACTGCTCGGGAGACATCCACTGGGAGATTCCGTTACCGTTGGACTTCTTTGGTTGCTGCCAGGAGGGCTAGTGTCTCGTGAGAGCCCTTTTTATATTTTGGGGTCAACACATTGCGTTCAACGCGCATTGTTTAATTTTGCATCGCAAAACTCAAGCAACTATGTATTTTTAATACCAGAATAATGCAAATATAACTTATGTATTGACGGTTTGCGCCAAATACGCCGAATGTTTTCTTTTTGCTCAATAATGTTGACAAGTATGAACATTTTCACAGTGTTAGGAATATCTCAAGCAACGCATAACTACACAAATGATAGCGCTATTCTTTTCATTTTGCATTGATGTGGGCGTAGTTTTTCCCACAGAAAACTTCAAAACGCTTTAAACACAATACATCGGAGACAAAATACAGAAAGGGCTCACGCTCAGCCATGGATCTTGTACCTGTAGCACTAAGCGAAGGAGTAACAAAAGATCCTAACAAATGGCGCCCTACGCGCGAAAGTTGAATTCAATTCAGCATACCCCTTTGTGTTAATCACGCGAGGACCGACATAGGAGGGTACCAGCGGGAGAAATGGCTGGAGCAGACAGGTGAAGCAGTTAAGCGGTGGAAGTGGGGAGGGGGGGGGGGGGGGAAGGGGGGGGGGGGGGGGGCAGAAGGCTATCGCCGTTTACACGAAAGCCGGGAGATACGCGGGAAATTTTTTGTTGGCGAACAAAAACTCCCGAGGCTCCGCGAGTCCTTGAAGCGCGAGGCGTTGGGTATCGCGGGCCGTTGGAAATATAACGTCTCGGTGTGCGTGCGAGTAGCACGCGGTCACCATCAAAGCCTCATCCCGTTCAAAAAACAATTTGGACCTCAAATTTAAACGTCGTATCATTTGGATTGACATTTAGAGTAGATTAGTTAGCCACACGCACCATTTGCAAGATCAAAGCATGACTTGGACCTCAAGCTTAGTCGTCTCATTATATGGATGTGCATTTTGAAGATTGGGAACCCGTAAGAACTATTTGCGAGACCAGTAGAGTAAAAATAAAAGTGTATGCGTGTACGCGTGTACTATCGTGATACATTGAAAGGCGAACAAGGGAGCGCGTAGCTTTCAGTACATGGCGCGCATCCTGGCAACGGGCCGCGCATGCGCAGCGCGAACAATTTACGAGAGTTTGTGTCCAACCTTGGTAGGGAAAGACCATCGCCTTTCCTTCGTCTGCGCTCGGAACGAAGTAAAAAAATAAAGGAATATAGCCCCGTACGCCGTTTTCATTTAGTACAGCGACGAAGGTAGATAACGCTCGCGTGAGCGGCTGCCGAACGCGGCGGGAAGATAAACGAAAATGCTCAAACGCCGAACGACGGTGTTTTCTTATCAACGTTGGAGACATACTCTCGTAACTTGTTTGCACTGCGCATACGTCACCGTCGCCAGGATACTCCACATGTACTGAAAGTCACGCGCTCCGTTGTTCGTATTTCGATTTGTCACGGTAGTATCTTTGTTAGGGATTACCGCACTGAACGCTCAAAAGAAATGAAAGTTGCTGAGACGTTTTCCCTAAATTCTGCATCACCTTTCCATCGGGTGCTAAATACCTTCGCTGAGCATCCTTCACCACAGACTGGAACGACGTCTGATTTTATTTTACTTCTAGGTTCCCGAGTAGAAGGGATGCATGCGGGCTAAAGTGCTCGCTCAAAAACGCAAAAGTTAAGAAATAAGCTATCATGGCCTTATAGGTCATGAATTAGGAAAGCAGATTTTCTTGCTCTCATTCTCCATTATGTAAATAACATGAATTGATTCCGGGAAGTGACTTGCATGCGACACTGCAAATTGCTACGTATTTCTATAGCCAGCTACTTCGATTTCACGAGGGAGGATCGCTGATTACTTTAATTTTTCTGCATGTTTCCCTGTAAATTGGCAATATCTTTGTTCCCGAACATTGGAAATAATGCGCGCAAAAAATCCTACTTCTCGATCGGACTTTTGACGAAGAGAGTAAAACACATCGATTTGAAATGTTCGGCTTTTGACAAAGAGAAATAAACGAACCGATTAGAAATGTTCGACGAAAATAGCACCGACAGAGAGGCAGCAAGCGTTGGTGGTTGTTGGCTTTAACGGGAATATATACTCGCCCTCCCCTTTACCCTTGAATAGACTGAAAGTTTGGAGGACTCTTTTTATACTAATTCGTACTCGACAAATCATAATCAGTCCATTCAAGACGGAAATCTTCGGGGACCGTCGACAGGGTCTTCCCAAGCTTCAGCAGTTATTGCAGAGAAAGGAAAGGCAATGGTGTCGTACTACTAATCATGAACTGGTAAGAGGGTCCAAAGAAAACGCCTGTCCTCCGGTTATAGAAGCGAGAAAAGATGCGTCTGGTCGGCGTATGGAAGGCGCCCGGCGCAAAGCTAACCGACCGCACACGAAACATTACGTAGTTCTCAAATTAAGAATGTCAATTATTTGCCTACGCAGGTAGATGTAAAGGGCTGCGGATTCATTGATACCGACTGGCTGCAGCCCAGCCACAGCCCGTGTCATAAACAAGTGCACAAAATTTTGTTATTTATAGTTGCATTGGTGCCATGTTGCAGAAGAGTAAGTTTTTATTACACGCTCTTAGTGCATGGCACCGAAATATTTGACCGGTTTGGGCAGGGAGATACACAGGATCCTATATGTTCGTTTTCACAAGCGAAAATAAGCACTGAGCTACTGGCGGAATCACCTAAATGGAAGACAGCAGAAAAACAAAACACCTTTTAGTTACCCTTGTACTATCTGCTTCGGATTACTTCAAGTATTCTAATTACGGCAATTCCGGCATGCTTAAAAACGCTGGGGTTCTTTTTCTTTGTATTATTTATGGAGCAACTCACGCTGTCAGTAGACCAAGTCCCGAAAGATCGGCACGACTGCCGGCATGTGGCGCTAATAACCGGCCTTTCTCGTGCCTTTCGCACCAACTGGATGCCATGTCGGATTCTACAGAGGCAGAAGGGGAAGCAGACGCGCTGAGAAATCAAAACATTTTTACAAAGTGCGGGCAAATATATTTTTTATCTTTTTAGGTTCAGTTCTCAGCCCTTCATTCTCTTGTCTCTATGCAACGTTATGCTTACCGTCTCGCAAGGGCAGCAAACTCGTCATGCGGGCCACGGTTCGTTATGTATTGATATCTTATGTTTAGGGAGTGAAAACATGTATACACTCTGCCGGTGAAATTAGAAACGCTGAAAGTGTTCCCGTGACCACCTTTTCTGCCCATTATTAACACATTAAATTCTCTGGGTTTCAAGAGTTGTTGTAATGGGTAAAACACGCGGTGACTAATGCCTGCGTGGGCGTTCCCCACCTAACCCGTTGTATTTTTCTCTTTCTTCTGTTTTGCAGTTGACGCAAAGCAGCTACGAAAATGGTAAGTTTACTGCATCGCTTTTTGTTCTCTCGTGGTCCTGTATCACATGGCTACGCTACTTCAACCGAATTATGAGATAATAAGCATCAGCCCTTGTGCCCCGCAAACTTCTCGCGCATACTCGTCTTCCAGGCTATGTTTGCAATGAAATGTAATGCAACAATATCCATAAAGATGGTGAGAAGAGGTTAGAACCGCTGGGGTTTAAACCACGCAACACTGCGATGGGAAGTATATACCCCATTAGAGCAAAATTCACAATCGCAAATATTTAAACAGCAGCCGAATGCGTTTTGATAGCCTCAGAAAAAAAAAACATTCACGGGTAAAAGTGAAGTGCTTACGTTATTTTTGTCTTCAATATACTCATAATTTGATTCGTTTAGTTTATACCGAGCACCAACGCTCGGTATAAAGTAAACCGCACATTACCAAGCAAAGGGCTCTAAGCTCAATTACACGGCGAAGAAGTCTTCTGTGTCTTTGCCGACTTCACGCTTTGAGCATCGACTGTTACGCCCTAAGAGTATACCAAATGTATTCTTTCGACTGGCTTAGGCCTTCCAGCTAGAACTGGATTAAGAAAAAACTCCTGCGTGAAAGCCGATAAGGTTTGGATTTTCTTGTAATGAAAAGGTAAATTTAGTGGCCCTTTGACGCAAAAAAAAAAAAACACGAAGTTCTTAGAGCGGAGCCGGAAGAGCGCTCTTCGAGTGTTTGCGTTTCAAGAGAGAGAGAGAGAGAGAGAGAGAGAGAGAGCAACTTTATTTTGTTTCAAGAGAAGAAACACGGGGACCACGTTCTCCCTGCTTCTATTCTTGAGGCGTTTTGGATACCACGACCGAAGGAGCACTCAGGCATCAGCAAGGTAAGTAGCGCTACGGCAGACGGCAGATTTTCTGGCGGACCTCAGCGAGCAGAAGTTGTGCGTGTGTATTACGTACTGAAGGCGAGCCCAAATACGGCCTAAATGCAGGCTGCGCTAAATCCATACTTCATGTGAGACCATTTATTAGGTTATGAGGAAAAAAAACAGCCAAAACTGAGAACTTTTTTCTAGATCTGGACCAAGCTCCCTGTTTTGTATAATAGCTCGCGATTATTCGGGCAATGCTTTCTTTAGTTGAACCGCGCTGAGGATTGGTCGTTTTCTGTTTTCGTGCCTTCATTTAAGACAGTTATATTTCACAAGAATTGTAAAATTACTGGCTAGTCCTGCTTGAGTTATATGTTCTGGGGTCAAATGGCACTAATTTAACAAACCTTTCTATAAACGGTAGCAGCTGACATAATTAAACAACCTCCAGAAGAGACCAATCGTAAAGGAGGCAAAATTAATAACCCTGGAAACTGAAAACAATAAAGTCGTGTTTTTAGCGAACTCCAATTTAGGAAACGTTTCAAATGAACGTTCTTTTTTAAATTGCCGCAAGCAGCGACCTATACTGACCGCACTGGTAATATATCCTTCGACTGCGACGATATTTTATCAGCGCAAATTTTAGAACGTTCAAATTAAAAAAATAGGAAGGTTGTTTAATTTTTATCGTTGCCTTCGCAGCATATAAGTACTGAGAATTACTATTCTGGAAGCAAGAGATTCATAGAACTGCGCGCGCATTTTTCACGGTGAACTAATCGGTCGCGCACCTTAGGTATGGCACGTCGCGCACGTCTGCCTTCTCACACTTGCTACTGCTACTGTGCCCGGAAGATTTCGGTAGTAGTCAGGTAGTTGAGCGCTGCAGTGCGCTAGTGTGCACGCAAAAGGGAATGCGTCTCGGTTTGACGTTTGAATGGACTACAAGAGATAATGCTGGCAGCAAAACTAGGATTCCGTATGCTGTTGCAAGGATATCCGATACAATGGAGCATTCGGACTTGTGATAGCATTGCTATACTAACTCGTAAGAAAAGTCCTGTCTCAGCAGTGATACATCAGCCCATACTTTTCTCACTGTAAGGTACTACATTTCTCACGCGGTTTTATTGTCCAGTTCATCGCATGGACCAGGTTAGGGGTCATATTAAATGCTCATTGAACATTTCCACGCGGACAACATGAGTAAGCCCTCTAATGCACGTCCACAACGCTTGACGTGTCAAATTTCGGCGCACACGAAGGCGTTGTGGTTTAAGGCAATACGGGGACCGTCGGACTGTGATATCATTCTGCTCATATTTCCCCTGTAGGATTACCGTAGCAGGAGTAAATTTGCTTATAGCAGAAAAGCCAACTTCAAAGGACTCGTTTTATAGCGCTTTACAGATGGGGCCAGATGGAGATATTTACTAAAAGACCATTTATATAAATTTGTATTTCCATCAGTGCATGTGTACTGGTTGTAGTGAAGCGGACTTTTAAGAAACTCGTTCTATAACAGAGCGCCTTAAGCACTTATTGGGCGATTTCCACTCGAGTATTTTTGCAATTTTTTTCTTTCCATGGCATTTACTCATACCTGCGCTTACTTTTCATGCGTTTCGTTGGACATCATACATCTATTCGTGGTTATAGCCGTGAAAAAATGTGCTTGCTTTCTAGTTTCGTATTGAGTCGCACACTTAGCTTGTTCTTGGTGAAGTTTAGAGTGCTTCCATAATGCGCTGCACCCCGTATGAAATCTGGCCATATTTCTTTTACCTCATCTAGATCAGCCCTTCCTGCGAATTTAAAATTGCAGCAGTAATCTCCCTTTTCCTGCCTTCTTCCCGTCACCTGCCGCGGAAGAGCGCGGCGCCAATCGTTTAATCGCAAAATGTCAATGCGTACTGGGCATTAACCTATCCGTAACGCTGTACTATTAAGTAGCCGGAACACTCTTGGCGACACACTACCCGAGTTTGCCAAGAGTAATAAAAAATAACTACAGCTGCAAATGGTGGAACTGAACACCGAAATGGAAGCGGCCTAGAGCTTGAACAAAAACTGAGACCGTGTACTTTCACCATGCCACTGAAGGGGCGATGAAGGATGTTGAATTTTAGGGAACATGAACAGCAGTGATGAAATGAGTCGGCGAGTAGAATTGGGATAGATTTTTTCGCAGAATCAGCGAAAACGTTAAAAAAACTCAAATAGTTACTAAAAGACATGATGCTCGTGTTCAGCCTAAAGCTACAGGACTATTTCGCAGTGTTGACAGTGTTAACCGCATAACGACACTGAGTGACAACGTTACTCCGGTAAGCTTTGAACCCACATCAGAATTACGTGTTGAAACGCATTAAATGAATCAAGGTTATGAACAGGTATGCCCATAAGGTTCACATCCTGTTGTCACCATACAGTAAGTTTAGATGCAACGAAAAGTAAGCTAAGTAAGTAAACAAAAGGGCACACAAGAACTTCGACATTCCAGACAAGAGTGAAAGACGACGCAAAAAGTAGCAAAAAGGTTTCTTGCAGATTTGTGATCTCGGAACACTCGTCCAGATAACAGGGATTAGTACACGAGGTTCGACGAGTCGCTAAAGCCGAGTGGAAAATGTGGGGAAGAATAAAATGGGAAGGAGAGCTGCGTGATGCGAAGAGCTATCTGTCAGTGTACTACGCGAGGAACGATATATTGCACCAGGAACTCTTGAAGAATTTAGTTTTGAATGCCTCACGGCTATAATGGTAGCACTAGCCTAGAAAAATGCCAACCTAATTTAATTTCACAAGAATGGTAACCCAAGAAAGTTTATTTATGGAGGACCCATCTGCCTACCCCTGCTCTATAGAAATTGTTGGTGAAGGTTATACTTAACCAGAGGAGGAACACTCGAGCTTTCAACAAATTGAAAGAACAAATTCAATCTCCCAAAGGCTACTTAATGGTATATCCCTCCATGCAATGGACCAGGTGGTCGATAGATACACGCAATGTAACAAACCTCTGTACACAACCTTTAGAGCTTGCGCAAGAGTCTCTATCAATGCTAATTACCGACGCAACAAGACACATTGAAGCACCACGGAGTAGAGGATACTTGCAAATGGGCTTTTGAGAAACATTTACAGTGACAACTCGTGCACATTTGTTCTTTTTAAAAATACTGAGAAGTTTCGAACCGGGAAGGGACAAGGCGGCACGATGACTCCGAAATTCTTAACAGCCAATCAAGACGAAGTACTTTGGGAGACTCCGCTGGCATGGGTTACTTACTTCGTAAATGGGTAAGCTTTGAGCCATTTCAGACTCAAGGAGCGCATTTCCTAGGTCGGAGAGGATCTACGAAGAATTGATTCCAAGTCCGTATGTGGGAACCTCAGTCGTAGGTTTTTGGGACAGGTGTACGTAAACTCAATGAATAAAAAAAACTGCAAGCAATGAAGCAACTTTCACCATATATGGTTGAATACTGGAAATATGGAATGAATACAGTTATAGAGGATACGTTCTCTGTACTGATTCATATCACCAGGAATAAATATGGCGTAAAACGGGGTTAAATAGTCTGCGTTAGGGAATCACGTACAACTAAAGAAGACTGCTTTAATGTTGAATGTTTTCATTGTCTTTAAAACGCTGCTTAGGCAGAAAATGCGTATTTCTTGGAAAGTTGCTGCAGTACTACGCAATTTGAACAAAAACTATGGTCAGCCTAAAAGAAAGACGGAAGAATGGCATTATCTGTTACGCTCACTAGTGCGAAGCAACTCTGATAGACGAGTGAGCAAACTCGCTGAGAAGAGCGGACCAACAAGTGAGAGAGAGAGAGAGAGAGAGAGAGAGTAGACGTTTATTGAAAAGGAGAACTCGGCCTCAGAAAGCGATCTTGGGCCTGCTACTTTCAACTGTGGGGTGGGTACTGGGGATAGAAAGAGAAGTGAATGAATATGGAAGGTATGGGTAATGACAATGAAATCGACTAATCAACTTTGTACAAGTCATGAAACCTCACATACAACGGGGCGCTGAATCATACGATTACATTACACTTTTCAGCACATGAATATCGTCCAGAAAAAACAAAAAACAAGACATCGAGACATTATCTCGCAGTCTGGTAAATTTTGTCGCAACCTATAGCCGACAGTCCAGAGAGGCGTGACTAAGAATTTCTAAAAGGGCTTTAGCGGCTAGACTTAGTTTTCTGTTGTGAGCCTACATGCTCAAAATCTTTTGTTCGGACACAGGGCGAGTGTCCAAGCGTAGTAATGCTGCCTCGAGGTTCTTATGCTCACTTGAGCAGTTTGGACAAGCGCTAAGCAAATGTTTGATAGTCTCAGGACAACCGTACAGAGGGCAGTCCGGGCTGTAAAACCGTCCGATGGTGTGGAGATACTTCCGGGTCAATGGTACTCCTAGACGCAGTCTGTGTAGCAATGTCTCTTGACTTTTGCGCAGTCGAGAAGCATGACTGAGCCAGTACTTTCACTCTGGATCGAGCCTGTGAAGGCGTATACATCGATTCTGCAGGTCCGACGAATCCAAGGCTGTAGCTTGGTTACGTACTGAATAGAGTATTGCGTTAGCATCCTGGCTTGTGACGGGTATAGCCAAGAGTATTCCATTGTGGTGTGCCTGCTGTGCTCCTGCATCCGCCAACTCATTTCCTGTGATGCCACAGTGACTTGCTATCGACTGAAGCACAACCGCGTGTCCCTTTTAACTGAACTCTTTAAACAGGATAGCGACTTCAGTGGTCAGCTGATCAAACGCGCCTTTCTTCATTGGGTACCTTAGTACCTGCAGTGCGGGTTTGCAGTCGCAAAAGAAAGTCCACTGTGTGGCCATTCCAAGAAATGGTTCGGAGCGCTTCGCGTAAACCGACCGGTTCTGCTGCGGTAGACGACATCCTCTGCGCAATCCTGAAACGCTGCATGAGCTCCTTCCCAGGCATAACCACTGCTGCTGCCGACGAAGACGCCATGACCGAGCCGTCAATGAAAACATTCGACGCCTCCCTGTACTTTTGTACTTTCACTGATGTAAAAAAGTGAAAGCTGCTTTAAGAGTGAAGACATGTGAGATTTTTCACTGGTTCCGGGAATCGGTAACCACACCTGTAGATGAGGTACAAGCCATAGAGGCACCCTTAAGATTCTTTGGCTGCTGCAAATTTTGAGGGCATCAAACGCTCCTGCGCCGAATACTTCGGGAGTAGTTTGAATTCGGCCGGTCCCTGAAAACACTCGGCAGTGGATGACACTCATGTCTTGTCACATGTCGGAGGTGCACAAGAAGAGGTTCTTGCGATAGGTAGATTTGAACTGGGCAGACTCGCACTTCTTAGATCGTTTAACGTGTTGATTTCTATCGAGGCAACCCCAAATAGATTCGTAGGGCTTGTGCCTGTGCACTTTGAAGCATGCGTAGTAACGATCGCCGAAGGTTACAAGGTATAGGGGCAGTGAATTGCAAATAGCCTATTAAGAGCGCCTGGTAAAGCACAACAGCGATGATACCCATGGGCCCCATGATTTACCGGCCATATGTTGAAGGACGTGGGTGAAACTTTGTAATTTCCTTCTTAGTGCAGAGATATGCAGAGAGAGTGTCCAAAGAGTAATATCTGTATTTCGATGTCGAATAATCTTGACTTGACTTGACTTGACCATGACAGATCTCAATCAATTGTCACACCGAGAAAAGTGTGATGCCCGACACATGGAATAACAGCCCCTTCGATCTTCACCGGGTAGCATGTCATGGGGTTTCGGGTAGACGCCTATTTTGCACTTTCTGAAGTTGAAATTTCAAGTCCCTGGCGGCGTAGGTACGTCAAAGTAGCAGATACTGCTTTCGGAAGTACTGCTTGCACGTGAAGTCGCGTTACAGCTGATGTGCAAATACATATATCATCCTCATAAGCAGATATTGACACTATTTTAGGAAGGACTTCAGGGATTCCTCTGAGAGCCAGGGTAAATCGCGTAGGACTGAGGACTCGTCCTTGTGGCGGGGTGATGGGATGTCACTCCGTCAAGTGTGGGCATGAAATGCATCCTTCCGCGGAGATAGCTCGCTATCCACTGATGCAACCGTCTTCCAACACTAATGGGCTCAAGGACACCCAGAATGTCATCACGGGAGACATTATCAAATGCTACCCTAATGTCCAGGAACACGGAAGCTCCCAGACGACGGCGGTGTTTCTCATTATCGACGGTAGTGAAAAGGTCAATAACGCTGTCTATTGATGAACGTCCTTTGCGAAAGCCAGTCATGGCGTCTGGGTAAAAGCCACGCTTCTATAGGAACTATTCCAGATGAGCGAGGACCTTACGCTCCATCACTTTGCTTAAACAGCTGGTCAATGCCATTGGCCTGTAGGACAAAACGTCTCGGGAAGACTTTCGAGGCTTCAAGACAGCCACTAAACGACTTCATTTCCAGCGGCTTGGGACAGACCCCGAACACGCATAGAAGTTCTAGAGGTCCAACAGAGCTCGGTTTTCTTGCGTGCCGAGGTGACAGTGCACGGTACGTTAATAAGTCAGGCGCAGGAGCTGTAGAACGAGCCGCAGCAGAGAGCGCTACAATGAGCTCGTGGAGCTTAAAAGGCACGTCTAGGCCTGGCCGCTCGATGGAAACTAGGTCCTAGTTTCCATCGAGCGGCCGTGGTCTAGAGAGGCTAAGAGAGCTATCCGCAGTTGAGGGAGCACAGCGATGTAATAGAGTTATGCCTGCAGCATTGTCCCTTGTCACGTGAATGCAGAAGTCTTCGGCAACATCTGTGTCCATGCGGTTATGGTATATGGCCAGAGCTCGAATTGGATGCTGCTGATTGGGCGTAGACGGCAATGCACGAACGATCTGCCATATCGTAGAAAGTGGCTTCCGTGGGTCTAATCTGTAGCAGATCGATCCCAAGCGCTGTCTTCCAAGCTTCTCTAGATATCGTTGCGCAAGTTTCTTGGCTCTACGAGACGCTCTGAGGTCAGATACAGCTTTTGTCCTGTATTTTGTTTCGGCACGGCGCCTAACAGCGCGAAACATTTGGTACAACGCATCCCCTGGATTACCTTGAGAGGACCTTGCGGCACTGCATGCTGCATCTCTGGTTGCCTGCACAATGCTCAGTTTAAAATCAGTCACTGAAGCGAAGCTATTACATGACAATTCAACAGAAGACCGAAAGACGTGGAAGTCAGTATAACGTTGTACCCGTGTACGCGGAGAACTCTGGTACCAAGTGAACAGTACATATGTGGGCACGTGGTCACTTCCGTAGGAGTTACCATCAGCGCACCACGCGGCTTTGGACAGGCGTCTAGATACAAGTGCGAGGTCTAGGCAGCTGCTGTAAGTTGCGCCCTGGAGAAATGCCGGCGAGTCATCATTCAGTGTCCAAGGCATGGTTGTGGATAAAGTTCGCGAGACGTCGCCCTCTTGTGGTGCTCACGATGCTTCCCCAGATCTAAGCGTGTGCCTTGAAGTAACCTACAATGATGGGAGGTCCACGGCAGCCATCAATAATCATGTCCATGTGGTTATAATCGAATCATGCACGGCGTGACACATATCCAGCTATCACTGAAATTATGTTGGTCTTACATTACACCGTGAAAGCAGCAATTCATTGGTGTTGTGGGCCGGGAATTGGTGCCTAGTGTAGGTTAAGTCACGGCGAATGCAGACTAACACTTTGCTGGAACTTCTGCTCACATCCGACGGAAATGTCTCATACCCAGAGAGATAAAATTACGTGATATCTGGCTCACGAATCACAATAACAGGAAAGTGATATTTCAACACCCTTTGCATGAAAACTTCCAGGCAACCTTTCAGACCTCGACCATTGCATTGGAGAATGAAGGACTGGCTAATTCTTTCTTGCAGATTCGGCAGTGGCGACATCCGGGCCATTGTGCTGGTTGTTGGTTGAAGGAGGCTAAAAAGGGTTCCACAGCATCCAGAATTTGCACAGCTGTCTGCAGAACTGGTGTTTTGACGCCGACCAATAACACACGCAGGGCAGCTATGAGCTGCTTCAACATCACCTTGATTTGCTCATGTGTAGTCGAGACTTCACCCCTATCCTTGTACGTATTCGGTTCATCTTCTTTTTGATTGCGTTGAGTATGACGCTCTTTCAGGACTCGAGAGTATCGTTATCCTTGAGTAAGACAATTGGTACTGAGGGGGGTGACAAATACAAATAGAAAGAAAATACGGTGGAGGTATAGACAACAAAATTCCAGAAGAAGGAATGAATTTCGATGACCCAGCATGCCTGGAAGTGGACTTCTCAAGCAGAAGTGTTATGTAGTTGATCGCCGCTTGGTAATGGCGATAAGTTGAAAAAATGTACACACCTTCTAGATTTCTCTTGTGCCTGAACCAGCGACGGACGTTCCTTCCACCGTTCGGCGCTAAAAGTGGTGAAGAGGAAGGTAGACGAAGGGGATTCCACGTGCGGTGGGCGGCTCGATCGGTTTGACTCACCGGAAAGTCCTGGCTCTGTTGACACAGTGGATAATGCTCCCCATTGTGTGGCGTGCTAACTTCGTTGTAACTTGGCCGGCTTGCGTGATGCGTGACGTTCCGCCATCAAGAGCATGACCACTCATCCGTGGCCTTTATTTATTCCTTTATTTATGCCGTGTTCCTTCCAAGAAAAACGGCAAAGAAGGTGGGGAACAAAACCCGCTCCATCCAAGCTATGGCATGGTCACAACCAATAAAACATAAATAAGAAATGTCGAAAGCCCGAAAGTATTTTTCCATAAAAGCAAGTTGTAGACGAGAAAAAAAGTTACACCAGGGACAACACCTAACTCTCCACGCCAAACCCACATCGCGGGCAGCACGCTAATGGCGTACAGGCGAAGTACAAATGAAAAATATAAACAGAATCAGTGCAAATAAACAAGATACAATGATGCAGCCCCGCATACGGCAATAAGAAAAGATAACCATTGCACATACTAGGAAACCCAGTACAGTGCAGAAAAACTGCCTATGAACACTTATGGTCGACACCATTCAACAAAAATTGCACCTTTAGTTTTTGGAAGCATATATCGCATGCTCTGAAAAGCGGAGAGAAACAGCATGCCACTGCACACTTCACATTGCCCAAGGAAAAAAAAAGAAGAGAACAACCAGTGCATGTTGCGCTTGTGCGACAGAACTGCCGTCCCGCACACAGAATCAGGGTACGGTAGCAATCACACTGTGCTAATCACGTAATTCTGTCTGCAGCCCCGCGCGCTGCACACTCTTTACTACAAAATGTTACTCATATGGCATTGCATTCCCGCGTGCTGCAAAGAACAAGAGCCAGTTACACTAAAAATTACACACGAACGTTTTCTTGATGAATGAAGAAAAAATAGCCTAATTTTTGTCATTCATCAAGAAAACGTGCCAAACATCACACGATGAAAAGTACCTCTTGGCCCGGGGGGCTGGATACCTGTCACCCTTAAGGCAGTGCCTTCGATATAAACTCAACCAGTTATGTTAAAATTTTACCTGCCACACTGTCACTCAATACTGCTCGTAAGTGGGGTAGTTTCAGAGCTTGTAGTATTGCGCTGTAGATTGTTCGGGTGTAAACAAATGTTTTTGTAAACGGAAGGTGCGCCTTGTCTACAGAAGCACTGGCAGGTTGCCGTCAGCAGTAACCTATAAAAATATTGCGGGAACCGTCCACGTCCAGTGATCAAATGAGTTAGCTTTCTTGGTGGAGGGAAGAAGGAGGGAGTGTCCAATCCGTTGGGTATCCATCTGTACAGTTCTGTGTCTGTAGTTTCGGTCGACCACCTTCGCTGCCATTGCTGGTGACAATGTTTCGTTAACTTCGATCTGATCATGCGTTTGGACAATTTATCGTAGGCATATTCTCCTCTCGGAGCCGCACTTGTCGCTGTTGCGTCCGCCAGCTCGTTAAGCCTAATACCTCACTCTCCCGGTACGCGATAAAGAGTAACAGAAACAGTCTTTTCGAGAAAAAGGATGGCTATTTTCAATTGGTCCACACGGTAAATTGATTAAACGTGTTATCAAGAGCGGGAACGAAAGAGAAGCTGTCGGCGTAGATGTGAACCGGTGAAGAAGGTGGATTATCAAGTAAAACTGAAGCAGTTTGTTCAGGGCTATTGCTTCTACGTCGAACAAACAGGTTCTGGCAACGAGCCGGTAATGGCGCCCTGCTGTAATGAAATCAGGCCCTGGCATGATTACAAAGTCAGCACCAGCTGAAGTAGAGATATGCGATCTATCTGCATAAGCGTGTAGGCCAGGGATTCGAAACATTGGTTAGCGTCGGCAGCAGTAATCCTCTCGCTGAAAATTTGAAAAAAATCTGGCTGGATGAGTGAGGGAGTCAATCGAAAGGTCTTCCCCAGAAGGCTTGTATTTCATTGAGTTCAACGTCATGGATTGTCGCTCAGAAAACAGGAGAAACATATGCATTTGAATGTCTAGGTGTATTACCTCTAGAGCTGCCGTTCTTGCGGTCGTGTACGCCCCTGTGAAAGCAAACACTGTAGATTTATTAATGATTGATTGTAGGGTTTAACGCGCCGACGCAACGCAGGTGGTGAGGCGCGCCGTAGTGGAGGGCTCCGGATTAATTTTGACCAACTGACCATCTTTAACGTGCGCCGAAATCTCGTACACACGGGCGTTTTTGCTTTTCGCCTCCACCAGAAAGCGGCCGCCGCGGCCGGGAATTGGAACCCGCTACCTCGTGCTCAGCAGCGCAACGCCTTAGCCACTGACAAACACTGTAGATCTGAGAAGCGAGCGTACCCTTGACCGAAGCATGGAATGTTGATTCGTATACCACCACGCAGGAGCTGCATACGAAACGGCGGACAACACAACCAAATGATGTAATAAACGAAGATGCTGTCTATTTACAATTTGTGATACGACTGAAGCGTATCATCGACACCGCCAGCTTTTCGACGACTGTTCGGAGGTGGCTGGGGCGCGCGAAAACAGATAATGATTGTCAAAAACAACCCTAAGGTGCCTCATCTCAGGCAAATATCCTAACGACGTGCCATAAATTCGCACTGCGTGTTTACGGCTCCCTCCTCGCTATCCTTTCGAAACCCGTACACAGGAACATTTCGTCAGATTAATCCCAAGCTTGGCGTGTTCAGTCGATGTGGTAGTTCTATCCAATTACCGTTTTACTTTCGCCGCCTGTATTTTTTCTTGCCGATGCTTACGGCTGGGCGAGTTGGTATCAAAACATTAAAAAGGTGGTACTGCAAACACGTGAATACCGGGTGAGAGAGATGAAAACATTCTGTTTGGTCCGTCAATACTTTCTTAATTTACCAGAGCAAGAATTTTGGTGGATGCCACTGAGCCGGTTGTCTACAACATGCCAAGCTCCATGTATTACCCACCACACAATCTACTATCAGCCGCAAAAGTTTGCGGGATATGGACTGCGTGGTGGAGTAGCCAAATCTGCGTTGCTGCGCCATCTGCCGCCGCAGACCACCATGCCGAGACTCAAGAAAATTGCGAGTCAAGTGTGCTTTGTGCACGCCCATCCTTACATCGTTATCAAGGATCTCTAGTCACTGGCTTCCCCGCGACCTGCATTTGATATCCACGGCAGCCTCTGTGGCACCGCGTGACCATTGTCGCATCGCCGCGGGTGTGTTCTCACTGGCGCAACATAAGAGTAGCTCGCGGCCGCCTTTTGTGCGGGGATCAACTTTGTTTCAATTTATGGCCGGAAGTTACGGGCTAGTTTTACCAGCGAGCTGGCTTTGCCGCAACACCCTTCCTAGGCGCGTACAGTTTTCTTGATATCCTAGCCTATAACAGCTCCGGTGTAATTAATTTAATATTCGAGCGGCACAGAACGTTGTAGGTAGCATAGACCCCCGCGCAATAGGCGGCCGCGAGCTACGCCTTTTATTGCACCAGTGAGGTCAGACCCCTGGCAATGTACACGTGGTCTCGACGCGGCTGTGCTGAATATCGAATGCACGTTACGTAGAAACGGGTGAACACAGATACCAGATAATGAAGTAAGGACGTGTATGCACACAGTGCCTTGACCCGGTGGTCTGTGACGGCAGATGGCGCCGCAAGGAGATTTGCGCCGCTCCTCTACTGCACTGCACAACCCTCAAAGTTTTGCGGCCGAGAGTACAGGACGAGGCCGAATTTTGCACACGCTGTTGCTTTTGATCATCTGAAATTGTAGCGCATCGGTGGCACTCCGTAGCTTCACTACGCTGCTTCCTCTCGGGGAGATTCTCTCCTCTGGATGGTGGTCGCCAGCCAGGTTCCATGAATCGGTCAACACGAGGGAATCAGGATTGGGTTTTATAAACGGCTTACGACGCGATCAGTGGCATGAGGCAGACTGCAGAGCGTCACTTGAAAATTTGTTTTTTTAAGCGAAGCAAGGTGAAAGTAAATTCCGGTGGTCTTGTGTACGGAGAAAGCTTATCCTGCGAAACCCCACGCGCATGCGCGAAAAAACGAAGTTGAAGGGGAGTTAAAACGTAGGTGAGAGAGAACGGCTGGGCTTATCACAGCGGAGAACCCAACGAGCTAATATGCAAATCGCAGCTCGAGAAATAACTGCGGGCGGTGCGGCCGGAGCAGCTTCAACGAGACAATTACAAACATGGCCGGTCGTGACATCGAAAGGGGTAGTCCACGCGTCATAATTAAAACACCCGTCACACTGCCCAGCTTCGCTGGTTAAGTATATGTACCCAGTGCATGGGCGCATTTTTTTACCCATCGGTGCGAATGTGAAGGAGGGCGTACTGCCACTCCTACGTGCACGCGCGGCTCAGGTTTAGCTATTTTTGTTGCATGGCCACGTACGCAAGAATGCGTACAGAGATGAAGATATACCGTACTGAAGACACCGGTGAAACTTGTTTTCCGTTCGTTTGCAGTCTGATTGGACGTGCTGGGAGCGTACCGCGTCTTGTCACTTCCCCACATAACCAGTCTACCAGTGGCAGACCACGCTTTACAGGAACTACTTCTTTTCGAGTCGTATACATTGATGGCGAGCCTAGAGAGGCATTAAAAATCTGAAATACCGTGTGTCGACATTTCAGCGCAAGTTTAAGATTACCAGGGGGTCTAAACTGTCTCCTGGTCCGCGATCAGGGAAATCTCTGTTAGGGAAATGTAGCCTCTGCGAGCTACACGCCCAAAAAGTTGTGACCACACGAAGGTGCCATGAATAGATGAATAGAGTGGGGCTGACGCCGGACGAAATTTCTTTTTAAACTGAGCATTTGTTAAAGCATACAAAATCAGAAAAAACGCAATAAGTTAAGCCTATATGATTTTATTCCCAGCCCACCCCAGTGGCTCAGTGACTAAGGCGTTGTGCTGCTGAGCCGAAGGACGCGAGTTAGATTACCGTCCGCGGTGGTCGCTTTTCAGATGGAGGCGAAAAGCGAAAGCGTTCGTCTGGTAAAATTTCGGCGCACGTTAAAGATCCCCAGGTGGTAAAAATTCATCCGGAGCTGTCCTCTACGGCACTCCTTATGGCCCAGGTGTAGCATCAGCACGTAAAATTTAAAAAAATTGAATTTGAATTTTATCCGAAGTTCGTTTAGGTGCTTTTTCGACCACCCGGGGCCTATCTGGCATTTTTCTACGGAATTTTGGCTCCTGTGTGAACATACATTACAGTTTTGGCTACTTCAACGCAACTTTCCAGCGCTCAAGACCACTTATCGCGGGTCCCGTGTAGTTATTCATACTCCTTCCCACGTGGCTTAACCTTCGATCGCCTAAAGAGATCACGCTTTTCATCGATGCAGCCCCCTCCTGAAATTAAAAGTCCTCGCCATCAAAATCATGCTCACCAAAAATAAGGAAGCATGTAGAGAACGTGTAAGCTCTTGTACACAGCTTGTATACTCGAGCACCTGGGAGAACTTGTTTTCTTTGTAAGATGCAACGTATACTACAAGTACTGTGTTGGCCAAGCTGTGTGTGGCTTTGGAGTAGTCTCGCACAAACAGGGAAATCTTGGTGAAAGGGTTGGCCAAACCACATCGGCGGTTATGGGCCTGATCTGTGATTATGTAACACTGTGTGAGTTCGGGGACTGATAAGATACGAGAAAAAAAAAGCCCAGGGGAAAGCGTTCGTGAGTATACATCCGCGAGTATATGCTAGTAAGCGAGTATGTAACAACGTGCGAGTATTTTGAGTCCGTGTAAGCTGCATAGCGTTAACTCGCTAAAAATGGTTATTGCCGTCTTTCTTACACACCAGCTATGGTGACATACCCAAACTCGGCACACAATCATACGGGCGATTGACTCGGATCGAGAAGGCCAATGTCTTCATATATAGACATTGGAGGTGATCTTCCACCGGCCGACATTGAGATGGGTACGCCCACCGCTTACTCTCGATATCGTCCCATAATGCACAAAATCCGCGACCCATGCGGCGACGGCCGACCCCTTTGTGTGGGCGTTCTCTTCGTTGTTCGTTGCATAGAAGAGTTCACTGACACATTTTATCCGCTGCAAGACATTATTATTGATACGTCAACGTATATTTATTATATTTTTAGGAATTGATTGATTGATTAATAGATTATGTGGTTTAACGTGCCAACGCTACAAAGGAGACACGGTACACCGTATATAGTGACAGGCCCCGGATTAAATATGACATCCTGGGGGTCTTTAACGTGCGTCGAAATGTCGAACACACAGGCGTTTTCGATTTTTTTCTCCACCAGAAAAGCGGCGGCCCAGGATCGAACCTGCGACCCTGGGCTCAGCAGCACAACGCCTTAGGAACTGAGCCACCTTGGCGGGTATCTTGTTTATGAATATGCACCGGTATTATTTCTGTGTTTTAACTAAAAAAGGCGAATTTTTTGACGGAGAAAGGTTGGCTCTTTTGCTAGCTGAGGCGAAATCTGTGCTCTCGTAGCGCCTCTGAAATGCATCCTGGTTTGACGGATCATTTTATTTGTGACAATGTGAAGATTGTGTTGATAACCTCATCCGGGCTATTGAGTCCTGGGCGAGGCCGTAGAATGACTGGCTTCAAGGATTACTCCCAATTGGTTCGATACAGACGTAACGCGCAAAAGCTACGCTTTTGACTGTTCGTGCTGTTGGCCGTTCATTCCTAATCCATATTTCCCAATGCTGTCTTAAAAGGACAATGAAGTGATTTGTAAAAGTGGGCTTGCTTGCGCAAATTGAAGTCGGGAGTCCCTGGCCATGTTTCGGCCCCTTTTGGTTCATTGCGCCAATTTATTTAGTAGAAAAGTCAATTCCAAAGTGCCGTCTTCCTCTCTGCATCCTTATCGCCTACATCCTACCACTTATCGTGTGACGCTTACTCTAGCAGGCTTGGCTTGACTGCGGGGCTCGTCGACCCTGCGACAGAGTCTGTCAGCCGGCCACCCGCGCGTCGTCGCAATTCGTTCGCTGAAATAAAACTAATCCAGGTCACGATTTGTGCCTTAAAAAACGTGGATTTAGTTTGTTAGTTTGTACACTGTATCAATTCTATTAAAGTCTGTTTAGTCAGAGTAGCTCCACACACACCCCGCTGACCTCGTTTCACTGGAGCTGTAAGCTACGTATACCTGCGCAACTATAGTGGAAAATCTAGGGCCAAGTAAAGTAGGGAGAAGAGATAGTGAACTTATTATAGGTAACAAGGAATTAAAATAATCTCAAACTTCTATTGTAAATTGTAAAAGCAAGGTACGTAAAGCACTTTTCGGCAGGGTGAACTAGTAACGCGGAGAAGAACGGCCACACATTTGCGACCGCTTTTGGGTACGCTTACTGCGCGTTATTCAAGAAATGCTCATCTGAGCTTCTGGGAATGCTGAAGCTAAAATCATCAACAGCCTTTACGATATATACTTCATATTCCCTCCCCGACATCTCTGGGGTTACGGCCGAGTGGTCCAAAGCACTAGGTGTAGGGGGCTGCAATGATATGGTGTGAATACCAGATTGCACGTTTTCTTATTTCATTTATTTTTAGGTAATGGTTCCTACACTGCATTCGCCATTTTGCGTTACAACGTTCATTGCTCCACGAGCGAGTGGCAGACTGTGGGCAGACTGACACTGACATTCTGTCAGTTCTCGTTGGCGTGGTGTTTACCAGCAGTTTGCGAGCACAGCGCGCCGGCTCTAGGAGTGGTCCGAACACGCCTCTTACGGCGCAGAGACAAGCCAGGCTCTAACCCAAGATGGGGGCGAAGCGCCTCACAATTGAGCGCCTCCGATGACGCGGAGGACGTTGGCTACTGCGTACGCCTCGGATTTAATGGTCGTCACGATTCTAAGCGCACTGCTCCGAGCAAGGACGCGGGCTGGATTTCGGCCGCCGCGGCTGCTTTTCTGATGGAGGCGAAAAGCAAAAACGCCCGCGTGTAGGAGATTTCGGCACACGTTAAAAAACCCTAGGTGGCCAAAATTAATCCGCAGCCCTCTCCTACGGCGTGCCACATCGCCTGGGTTGCGTCGGCGCGTTAAACCCTATAGTCAATGAAATCAATGAACAATTCTAAGTGGTGCTTCTTGCCTTATGTGATCCGTTCTACAGCCGAAAACGTACTTGACGCATGGTATGCCGATTCCTGAGATATCGAGAATGCCGAACCAACGATAACGTTGGATGCCAAGCACGTTGCACGGAACCGAAGCCTAAGCTCGTTTGAACTACTATCTTGGACATCGTCCAATCACATGGCAAGGACAGCTGCTGTTAGTTGCGTCCGCCGCAAACGTTGCATGTTATTTTTTCTTCGTTGAGGCTTTATAAGTTAAATCCTGCTTTATCCAAGAGGTAAGCGAAAGAAAAGTGTGTTTATTTCAGCCAGTCTACGCAATTAAAACAAGACAGAAGTTTGGCATATTTAGTCAAGTGCCTCTTTATAATGCAACATTGACAGCACAGAACATCTCTGCAACATCATTGCGATTTTCTGTTTTACCTTCGAACTTCGATGAAAAAACAATCATTCGCAACAAATTACACCATCTTCCCGGAGGGGAACCCTGAGTAGTATGCGAAGCAGCCATGGCGGCGTTGCTCGTGGCACTCATCGCGGCGTTGCGGAGCAGCATGGAGGAAAGAAAAGTTTAAGAGAGAGCGTCACGTAACAATCGTGAAGCCTAGTCATAAAAAATAAATAGGAAAGACTGATGGGAGATGTTCTATTCACGTGACCGGCAAGCGGTAGTTCTTTGAGCCTCATGTGGCCCTTCGCCGACGCTGCGTGCGTGCGTCTATCCGTTTGGTTGCCGGGCCATCCGCGTATTCGAGTTTCGGCGACGAGTCGTTGCGCGCAGCTCTGCCTGCAACCCGAAACGCGCAGCGGCCTGATCGTGCGGGCAAAGTGGTCGGACGGGAGAGGCAGAAAACATCTTTGTGTACTGAGCTTTCGGACCCGACGAAGTTCACGCCGCAGTCGGAGAGTTGTGTGCCGCCGCCGCGTGCAGAAGTGGAGATGGTCTCAGGCAAAGTTGAAAAGATCAACCATTTCAACCCTTTCTTTAACCATTTATTGCCAAGGCGCAGTCAGTCCACAATTCAGCAAGGTCCCTCCCAAGCGTAATCTAGCATTCGTTTTTTTTTTTTTTTTCATAGACGTATCGCACCGATCGAGCGGTCCTCAGCGGACAAACAGCCGGCGTACTGCTTGCGACGCGAGGTGGTCACACCCAACATAAGGGTTCTGAACCCTTTGTTTTCCAGTGCACTGAAGTAGATAAAAACGTACCACCACGCCGGAGCACCGAAAAGGCGAACGTATGCAAAAGTGCGCGCGAGCGAAACCAAAGCTACTCTCACCACCTCCCCGCCGACACGACACTCGTTACGCGCGATAACTCAGCAGAATGCCAAACGCAATCGTCAAACACCGCGCAGCTGTAGGCCGCTCCATGCTTGTGAATGTTTATGGCGGCGCGTTCGAGCGATCCAACGTCAGAAGTGAAATTCGGCTTGCAGCTCGTGAGGGTGCTTCGTAAGAATGCGATCGAAGTCTCGCCTTGCTTTGAACAGCGACAGCGGCAGTACTTCCACGATACGAAGCTTGGAGCGCAACGCTGGCGAACAATCTTGTACGGCGCCTTCGGCGACGGCGCTCGCCTCCATCTCCACCGGCAGCCAGCCGGAGCCACTAAATGCTACCGCGGGCCTGAGCGTGGTGGATTTTCCATAATGCATTGCGCGGAGGAGCCGGAGAAGAGGAGAAAGCGGCTTCAGAGGAGGTTTTGCTTGCCGAAGCTGGGCCGCCTGACGTCATGCTCCCTCCTAACATTTTTCTTCCTCCATGCGGAGCAGAATGAGAGGAGCAGAGCGCACGCCGTGTCATTATACCGCGAGCTACAGTGGCGCCGCCAGCAGAGTATGCAGCGCCTACCGTCGCGCCTGTAACCCTGAGCTGCTTCGCATTATCGCGCGCGGAGCCCCAAATGTTGCCATTCGTTGCGCATTCCCGGGGAGGAGAGGAGGAATGCCGGAGAGGAGACGAGAGGAGGAATGCCGGAGAGGAGAGGAGAGGACAGGGAAGAGGATGTGCATGCGCAGTGGGGGTGTGGACGCTGCATCGCGGAGGGAGGGACTCGTGTCGTGCCGGCCCAGGAAGACACCGGCAACACTGTCGCTCCAGGAGCCCTTAAAGTAGTAGTAGTAAAGTCCTTTTTTGGGAAGGGACGGCCGGTTCGCCAGAGGGGGAAATGGGAATAGCAGGGAGGGAGGATTAACACTACTTGAATCTTCAAGGGCCGTAGAGCATCTAATTGTCCATTGAGGATCTAATTGTCCAGTTTGAGGGACCAAATGGGTTGTAGGCCCCGGCTCACAATACTCGAGCCAGCCTCTCTCAAGGGAAAAAGTGCCTAGCGCGGCAAGGATTGGGGGTCATGGTATGGGGGATTAGCTGGTGAAGAACCATTTGTGAGTGCATTTTCGATAATATATCGATCGTCTGAGAATGCAGTGCACTGCCAGGTTAAATGGTTTAGGTCCGCGATAGAAGTCGCTGAACAGTGCGGACAACGGGGGGTAGTGACGGCCCAGGGTGAATCCATTTGTATATTATGTGAGGAGTGACAGCAGCGTTGGCAAGAGTCTTATTATTGAAAATTTCGGCTGGGCGTGGTAGGGAAGGGACGCCGTGTAGGTAGCCGAGCGGAGTGCTTGATGCTAGGCGGCATCGGCGCGCGTGGTGAGCGTGGTCCAGCTGCAGGCGAAAGGAGGTGGGCGAGACAGCAGCCGGGGATTGGTCATCCAACGGAGGGGTTACGAGAAGGCTCTCCCTGGCCGCAGAGTGCGCGGTCTCGTTGCCATGTCCCTGCATCATGTGTCCCGGTATCGATGCCAGGCGAGTTTTAGTGCCATTCTGAGCGAGTATGTTGACCATAGCTTGAATCTGGTGGACAGTAGGATGGTCAGAGAAAGCCTTGTTGAACTCGTCAATATCATTTTTGGAGTCTGTGAGAATACGAATGCGGGCAGGTAGTGGAGCAGAGACGTTGTAGGCAAGATGGTCCAGTGAATGGAGAATGCCACGCAGTTCGGCTTCAGTGGGAGACGGATAAAGTATATGTTTCTTAATGGAACCATCAAATTCGGGTCGTGCTGGACAATGCCACGCGAGGCCCATTCGGTGGTGGTCCAGGCTGGCATTAGTAAAGATGTCAGTTTCATCTGGGAGCTTCGCCCCCAGGATGCGACAAAGGGCTTTTTGGCGAGGACACCTCCTTGCTTTGGGAATGCCAGGTCGCTGATGTGACGATGTCAGAAGTGGCCTTTCCCAGGGGGCAGGCGGTGCCGGACTCAGTGGTGGTGGCAACATGGTTCGAGCATCCCACGCTGCGAGCGCCGCTTCCTGACCCGTAAGAGATCGACGTTGTTCGTGTTGGAGGGCAGTTTCAGAAAGCAGGGCTTCCACAGGAGGCAGAGGAGTGGCCTTTTCGAGGGCATCTATACGGGTATGTCGCGGCAAACCAGTTATTTTTCGGAGCGTGGCCCTGTGTAGTACTGCTAATTGCTTCTTGTGACTGTTTGAGAGGGTATATACAGGGGCGCCGTAGAGAAGGCGGCCTAGAGCCACTGCTCGTGCTAGGGTAATGCAAGCCGCTTGTTGGGCCCCTCCGTATTTATTTGACATTCTAGAGGTGATATGAAGCATTGGCTTCCAGGTACCTCGAAGTTGCTTTATCCAGCACTGTGCGCTGTTGTGACTGGCCAATGGGGTACCCAACAGTCTAATTTTGCTGCACATAGACCTAATTTAATGGTCTGCTTCAACTGCCATAACATCAGACAAATGACTAAATACTGCCCCAAGCAACCAGTCTGTAGAAACTACGGCCGCACGCACAATCAGGAAGAGCCTTGTGAACGTACGCTCTTCTGTGTGGCCTGTAAAGAAGATGGCCACCTGGCCCTAGACCCGAAGTGTGCCAGCAGAAAGGCAATGCCGCGACAGCACTCTCAGCGCGTTCAGGACGGGGTTCTTGGGCGGAATGCATACGTGGACAATTGAAATCGGCTCCAGAAAGCGGGATGCAATCACAAACTGTGAAGTCAGATGCGACCTCAGCCGCGACCTCTATTAATGAGGCTATTTTGGCACAGCTGGACAGCCTGCGCTCTGAACTCCGTCAGCTGCGAGAGGAGAATGCGCAAGTCAAGGAGTAGATTGCCACGCTTCGTCGGGGTACTCCTCACCAGACGCAGCTACAACGAAAGACTGCTTCATCCAAGCTTCCTCCGAAATCAACGCAACGTATGCGCCCAAACATTTCGGCCCCCATCCTGGCACCCTATACCATCTGGTATGGGGGTGTCAACAAACCCCGTCCCTTACTCCCAATCCCCAACCTACTTACGAGCAGTGGGTGGCACAACTGACCAGCTCCGACCTCTCCTCCCAGCGTAGCCTGGTAGAGAGGGCCCGGGTGGCCAGTGCAGGCCAGGGTATCTCGGACTAGAGGAAACCCCCCCACCAGGCGGGTGCCCAGACAGCAGCACCTAAGGCTCGCATAAATAAAGTTTATTCCTCCTCCTCCTCCCAGCGCCGCAGTCGCAGTACTAGCAATAAACGCCCTTAAGGGGGAAGCGTGCTCGTCTCGCGCCGGCCCAGGAAGACACCGGCAACACTGTCGCTCCAGGAGCCCTTAAAGGGTAATACAACACGAGGCGTTCAGCAAGCCGAGCATGCGCAGTGGGGGTGTGGACGCCGCATGGTGGAGGAAGGGACATAGCCCCGATCATAAGATGCTTCGCATCTAAAACTCGATATGGCAATTCTAAGGGAGGATGAGTAAGTTTCGACAAACGAAATTTCGGGGGAGAGTCTTTCTGCATGTCCTTCACTCACACCGGGCTGTATTCAATGAAAGGAAATTGAAAAACAAAAAAGGCTTGAAAAGTTTGGTATGATCAGGTTTGGTTAGGCTTAAGTTATGTTTAGATTTGGTTTTGATTGCGTTAGGTTGGATTTAGGTTTGCTTAGGTTATGTTACTTTACGTTGAACAGGCCTTTTTGGTCGGTTATGCGATGCAACAACGTGCAAACAGATTCTCCCAAATTTCGGGGAGGATTACGAATGATCCTCCCCTCGGGTGAGCGGTTTACCCAATGTAGTGCTCCGAATTTATTCAACCGAATTGATTCAACACTTTTGTGCGAAATAATATAATCTGATGTGTTTTGAACAAACCCGCCGAGTAGAGGCTGTGACCGCTGCACATAATGGAAGCATAAAGCAGCGCAACAGACGTGAAAATCTAACAAAAAAGTGCAGGCACAGGAGGCGTAATTTTCTTCATACAGGACCCTGCAGCTAAATGAGTTAAAATAACTCTCTATTCCTTCCACTGATATCTCTCCGAATGCCTGTTTTGGTATGCGCCATTCACCGAAAATCATAATTCCAATGCACCTCGAGGTCCTCCGGCTTCGAAGCCGTCGTGAGCAGTGTTGCGGAGTTACCACTCCGGAATTGGAATGAATCCGGAATCATTCCACATTTTCGCGACCCCGGAATGGAATGGGAATGGAATTGCTACAATACTTGAAGGAATGGAATGGGAATGGAATTAAGCACCTTTTGCCCGGAATGGAATGGGAATGGAATTACATGTATTTTTCCCAAAATAAAGCGCACCTTTCCTTCTACGCGCTGTTTTTTTTTTGTCAAAATATGCAAAAATACGCAAAAGATCCCACCAGCCCAAGTTCAAACATTAGTAAGCCGGAGCCTTGAATTTAACAATAACTCAGTACTGTTAAACTCGATTGGCTGATTACAAGCACGGTATATTTATAAGCAGCGATTCTACTACAATTATGTATTTAAATACAGCGCTGCTAGGAAGTTCGTCGCTATTCTCCGAAAAATAAACGGGGCTCTAAGCGGATGGTATCCGTCGTGGGGAACTACCGCGGTTGCATCCCCCCCTATCTCTCCCACCAACTTCGCCTTGTGATTTTTTACCTTGGCGGCACCTTCGCCCCGGCTGCGAGCTGTTTCCCCACGCTTCACTCTTTTTTTGCGTCCGGAACCGTCGGTGATCGCATCGCACCTCGCCGTCATCGGGACGCTGGCACGGTGCTTGTGTTCACTGCGAAATTTCGCATATCAGCTTACGCCCCATCTCCCTTCGCGCTCCCCCCTCCTCCCCCAAAACTTTTTGCAATACTGATCCTCCTGTCTAGACACTCGGACGCCTTTGCCCGAAGCAGCGTCTACGAAGGCCTAAAATATTGGTTCGAGAATCCACCCGAAACCGGAGAGCCCATGTGATAGGAACTGCGGTCACGCCTGCGCCTGCAAGCTGCACGCTGTAAGCTTTGTTCCTAAACGGTTCCGACCTAACGGAAAGCGAACGCTAGCCACTTTCCCTTGCTTTCCCGACTCGAAAGGGCAGTTTCCGTTGTAAATGTGACGTCAGCTGACGTGGAATGCGTGTTTCCCACGGCATCTCTTTTAGTGACAGACAGCGAAGCGAAACCGGCTCTCAAACACCTCTTTTAAGCAGCTCGTTTGTCAAGCGCAACACACAGGCAGAAGGCAACTGTATTAGTTTACTTTTTTTTTTTTTTAGAACTGATCGTTGAAGCAGCCGTCATTTACACTTCGTGTTTTCAGAACTGAACGGCGAAGTGCCCATTTGGCTCACACCATTTTGTTACGTAATTTTGATGAATGAAACCAAAATAAACTTTTTTTCGACCTTTCACGGCAGCTTGACACCTTTATTGCAGCATATAAAATTCACGAGGAGACCTAATTGTGCTGCTGAGCACGAGGTCGCGGTTCAATTCCCGGCCGCGGCGGCCGCTTTCCTGATGGAGGCGAAAAGCAAAAACGCCCGTGTGTACGAGATTTCGGCCTAAGGTGGTCAAAATTAATCCGGAGCCCTCCACTACGGCGCGCTTCATTGCCTGCGTTGCGTCGGCGCGTTAAACCCTACAATATATCAATGAGGACACCATCGCACTTTTTTCTGGTGTAAGGATTTCCACAACACTAGACTGACCGGCTGCCGAACGCGTCCTTCTATTATTATCGTTATCATTTTTCTTTATATCTTTTCTTTCGGTTGATCGCTCAGACCAGAGGACACTTGGGGGAACCTTCATTGCTACTCCACTGCATGCAACTCCTCAAATTAGTTATACAGGCCTCAGTTATACAATTAGTTACGCAGCCCTTGGACTCAGTTTTGCTGAGTCCAAGGCCGCAACGCATTCTATAAGTCCTTCTTCAGTTAGCTAGAGCCAAAGGTTGCGTGGTGCTAAAGTGTGAACAATTTCCCAATTTCTAAAAAAAAAAAAACAAGACGCGGATTAGTATACGAACCAATGCACTACCTCAGTATACACTAAAGAGATAAAAAAGAATTCTCCCTGCGCATTGGTTCTCATCGAGACACCCATACAAAGGTCGCGCATACTCTAAGCACAGCCTGAAGTTTCGCTCGTGCGCAGTGGATGATACCTGACGCACGTAACTAAGCTTTTTGGCAAGGGCGACATTGCATACCTGCGCACACGCAAACACAGGAAGTTCTGAACTTATCCGTGCTTTCAAGGCGCGCTTGACATGCGTGAGTGCTGACGACCTGTGCGGCCCGTGATCCGTATTTGGTGCAAAGGCAGGACAAGGTGCTCAAGCGGTAATTCTTCCAACTGATACCACCAGATCCGGAGGTTCTGTTCCTCGTTAACAAAATTATAGTTCTAACCATGCTCACGACCGCTCCACACGCGTGTTAACTGCTTAATTAATGAATATAATGTCTTCTTCAACCATACTTTTGTCAGCACAAAACTAGAACATGTCGTCCCGTAAGCATTAACACATTCACACTTAAACAATAATAAAGCATCACAACTCGTAAAGGCGTGCTGATCATGCAAATACTATAATAACTACCTGGAGAATTAGTAGGGTGATTGCACTGAACGAGATATGCCACAAAGCCACTAGCCCTCGACCTTGGTTACGTGTTTTGCGTATTTTAGCAGTTCTTAACGCGTGTAATAACATCATCTTAATGGTGGATTCATTGGTAACTTGATAATCACCCGATAAAGCGTTGAGGAATTAGAGGAATGGAAGTGAACTGCCCGGCAATTCCCGGAGTGGGAATGGGCGATGTTCCGGCGGCATTCCGAGGAATTGAAAGGAATGGAATTTAGGCAACTTGTAATTCCCCGGAATGGAATTGGAATGGAATGGGGACGCCCATTCCGCAACACTGGTCGTGAGAGAGCGGAGAGGACACGTCTGGACACGTCTAGTAATAATGAGGGCTTTAATGGGACTGGCTGCGGGTGCAGCGCAAGCGCGTGCCACCGCTCGGTCGGTGATGGTGAGACTGATGATGATGGGGTGCAGCGTCTGCTACAGCGCAAAAGAGGAAGAAGTTCCAACAATAATCATCATCACCACCACCACCACCACTAAAATCATAATTATCATATTCATAACAGTGAGCGGCTATCGGGTGAACTTTCGAAGACCGCAAAGATGTCATAATCGGGCGGTGCATGTGAAAGCACTGCTTCAAATTCCCCATTCAAAAAGGAGATTTTATTCTTTGCTGCGTGTGCTCCTTAGGCCGGACGGTTTCTTTTAATTGTGTGTTTTGTCGTGCAAGGTTGGGAAATTGTTTTTTGCTTCGCTGTTAGTTGTTGTGGTATATATGCAGCACAGATGTAGGATGACAAAAACGTAGTTGTGAATAAAGAAGCACTGGCGCGGTTTGGATGGCGCGCTTTTTATCTACCTTTCTTGATGTGCTTTTTTTCATAATGCCGTACAGACTTACCCCCGCTCGCTCATTAGAAATGGCAGCTTTCCAGCCGGAGCCGAATAAACGACATTTTTTCACTTAAAGTGGCGTACTGGGGCGGTATTCCCGTGTTTTGCCCCTTTTGCGTCCCTTTCAAAAGTGTCACTTTTGAGCGAGCCCTGATTGGCTAAAAGCGAACACCCGGATGTGACGCCTTACAAGCACGGCGGAGCTATGAGGCGTGGATACTCGGAGCAGACGATTTGGAGCAGACGATTTTTCGTCGCCTTATTGTTGGTTCGCTCGCGGAACAAAAAAACACAAAAAGATACTCTGATACGGTTTCACTTCTTTAAAATGCCTTTGCAAGAACAGTTACAGTATTTGAATCAAAGGCCCACTGCTTAATCGGAAGTACGTCACGATGAAAGGGACGCAAAAGGGACGTTTTCAAAGGGGACAGTTACGAGAATACCGCCCCTGAGTTGTGCGTCCCTGGATGATGACGTTGCTGTCTGTTTTCTATAACCAACCAAAACTCCCACGTGTCGAAACTTGGAAGAAACATGCAAAATATCGCAAGTGCTCTCAATTAATCTACAGCCCTCTACCACTGAGCGTCCTCTACCCAAGCTGGAGCATGGACCTGTAAAACACCAATAAACTTTTTTTCAGCTTTGCGTAACCGAGCACTCCCTGCACTAAGCAAAGTACGGTTGTATGCGTTATGCATAACTGCGCAATACGCTTAAAGCTTGATGCAACGTACGTAATGCACACCCGTACCTTTGAGGTGAAAATAGTAACATAAACAAAGAAAAAAGTTCTGGCGGTTGAGTTCAAACCTACCACAACAGGGTTTTCCGCAATTCACTTTCAAAGGATTAGCTATTCGGTGAAAACATTGCGCTCATGGCTTTAATAAAGATGCGTCTGACCTTTTGCTCCCAATGCGCATTACAACTCCCTTGATTACAGCTTTCCTAGTTACGGAACTCGTAACGTTGATGACCGCATTTGGAGGGAACGCACTTTAAGCTCACACAATTAGCCGATGAACACTGACGGCATTACTTAGTGCAGGAAAAAGCCGTTGCAATGCGTGTTGTGTGCGTCAGGCTGATAAAGGTCTGATTAGCCCCGTAAATGAGCTTTTCACAAGTTCGTTTCATTCTTGGCGAAACAAAGTTTCGTTGCCTCGACCATTTCAGTTTGAAGGAACTCTGAGTTCGAATGAAGTGTAGCCTTTTTACTTAGTCTTTCAGCTAAAAGGCGCACGGCATCGTGTGTCTTGCTGTCCACGTTTCCTTACAAAAAACTGTGAAGTATGGTTTATCGTCTGAATGTCTCCCAAACTACAAATGCTCCTGGAGCCACTTTCATCGCATCCATCAATTAGAATCTCCGCTCCCTGAGAGATAACGTGCACTGTTTTCAAGGAAGGGTTCTCGGTGTTGTCCAGGGGCGCGCAGATCCGGAAACATCGGTTTTAGACAATTGAGTTCACACGGAACGCGCCCTTGGCTTGGTTCCAGGCTCAAAGAACGAAGGACCAGAGACTGGTGCTGCGTATCCTTTCATGGAGGAGCGGGGCCAACTCGATGTTAGGTGATGAAGAGAACGCTGATTGCAAGCTTGGAAGTCGGGGTGTGGAGGACATGCCGAATAGGCGTACACGTTTCAACTAGGCTGGTGATTTACTAGGTTTTCGCATGGCGCGACTGCAAAGCGATTGTGTGACGACGAACAATGTAGTGTTAACAAAGTGATGTCAGTAAAATTGCACGATGGGTGCCATCCGCTTTCCGTACCGATCGGATCTGCGAGCTTCAGCCGGAATTTCAAAAAGATTGAATTGCGGTAAATTACAATTGAACGCTGAGAGTTTAACTCAGATTTCTACGCGCCCACCCGAGTGATGAGGTTCACCGTAGTCAAGGGCCACGCGGCCGTTTAGTCACACTTGAAATGTTCAACGTACCCCTAAATCTCGTGCACGCACACTCTTCATTCCAACCCTGCATATGAGAAATCGAAACAAAATCGGCATTTGCGGTACAGGTTCAGGACCGGACACTTATGCTCAGCAGTACATCGCCTTCCTCTAAACTACATGGGCGGGTAATTCAAAATAGTGACTATTTAGTACCTCCTACCTCTTTGGTCGCGAATTACCAAGAAAGCAAACTGCACCGCCTGTTAAGAATGCACCAGCGCAAATGTGTATTAGAATGCTGGTTTACGAAAAGCAGAGAGGGGAATATTGCCTAAGATAGCTACCACCTGTAACAGAAAGAATAAGTATTTTGTGCGTAATAAGTATTTTTGTGACAGCCCTAAGAGCAGCCGTAGTATTAAAGGAAGATTGTGAAACATAGGTGCATTAAACACAGCTGTTGGGCAAGTTGGGGCATTATGATTTAAAAATAGAGCGCGACTTGGACGACAGTAAAGAAGGACGACGGGGCAAGCGCTCACTTGCAACTAACACTTATTGAAGCATCGTCTCATATTTATACATGTATCATTACGAGCATGCGCACTAGGGTACACCAGGTGGAAGGCGTCAAAAAAAGGACACGATGAAAGTGACGTTTTCAAAAACTGAAACTCGCTGGCACGCAGCAGCACAGATGTATCGCTGACGCACTTGTCCCCTTTATGCTTATAAGCGTGCTTGTATAGCGTATTTTCACCACTTGGTATGCCAATTAAAAGGTGATAGTATTTTTTGGGTTACTAAAACGCAAAAACATGGCGCAGCTGGCACTACTTGTCGAGTTTGGAGAAACAGCAGAACTTGGGGTTGACCTAATCTAACCTGCTGGACCTAACCTACTGGATCCGGTGTCAGTGTGGGGTCCGATCGGAACGGCCATGTAACATCCGGCTAACCCCTGGCCCACCCCTTTAACACTTAGCCTAGCATAGCCAGAACATCTCAAATTCTCAAAAACTTAGCAAAGCCTAGCAAAACGTAGCACAACCGGCAGAAGCTAGGTCCACCCCCAGCTCCGCTGTTTCTCAAGTCTTGCACCACTAGTGGAAGCTGCGCCATTTCTTTCACTTCACCTTGAACCGCTTGCAGTGTTTTAAGATAAATCAAGCATATTGCTCTTGCCACATTATTCGGAAGAACTTTTGAAGTTCTTGTTCTTGAACAGCAGTTCTTGAAAAGCAATTTTTAATAAACTGAAGGTTTGTGACTTTTTACTCAATACTTTCGTTGTCCTCTTGTCTAGCGAAGAGATACCACATGGTATCTATTGCGCATTTTTGCTCTTTCTCCCCCGGTCCAGCAGAGTAGCATTTCTGTACCTATATGCAAGTAGACAACTCAATCAATCAATCAATCAATCAATCAATCAATCAATCAATCAATCAATCAATCAATCAATCAATCAATCAATCAATCAATCAATCAATCAATCAATCAATCAATCAATCAATCAATCAATCAATCAATTAATCAATCAATCAATCAATCAATCAATCAATCAATCAATCAATCAATCGTTTTATTTGAGTTTGATCGTACAGACTAGGAGTGACAAGAAAAAAGCAATGGAAGGCCACTGGTTCGCGTGGTTCAACCTTTGAAAGTAAGCAGTGAGCACAAGGCAAAAGCACGAAGAAGATGCGTAGAGATATATGCACACTTTCGCAGCACAGGCGACCATGAACGTAGTGCGTATCACGGGTACATAACGTAGTCTACAAAAAATCTGGCTGATAAGCGATGAAGGCACAGCATCTAGTTGATCCTGGAGTGTATTATTTAAAACTTTTGGTGCAATGGCATACAACACGGAAATTTATAATTAGCTTAGTAATTAGGAAGCAGAAAGTAGTTAGGTTTTTAACATCATATGACGATGGGTGACGTGTAAGCCTGACAACTGAAGAAAGAAATGGTCAATTGTTTGCGTTTATTTTTTTCCGTTTATATGTGTAAAGGAGAAAATTTGTAGTCAAATATTTCGTTCACAGGGACAATATTATGTTGCAAGTGAACATACCTACTAGGAGAATGATAAGATCAATTGACCCTCACCCACACTATTTTTTTCTGTAAAGTAATAATAATATAACTTTCAATCATGGAACACTGTGGTGCTGGCCTTTTGTCTTCTCTGATGGGCCTGCTTTGCGGTAGATTGCGTGTTAAAGTGTTTATTATCAATATTGCTTGCTTGAATTTAGTACCACCGATCGCTTAAATTAGGGTGTTTTGTTCTGATGTGTTCTCAAGTTGTGTAGTTCTTTAGTCATCGGCGGCACACGCCTCCCAACGGGTTGCGCGATCTTTACAGCCGTTTCAGCTGCCGGGTCTTTTAAAGGAAGTGCCAAACCCTTCATTTCCACATTGTTAAGCCGGTTATATTGCTCCAACTCGGCAATTTTACCTTCAGCTTCATTTATCCTTTCTGCCAGATGTTTGTTTTCTTGCCTTAATAAAGAAGCACAGTCGTCTCCTGTCGTCTTGACCTCTAAAGTCCAAGTTTGTTGTTGTGTTAGCGAGCTTTTGAGGTCGCCACCAACGTCAGAGCAACATATTTCGCCCTGGTTCATTGCCCGCATTTCGGCCCGCATTTCGCGTTCGAGGTCTGCAACGACCTTCGCAACTTCAGCATTTTTTTTGACACGGTGAACAAGTGGCCCAATGCAGACAGTTAGCAGTGATACCTCCGTTTCAACTTCTAATGAAGAGAAAATAAATTTGCAGTCGGTGTGTTGGTGAAGCCCGGTGAAATCTGTCGAGCCATACGGTGCAGCAGTGTTACGGAAAGAATGTCAAAGAGGTGGTACATTCAACTCCTTCAAGCCCATAAAGACATATTGCCATGAAGCCAAAGATGACGCAGTTGGCTTGAAGAAAAAAGCCGCCCGCATCTTCCCACGGGGGGAACTCGAGTAAATGCGTCGCATCTACTCGAGTCAAGCAAAGCGTCACGTCAAGCGAAAGCCAAGCAAATACGCCCTTGACTGAATTCCGAACGCGCGCTCCGCCGCTTATATACGTTGAGGGGACTGCGTAAGCCGGTCCCAGTCGACGACGTTGGCGTACTTGTAAAGCGGCGTGAACTCTAGGTGTTTGAGCCAAGCGCAGATGTTGCTTCGCCGGAGAACGGCACACCAGTTATATGCGCAGCGCGCCCGAAGGAAAGGAAACCGCGGAAGAGAGAGTACTGCACATGCGCCGGCCCCAGCGCGTCTGCCGCGGCTATGACGCAACGTGCCGCGGCTATGACGCAACACAATCCAACACAATCCACTTTAATCCAATCCAATCCAATCCAAATCCAACACAATCCAAGCCAAGCCAAGCCAAGCCAATCCAATCCAAGCCAATCCAATCGAATCCAATACAATGCCCCTCGCGAGAGAGTGTTCGCTATCGCCTAGACTCGACGCGCATGCGCAGTGAGCGTGCGGACTACGGACGCCAACGCGGGTGACATCGTGAGTTACTGAAATGCTCTGCATTTAAAAAGCCGCCCGCATCTTCCCACGGGGGGAACTCGAGTAAATGCGTCGCATCTACTCGAGTCAAGCAAAGCGTCACGTCAAGCGAAAGCCAAGCAAAGACGCCCTTGACTGAATTCCGAACGCGCGCTCCGCCGCTTATATACGTTGAGGGGACTGCGTAAGCCGGTCCCAGTCGACGACGTTGGCGTACTTGTAAAGCGGCGTGAACTCTAGGTGTTTGAGCCAAGCGCAGATGTTGCTTCGCCGGAGAACGGCACACCGGTTATATGCGCAGCGCGCCCGAAGGAAAGGAAACCGCGGAAGAGAGAGTACTGCACATGCGCCGGCCCCAGCGCGTCTGCCGCGGCTATGACGCAACGTGCCGCGGCTATGACGCAACACAATCCAACACAATCCACTTTAATCCAATCCAATCCAATCCAAATCCAACACAATCCAAGCCAAGCCAAGCCAAGCCAATCCAATCCAAGCCAATCCAATCGAATCCAATCCAATGCCCCTCGCGAGAGAGTGTTCGCTATCGCCTCGACTCGACGCGCATGCGCAGTGAGCGTGCGGACTACGGACGCCAACGCGGGTGACATCGTGAGTTACTGAAATGCTCTGCATTTAAAACATTTTATGCACAACACGATCATGAGATATGCAAGGTTCGTGAGCTCGCACACAGAGTACGTCCTCTAAATAACCATCGCAACAGCACCAGAAGCATTGGCATTCAATTCCGAGGTGACACAACTTTCATATTTCTCGAATCCTGCATAGAACGGTCAGAATTAAGACGCCACGTGTAAAACGTGCTCGCAAAACGAGACGCGTTGTCGCCGGTCCATTCATCGATTCTACATGAAGGTCACCTCTTGACACACGAAACAGGCATAAATTTATTACTTAGCAGTGCCACCGAAGCACTAAGATATTGACAAGGACGTCTGGAACTAAACCGCGATATCCTCACCTTTCATAAAAAAAAGAAAGGCATGAATTGCAAAGTTTGCTTACGCACTTCGCCATATTTACTTAAGTCCTTGAAGAGCAGCGCAAGATCGCTCGAGTCGAGGAAAGTCACAAGGTACAAACGTCGTACGGGTGTGTGTGTGGGGGGGGGGGGGAGGGAAGAGAAAATAAAAAGACGTTTGACTGTTGTCGAAAAAAAAACGGTGTACTTTGATCTCCGATAAAATTGACGTCCAGCGAAACGCAATCGCGCGGTTCCACCATAGGACATACTTGCCAGTTCTCAATGCACGAGCGCTGGTCAGTGTTTTTTTTGTGTGTGAATGAAGGCCATGAAAGATAGGGGTAGAAGTTGTAATACACCACAGCTATACACGTGAAAACGCCCTGGTACTTGGAGCTTATTCTGTGCGCGAGCAAGTCGATCTCATCGAAGGAACAGGGAACTTCGGCAGCGAATTCGGCCAGCAGCAAAGTCTTCTATTCTGGCTGTATGAACACATCTCTTGGCTTGAGAAGTTGAGATCTCCCCCTTTTTTTATTTTTTGCGTTCCATAATACGTGGGTAGCCTTGAATAATATATATATATTTTTGGCGATTGTGCATTTCTGCCCAATGATGGGAGAAAAAATATTCGGCACAAGGCAGCTCGTCCAAGCTTGATAGCAGTTTAGCTCTGTGCAAAGTGGAGAATGTGGTTGAAAGCCTTGCTTCAGGAATGATAATGTTGTATACCTATACGCGAAGAAAAATAACGTTAAAAGCAACACAAAACGAGTGTTTTGCCAGCCTTATGAAACAGCTGTATGCGATTTGAAGCGAAACAGTCATGGTCACTAAGTAACGCATCAGATGTTACGGCAGCGCATGCTGCGAGAACATGTCGGTCGCAATTAACCCTTTCGCATATCTTTTAACACCACAAACACCGTGGCTAGGGAAAAATACAGTATCGAGAGGCAAATAATTGTTAAAATAAAACCCCTCCGCAGTGCTAAAGGCGTGAAAACTTACAGACGCTTTTGCTGCGATAACCCCCCAATATAGTAGGAAAGCAGCGTACTCGCCTTATAATAAACTGTTGTCGGCATGCCCGCTTTGCTGGAATAATACAAATCGTCGGGTGTGCTCCGCAGCTTACGCCTAACTTAACGCTTAGAGATCTTACGCTGCCTGCACACCAACAGCACCCGTGTACCCAGTAAAGGAGGCTTGAAGTACATTGCAGGTTGTCTTTTCCGGTGGGAGCGCGCGGCTTTAGGGCTAACATCCCATGGTTAAGCGGAATGTTAGGTAGTCTAACGTTGAGCCTAGCGACTTGCACAGCAACGCAATACTCATTGTTCGTCGCACGGCGCCTATCCCCTGACGACGTGTATACCTAGGACTAACGTCGGGCCGTTGTATACATGCGTCACCTCGTCCCTCTAAGGCGCTTTATCTTTTGCGGAAACGAGTCATAAATCGGGAAATGCGGAAGGTTTTACGGACAAACTTCCTTAAGTGTGCGAGTTCCTACGCACGCAAAATGATCAGAGGTACGCGAATGATGCTTCAGGCGCTGACAAATATTGTACAGCACTCCATTCTTGAGCTACGTAAGCAGAGGGGTGCATTTTATAAAATTTCAGGAAAGTATGGCCGTCAGTTGAAATGCTTATAAATTTATTGTTAAAAGGCACAAGGATAAGGCAAAGGAATTGAGCATCGCGCATTGTTTAGCGCAAGCATTTCTCGGGTAATCTTTTCCGATCCAGATAGAATGGATGCATGCTCACATTCCCCGTGGGAAACATTACACAAATCATAAACTGGCACCATTTTATTATTAGCGAGGTAGGCGAACAAAATATCTTTTGGCTATATTAATCTCGACCAGCGTTCTTCAACTACTTGGTATAGCTTCTGCTATGCCAAGTGGTTAAAGAATGCCGGTGTATATGGATAACTAAAACTACCAATGAGATCAAGTGTCTCGACTACGCGAACATATGACCGTGTTTGTTGTCAACAACCATTGATATCTAAAGCGACCCTTAATCCTCTTCAATTTCCGGGTACTATTATCTACAAAGCGTTGTAATCATAGGTTCGCACAAGTTGTTCGCTGAAATCGGTCTCAGAAAAGCAAAATTGTTCCACTACAACTAGTATTGCTTCTAGCACATTAAGGTCTAAAGACACCGTCGTAAACATAATAAAAAAAGATAACGAGTATAATAAAAGAGTAGAGTAGACTGCAGTGGTGATCGAAAACATTTTTCTGCAAAGGAACTCATGTCCACATAGAGAAAGAAATTTGTTACGATACTTAAAACTGTCCGTCACAAAAATCTGCCTTGAAATGAAGGTTATTAAAATGCTTTGCCGCCGACGTCATTGACGACACGACAACGATACTTAAACTCCATTTTGTGGCTGTCAATGAGCACCTACAACCGCTTCTCCATTCAAGTTTGCGCGTGAATGCAAGCTTCCGGGCATTTTTTTTTCGCCTCAGGATTTCCTGACACTACCTTTTAATAAAAAAAACATTAAACGTGAAATAAAATGTAAGGATCAGTTCAAATGTTCGAAGTGTAACTGGAACGCGCTCCTTGCGCATAAGAGGAACTTGTACCGGGAATGCGTTTCGAAATTTGGAAGGAACGAGGAATGAACTTTCGTTCTTGCTTTCGAGGAACGTGTACAACGCTGCTTATAAGCCTTTATCGGTCTTATTGTGCTCTCATATTCCAAACACCATTTCGGGACTCCCCAATACCATCAACGTCTTCGGCGTAAATTCTGAGACATCTTTCTAGGGGATATCTTTTGTATAAATCCTGTTAAAGCAGTCAGTTAGTTGCACACTACGCAAACAATTTACATCAATTGCGAAGGGTACATTAGTTTTTACTGAGATTAACGCCCCTAAAAAGGGGGGCTGAGCGTGGCATAAGAGATTTAAAAACTTTGGTATAAAGTTACAAATAACTTTGCACATTATGTTATAACTACACTGCTCTGGTACTGATAACCGTAATGCTCTAGATACCAAAACTGAAACCTCTAAGTTTCACAAACTTGGTTGCTCTGAGGTGCGTTTGATTGAATTTTCTTGAATTCGGGGAAGGCGATACACTGCACTAAAACACGAAATGCTATACCTCACAGTATTAGCTCTTGTACATATCTTATTTTCGTGACGTTTTGAAACTCGAAGCAGGAAACAAGAATAGAAAACGATGGAATAATGTTCACATTTCTCTTACGAACCATTACAAGGCAGAAGTAGGTAGGAAGTTCCGTTGATTTGTTCATTGCAGAGGTCAATGCAGTCGGTGACGGGCCTTTGAGTACCCCGTCTCCTGCCAGGAAATCGTTTGCAAATTTTTGCATTTATGTGTATGTTGCGTTCAGGAGAGAATTTCTCGAGTCCATGTTGCCCTAAGCACATAGTTCACATAGTCTAGCTGTGTCTTCCAACTTGAAACAGTCTACCCGTGTCTTTGCATAAAACTACAGAACTATCCATGGTTCCATTTTTGCATTTCTGTGTATGTTGCGTTCAGGAGAGAATTTCTCGAGTCCATGTTGCCCTAAGCAGATAGTTCACATAGTCTAGCTGTGTCTTCCAACTTGAAACAGTCTAGCCGTGTCTTTGCATAAAACTACAGAACTGTCCATGGTTCCAGGTTGGTTACGCGGCCGACTGGGCACAAGCCCAAGTACAAACTACCCGAGAGAACCTAGTGGAGTTTTTGTAAAGGAAGTGTTGATACGTGGAATTTATAATGCCGACTTGACGCGACGTTTACGGGAGAGCAGCGCGTAGTTGATGGTAATTGATTTAGTACTTTGGCTTTCTACCGTTTTTTTTGCACAATTGCCACCTAAAAATTGATTTTGTCATGCCTGCTTGCAAATAAGATTTTAGGGCATTTAACAAACAATGTAGTGCACCAAGATGGCAAGGTGGGCGAGTTGGTATTAGTTCTTGGTGATGGAAAATAGCCAGGCAAGTAAGACTAGGACGAGGAAGGTAACAGACACAGCGCGGCTGTTACCTCACTGTGTCTTTGTCTGTTACCTTCCTCTTCCTCGTCTTTCTTGCCCTGGCTATTTTTTATCACCATGAAACAAACCATTTCTACTTGGTAAGGTGCTCGAACAGCCACAACAGCTCACTAGGACGCGGTCTCGCACGTTTTCTGGCAACGCTCACGAACGCGAGCGACAAGAGACGACCACCGTCCGGATGCGAGTACGTTGTATTGTAGCTTCGTGTACACGTGATGACAGGTTTGAAGTATTAAAGACGATAGTCTTTCTTGGGCTACTTAAACCTAGAAATTTTGGTCTGTCTGTATGTCTGTCTGTCTGTCCGTCTGTCTGTCTGTGACTCGATTAAGCCACCCGGCCAAAGCAAACAATGCCTGTGCAATAGTCTTATATAGTCACAGATAAATCTACCCGCCTATGTCCGGTGTAATGTTCATACTTGTCAACATTGTTGAAGAAGAACAAGACATTACGCAAATATGAGACAATAAATCAATACAGAAGTGATATTTGCAGTGTTCCTTTATAAAAAAATCAAACATGCTTGACTTTGCGAAATTAAATACTTCATGAACTGCAGAAAAAAAATTCACTCCGCCGTCGCGTGCTGTCGCCCGCGCCACTATAGCTTCTGGCGCCATTTTAAGAAATCAACCGGCAACGTTACGCAAGGTTCCACTAGATAGGTTCCACGTTCTGCTTGCAACGCACGTGGAGTAGGGAAACGCGGTTATATAAACGTTGAAGTAGGGCGCCTCGATTAACGCGCGTCTTCGCCGTACGGCAGCGTTCGCATTGAGACACCCAGTTTGGAGCAGTGGAACGTGGGAAATTTAAAATGATTTAAGCAAACCTTTGGCGTCTTTACCTTGGGAGGAACGTGACGCAAGAGGAACAACATGAGAGGTGAGCGGGAAAGTGAAGGGAGGCATTTACTTCACAAAAGCCGAGAAAGACTATCGTCTTTTGACGGCAATTGCAACGAAAGCAATTTTTTGCTCTGGAACAGCCTGCTGGTGTCTGCTAACGCGTATCTGCTCTAATCGCAACTATTGCGACCTCGTTAAGGACATAGACATCATTGAAAATAGGACGTTAGGGGTAGACAGTACATTAGCTAACAGCCAGCTGTGCGTTTTCTGAGAGCAGTGTTGTAGGAAACGGCGTTCCAAGGAACGGCGTTCCTGGAACTAGTTCCTTTTTGGAGGAACGGAGGAACGCCACCGTTCCAATAAGGGTCGGTGGAACTGTAACGGTAACTAGTTAGGTTTATGAAGGAACGGCAGGAACGGCGTTCCTTCTGCAAGCGTTACATCGCTAGGATTCGGCTGTTTTTGATGTGAAGGCTTGAGTAGAAAGATCCACAAGTCGCCACTCTGCTTCTCTTTCTATAAGCTGGCGGCCCTACAGGGGAACGTGGATCTTCGAAGATCAAGGGCAGAAGAATAACCGCGCAACGGGCCGCAGCTTGTGCTTGCTTTCATGCCGGTTTAGCTTACGCGGCGGCGTTCGACGGGTGAATACCACAGCCGCGAGAATGCTTTATACCTTTCATGGTTTGTCTGGGGAGGCCAGGATGCGCGTTTAGCCGATAGAATTGTTCCCTGCCGGAGAAAGGTTGTCTTAGCGGCGTTGCAGGCCCCTCGTGAAACCATCGTATCTGTATATTTTCAGTGGTAATTCCCGCATTAGTGCACGCAAGGCGCGGGTGCATTGTTGTCGGGGGAGTTGCGCTCGCTGTGAGGTCATTCGAAGGATCACCAACTATCAATAGAGCATAGGCGCGCCGCAGTATCTCGGGAAGTTGTACTGCTCGGAGTTACGAAGTACGCTGCAGTTCGTCACGGCCTGGTCTATCGCCGATCTGGCGCGAATGGGTCGACAGGAGTGCCAGGTACGCACGCATCAGGTACACAAAGTACGGGAATTTGGTCATTGTTGAGCATAATTTTGTCGCGCGCCGTATGTACAATACCTGAGAGAGTCCGCCCGAAGGTCGACGGCCAGCGTTCAGGGTTGCTTTAGTTGGTCGGCTTCAAACTCTGTTTTGTGCATTTATGAATACCTGGGAGTGAGAGTTAGAGGGTAGATCAGGTGATTGCTTGTGTAGAAATCTTTGGGTTTTGTTGACCTGGCCAATCAGCGGCCCAGTGTGTGTTTGTTAGTAGGTCCTCGAGGCGTGGTTTTGTGAATTGTTTGGTGTTCTTGGACCGCCAGAGCGAGAGCTGGAAAGTCGATTTAGGGAAGCTTGAGTCCGGTAAGTTGACCGAACGAGAGTGAACGAGGAGCCCCTCGTGAGTTAGATATGTTTAGCTGACATCATTTAAGCATTTGTTTTTTTATGTGAACTTAGTACATCAGGGGCGCAGTTAGACGTGTCTGGAGTTTATCCGGTGCTCCCGGGAAAAATTCGTCTGGTAGTGTTTCTTTGGATTCTTTTTATCTCCAAATAATCTGCTGCCGGTGGTATTCATATTCGTATAATATAGGTAGTTTTTTGTGAGTTTCAGTTTTCTCACTTTATTTCGCCTCAGAATTATTCGACACCGTATTTTAATTTCTTTAAAATTAAGTGTAACGTTGATGTAACGACACGTTCCAATTTTCGAAGTGGAACTGGAACGCGTTCCTTTCACAATAAACGAACTTGTAACGGGAATTCGTTTCAAAATTGGGAACGAACGAGGAACGAGCTTTCGTTCCTGTTTTAGAGGAACGTGTACAACACTGTCTGAGAGTGTGAGCACGCACAAAAGTAGACGCAGTTAATAGCTTGTATACCTAAACGCATGCACATTGAGTTAAATAGGTACCCACTGTTATTGTTGAGACAAGAGAAACCCAATTTGGGAAAACCAGGCAATAAGAAAGAGCCTTCGATAGGAAAGAAACAGAAAACTAATGGTGGTTTGGGAAAAAGATAATATGCACCCAACCAATGCTGCCCTATCCTCTAAACTAAAGCGATGAAAGACTCACTGCACCAACCAGACCGGAATCTTACTGCAATATCACAGAACATGGCCGGAAGGATTAACAGTCGCTGCGCCCAAATGCGGAACAAAATAAAAATCCAAACGTTTTCTTAATAAACGCAAAAGTTGTGCATTTTTTTTATTTGAACGAAAATCTCAGCCCGCAGAGAATGCAGTTTTTCAAGTGCAGTGCAGGTAGCCCTCAAAGAAGGCGTCGTTGAAGAGTTTAGTTAATGCTAAGGCTTCGTGATTGTGGCTGATGATGATGATGTTTATCATCTTTAGTTGTAAAGAGGTGGTGTTGCGCTGTAACCTAAGTTGCGACGCCACTGTTTATTTACCTGCCTTTAAAAAAGGAGTTTAAAATTCACCCTTCATCGACCTTTTGTGTTAGACTGACTTATTTTTTTCGGAAACCTTCCTGGCTTCTTTGCTTTTTCCGCGCCAACATTCTACCCATCTTTTTCTCGTGAGCTTATGCAGTCTGTGTGGGCCAACTGGGAATATGTTCAAGGTCTAAGCCGGGTATGACGGATTTTCGCAACCAGTCAGGTAATTATAATATAAAATTTATTTACGCGTGTTTTTCCCGGAATAGCATTCGTCTTTATTCAAGCGAGCATTTTCGTAGAATGTTCCGAAACTTTGTCTAATCGGCCCATATAACGCGGGCTTACACTTTCGTTGCAATTGAACAACAAAGACGCCGGTAAGTATCTGAGGTGCAGAATTCGAGAGCGTAAGCGCTGTGCGGTGCGATATCAGTGCTGCGTAACAGCATGCATCGAAGTTATTTACATTATGGTTCTTTGCCGCACGATGACCATCTGACTTAACGCGGCTTTGTAAGACATCGTTTAAAAGCTTCACTGCGAAAGAATTCCAATCACCTACCCTTCACATGCCGTCGTTGAGACGTTGGTCTGTGACACACACCTGGAGCGTATGCCGACTATATTAACTATAAAGCAGTCACGTCAAGATATTTGTACTTCCCTGTTTTATTCCTTCCTTCCTAACGCTGGGACCATCTCCCATAAATAATATAGTATAGCGAGTACCATCGGGAAATCCTGTCTGTAGCGTCGCCATAGTAGCAGGGACAAAGGAATGTTGACAGGAACGACCCGCGGCTGTTTTCGAAGCGTGCAAATAAAATCCATCCATTGGCTCCCCTTTGGAGTGGAGCCACTTATTGAACGGTCCCATGCCGCCGCTCCTTCCCTAGGGCGCCATATTGGGTTAGGGTGCTCAACGATTAGAGTTAATACTACGATTAACGTGGTCTGCCGTGTGTCTCACTGTGCGAGGCCTCTTCTGGTGCCTTGTTCTCGCGCAAGCTGTACTTTCAAAATGTACTCTGTGGCCAACAATCAGTTCGCATGAGCATAACAACTTGCCAGGACGAAAGCCGTTGCATTCCGCAGCGCAGCGACTCGGCCACGAAACGGCTGAGTTGTTTTCGTCTCCCACAAGGCCAAGCAACGCAAAATAAATAGGAAGTTTGGAACTTTGCAAGTAAACCGCATTGTAGAGACACTTATAGCACACGGTCTTCTAAAGTGTATTACTGCGGCGGCGGGCGAGTGACCCATAATGGCGGCGCCACCGTACGCGTCTCCACAGTGTACGGGGGAGTAGCCGTGCAGCGAGGTACCGCGCGTGCTTCGCTTATGATCTATGGAATAAGGCTTTCACTGCGGCCTGAATGGACGTACAACTGAAACGAGATGGTACACCGCAATTTGTAACACGCAAGTACGTTTGATGATGAGTTGACATAGTTTAAGGCGAGAGGTAGGTTATCCGCTACAAGTATATATAAGAGAGCATGTGACGGAGAAATGCACCCAGAGGACGTTTAGTGCGTCCATAAACAAGAGCACGGTAAACCACTGCGACAATACAAGAGCGACTAAAAAATAGTCCACGTTTAACACTTCTAAACCAAATTATCACGATCGAAAGCAAAGGCTATGCGCAAAGTGTTTCGTGAAAGTTTGCCTTTTCATGCGATTCCATGGCCTTCCGTTGAGGTGTATCGACTGAATTATTGGTAACATCTTTTCGGTTACGTTGGAGGGCATGCGCAATCAGACCACCCAGCCCGCAATCGATGGTGAGACTGAGGTACCAAGCACCGTTGCACCAGCCGTTAAACTCTCGCCATGTCGCGTGGTACGCTTGCGGTGAAGCGCGCGCACAGACGTCCCACCCAGTGCTGAGCTATCACGCGCAGGCAAAGCAGCCTTTTTACCCTCGCCTAGTCACGCGGTACCACAGTGGCGAGGCCCCGAACCAGCGAACCGATAAGGCGCAGCTTGTGCGCCGTCGGCACAAGGCCTCTTGCGGCACGATAAATCACATTGAAAGATGTAAACCGTAGTGGAGTTTTTGCTCTGAAATGCCTAATGCACACAGAAACGCCGCTGAAGCACCAGTCCTACGAACGGTTTTTAAAGGAGACTGAGCAAGAAAAATCTTCGGTACCAAAGATCAGAACACATTCTGAACTTAATATTCTGAAGCAAGCAGTGGATTTATGACTTGGTGTTGTCTTCTATTGCCACCTCCACATAAAAGTAGCTAATTCCCTAAGTAATGCTTTCATTAAAATTATCGTAAGGTGAATGAATCGCAGAACGCAGGCAAGCTATGGCATGGTTCTTCCCTGAGGGGAAAATACTACTGCGAGCTACGCAAGGTAAGTTTTATGGCCTCTTCAAGATACAGAACCCACATAAAAATAATCCTCCTGACTTGTATTGCTCGCTCTAATTGGAAATAATAATCCAAAAACCACAGAAAGAAACATGACGGTGGAATCTGAGACAGGCCCAGAATGACACGTTTTAACGGGGTACATGCCCATTCGTAATTTCATGAGGCTCAAAAATGAAAGGACGCATGGCTTGCTATACAAAAATCTGGAGGATCTACAGCTCCAGGCTCCTTACGATAACGTACACACAATGGCACGTGTCCATGCTCAAGGTTCAAACAGAAGTGTCTGATTAAATAGGACGGACGTTAGTCACCATAGGCACAGTACGACTATTGCGGTGGCTAAGCCTACCAAGCATGCCCATGCGTTGAGACACACTACTCTTTACAAACGTGCACTCACCATTCTGCTTTCTGAAGTGGAACAAACAAACGATACTGAGCCTTTGTTAGAGAGGAGTTCCGTGTATTTCGGTGGTTGCGTGCTTATGTTAAGAGTTTTGTGACTTCGGGGCAAGAACAGTTTAGAAGGGCTGGCTGCAGAGCGTTCTTTGTGAAATAACTCTGGTTGATTCCTATGTCATATGAATCTGTAAAACACGAACGTGAAATGTGCATCGAAAGCTGCAGCGAAATGAGCATGATTTTCAGGTTGGCGACTGTCCTGTGGGTGTGCTTGGCGAGCGACGTCCTGCTGGTGGGTAGCTTCGAAAAAGTGTCGACCACTTCGGTCCGGCTCCGCGGCGCGTACGGCAGACGGTTGCGTTGCGACGGGATAAGGTTCTGGAACGCGAGAGGCAGAGTTCGTAGCTTCCACCGTGAACTCGCAAACATGGTCACGTTCGCGGTATTCGCCCGTCTCCGTCGTTGCCTTTTGCGGTGCATAAAGCAACAGTTTTCTTACATGAGGCCATAGAACCATAGAGTTTATAGTAGTATGAAATTGTATGCACCGCACTTAGGAACAACGCAGCTTACGCTGCTCGATCGAGGCTCCAAATGTCGGCGCTCGTTAGTGTCATAATTCACTACTTCGCTTGCTCTCTTCTAGACGGCAGCACCATTCGCGTCAATTAAGCTTTTCCTGCCGTTTTTTTTTGTGTTCGTTGTACTGGCGTCCTGTCCGTGACGGATATTACGTCTGTGAAATCTTGGTGTATCCCGGCATAAAACACTTTGGTGTTAAAGTAGTGTCAATAAAACTTTTTCTTGGCATTCAGCGGATGTATCTCCTTCGTCCGGCAAGCAAGGGGGGCCACCACGTTCCCCATTTGTATATTTGCTTTCATATACAATTTTAATCGCTGTTGAAGGTTGACGAGTGCTTCCTATGTGCTAGCAGTTGGCGATGGTGTGGGTTGTTCCAATGAAGTCACTTTCAACAATGCGCTGATACCTCTCGTGCTGCAAATATTTAAATAACACTTAGCCGGTGGCACTAAATAATTCGTCTTTCTGTGGCCGAATATCTGCCGTAAGTTCTGACTTGTTTCCTCGCAAGGTTAGAAATAACGATGGCGGGAAATGAATTTGGGAAAGCGAGCCAGTGCCGCACCCTTAAATATTTATGACAGCCAGAAATTGATTGATTGATTGATTGATTGTAGGGTTTAACGAGCCGACGCAACGCAAGCGATGAGGCGCGCCGTAGTGGAGGGCTCCGGATTAATTTTGACCACCTGGGGATCTTTAACGTGCGCCGAAATCTCGTACACACGGGCGTTTTTGCTTTTCGCCTCCATCAGAAAAGCGGCCGCCGCGGCCGGGAATCGAACCCGCGACCTTGTGCTCAGCAGCGCAACGCCTTAGCCACTGAGCCACCGCGGCGAGTGAAAGCCAGAAATTACTTCTACGCACCTACGGTCAAAGATAGTCGCTGCACCAGCGTTTTCTAATGGGAAATGCTACCGGAGCCTATTTCCACCACGGCACCGGAAAACAAAATCACTATACAGCATTGCCATGCAGTATTGTGAAACATGGTTAAGTAGCCCGGTAAGGACGGGACACAAGTAGAGACCACACAGGACTAGCGCTAGACATCAACTGAATTTTTACTACAAGTATCGAAATATATACACAGGAGCGCGCATGCGTGAACGTGCTCAAAATACAAAAAAAAATCATAACAGGGTCAAATGGTGGATTCCGTAACACACGTGGCAAGTTCGCATTCAGACACTCAATTTCGTTTTTTGACAAACTAATAGATGCCGTGCTTAGACACTTATCACCGTCTTTCATGATGCGCCACGCTTCAAACAATTCACTGCTGGCTTGGTCCTTAAAACAACGCAATATTTGTGTCTTCTCGTAAAGTATAACACATTGTCGAACGCACCGGCAGCGGCGGCAATGGTCAGCTAAACGGCCCTCCGCAGCGAGCGCTTGAACAGCTGTACGGTGCTCCCGGAGCATGTCGTTAATGCACCTACCAGTCTGCCCGATATAGCATTTTCCACGGGATAAAGGCACTTCGTATACAAAACCCTGTTTGCAACCAACAAACTGCGTGGCATGCCTCTTAGCACAGCGGTTGCCCTTTTTCTCGCCATTCACCGCGGAGCACATTCGTGCTAGTTTATCGGGGGCGGAGAACACAACGTTGGCACAACATTTCCCCGCAACCTTTTTAAGGCGGTGGAAGAAATTGTGCACGTAGGGGACGACCACAGGCCTCATTTCTTTGCGAGGTTCATCTCGCCCTTGACGTCGTACCCCTGACTTGACGTCACGCACTAGGCTATCAAACACTGATGCTATTACCGGCATCTTTCCGGCAGCCGGCATCTTTCAAATGTGCAACTTGGTGCTGAACACTATCGGTGACTAGGGGCTGACATGACTTCTCGAGGGCACCGCGAAGACAGCTAACGCCAATACCCCTTTTCACTATCTTCGAATGAGCTGAACGATAATCCAAAATTGCCTTTTTTAACCGCGGCCTATACGCCCAACACACTTGTGTTCCACTGAAATTAAAACACACATCTAGTAACTGCAAGGACCCATCATTTGGTAATTCATGGGTAAAATTCAAGTCGTCGGAACACTCTAGGAATGTTTGCTTAACAGTCTTGACTAAAACGTTTACTTCCTCTGGCTTCACCGACCTACTAAAAACCATGTAATCGTCGACATACCTAAAAATCTTTGCTATATTAGCCGTGTCAATATGCGTCTCAATGCTCCTGTCACACTTTGCTAAAACCAAGTTACTTAAAACTGGTGCAATACACGACCCGATGCAGACGCCTTGTTTCTGGATAAAAGATTCATTGTTAAAAGTGACAAAAGTGGCAGAAAGATAAAACGACAGCAATTCTAAAAAGTTACCTACAGTTATACCCGCCTTGTTGTGGAAGGATACTGACCCACACTCTTCAATTGCATCTCCGACTGCAACCAGAAATTCCCCTTGGGGAATTGAATAAAAGAGGTCCTCTACATCGATAGAAAAGGCAGACAAGTGGTTAACAGATGTTCGTTCTCCTGAAAAAAATGTCAAAATATCTTGCGAGTTGCGGACCAAATACGGGTCGTTCACTTTTAGACTACTGAGATGTTTCTGCAAACACCTGGAAATGACTCCTTGCCACGAGCCTTTCTCAGTCACAATCGCTCTAAAGGGACTGGCTTCTTTGTGGGTCTTAGCCGAAAAGAAAATAGGCAGGCTATCTTTTTTTGCAGCTGAAACATACTTTCGAACGTCTTCGAGATTAAGCTGCTCACACAACGCTAAGGCTTTCTTCTTCACTTTTGACGCTACCGAATCAAATTTTACAAAGTTCTCAGCTACTGCTTCCGTGGCTTTTGATTCATAAACCGTCTTTGGCATGACAGCGAACCCGCCTTCCTTGTCCGCCACTAACAGGGAAAGGTTATCAACGCTTGCATTTGGAGAGCTTCACAAAATAATGTTGGTGATAGCTCCGCATTTTAAAATAGCGCGCAGCTGCATTTGTTGTAAACATTTCCTTTGAAATGCCATGCTTTTCGCATTCCTTGAGGGGAACTATCCTAAGGGAATAAAAAAGCTTCCCGTCCGTGAAGACGTTCAAAAGTATGTTTCAGCTGCACAAAAAAGATAGCCTGTCTATTTTCTTTTCGGCTAAAACCCACAAGGAAGCCAATCCCTTTAGAGCGATTGTGACTGAGAAAGGCTCGTGGCAAGGAGTCATTTCTAGGTTTTTGCAGAAACATCTCAGTAGTCTTAAAGTGAACGACCCGTATTTGGTGCGCAACTCGGAAGATATTTTGACATTTTTTCAGGAGAATGAACGTGTGTTGAACCACTTGTCTGCCTTTTCTATCGATGTAGAGGACCTCTTTTATTCAATTCCTCGAGGGGAATGTGTGGTTGCAGTCAGAGATGCAATTGAAGAGTCTGGCCAAGTATCCTTCCAGAACAAGGCGGGTATAACTGTAGGTAACTTTTTAGAATTGCTGTCATTTTATCTTTCTGCCACTTTTGTCACTTTTAACAATGGATCTTTTATCCAGAAACGAGCCGTCTGCATCGGGTCGTGTATTGCACCGGTTTTAAGTAACTTGGTTTTAGCAAAGTGTGACAGGAGCATTGAGACGCATATTGACACGTCTAAGATAGCAAAGATTTCTAGGTATGTCGATGATTACTTGGTTGTTAATAGGTCGGTGAAGCAAGAGGAAGTAAACGTTTTAGTCAAGACCGTTAATCAAACATTCCTAGAGTGTTCGTACGGCTTGAATTTTACCCATGAATTACCAAATGATGGGTCCTTGCAGATCCTCGATGTGTGTTTTAATTTCAGTGGAACACAAGTGTGTTGGGCGTATAGGCCGCGGTCAAAAAAGGCAATTTTGGATTATCGTTTAGCTCATTCGAAGATAGCGAAAAGGGGTATTGGCGTTAGCTGTCTTCGCGGTGCCCTCGAGAAGTCATGTCAGCCCTTAGTCGCCGATAGTGTTCAGCACCAAGTTGCACATTTGAAAGATGCCGGCTTCCCACGGGAAGTAATAGCACCAGTGGTTGAAAGCCTATTGCGTGAAGTCAAGTCAGGGGTACGACGTCAAGGGCGAGATGAACCTCGCTAAGAAAAGAGGCCTGTGGCCGTCCCCTACGTGCACAATTTCTCCCACCGCCTTAAAAAGGTTGCGGGGAAATGTGGTGCCGACGTTGTGTTCTCCGCCCCCGATAAACTAGAACGAATGTGCTCCGCGGTGAATGGCGAGAAAAAGGGCAACCGCTGTGCTAAGAGGCATGCCACGGAGTTTGTTGGTTGCAAACAAGGCGTTGTATACGAAACACCTCTATCCCGTGGAAAATGCTATATCGGGCAGACCGGTAGGTGCATTAACGACATGCTCCGGGAGCACCGTACAGCTGTTCAAGCGCTCGCTGCGGAGGGCCGTTTAGCTGACCATTGCCGCCACTGCCGGTGCGTTCGACAATGTGTTATACTTTACGAGAAGACACAAATATTGCGTTGTTTTAAGGACCAAGCCAGCCGTGAATTGTTTGAAGCGTAGCGCATCATGAAAGATGGTGATAAGTGTGTAAGCACGGTATCTATTAGTTTGTCAAAAAAATAAATAGAATATCTGAATGCGAACTTGCCACGTGTGTAACGGAATGCACCATTTGACCCTGTCATGAGTTTTCTTTGTATTTTGAGCATGTCCACGCATGCGCGCTCCTGTATATATATTTCGATACTTGTAGTAAAAATTCAGTTGATGTTTAGCGCTAGTCCTGTGTGGTCTCTACGTGTGTCCCGTCCTTACCGCGCTACTTAACCATGTTTCACAGTTCGAACCAACTAGCCCGCATTTACGCGTTGACATGCAGTATTGATTTGCGGATCTTGTATAATTTGGATCTCGGTTCCAATTCGGGGAAGCCTGCGAGTATTGCCTTCGTTTCTCCACGGACGGGAAGCTTTTTTATTCCCTGAGGATAGTTCCCCTCAAGGAATGCGAAAAACATGGCATTTCAAAGGAAATGTTTACAACAAATGCAGCTGCGTGCTGTTTTAAAATTCGGAGCTATCACCAACATTATTTTGTGAAGCTCTCCAAAAGCAAGCGTTGATACGTTTTTCCAATTTAGCGCGCATAAGAAGACGACAGAACGCTTCCTGCATGGTGCTTTTCCCTAAACGGCGGGCTTTATCTGTTCTAGTAGAATAGAGCTGGAAAATTGTACATTTAGAGGCAATATATCTGACATTCCGTAGCTAGAAGGCGGTTAAATTTAATGGCTTCATCGAACGCCGTCATGTCATTCCCCTGACCCCCCCCCTCTAATCTGTTCCGTATTTGCTAGGGCAAGTATCCTACTGCGGGTGGTCGGTTTTGCTTTAATAACTGCACGTCTCTTGTTGCCGTCAAAGCTATGTCTTCTGTTCACATGGAGGTCCCACGTAACTTTCTTTAGTAGCTGATGTGCAGGATGGAGCAACGCCGCTGATGAAACGTGCACCCGCTCTTAAGCGCCTGAATTCCGGCCACACGAAAAACTCATTGCTGTCTGGCCATTACGTCAGCACCATCAGTAATTACCCCTCGCCTGTGGGGAGCAGAAAAAACGCATTTACGCCTAGTCCCGTTGTATGGGTAATTTGGTTTCACTGCTATCAACGCGGCTGATAGCCAAGAGGGGAAGTCTGCAGTCCTTGTGAGGGGACAGTAAAGTAAAACGATGCCGACCTTGACCGCTGTTAACCCCTAGCATACTATTGGCGAGACCACAAAAGAAGAGGAGTGGGAAGCGACGTTAAAGGAACGTGATCACCGGCAAGTACAACGGTCTCTCGCATACAAGCCTTTCGGTGACGTCGGTATTCGCGACTGGTTCTGCTCACGCGAGCATTCCTGCCGGACAGCAATTTCTGTGCACTATAAACTTCCGAGGGTAATTTGCGACTACTATCGAGTAGTATTACTGATCAGGATGAAGCAGTTGCCATGGGGCGGGTTTTATAGTGGCACAGCCGTCTAATGACCGTCTAGAATGCAGTTCGACTGCTTGTGGTATTGGGGGAATTTGAATGCGCGTAGCCCGAATAAGCGTCCATGCTTCAAAGCGGGAGGGCTGTCTATGTGGCTGCGGAAAACAGCAGCAGAAAGGTATGATTACGACACCGCTGCTTTAGATTTCTACATTCTTCGTCAATAAAGTTAATTATATAAAGCTTATGTGCCTTCCGTGCATCGCTTTTACTTTTCGTAAGGGGTCCATGGGGAAGAGCCTGCGGGGGCACGTGTGAAAAGGACAATGAATAAAAAATAAAATTACAAATTAAGAAAACAAAGCCAGAAACATTCAGGGTTCTTTTCTTTCCCAAAAAGGCGAAGGGCTCCGGCTGTTTGGCTCCTTCTGGAGTGTATGTGGTTGCGAACTAACTTTTTCAAGCTCTGTCAAGACTTGATGTATATTTGCTTCGCTTAAACCAACTATGATCTTTGTAACGTATGGGCCGTAGTTGCGGGCAGGGTATGCTGACCTGGTAGAATAATCGTTTTTCGGGTTACAGACCCTTCGACTCGCGAACAGTTCTTTAGAACAAAGGCAAACCGAGCGAGTTGGTATAGGTTCGTCGGGACGAACTGGGCGCGGAAAACAAACCCAGCTAGAATAAAGACGAAGGCCACAGCACAGACTCAGCGATGACAATGCGAAATTTGACGAAACTGGGTTCTTGTCGCGAGTCTCTTTCTCTCTCTGTGGTTTTTCTTTTGCGAGCGCTGTACTTCACGATGAACTCATACCAACTTGCTCGGTTTTCCGCTTATATAAGCCATAGCGCGGCGAGCTTTCTTAGTGCATTATTTACCTTCTAAAAGAGTTGCGCTCACGTCATCAATCTCTATCCATATTTGTTTTGTGCGTGCAGTTTTGTAACGTCGAGAACCATCATAACCCTATTTCTTCGTTGATATATTGCTAAACGTATGCGCAGCTCCCACTGCTTGCACTTTGCGACACTGCCGTCGTAACAACCGGTGAAGCCAAACGTCAAATTGACCAGTGGTTATGCTGTGAGGCCTTAACGTGGCAAAGTTTTACGCATTACGATGCCTATTGGGGCAACGTGCAGCCCAATCTACCTCAGAGCTAACATTACCTACCTCAAACGCGTAACAATATCTACCTCAAACGCGTAACAATAGCGCGCGCACACGTTGTCGCGAAATCGGATGCGCGCACAGCCGGGTTACTACCGTCGGGGCACAAACGCGTTCCAGCGCTCCAGGCTCGCAGCGCCCCGTGTCGCTGCGGGAAACCACAGTCCCGCTCATTGGCAACCGGAAGCAGTAAGACTACGGCCAACACGCTCTCATCCTCGCGGTATACCACAATGCAACACCTAGCTTTTACGGGCGTCCACGGGCGGCGCTGCATGTACCGGCGGCCACGCGCTCGCAGTGTCCCGTTTCAATCCGTGAGCACCGTACATGTTCACGTAACCATTATGCATTCCACTGAACTAGACATACATGTATGCCAGTTCGGTTTGTACTACGAGATAAGAAGTTAACGCTTACACAAAGGGAGAGATGGCATCAATATATTTATTTCTCCCCACAACTTGTCGCCCCCAGACTGAGCTTGGTCGGACAACCACTTGCACATTCTCGAGGGCCAGCCCACCCAGACCGCATAAAGTAACCAACGTTCTTTTTTCGGGTTTTTTATACCGTAATATGGAATAAGACACGATTTCCACTACCATTTTGGTGACCACGTATTCTGTCTTTTTGTACTTTCTACTTATTACCGCCGGGTATCCCATTTATTTGCCACCGATGTGTGTTTCTCTGGCTTTCCGATTTTCGTTTTATTACTTACATTTCTGCGATGCCGCTCGCGGCAATATTGCGCAGTCCTGTGATATGTGGTACCGGCGTCTAGTCGAAGCGTGGGACGAGCGAGCGGAGAAAAAATCTCCCACCTCCCCTCGCGGGAACCCCTGTGTAGATGCGACGCATAGGGGGTTCACGTTGCAGCGTTGGACAGCAGAGGAACGGCGCTGGAACGATGGAGCGGAGCGGCGCAGGCACCGCGTTTTATAGCGCGCATAACGGCGAGGGGACGCGCCGGCGCCAGTGCGTCTGCCGCGGCTATGACGCAACACAATCCAACACAATCCGCTTTAATCCAATCCAATCCAAATCCAATCCAATCCAAGCCAATCCAATGCCCCTCGCGAGAGAGCGTTCGCTATCGGAGAGGAGAGGGGGTTAGCGGCGGAGAGCGCACCTCACGCGGCTAGGAGAATGGGGGAGGGGCGGACGCCGACAACAACGCCGACGCCGGCTGCAGGGACAAGGCGAGTGAATGAGATGCAGTCGCATCTAAAATAGACGCAGTGTTCTTGAAAGCGACAGCTCCTGGCCGCCTTAAAACAGCGCTTGAGGCTGTAGACGCCGCCGAATTCGTCGAGCCAGCCATCGTGGCGTTGAACTTTGGAGTCGAGAAACGTCAGTCGGCACCTTTTGCTCTAGCATGCTTTTTTTGGAAAATTTATAAGCATGTGCTTGTAATGTAAGGGTGCTTTCATTTGTCGACGGCGGCATTTTCGAGTCGTTAAAGTGTCATTACTGGGCTCCGATACCTGAGACGCAGATGGGGACGCCGAGGGATCGTTACCCCGCTGGAGGATGACGGTCGCACCGGCGGGCAGGCCGGAGCACATTTTCTCGTGCGTCAGTGGAAATCCATCGTGACTGACACAGACACGTGAAATGAAAAAAAAAATGAATCACCTTTTTACACTGCAGGGAAATCGCCGGAGAAAGTGGCGGCACAAAAAATAAAGGTGTCCCAGTGCCAAACTCACCGAAAAACGTACGTGCAAGGCCCCCACCGCCGCCCTTCGTATTTTAAATTTTCTTCACGCCTTCATTCATTATGATCCAGTAACAAGCGAGATATACGCTCTTGAAGCTCAAACAGTGCCTTTAACCGATTGTTTCAATAAAGTTCTGACGCCTTAAGCAACAGAAGAAAAACGACATGTCCTGAGAGGAGATCAACGACACCTCGCCTGTGCGGCATGTATAATACCGACGGAAAATTGATCTTCTTTTTTAAAATAACACCAGCGCTAGAGATGCGTGAGAAATGTGGCGAGCATACACTGAATTAATGCTGGACCGTTTGCTAACACCCTTGACAACCCGAACAGTTCGACTTCGCCAGAACCCACCTGAAGAACCAATAATTGCGGCCAAACTGTCAGAGTAGGCAAAAAACAAGTACGAGCATACGGCATGACATAAAAAACGTGGTCAATACGCTGTTACGGATGCCACAAAAAACGTGATGTTACACATCACGAAGTGCTACTGCACAGGTGAAATTTTAAAGTAAAAATTGCTCCGGTAAAATTTTAATCTATGAAATGAGATTCAGCGGACTGAGCGATTACTGCTTCAGGTGCATTTGGGCCATCACATACACAGAAATTTGTAGGAGGACAGAAGCGTCCAGTTTAAAGGGCAGTCAACAATTTTGAACGCTATATGTTATTTACCTCACTTCTCATGTAGACCGACGGTAAAATAATATGAGAGCCAAATAAATAATACTTTTACACCATGATGAAATAATGCACGCGAAGTGTTTGAGCAGCCAGAACTTCGCTTGCCTAGGAGCCTCCTGTTGAACAGTTAATTGCTCTTTCGAAGCACGAGGTGATGTATCTATAGAAACGCATATACCTACAGGGTCGATAATGTTTCATCGAAGTTGTCTTTAAGATCGTTTACAAGGATGCGGCAGCACCGTTTCGCACTTTCTAGCGCATCTGGTAATGCGCTGCGCTAGCCTTTACACTGTATTTGCACGATTATAACGCGCTCCTTATTGTAACGCGCAAGTAAGCTTACGTATGAAATTCACAGACATAGTATGCCGGCGACATTACCGTGTCAATGTAAATGACGTGACACCACGTTCCTGGTAGAATATATGTTCCTTGGAACACGAAACTGAAAATTATCGCTTGTGCTTCACAAACGTGCCTATCTAGCTCCTGCTGGCATTAAAAAGGAGCGCGGAACATGGTTTTAAGAGTCTTGACGTTCATTATTTTAGACGTGACGGGTCATTAGGTTCAATGAATTCCGCAAGCTCTTGTAACAGTCCATGCTCAGTGCCAGTGAAGCCTTGCAAAAAAATATGGCTCTGCTTTGTTTATGTCAATATCACACTAATGCCTCCGGGACAGCCGACGCGGTGGCTGAGTGGCTAAGGCGTTGTTCTACTGAGCCCAAAGAAACGGGTGCGGTTTCCTGCCGCGGTGGCTGCTTTTATGATGAAGGCGAGGAGCAACAACGCCGGTGTGTGTTCGAGATTTAGGCACAAGTTAAAGATCCCCAGCTCATCAAACTTAATACGGAGCACTCCACTAAGGCGCGCCTGATAGCCTGCGTTGCGTTGGCGCGTTCAACATCACAATCAATCAGTTAATAATTCCGGCACGTCAAATTTTCAGCTGTTCCTCGGTTCTCTCGCTGTACGCAAGCAAAATTGTACGAAGTGCTAACTGCAGCAGCAGAAATATATGCAACAGCTTGCTCACGTATGTCTGTAGAGGAATAAGTGCACCAAAAGTGCCTCAGGAGATGTTGACGGGTTGTTTAGGAGGAGCTCGTGTAGTTAGAAATTCTCCACTAATAAAGAATCGATCAGTGTTCATTTGTGTGCCCAGGAACAGCCCGAGGCCTATCTGCTGGTGCACAAGAAAAAACAGACAGACAATGAAACAGGCGACCGAAGGTGTGCACATATAACAAAATAAAGGAACATTGCATATATATATATATAAATATATATATATATATATATATATATATATATATATATATATATATATATATATATATATATATATATATATATATCTTGAGAGAGGAAAGCAGGAAAGCAGGCCTAATGCAGGGCGGTGTTTATTATTCCGGCGGTCGTTACTCAGCAGCCAGCCGAACCAGCGAACTCCGATGATGATTACGATCGCGTGAGCCCAGCGATACGATGATGACACCAAACGATGCGTGGGCGAGACGATGCTGATGATAGTGTGTTTGGACACAATAGGGAGAATGACCACTCAAGCAATCAATGTGAAGACAGCGCTCACAATATATATATATATATATCTTGCAGATAGTTTTTGATAAGGACCCAACTCTCCGCCTGGTCTGCTTCCGGCGGTTCTGAGAACCTTTCCGTATGCACCGCGGCGGGTAAACAAACCCCCTTTCATCCTTTCTCTCCAAAAATTCCCCGAACACCAACCACCGGCTGACTTCCCTGGGACCTACTTCGCGGCTTAAACTATACAACCTTCTTTGCCCCTCAATATCTCCCCCGAAATAATCCCAAACCAATCCGCTTTCTCCATTTGACTTCCTTGTTTCCTCCTTCCCTCTCACCTGGGGACCTACCCCTATATAAAGCGTGCCAGCCAGGCGAGAGATTGCCCTGACGAAAGCAAGTCTCTTTGCTGAAACGTTGGCAACAATCGTGCTTTTACCTTGTTCACTGTTTTCTTCTCTTGTGTTCTCTACCATCTTCAAAAGTTCAACTGCTCCCGGGATTTTATATATGTATATATATATACATATATACATATATACAAGAAAAGAAAACTTTGAACAAGGTAAAAGCACAATTGTTGCCAACGTTTCAGCAAAGAGACTTGC